>NC_081799.1:1528900-2207650 GCF_963082965.1 Carassius carassius
TTTGCAAGATTATTATATACTTAGTGAAAAATTTCCAAAAAGCTTAAAGCACCTTGCTATTCCAAGGCGGTCTCCCATCCAAGTACTAACCAGGCCCAAACCTGCTAATATTCTGAGATCGGGCATTGACTTTTTTTTTTTTTTTTTGCAAGATTATTACATACTTAGTGAAAATTTTCCAAAAAGCTTAAAGCACCTGTTATTCCAAGGCAGTCTCCCATCCAAGTACTAACCAGGCCCAAACCTGCTAATATTCAGAGATCGGGCATTGACTCTATTTTTTTTATTTTTTTGCAAAATTATTAAATACTTAGTGAAAAATTTCCAAAAAGCTTACAGCACCTGGTACTCCCAGGCGGTCTCCCATCCAAGTACTAACCAGGCCCAAACCTGCTTAGCTTTCGAGATCAGGCATAGCCAGGTTGGTATGGCCGTAAGCGAAGGTTGCTGCAAAGAGAGGGCTATTTAAAGATCAGCCATTCTAATCGCCAGTACATTATATAAGTAGGGAAGAAAACCCAAAAGTTTACAGCACCTAGTATTCCCAGGCGGTCTCCCATTCAAGTACTAACCAGGCCCAACCCTGCTTAGCTTCCGAGATCAGACGAGATCAGGCATAGCCAGGTTAGTATGGCCGTAAGCGAAGGTTGCTGCAAAGAGAGGGCTATTTAAAGATCAGCCATTCTAATCGCCAGTACATTATATAAGTAGGGAAGAAAACCCAAAAGTTTACAGCACCTAGTATTCCCAGGCGGTCTCCCATTCAAGTACTAACCAGGCCCAACCCTGCTTAGCTTCCGAGATCAGACGAGATCAGGCATAGCCAGGTTGGTATGGCCGTAAGCGAAGGTTGCTGCAAAGAGAGGGCTATTTAAAGATCAGCCATTCTAATCGCCAGTACATTATAGAAGTAGGAAAGAAAACCCAAAAGCTTAAAGCACCTGGTATTCCCAGGCAGTCTCTCATCCAAGTACTAACCAGACCTAAACCTGCTAAGATTCAGAGATCGGGCATTGACTCTTTCTTTTTTTTTGCAAGATTCTTATATACTTAGTGAAAAATTTCCAAAAAGCTTAAAGCACCTTGCTATTCCAAGGCGGTCTCTCATCCAAGTACTAACCAGACCTAAACCTGCTAAGATTCAGAGATTGGGCATTGACTCTTTTTTTCTTTTTTTTTTTTTTTTGTAAGATTATTACATACTTCATGAAAAATTTCCAAAAAGCTTAAAGCACCTGCTATTCCAAGGCAGTCTTCCATCCAAGTACTAACCAGACCCAAACCTGCTAATATTCAGAGATTGTGCATTGACTCTTTTTTTTTTTTTGCAAGATTATTATATACTTAGTGAAAAATTTCCAAAAAGCTTAAAGCACCGGGGGTCTCATTTATAAAACTATGCGTAGGATCTTTACTAAAAGTTTACGTGCGCCCAAAAGCCAAAAATGGCGTACGCCAAAAAATATTCCGATTTATAAAACCGTGCGTACGCACACCTGTAAGCAATGTTCCCTTTATAAATCACAGATCACCCGCAGATGTGCGTACGTGAACCAGCCTCATATCCCGCCCTGTACACGCCCATTTTTAACCATAAATAGTCAATGCAAATCACCTCATGATTGCTGATCAGCATGTAAATGAGAGTGGAATCCCATATATACCTGGAAAACTGGCATGCGACCCGCCAATTAATTAATCCAAGAAAGTGAAAACGTGCATTTCTGTTAGCCTAATTTTAATAATGGCGACAGGTGAGAAAAGAGGAAAAAAACTTAATTTCTCAGATACTGAGATTGAAACACTTGTAGGGGAGGTGGAGGCTCGGAAAACTGTGTTATTTGGTGGCCACAGCAGTGGGGTCACTAATAAAAAGAAGCAGTGCGAGTGGCAAAGTATTGCTTCTGCCGTCAATTGTGTCAGTGGGACAGAACGGACAGTTGCAGAATTAAAGAAAAAATGGTCCGACCTGAAGGTATACAAATTTTTTTTTTACCAACATATTACATTTGTGTTTTATTAGGCTATATACCTATATAAATAGCAATATTGATTTTCAAAAAGTTTTATTTACATGTGCTTACAGTATGCAAAATATGTGAAATAAAGATTCTCATTCATTCAAGGTGGAGGCAAAGAGAAAACTGTCCTCCCACCGCCAGAGCGTGGCTGCAACTGGTGGGGGCCCATGTACAGCTGATCTCACATCAGTGGACAGCAAAATCGCGGCTATAATTGGGGAGGTCAGCGTGTGTGGTATTGTGTCGGAAAAGGAGGGAGACACTGATGTGACTGAAACCACAGAGGAGCAAGGTTAAACCGATTTTTAATCATTAACGCTGTACATTTGAGTGTGTGGGGTGATAAATGGATAAATGTTGCCAATTGTTTGTCCTCCAGTCCTTCCGGAGTCTGAAGCTGTAAATGAACAGGAGGTTCAGGGTGAGGGGTTCTCAGATGCAGATGCACAGCGTCCGGCTCAAAGCAGTGCCCCTTCTGCGTCTGGCACGTCCAAAAGTGGTCGGGTACTCACTGACGCAGTCCTGCAGTTACAGCGAGAGACAATAAACGCTGTCAACAGGGTTGCAGATGAGCTACGGCAGATGAGAGAAGTGATGCAAGAAATTGCACAATCATTAAAAGATGCAGTTAAAACATGAACCTTGAGTTTTGTCTTTCTTTACAAACGCCGCATGACATCCTCACGGATTCTTGCACCTCGTTGATATCCCTCTTGTCGGCCAGGGGGCTGTGGCTCGGGGTCGTAATGCTGGGGTAGAGGGAGATCAGGAGGGAGAGGAATACCGTTTCTCAGTGCTATATTGTGCAAAACACCACACGCCCTGACAATCTTGCACACTTTTGCTGGATGGTATAAAAGTCTGCCACCCGAGGCATCCAGAGCACGCCATCTGCATTTCAGGATGCCGATGGCACGCTCCACAACTGCGCGGGCACGAGAGTGGACCTCGTTATAATGAGTTTCCTCTGCGCTCTGCGGGTTTAAAAATGGGGTGAGGAGCCAGCGTCTCAGGGGGTAGCCACTGTCGCCTGCAGGTTATAATTATATTAAAAACAAAATTGTTACAGTTTCTACTTTTTAATATTGTTAAACTCACCAAGAAGCCAGCCATCACGTACTGCGCCTGCATTTAGTCTGTTCCCTACACTGCTATGTGTCAAGATAAAGGAATCATGTGTTGAACCAGGCCAGCGTGCCACAATGTTTGTGAGGGTCATGTTGGAGTCACATATGATTTGCACATTAATAGAATGCACATGCTTTCTATTAACATAAGCAAATTCATTTTCAGATGGTGCCCTTATAGCAACATGAGTGCAGTCAATTGCGCCGATTACATTTGGGAAACCAGACATTGCTGCAAATTGCGTTTTAATTTCGGCCTGTTCTCGCACAGTGTAGGGGAACCTGATGTATCGACTAACCATATTAAGTATACCATTTAAAACGACAGATATTATGGCACTCAGGGACGGCTGTGATATACCAGACCTATAGGGTGAGATGATAGATTCCAATAGAATTATTTCATATACAAAAAGGTCTTAGAGACAAATTTGAGGATTACTTATAGTTTTTTTATATTATTAATTTACCTGTCTGCCAATTCCCGCTGGAAACAGCCGGTTGCCAAGAACCCCAGAGTGGTGAGGACTTGTATTTGGACTGGGATGGCATGGTTCCGGCGTGTTGCCCTCTCTAATACTGGACCCAATTCAGCACATAGATCCAAGAGCACAGCTCTAGGGAATCTAAATCGGCTTATTAGCCAGTCATCATCATGGGCCAGGAAATCATCATGGTCCCTGAAAACTCGTTCTCTCCTTATTCTGCCATTAGCGTAATCCTCCAACAGTGCCAGGAGTGCCATCATGAAGCATTACATACCCGGGTCACCGGAGAATTTATATGTTTCTAGCAAATAGACTGATCGTTAACACCTTGACAAAATCACTTAATTAATTTGTGGGCGAAAATTTAAGACGAAAATGTTATAGTGAACACATGCTTCTTGACGGTTTTGTAATGAACACCGTAATAGTTAGGACCGATGATGAGTAGCGATTGTGCTTCATGACTGTATTTGCAGACTTTGACATTTTATGATATAGGCTATGTACATTAAGGAAAATATTTCCTTTTTACACTGTGTTCTGCAGTTCTCTAATAAAAGGGTATTTCATGCTATTCTGTAGGCTATCACATGTATCGCGCCATGTCCTCCTGTGCTCCCGTTGTGGACAATGTGACTGTAAGGCAGCGCTGATTATTATTTTATTTTACTTTTAATACATTTTGAATTACGTTTGGATTTTACTAGATGTATATAGCCTAAAACAATCGGCACAAATAACACTGTTGGATTTAATCTTCATGATAATGTGGATATAACGTATGAAATGGAGTGAAAATTAAATGTCATTCATTCTTATAATCGTTCTTCTCACATTTATTTTCTACAATCTAACTTCAGTTCACGACCTCACCATCGGTGTCGCCAATTCCCTTTGTCTCCAGAATGTGCGTACGCACGGCTCAAAGTTTGCTTAAAGGTGCGCACATTCTCCCGTCAAGTTTGTTTTTTATAGATCACAACCTTTGCGTGGGAACTGGCGTACGTACGTTTCCAGCCCCGTTTTGTGCGTACGCACGCTTTATAAATGAGGCCCCTGGTCTTCCCAGGCGGTCTCTGATCCAAGTACTAACCAGACCTAAACCTGCTAAGATTCAGAGATCGGGCATTGACTCTTTTTTTTTTTTTTGCAAGAGTATTATATACTTAGTGAAAAATTTCCAAAAAGCTTAAAGCACCTTGCTATTCCAAGGCGGTCTTTCATCCAAGTACTAATCAGACCTAAACCTGCTAAGATTCAGAGATTGGGCATTGACTATTTATTTTTTTATTTTTTTGCAAGATTATTACATACTTAGTGAAAAATTTCCTAAAAGCTTAAAGCACCTGCTATTCCAAGGCAGTCTTCCATCCAAGTACTAACCAGGCCCAAACCTGCTAATATTCAGAGATTGGGCATTGACTCTCTTTTTTTTTGCAAGATTATTATATACTTAGTGAAAAATTTCCAAAAAGCTTAAAGCACCTGGTATTCCCAGGCGGTCTCTGATCCAAGTACTAACCAGACCTAAACCTGCTAAGATTCAGAGATCGGGCATTGGCTCTTTTTTTTTTGCAAGATTATTATATACTTAGTGAAAAATTTTAAAAAAGCTTAAAGCACCTTGCTATTCCAAAGCGGTCTCTCATCCAAGTACTAACCAGACCTAAACCTGCTAAGATTCAGAGATTGGGCATTGACTATTTATTTTTTTATTTTTTTGCAAGATTATTACATACTCAGTGAAAAATTTCCAAAAAGCTTAAAGCACCTGCTATTCCAAGGCAGTCTTCCATCCAAGTACTAACCAGGCCCAAACCTGCTAATATTCAGAGATTGGGCATTGACTCTTTTTTTTTTCCCAAGATTATTATATACTTAGTGAAAAATTTCCAAAAAGCTTAAAGCACCTTGCTATTCCAAGGCCGTCTCCCATCCAAATACTAACCAGGCCCAAACCTGCTAATATTCAGAGGTCGGGCATTGACTCTATTTTTTTATTTTTTTTGCAAAATTATTAAATACTTAGTGAAAAATTTCCAAAAAGCTTACAGCACCTGGTACTCCCAGGCGGTCTCCCATCCAAGTACTAACCAGGCCCAAACCTCCTAAGCTTCCGAGATCAGACGAGATCAGGCATAGCCAGGTTGGTATGGCCGTAAGCGAATGTTGCTGCAAAGAGAGGGCTATTTAAAGATCAGCCATTCTAATCGCCAGTACATTATATAAGTAAGAAAGAAAACCCAAAAGCTTAAAGCACCTGGTATTCCCAGGCGGTCTCTCATCCAAGTACTAACCAGACCTAAACCTGCTAAGATTCAGAGATTGGGCATTGACTCTTTTTTTTTTTTTTTGCAAGATTATTATATACTTAGTGAAAAATTTCCAAAAAGCTTAAAGCACCTGGTATTCTTAGGCGGTCTCTGATCCAAGTATTAACCAGACCTAAACCTGCTAAGATTCAGAGATCGGGCATTGACTCTTTTTTTTTTTTTTTGCAAGATTATTATATACTTAGTGAAAAATTTCCAAAAAAGCTTAAAGCACCTTGCTATTCCAAGGCGGTCTCTCATCCAAGTACTAACCAGACCTAAACCTGCTAAGATTCAGAGATTGGGCATTGACTCTTTTTTTTTGCAAGATTATTACATACTCAGTGAAAAATTTCCAAAAAGCTTAAAGCACCAGCTATTCCCAGGCAGTCTTCCATCCAAGTACTAACCAGGCCCAAACCTGCTAATATTCAGAGATTGGGCATTGACTCTTTTTTTTTGCAAGATTATTATATACTTAGTGAAAAATTTCCAAAAAGCTTAAAGCACCTGGTATTCCCAGTCGGTCTCTGATCCAAGTACTAACCAGACCTAAACCTGCTAAGATTCAGAGATCGGGCATTGACTCTTTTTTTTTTTTTTGCAAGATTATTATATACTTAGGCATTCCAAGGCAGTCTTCCATCCAAGTACTAACCAGACCTAAACCTGCTAAGATTCAGAGATTGGGCATTGACTATTTATTTTTTTATTTTTTTGCAAGATTATTACATACTCAGTGAAAAATTTCCAAAAAGCTTAAAGCACCTGCTATTCCAAGGCAGTCTTCCATCCAAGTACTAACCAGGCCCAAACCTGCTAATATTCAGAGATTGGGCATTGACTCTTTTTTTTTTTCCAAGATTATTATATACTTAGTGAAAAATTTCCAAAAAGCTTAAAGCACATTGCTATTCCAAGGCAGTCTCCCATCCAAGTACTAACCAGGCCCAAACCTGCTAATATTCAGAGATCGGGCATTGAATTTATTTTTTTTTATTTTTTTTGCAAAATTATTAAATACTTAGTGAAAAATTTCCAAAAAGCTTACAGCACCTGGTACTCCCAGGCGGTCTCCCATCCAAGTACTAACCAGGCCCAAACCTGCTAATATTCAGAGATCGGGCATTGACTCAATTTTTTTTTTTTTTTTGCAAAATTATTCAATACTTAGTGAAAAATTTCAAAAAAGCTTACAGCACCTGGTACTCCCAGGCGGTCTCCCATCCAAGTACTAACCAGGTCCAAACCTGCTTAGCTTCCGAGATCAGACGAGATCAGGCATAGCCTTTTTTTTTTTTTTTTATTGAAGAAATTAATCAATTCAAACATACATATCAATTATTCACATACAAAAGTACATAAGATTCTTTCTTTGACATAAAAAATTCCTAAAATCTTGAATTGACAGACACCTTTCTTACAATTTAAAGAAAGAAGTCATTAAATAGTTTAATCTTTTAAAAATGAAAATTCAATCCCCAGCTCTTTGAAGACCTTTAACACCTCCTGAGTAAAAATATTATAAAAAACATCAATCGTTTCCTCCAATTTAAAATAATAAAACAGACATCCAACATATTTTTCAACTTTTCTCCTAAACACATTCCATACATCAATTAAAGCATTGTCCTTTTTCACCACCACTCTTCTTTCCCATATCACACTTTTCATCAGCATCACAAGTAAATTAATCAGCTTCTCATGTTTACATTTCTCATTAATGCCCAACATTAACACCTTTTCCCACTCAAAGTTTCCATTTCCCTCTCCTCTCAAAATTAAAATCATGCTTTTACATCTCTCATTAAAATCTTTCAGCTTATCACAATATAAAAACAAGTGTAAAAACCCTTCATCTGCATCTTGGCATACTTTACATATTGCACTTTCCTCCATCCCAATTTTGCTTAAAATCACATCTGTGAACACTGCTTTGTTCCTGATAAAATATTCCATATTCTCCAGTTTAGTCTGTACAATTTTCCCATTTATATTCCCCCATATTTTCTCTTCTGTTAAATCATTGAACATCCGTAGCCAGTATTCATTTACAACAGGTTTCTTGAAAACCACATCTCTAAAAAAACAATAAAACATTTTCACAGTACATTCTTTAAAAGCACAGAATTTCCCCCCCATATTTACATACACATCTTTTCCTTGATTTTCTTCTTCCAGATTTTCAATTCTCTTTATCCATTCTTTAGGTATAGCATTCTTAATTAAATCATATTTGTTTGTAATCTCTTGTCTGCTATAATCCTCCTTTGCCTCCTCCATCACATCCACAATGTATTGCACTGGTAAAAACCCCTCTTTGAATTCATATAAAACATCTCTGACTTTCATAATTCCAACATCCCACCATTTCTTAAAA
Organism: Carassius carassius; assembly: GCF_963082965.1. Taxonomy (NCBI): domain Eukaryota; kingdom Metazoa; phylum Chordata; class Actinopteri; order Cypriniformes; family Cyprinidae; genus Carassius; species Carassius carassius. Next base: position 1,537,229 of record NC_081799.1, read on the forward strand.
AAAACCTGCTTCCCTTGATTTAAAATGCAGTTGTTTAAGAATAAAGGCTGATTTAAAATGTTCTCTCTACCTTGTGGCTTAAAATGCACATTATCTAAAAATTTTCCCCATGCTCTCATCAGTTCTTTATAAAATTCTGGCAGCCCCTCCGTCATCCAATTTTTTGTTTTCATCCATAAAATGTTGTCCCCCAGATTAAAATGACTACACTTGTTTAAAAAATGCCCCATTGTTCTTTTCCATGCTGCTTTATTTTCTTCGTCTAGATATTTGCTTATGATTTTCACCCTTAAACTGTTCTTTCTTTGCTCCACGTCCATTAGCCCTAGCCCCCCCTTCCCCACTGCTCCTATTAAAGTGTTATATGCAATTCTCGGTGGCTTTCCTTCCCATAAAAAATCTAAAAAACATTTTTTCAGCCTTTTTTCTGTCCACAACGGCATTGAAGCCACATATAAAATATGCCATAACTTAGAAACCATTAAAACATTCAAAATTAAAACCCTCCCCTTCAAAGTTAAGGACATTAATCTCCAAAAATTCAACCTTCTCTCGACCCCTCCTAACATCTCCTCCCACATAATTCCTTCTGCTTTGGTTTCATCCCTCCCCATTAAAACACCTAAAATCTTTATTTCATTCATTTCCTTAACCCAAGTGGTTCCACAACTAAAGCATATAAAAGTGCCGACAACGGGCAACCCTGTCTAATTGATCTTGTTAATTTAAAACACTCTGTTAAAAACCCATTACATTTTACTCTCGTTACAGCACCTTTATATAAAATCTTAACCCATTTAATAAAATTTCCTCCAAAACCAAAACTATTCAAAACTCCAAATAAAAAATCATGCTCTACCCTGTCAAAAGCCTTCTCAAAGTCCAAACTGATTATAAAACCATCTTTCTTCTTTTCATTAATATATCTTATGGTATCTTTTATGCTCATTGTTGTATCCGCAATGTCTCTTCCTTTAATACTGTAAGCTTGGTTTGTTTGAATTATTGTGGGCATAACTTCTTTTAATCTGTTAGCTAAAACTTTTGATAAAATCTTCAAATCAGTCTTAAGCATTGTTATTGGCCTATAATTTTTTAACTCCACTTTGTCTCCTTTCCTTTTATATATCAGCTTCATTAATCCCATTCCCATCCTTTCGTTCATCTCACCTTTCCTAAAAATCTCGTCAAATACTTCTTTTAAGATAGTTGTTAAAACATCTTTAAAAACAATGTAAAACTCACTCCCCAACCCATCTATCCCTGGACTTTTTCTTTTGTTTAATCCAATTATTGCTCTTTTTATTTCTTCTTCTCTTACTTCATCATCACACTCTTTTTTATCCACTTCTCCTACTCTGGCTTTTATTTGCTTCAGTAATTCCACTTTTTCTTCTTCTTTTACCCCCTCTGTACAGAATAAGTTCTCATAGTATGATTTTATTTCCTCTAAAATGTCCGCATTTTCTTCTACTATTCTCCCATTTTTGCCCCTTATTTCTTTAATCATGTCTGCTTTCCCTCTTCTTTTCTCTAGATCAAAGAAAAACTTTGTGCACTTCTCCCCCTCCACTGTATATTTTGCTTTACTTCTTAATCTTGCAGCTTCATATTTCTCCTCTTCCATTTCCTTCAGTCTACCTTCTATTTCTTTTATTTTCTCTATGCTTTTTCTGTCTTGTCCAGTTCCTTATTTAAGTTTTGTCTTAGCTCTCCTTCCTTATTTTTCTTACATTTATTAATTAACTTGCAATAGGTTATTGTAAACTTTTTTACCAGATATTTCACATTCTCCCACCACATTCGCTTATCCTCATTATACATTCCATTTTCTTTTTCCTTTTCAATGATCTCCTTTATACTTAAAACATAATCTTCATTCTTTAAAACCTCTGTATTTAAAATCCATAATCCCGGCCCTCTTTGCACTTTACTCCAGTCTACTTTAAAAAATAAAAACTTGTGATCACTAAAACTTGTTTCTTCATACTTAATCTTTTTTATAAAATTCTCCACATTTCTTGTACATAAAATAAAATCTATTCTTGTTTCACACACACACTGCCCCACTATTTGCCTCCTTGAAAATTCTTTTATCTTTTCATTTCTTTCTCTCCACACATCGATGATATTATTTTCTCCCATTAATGCTTTTAATTCTTTTCTCCCCTTGTCGTTTTTAAAAACCATTCCTTCTGCCATGTCTTGTTTACTAAAAACTGTGTTAAAATCCCCTATCATTATTATTTCCTTATACTTGTATATGATATTTCTTAAAACATAAAAAAATTCTTTCTTTTCCTTCTCCTCTGTTGGCGCATGTACATTTACTAAAATCAGTTCACGTCCTTCACAATTTACTTCCACCACCATACATTTCCCCATCTTATCTTTATACACCACTCTACTTGCATTAAAAACATCTTTTCTTATTAAAAAAGCCACTCCTCTTCCAAGCCTTCCATCCCCATTGTTATATAAAATATCCCCTTCCCATTTCTTTTTATAGTCCTTCATCACACTCTCTTTCCAATTTGTTTCTTGTAAAACAATAACATCTTCGCCTTGGCATTTTTCCTTCACTTTTTCAAATTTACCCATGTCCATCAGTCCCCTTGCATTAAAAGTAACACAACTTAAAACCATTAAAAAGAAAAATAAATACCTAAAAACCATTACTTTCCATCTTCTCCCTCCAGCCCTCTTAACACTTCATATCTGTTTACAGTTTTCACTCGACCCCTTGTCATTATCTTTTTTCTAGCATTTCCCACATTTGGTTTTACCTTTAATGTTCGTCTTCTTATTTGTCCTCTCCCCTCTCTGTCTATCTCCATGTTATCCATCCTCGTTTCTTCTTCACTGTCCATTTCTTTGTTTTGATCATTCATTCCTTGTACATCTCCGTCCACGTCATCCAGAAGTTTTTTAACACTGTCCGATATTTCAATTTCCGTCCATTGGGTGTCCTGTTCTGTTTAATGTTCCTTGTCTGCATCATTTACTTTCTCTCCTTCTTTCTCTCTGCTGCTCGCTCTTTCTTCTGTTTCTTTTTGTTGCAATCTGTCTTCCTCTTGTCCTTCATCAGTTTCTCTTTCCTCCTCACTGTTTCTTTCATGCACCTGTCCGTCCAACTGAAGTTCCATACCTCCTTCCTCTCCTTCCATCCAACATTCACATTTATTTAAAACTTCTTGACACCCTAGGCATCTGACAGCATTGCAATCTCTTGCAAAGTGTCCCCTCTCCTCGCAAATACGGCACTTAAAATCTGGGCAGTCTTTCAGCAGGTGTCCAGGGCTCATGCACAGCCTACAGGTCTTCACCTGATGGCTGTGCATCACCCTAAAATACTACTGCCCTTCTGCTGTTTCCAGCTTTGTGCTATATGGCAACGATGCCACATCTTTGGGGAATCTCACTTTTAGGAACCTTGTTCCGTCTTCTATGTCAGTGCCCGGGTAGCATCTTCTTTTTATCTGTGAAATGGGATTAACTCCCCATCCTTCCAATTTAGCTAAAATTTCTTTTTCATCAATATAGACGGGCAGGTGCATGAAGGAAACAGCATAATCTCTGTTTTGCAAATTTTATACCTCACAGTTCACTCCTTTTATCATCAGTCCATCAGTCAGTTTGTCACATGTTTCTTCTTTCTCCATTGTTAATTCATATTCTTTCCCTTGTCTTGGCCTTAGTGCCAGGATTTTCCCATGTCCACATTGTTTTGATACAGCCTTGATGATATCCTCTGCTCTCACCTCGATCACATTCTCTACGTTCACAATCAGTGTAGCCTCTTTTAGATACTTTCTTTCAAGAAATTTCTCCCTCGTGCCTTGGTTATTCCCATTCCCAGCTCGTAGTCGATTTCCCAGTCCAGTGTCATTTACCGATCGTGTCTCTCCGCCAAATCCAGTATCGTTTGCCATGCGTCTCTCTCCAGCCAGTCCAGTATCGTTTGCCATGCGTCTCTCTCCAGCCAGTCTAGTGTCGTTTGCCATGCGTCTCTCTCCACCAAATCCAGTATCGTTTGCCATGCGTCTCTCTCCAGCCAGTCCAGTATCGTTTGCCATGCATCTCTCTGCAGCCAGTCCAGTATCGTTTGCCATGCGTCTCTCTCCAGCCAGTCTAGTGTCGTTTGCCATGCGTCTCTCTCCGCCAAATCCAGTATCGTTTGCCATGCGTCTCTCTCCAGCCAGTCCAGTATCGTTTGCCATACGTGTCTCTCCAGCCGGTCCTGTGTCGTCATCCATTAATCCGTCCATTTTAAGAAAAAAACAAAAAACAGAGAAACCACCCTCCAGCCAGCAAAAAGCTGCTGTTAGGTGGTTTAAAACTGAAAAACCACACAAAAACTGAACTAAAGTCCAAAAACAACTTACAAACAAACACAAACAGAAAAATCTAAATGGAGGAGAGCCTTCCTCTCCCAACTGCAGCCAACACTTCCTGTAGCTCTCTAGCGCCCTCAGGTTGGTATGGCCGTAAGCGAAGGTTGTTGCAAAGAGAGGGCTATTTAAAGATCAGCCATTCTAATCGCCAGTACATTATATAAGTAGGAAAGAAAACCCAAAAGCTTAAAGCACCTGGTATTCCCAGGCGGTCTCTCATCCACGTACTAACCAGACCTAAACCTGCTAAGATTCAGAGATTGGGCATTGACTCTTTTTTTTTTTTTTGCAAGATTATTATATACTTAGTGAAAAATTTCCAAAAAGCTTAAAGCACCTGGTATTCCCAGGCGGTCTCTGATCCAAGTACTAACCAGACCTAAACCTGCTAAGATTCAGAGATCGGGCATTGACTCTTTTTTTTTTTTTTTTGCAAGATTATTATATACTTAGTGAAAAATTTCCAAAAAGCTTAAAGCACCTTGCTATTCCAAGGCGGTCTCTCATCCAAGTACTAACCAGACCTAAACCTGCTAAGATTCAGAGATTGGGCATTGACTATTTATTTTTTTATTTTTTTGCAAGATTATTACATACTCAGTGAAAAAATTCCAAAAAGCTTAAAGCACCTGCTATCCCAAGGCAGTCTTCCATCCAAGTACTAACCAGGCCCAAACCTGCTAATATTCAGAGATTGGGCATTGACTCTTTTTTTTTTTGCAAGATTATTATATACTTAGTGAAAAATTTCCAAAAAGCTTAAAGCACCTGGTATTCCCAGGCGGTCTCTGATCCAAGTACTAACCAGGCCCAAACCTGCTAATATTCAGAGATTGGGCATTGACTCTTTTTTTTCCCAAGATTATTATATACTTAGTGAAAAATTTCCAAAAAGCTTAAAGCACCTTGCTATTCCAAGGCGGTCTCCCATCCAAGTACTAACCAGGCCCAAACCTGCTAATATTGAGAGATCGGGCATTGACTCTATTTTTTTTTATTTTTTTGCAAAATTATTAAATACTTAGTGAAAAATTTCCAAAAAGCTTACAGCACCTGGTACTCACAGGCCGTCTCCCATCCAAGTACTAACCAGGCCCAAACCTGCTAATATTCAGAGATTGGTCATTGACTCTTTTTTTTTGTTGCAAGATTATTATATACTTAGTGAAAAATTTCCAAAAAGCTTAAAGCACCTTGCTATTCCAAGGCGGTCTCTCATCCAAGTACTAACCAGACCTAAACCTGCTAAGATTCAGAGATTGGGCATTGACTCTTTTTTTTTTTCTTTGCAAGATTATTATATACTTAGTGAAAAATTTCCAAAAAGCTTAAAGCACCTGCTATCCCAAGGCAGTCTTCCATCCAAGTACTAACCAGGCCCAAACCTGCTAATATTCAGAGATTGGGCATTGACTCTTTTTTTTTTTGCAAGATTATTATATACTTAGTGAAAAATTTCCAAAAAGCTTAAAGCACCTGGTATTCCCAGGCGGTCTCTCATCCAAGTACTAACCAGACCTAAACCTGCTAAGATTCAGAGATTGGGCATTGACTCTTTTTTTTTTTTTTTTGCAAGATTATTATATACTTAGTGAATAATTTCCAAAAAGCTTAAAGCACCTGGTATTCCCAGGCGGTCTCTGATCCAAGTATTAACCAGACCTAAACCTGCTAAGATTCAGAGATCGGGCATTGACTCTTTTTTTTTTTTTTTTCAAGATTATTATATACTTAGTGAAAAATTTCCAAAAAGCTTAAAGCACCTGCTATTCCAAGGCAGTCTTCCATCCAAGTACTAACCAGGCCCAAACCTGCTAATATTCAGAGATCGGGCATTGACTCTATTTTTTTTTATTTTTTTGCAAAACTATTAAATACTTAGTGAAAAATTTCCAAAAAGCTTAAAGCACCTTGCTATTCCAAGGCGGTCTCCCATCCAAGTACTAACCAGGCCCAAACCTGCTAATATTCAGAGATTGGGCATTGACTTTTTTTTTTTTGCAAGATTATTATATACTTAGTGAAAAATTTCCAAAAAGCTTAAAGCACCTGTTATTCCAAGGCAGTCTCCCATCCAAGTACTAACCAGGCCCAAACCTGCTAATATTCAGAGATCGGGCATTGACTCTATTTTTTTTATTTTTTTGCAAAACTATTAAATACTTAGTGAAAAATTTCCAAAAAGCTTAAAGCACCTTGCTATTCCAAGGCGGTCTCCCATCCAAGTACTAACCAGGCCCAAACCTGCTAATATTCAGAGATTGGGCATTGACTTTTTTTTTTTTTTTTTTGCAAGATTATTACATACTTAGTGAAAAATTTCCAAAAAGCTTAAAGCACCTGTTATTCCAAGGCAGTCTCCCATCCAAGTATTAACCAGGCCCAAACCTGCTAATATTCAGAGATCGGGCATTGACTCTATTTTTTTTATTTTTTTGCAAAATTATTAAATACTTAGTGAAAAATTTCCAAAAAGCTTACAACACCTGGTACTCCCAGGCGGTCTCCGATCCAAGTACTAACCAGGCCCAACCCTGCTTAGCTTCCGAGATCAGACGAGATCAGGCATAGCCAGGTTGGTATGGCCGTAAGCGAAGGTTGCTGCAAAGAGAGGGCTATTTAAAGATCAGCCATTCTAATCGCCAGTACATTATATAAGTAGGGAAGAAAACCCAAAAGCTTACAGCACCTAGTATTCCCAGGCGGTCTCCCATCCAAGTACTAACGAGGCCCAAACCTGCTTAGCTTCCAAGATCACACGAGATCAGGCATAGCGAGGTTGGTATGGCCATAAGCGAAGGCTGCTGCAAAGAGATGGCTATTTAAAGATCAGCCACTCTAATCGCAGGTACATTGTATAAGTAGGGAAGAAAACCCAAATGCTTAGAGCACCTGGCATTCCCAGACAGTCTTCCCTCCAAGTAGTAACCAGATCCAAACATGCTAAGATTCAGAGATCGGGCATTGACTCTTTTTTTTTTTTTTTCAAGATTATTATATACTTAGTGAAAAATTTCCAAAAAGCTTACAGCACCTGGTATTCCCAGGCAGTCTCCCATCCAAGTACTAACCAGGCATAGCCAGGTATGGCCGTAAGCGAAGGCTGCTGCAAAGAGAGGGCTATTTAAAGATCAGCCACTCTAAGTGCCAGTACATTATATAAGTAGGGAAGAAAACCCAAAAGCTTACAGAACCTGGTATTATTCCCAGGTAGTCTCCCATCCAAGTAGTAACCACAACCAAACATGGTAAGATTCAGAGATCGGGCATTGACTCTTTTTTTTTTTTTTTTTTTGTGCAAGATTATTATATAATTAGTGGAAAATTTCCAAAAAGCTTACAGCACCTGGTATTCCCAGGCAGTCTCCCATCCAAGTACTAACCAGGCCCAAACCTGCTTAGCTTCCAAGATCAGACGAGATTGGGCATAGCCCGGTTGGTATGGCCTTAAGCGAAGACTGCTGCAAAGAGATGGCTATTTAAAGATCAGCCACTCTAAGTGCCAGTACATTATATAAGTAGGGAAGAAAACCCAAAAGCTTACAGCACCTGGTATTATTCCCAGGCAGTCTCCCATCCAAGTAGTAACCAGAACCAAACATGCTAAAAAAAAATTAAAGTGATTAATTAAAAAAATAAAAATAAAAAATTAATGAAAAATTTCCAAAAAGCTTACAGCACCAGGCCCAAACCTGCTTAGCTTCCGAGATCAGACGAGATTGGGCATAGCTTTTTTTTTTTTTTTTTTTTTTTTTTTTCTTTCACATTTGACATATATATAAATTCCAATACGTATCCCATCATATCATATTCACTCAATCTATATTCATTATTGAATTTCACCCTCCATTAGACGCTCACACCTACAAGCCTAATTACCCAGGCATATTTATCATATGTTCTTTAAAGCATTGCAGAACTCTAGCATTGTTCCCCGTAATTATATTATAAAACCCCTCAGTTTGCCCATTCATACTTAAATATTCATATAGGATCTGTATATTCCTTTCCAGTTTCCTTCTAAAGAAGACCCACATATCAACATTGCCTTGTTTTCCTTTCATCACATTACGTCTACCCCATATTGCATACCTCGCCACGTTTAAAATAAATCCTGAAGATTTGAACACAATAAAAACAAATGTAGCACCCCTTCATCTTCCTTTCCACAGACATCACATCTTGCATTCTGTACAATCCTCATTTTACATAACCTCATTTTTGTATAACTTACATTATGTCTTAAGAGAAAATTAAAGTTCTCAATTATTGGATTCATGTATCTTATTCTTAAATTCCCCCAAATGTCATCAGATTCAGTCTCTGGGAATAACCTATTCCAAAAACCATTTGCTATTGGTTGGACAAATATCCTCCTTCTAAAGAAATTATAAAACACTTTTAAAGAACATAATTGAATTAAAATTTTACTCTCACTTTCTCTTAAACACACTTCAACCTTTCCCAGTCCTTCATCCTCTTTTATAATTCCTTCAATCCATTCTTTTGGAACTGCTTTTTTTATTTGATCAAATTGTTGTTTCACCGTACGTCTCTCTACCTCTTCCCCAATCCCCTCAATTTCATTGATTATGCCTTGCACTGGTATAAATCCATCTATAACCTCATACAGAATGTCTCTAACTTTAATTATCCCAGCTGCAATCCATTTTTATTAAAATATAATTCCTTACCTTCATATAAAATATTTGAATTTAAAAACAATGGATGATTCAAAAACTCATTCTTTCCTTCTGGCTTATACACAACTGTTGGTAAGAATTCTTTCCAAGCCTCTAGAACCTCTATAGAATTCCGATATACCCTTTAACATATGTTCTTTCAATTTCATCCATATTATTCCCTCGCCCATATTAAGACCTCCACACTTGTTTAAGAAATATTTCATTCCCTCCTTCCACTCTTGTTTATTATCTCTATTTAAAAATTTCTTCATTATCTTAACCCTTAAACTCTTCATTCTTATGCCCGGATCCAACAAACCCAAACCTCCCTCTTCAACAGGCCCTATCATCGTGTCATATGCAATCTTTGCTGGTTTCCCTTCCCATATAAAATTTAAAATAGACTTTGTCAACCTCTTATAAACCCAAATTGGTAATGAAGTGACCTCTAATGCATACCAAATTTTTGAAACATTAGCGCATTCACAACCAAAATTTTGCCTCTCAAGTTCAAACACTTGTTGTTTCCAAAAAGTCAACTTTCTCTCCATTTCTCCTACAATCTCATCCCATATTATGTCTCTCATTTTCTTTTCATCCTTCCCAATTCTAATTCCCAAGATTTTCAAATTTTCCACCTCCTCTTTAAAATTAAAATAACCAGATAATTGTTCTGCCTTCTCTATTCTCATTACTATGTTTTTTTCTATATTTATTTTTGCTCCAGAACCCTTACAATATTTTTCTATTTTGCCCATAGCCTCATTAATACTCCCAATATCATTTACAATCAAAGTTGTATCATCTGCATATTGATACATTTTTTTTGTTCTTTTCTCCTCCCCCCAAAACCAATTCCTTTAATCTTTTCCTCTTCTGCAACTATTAAGCCTAAAGGTTCCGCAACAATACTATATAATAATGCAGATAAGGGACATCCCTGTCTTATTGACCTTGTTATGCCAAAAGCCTCTGTCACAAAACCATTACACTTCACAAAGCTAATTGCATCTTTATATAAAACTCTAATCCATTTTATAAACATATTCCCAAAACCAAATTGCTCTAAAAGTTTAAATAAGTAATCATGCTCTACCCTGTCAAAGGCTTTTTCTAAATCTAAGCTCACCATATAACCTTCCTTTTTAGTCTCTACCATGTACCTTATTTTATCTCTTATATTACTTACTGTATCTGTAATTTCCCTCAATATGATTGAATAAGCCTGATTCGTTGGTATTATTCCTGGCAATACCTTCTTTAAATGATTTGCCAAAACTTTAGCTAAGATTTTAAAATCTGTATTTAACATTGATATCGGCCTATAGTTCTTCAGATCTCCTGAATCCCCCCTTTTCTTAAAAATTAATTTCACCATTCCTATTCTCATCAATTGACTTGCTTCCCCTTTATCATATATTTATTTATATATATTTTTAAAAAAAGGTATTAATATGTTCTTAAAAGCCTTATAAAATCCGCTAGTCAATCCATCTGCCCCTGGACTTTTCCCATTATTCAACTGTGATATTGCTACCTCTACTTCTTCATCTGAAATGCCCCTATCACACATTTCTTTATCCTCCCTAGTTACTTTTGTTTTAACCTTACTTAATAAATACTCATTTTCTTCTTCTTGCGTCCCCTCCCTTTTAAAAAGACGTTCATAAAACTCCTTTATACTACTACTCCTTTAGCCCTACTTCTAATCATAGCCCCTCTACATTTTCATTCTTCAATCTCCTTTAATCTATTCTCATACACTAAAATTGTTTCTATATCCCCTTTCTCTTTTTGTAGTTCTTCTTTCAACACCTTTCCAACACTTTGCTCTTCTTTCCTCTTAGTCATTTGTATCAAACCACTATACCTTATTGAATATTTTTTTATTTCATACTTTACATTATCCCACCATACTCTTTTATCTTCTTCATAAATTTCATTTTCTCTCTCTTTCATTATTATTTCTACTATCTTCATTTTATACCCTTCATCTTTCAAAAGGTCATTATTTAAACACCATATTCCCTTTCCTCTCTCTCCCCATGTTTAATTCATATGTACTATTAACATCCCATGATCACTTAAAGAAGTCATCTTATAATATATCTTATCGATCTTCCTATCCATGTTTCTTGTAATTAACATAAAATCTATTCTACTTTGCTTCATTTTATCCTTCACTAATTGTCGTCTTGAAAAATCTTTTATAGCCTCATTCCTCTCTCTCCAAATATCTATTAGATCATATTTATCCATTAATTTAAGCAATTCTTCCCTCCCCCTTTGCTATATCCAATCTACTAAAAACTGTATTAAAATCTCCCATTACAATAATATTTTCCCATTTCTCCATCTGACCATTTAAGTCCTTAAAAAACATTTTCTTTTCAGCCTCTTCATTTGGTGCATGTACATTACACACAAAAACATTTTCCCCTCCTATAACCATTTTCACAATAATACATTTCCCTCCATTATCCTGATATATGATTTCAACATCAACATTCATGTGTCTTTTACATAAAACCGCAACCCCTTTCCCAATCCCCCCACCATTGTTACAATAAATTCCTCCTCTCCAACTTCTTTTAAAACATTTGATCATTTCATCTCTCCAAAATGTTTCTTGTAGTAATATTACATCAGCTTTTTTGCATAGCGCTTTCATTTTCCCAAATTTATCCATTCTAGTTAAACCCCTCACATTGATTGAAACAATATATAGAGCCCTTAACAACAAAACATTCATATTTCATACTTTTCTCCCACCTTCTCCATTAAAACTCCATCTTCATTTGTACCTGAGTTTCTTCTCCTTTTCTTTCTTTTTTCTCTACTTTCTCCTACATATGATTTAACGTCCAACATTCCTCTCTTCATTCCCCTCCTCAGCTCTTCCAAATTTACTTCTATGCATTCCTCTACTTGCTCTTTCTCATTTTTATTCTCCTGTCTTTCTTTTATTATATCATCCACCGGACCCCTACACCCCTCTATCATATGTTCCACCATTTCAACCCCCTCTCTTCCCTCCAACTCCTTAAACCCCCCCCCCCCTTTCCTGCTCCTGACTTTTACTGTCATTCAGAGACCCATCTTCCTCTCCCTCATTTATGACTATGTCCATACTCTCCATATTCTCTTCTGGTTCACCATTTTCAGTTTCATCATTTGTCTCTTCTTCATGTTCACTTTCACAGTCACACCTTATGAATACTTTCCCACAATCCAGACATTTATCAGCTTTACAGTCTTTCGCGAAATGCCCTTGCTCAAAGCATTCAAAACATTTGAAATCAGGACAGTCCCTGAAAATGTGTCCTGGCTGCATACATATCCGACATAGTTTTTCCAGTCCATCATGTATGACGCTAAAGTACTGAGTGCCATCTGCTGTTTCAAATTTAGCGCTTTAGGGTAGTGATATTACCTCTTTTGGAAATTTAACCTTCACAAACCTCGTTCCATCAGCAATGTTTGTTCCAGGATAAACTCTTTCTCTCTAAGCTGCCTCCACACCGGCCGTGGGACTGTGCTATAGATCTGCTGCCGGGTGAACCAGTGCCTAGGGGATGGATCTATCCCCTATCCGTTCCCGAGGAGAAGGCCATGGAGGAGTACATCAAGGAGGCGCTGGCTCAAGGATACATCCGCCCATCTACCTCCCCTGCTGCTTTGAGTTTCTTCTTCGTGGCCAAGAAGGATGGAGGTTTACGGCCTTGTATTGATTATAGAGCCCTTAACAAGATAACACAGAAGTTTCGTTATCCTCTTCGCCTCGTCCCAGCGGTCCTAGAACATCTCCGTGGTGCCACTGTGTTCTCCAAGTTGGACCTCCGCAGCGCGTATAACCTCATCCGGATACGCGAGGGGGACGAGTGGAAGACCGCCTTCATCACCCCTACTGGTCACTACGAGTACTGTGTTATGCCGTATGGGCTAGTAAACGCCCCCTCCGTATTCCAGGACTTCATGCATGAGGTGCTCCGGGATTTCCTCCATCAGTTCGTCCTAGTCTATATCGATGACATCTTGATATACTCCCGGAGCCAGGCTGAACATCAACGCCACGTTGCGGAGGTCTTGCAATGCCTGAGGGATTTCCAGCTCTACCTAAAAGCAGAGAAGTGTTCATTCCACCAACCTTCAGTGCAGTTCTTTGGTTATACCATCGACCGCAGTGGCATCCGGATGGACGAGGGGAAGGTAAGCGCCGTCTGGGATTGGCCCATTCCTACCACCATAAAAGAACTGCAGCGATTCCTTGGCTTCGCTAACTTTTATTAACTTTTAGACGATTCATTCAGAATTTTAGTACTATCACCAGTCCTCTAACCAACCTTCTTCGTCAGAAGCCCAAGTCCCTGTCATGGACTCCTGCCGCCACCGAAGCCTTCCAGGCCTTGAAGCTGGCCTTTACGACCGCCCCACTCCTCGTGCATCCTAACCCCGATCTGCCATTCGTCGTGGAGGTGGACGCCTCTACCACCGGAGTTGGTGCGGTCCTGTCTCCGCAGTAGGGGACGCCCAGCTGCCTCCATCCATGTGCCTTCTTCTCCAGGAAGCTCAACCCGGCGGAGGTTAATTACGACATTGGTAACAGGGAGCTACTTGCCATCAAGCTTGCCCTGGAGGAGTGGAGACATTGGCTGGAGGGAGCCAAACATCCTTTTCAAGTTCTCACTGACCATAAAAATCTGGAATACCTTAGAGCAGCCAAGAGACTTAACCCCAGACAAGCCCGCTGGGCGCTATTCTTCACCCGCTTCCAGTTCTCCATCACCTACCACCCTGGGGCAAAGAATGTTAAGGCCGATGCTCTGTCCAGATGTTACTCACCGGAAGAGAGATCTGAGAACCCCAAACCCATCCTCCCGGACAAGGTCATAGTTGCTCCTATCACCTGGTCTGCAGAGACCCTACCTCCAGCCGAAGCTTCTAACAACACTCCGCCGGGTTGCCCACCAGGACACCAGTACATCCCTAGGACACGTCACACTCCACTCATCCACTCCACCCATACATCACTTGGCACTGGTCACCCGGGGGTCAATGAAACCCTCTCGTTGCTACGGGAACGCTTCTGGTGGCCCAACATGGCCTTGGATGTCAGAAGGTACGTAAGTGGATGTAACAGCTGCGCCATGTACAAGAGTCCTCGCCATCTACCATCTGGCAAACTCCATCCTCTGCCCGTTCCCAATCGCCCGTGGTCACACCTAGGAGTGGATTTCATGACAGACCTTCCATCCTCTGACAACAACACATGTATTCTGATTATTGTGGATAGATTTTCTAAAGCTTGTCGTCTTCTTCCTCTGAAAGGTCTCCCCACTGCCATGGAAACGGCAGAACTGATGTTTAACCATGTCTTCAGGTACTTCGGCATTCCAGAGGACATAGTGTCGGATCGGGGCCCCCAGTTCATCTCCCGGGTATGGAAAGCATTCCACTCCCTCCTAGGTGTGGCCATCAGCCTGTCCTCCGGCTACCACCCACAGTCCAATGGGCAGACTGAAAGAGAGGTCCAGGAGATCGGACGCTTCCTCCGTACCTTCTGTCATGGCCACCAGAACTCCTGGAACCAATTCCTGGGGTGGGCCGAGTACGCACAGAACTCCCTCCGTCAACCCACCACCGGACTCACACCCTTCCAGTGCGTACTCGGCTACCAGCCACCTCTATTCCCCTGGTCAGGAGAGCCCTCTGATGTTCCCGCGGTCGACTATTGGTTCCGGGAGAGCGAGAGGTTCTGAGACGCGGCCCATCACCAACTGCAACGGGCGCTACGTAGACGCAGGACGGCAGCCGACCTTCGCCGTTCCGAGGCTCCCCAGTATCAACCCGGTCAGAAGGTCTGGCTGTCTACCCGGGACATCCGCTTGCGTCTACCCTGCCGCAAGCTCAGTCCCAGGTTCATTGGCCCGTTCAAAATC
The DNA here is from genome assembly GCF_963082965.1 of Carassius carassius. Taxonomy (NCBI): domain Eukaryota; kingdom Metazoa; phylum Chordata; class Actinopteri; order Cypriniformes; family Cyprinidae; genus Carassius; species Carassius carassius. The sequence goes on from NC_081799.1 coordinate 1,552,247, forward strand.
ACCCAGCAGATCAATCCGGTCACCTACAAACTTCAACTGCCCCCTGAGTACCTGATTCACCCCACTTTCCACGTCTCACTCTTGAAACCTCACCATCCTTCTGTTCTTCCCTCCACAGAACCTGGCGAGACGGAAGCCCCCCCTCTCCTCCTAGATGACGGCGCAGCGTACTCGGTCAAGGACATCCTGGACTCCCGGCGGCGTGGTGGGCAGCTGGAGTACTTAGTGGACTGGGAAGGATACGGTCCAGAGGAACGCTCCTGGGTCCCACGCAACGACATCTTGGATCCCGCCTTACTGGAAACCTTCCACTCCAGACACCCCAACCGACCAGCTCCCAGGGGAAGAGGACGCCCACCATGACGTCGGGGTCCCCGGCCCTCAGGAGCGGGCCCTGGGGAGGGGGGTACTGTCACAAACACGCCAGGTTCCACCTCCACACAATCACGGCACACACCCTCACCTGAGTTCTAACCATCACCACCTGATTCTCATCACCAGTCATCCACCACAGCACCATAAAAACCACACACACGCACCCAGTCATTGTCCGGTCACTTTCGCGACAAGATCATCCCTGTGCGCTAACTATTAGGACTAACTCCTCTTTACCTTCTCTCCAAGGATAACCTCCGAAGACTCTTCTTCCATCTTCTCTCCAAGGATTGCCTCCAAGATCCTCCAAACCCCTACGGTGCGTGTGTGTGGTCACTACCTTCCCGGCACGGATCCCAACACCCATCCACTCCTCACTTCCCGCTCCTCTGCTTGTGTCTATTCAATAAATACTAACTTCATCTGTTACTCCTCTGTCTCCGAGTGATCCGTAACAGTTGTTTTAATGAAACAACGTTAAAAATGTTTAATGCTAAATGGTTGAAAAAGGTTAACAAACTTTTAAATTATTTATATTAAATTATTTAAGATTATTATTATTTTAATAGCATTTTAAAATATTTTAGTCATGATACCTATTATATAATCTAAAGGTATATGTTAAATATTATCATCATTAACAACAATAAAACTAAATAAATTTCGCTGCTGTATCACACTGAAACAACTCCTATTGGTAGTTTTGTTTTATTACTTTGATCATTATTGGTTAATCTGGCTGTCATTCAGGAAACTGGACAATGAATCGGTTCGCGCCTTTCTACATTTAAAAATATGACCGTTATTGTCGTCTTTCTGTGAATGAGGCGGCTAACTGTGAGCTGCTGCTCGTTATAACTGACTGCTCGGTCGGTCCCAAATGATTTAATCTTTGCCTGTTAATTTTTTTTATTTTGAGTGAATTTGAGTTGTGACATGTCAAAAGAGAACAAAAACTATGAACACAAGAAGGGTCAGATGTGTTCTGCGAGGTCCTGCAAACATACTGGCAAAATGAGGTAAGAAAATCGCTATCTTTATTATCTTCTGAAAATAGTAAAGTATAACCAGAGTTTACAAATGGGTAGCTTAAAGGACATGTAACCTGCAGAAGATAAATAAATACCCGTGTGTGTATTTTTGCATTGCTTTATCACAGATGATCAAGTTAGATGCTCATTGCTCACCTACTGTGTTGCTGGTAAGTTATGTGTTAATGTCTGTCTTTTAGAGATTTTTCCAAATTTTCCTGATATGAATCCCATGCATTAGGTGTGTTATATATGTTTTTATTCTAATAATAGTTTCAACGTGTTTTCTGAAACATATAAGTGCAAATGTCGGTACAATTTTAATGAATTAATGAAAAGGAATTTAAAAATGGATTAGGATTATTTAAAGCAGTGGTTCTCAGTGTAAGGCCCCTCTCTAGTGGTTACACAGGTGAATCACTAAACTAAATATTAATGTTAATACATTTTAATTTAATCTTTGAGTAAGGTTTTTTTTTATGTTCTGTTAATGTACAGTAAAGTTATGTAACTTTTGTTATAAATTATTTTAATTTAAACTTTAAGTTTTCATTTACCTGTATGTGAGCAGTGTAGTGTTAATGTTCAAACTGTATTTCCCATGGTTAAGTGGCTGCCAACAATAAATATTCTTATTAGAATAAAACTGCCTCATTTTTTAACTGTAGAGCTGTAGCTGAATAGTTTGGCCTACTACGCTGTTGAAACTTAATGTTGGTCATTATGGTGGAACTTAATATTTAATAACAAATATTTGCTGAAGTGGTACTTGGTATAAAACGTTTGAGAACCAATGGTTTAAAGAAATGATATAAAATGAAATCCTGCTTTTTAAGAACTTTTCAGTTAACCATTTCTTCTTTCCCCTTATAGAGTCATCAAGGATCCAGATTATTCTTGAAACATTGGTAAGAAATTGTTCATCTGCTACATTGCACTGTCACTTCTGCTAGAGATGCTTTGACCTTTTGTGATAGATTTTGATTGTACTTAGTTAAATAAAAATTTACTGAATTAGATTTTACTTGTTTTACTATACTGTAATATCAAAGTTATTGAGAAACATTGTGAACGTACCTAAACTCACTGGTTAAATCTTATGTGCCCTCCAGAAGTTTGCGCTCTGCAAGTGAACGACGCCTTGTGGTGCCATCCCAAAGAGGTTCAAAATCACTCTCACAGATCTTTTCCTGGACTGTGCCCAGCTGGTGGAATGACCTCCCAATCTCTTTACTCATTTTCAAGAAACATCTAAAGACCCATCTTTTTCGCCAGCACTTAACAAGCTAATACGAGCACTTTTCCTTCTTTTCTTGTCTTTCATATTTAAAAAAAAAAAAAAAAAAACCTGGCTATGCTTTCTGTACTACACTAACTGAGACTTGTCATGGCACTTGTATACTGTTGTTGTTCTCTTGTTGATCTGACTGCTTCTATTGTTCTCATTCGTAAGTAGCTTTGGATAAAAGCGTCTGTTAAATGATTACCATATTTTTCGGACTATAAGTCACACCTGAGTATAAGTCGCATCAGTCCAAAAATATGTCATGATGAGGAAAAAAAACATATATAAGTCGCACTGGACTATAAGTCGCATTTATTTAGAACCAAGAACCAAGAGAAAACATTACAGTCTACAGCCACGAGAGGGTGCTCTATGTTTCCAGTGTAGACTACAGGAGCACTGAGCAGCATAGAGCGCCCTCTCGCGGCTGTAGACGGTAATGTTTTCTCTTGGTTCATGTCAAATTAATTTTGATAAATAAGACGCACCTGACTATAAGTCGCAGGACCAGCCAAATTATGAAGAAAAAAAGTTCGACTTATAGTCCGGAAAATACGGTAAATGTAAATGTTTATACAGGACGGTACAGAAAGTGCACAAGTGGGAGAGAGTGGAGGGGACAGCATCAGAAAGGACCTAGCACTGGGACTCTTTCAAGGATCACCCGAAGCACAACCAAACTATATGCACGAGGCTGTTGGTTCGAAAATTTTAGAGTCCCCATTGGTAGAAATCTCATTCTGCATTCCCCATGGTAAAGAAGACACAGTCCGGGTGGGGTTCCCATTGCAAGTGTCGCAAAAAATATGCATTTATATGCCAAATTATTTTACAAAAACCGTTAAATATTATTGTATTTGGATTGTTCTAATAGATGTTTTTAACAATACATCCATGCATACTCTGCAAAAATAAAGTTTGGGATTATTTTCATCAGTTTTATACAGTATGTTTCCAAAATAAAACTGCCTTTTTACAATTTTGAGCATGTGGTAGTTTATTGAAGTTGATTGTAAAGCCATTGCTGCCAGTCATTTGATTGTTAACCTTTATCATGTACTGTTGATCTAAATGCAAACTAGGATCTAATTGAACATACAAGTGTGTATTTATACATGGTGCCAGGTACGACGGTGAAACAACATCATGTTATCAACGTTGATTACCCTGGTAAATACGTGCTGAAAGTGGCGCTTGGTTTTGCATTTGCCTATCGCTGGACTGCCCAGTTTCGATCTGCTAAATAGTGAGGCGTGGCCAAAGCCAGTGAAAGTACTTAATTAGCTGTTTTGAAAGCACTTGTCAGAAGAAACAGCAAGCAACAGAGAAGGACAGCAGCTTGTGACTGTTTTGTCTTGGTTTCTCATTAGACTTCTGTGTGATCGTCATTGCTAGGAAAGTTTTTGGTTTAAATTGTGTGTGTCTTACAAATACAAAAGTGGTCGCGGTCGCATGAATCACATGCTATTACTGTAACCCACCCTGTTAAAATCCACTTTGTGGTCATTTATAGTCCCCCAGGTCAATTGGGAAACTTCTTGGAGGAGTTGGATTTGCTGCTATCAAACTTTCCTGAAGATGGTACTCCTCTGGTACTGCTTGGTGACTTCAACATCCACCTAGATAAACCCCAGGCTGCTGACTTCAAAACTCTGATCGCCTCATTTGATCTCAAGCAAGTGTCTACTACAGCGACTCACAAATCAGGCAACCAACTGGACCTCATCTACACGCGCTGTTGCTCTGTGGACAACTCTTCAGTTGCTCCACTGCACACCTCAGACCACTTCCTGCTAACCTAGCACTTACTCCTGAAGCGGCTCACACTCCAACGCAGGTCACCTTTCGACGGAACCTACGCTCACTCTTTCCATCGCGCCTATCTTCTGTGGTTTCATCCTCACTTCCTGCACTCTCTCAGTTTTCAGCTCTGGACACGAACAGCGCTACGGACACTCTTTGCTCCACTTTAAAATATTGCTTGGACCACTTTTGACCATTGTTGTCTAAACCAGCACGCATCGCCCCATCTGCCCCCTGGCTGTCCGAGGTTCTCAGTGAACATCGCTCTAAACTCAGGGCTGCAGATGAAATGGCAGAAATCAAGAAACTCTACCGACCTCAGTGTGTATCAGTCTCTCCTCTCTTCCTTCTCTGCAAATGTCTTCACGGCTAAAACATCCTACTACCACAACAAAATTAACAGCTGTTGTGATGCTCTGACACTCTTCAAGACTTTCTCTTCTCTTCTTAATCCGCCGCCACCACCTCCTCCATCGACTCTTACAGCGGACGACTTTGCAGTTTTCTTCACAAATAAGACAAGAACCATCAGTGACCAATTCTCCACACCGCAGACTGAGGACAACTTCACAATGACCGACGCACACTTTTTCTCCTCCTTCTCCCCACTCTCAGAGATGGACGTTTCCAAACTTCTCCTGTCCAATCATCCTACTACTTGTCCACTTGATCCGATCCCCACTCACCTCCTTCAAGCGATCTCTTCTTCAGTCATACCTTTGCTTACTCACATTATCAACTCCTCTCTTCACTCTGGAACATTTCCCTCAGCATTCAAGCAGACTCGTGTAAGCCCACTGCTCAAGAAACCATCTCTAAATCCAGCGCTTCTTGAAAACTACAGACCAGTATCCCTTCTTCCATTCATTGCAAAGACACTTGAGCGAGCTGTGTTCAACCAGCTTTCTATGTTCCTTGTACAGAACAACCATGTGGACAGCAACCAATCTGGCTTCAAAAGTGGCCACTCAACTGAGACTAGCAAGAGCAGCTTCAAAATCCTCAGTACTCATCTTACTGGACCTGTCTGCTGCTTTTGACACCGTTAATCACCAGATTCTCCTGTCCACCCTCAGAAAGATGGGCATCTCTGGAACCGCACTCCTGTGGGTTAAGTCCTACCTCTTTGACAGATCCTTCAGTGTGTCTTGGAGGAGTGATGTTTCTAAGTCACAACACTTTACTACTGGGGTTCCTCAAGGCTCAGTACTTGGGCCACTTCTCTTCTCCATCTACATGACGTCATTAGGATCTGTCATTCAGAAGCATGGCTTTTCTTACCACTGCTACACTGATGCAATGACCCGGTCCTGCAGGTTTGCCTTATACAACATTAGGTAGATTAGACCCTTCCTGTCAGAGCAAGCCACCCAACTTCTTGTCCAAGCTCTTGTTCTCTCCAGACTGGACTATTGTAATGCTCTCCTGGCGGGCCTTCCTGTATGTACTGTCAAGCCTCTGCAATTTATCCAGAATGCAGCAGCAAGGGTTGCCTTCAATGAGCCAAAAAAAGCTCACGTTACTCCTCTCCTCATCAGGTTACACTGGCTACCAGTAGCCGCTCGCATCAAACCAACTAATACTAGCACTTTTCCTTTTCTTGTCTTTTCATTTATAAAAAAAAATGGCTATGCGTTCTATACTAGACTAACTGAGACTTGTCATGGCACTTGTATACTGTTGTTGTTCTCTTTCTGACCTGACTGCTTCTATTGTTCTCATTTGTAAGTAGCTTTGTATAAAAGCGTCTGCTAAATGATTAAATGTACTGTAAATGATTAACATTTCAAAATCAACACCTCATTCCGCGTTAATCCAAGGTCTGCAGAATGACCGTAATTCACCCGTGATGAAGGGAAGACGGTGAAACAGCGTCACGATTTCAATAGTGAATCAACGCCGTGATTTCAACCGTGCATCAACGTTGCGATTTCAACGGTGAATCAACGTTGATCCAATTTGCAAAATCGAAAGGTAATTCAACGTTGATTCAAACACCCATGATCACAAATAACAATGATTTTCATAAAATAATGATTAATTATTAATTGATGATTTGTTATTATCATTATGGTCTTGTGAAAATAATAATATGGGCTGCGAAAAAATTATGAATACAAAGAGTAGTGCTGCTGAGTGCAGGCATGTTTCAGCCCAGTAACACACCATTCTTCACAGCCAAAAAACAGACCAAATTCAGTTCAGCTGGAGGGGGTTGGGTTTTTAGGGGTAGTTATGTATGGCTTGTGGGGGTCGAGATAAAGGTGTGAATTGCTCTTTCATATGGACAGTGTCTTATGACGCTTTCACTTGCTGAACTGGTCTGTTGTTTTGGTTATAGACTAAAAAATGGTCTGCCCCCACGTAAGATTTTTCTAGTTCTAGTCGTTCATTTGTTATATTCAACTAATCAGAGGTTTATATTAAATTTACATAATCAAATCTTAATATATTCCGCGCTCAAGCACATGCATTAAGTTTGCAACAAAGCACATGCAGAAGTAGCCTAATAATTGTGGAAAATGATACATTTTCATTATTTATTAATAAACAAATGTTTTCTTGTCGGCTGCAGGATGAAATTCACAGTGCTGCTCTCTCCGACGAGAGAAATGCATCATTCACAGATTACACAATTCGTTTTAATTTAAAAAACATTTCAAGCTTTCTGTAGATTATATTTTTAATATATGTGAGACACCACGATATTATGTTAATTAAAAAATTATAAATTCATTATCAGGAAAAAATTAAAGTGATGAGACAGCGCCTCCCTGTCATTAATGCACATTTAATATTTTTTGCACAAACACTTGAATATGAGCGTCGTGGTTTTCACTCGCTCCAAGAGCACTCCATCACGTGTACAATTCATGCCAACAACAGCCCATAATATAACTGCATATTCAGCAAGAATTCATGTTAAACATATTTAGCTATAGCTTGATCAGAAGGTTACAATGACTGCAAGAGTCGAGCGGGATGTTAAGAATTTGTCTGTTTCTTTTACTGATTATTTTCGGGTTAAAGTATGATTTAAACAGATTCACACGCAATCGCTTTCACAATAATGAATTCAAACAAATCTAATCTTACAGTGCTATTACATTATCAGCATGCTATCTGATTTTGAAATCTTGAAGAAGTTAATCGATCTGTTTAGATAAAATAACTGACAAAAATGTACTGTTATTTTCATCACAAACAAAATTTTCACAGCAGAAAGCAGCAATTAAAGATTTAATGCTTACAATGTTATTAGTTTGGCATGTGATATAGGGAAAAAAGTTTGAACTTTTGAAACTCTCCTGTTATTTTTTTTTTATTATTATTATTTTATATGCTACGTTATGAACATTACTTTTCAAACATACTAAAAAACTTTATTCACGGAGTGAAGGCGGAGCGTGTTTCTGGTATCAGTGCGCGCGGAGGGGAAGTTGTTGCTGCTCACAGACTCCGCTGCCAGTGAGAGAGACGTTTCACCCGACGAAATGAAGATGACCGCGGGAGCACAAGCACAGCACATCCACCAAAAATCAACCTGCAGCAATGCTTGTTGATCGACTCGCCAAGCTTTACTTTTGTAGGTCACATGGCAGTAAATAATTCGATAATATGACCATGCAGTCAATACAGATATTTAATAAAAACATTAAAACAAGCAGGGCTGTAAAATAAAACAATTAAAAACGCACGCCAGGTCTACACTGGACACAAGTGGAGCGATCCAAAAAAAGACAACAGAACACAGTGATGGACACACTGGACACGATCCCCATCAGTGAACTGATGCTCGTTCTGTTTATGACAAAATGTTCTGACACTGTGTTCAGATGATTTGACACTACAGTGTGATGTCATCAAGTTTAGACACACTTTTCGCTGTGGGGCACGGATGACAACTCTCGTGTCTGGTGTAGACACACAGAAAGTGTCTGCTCTATTTACAAATAAGTTCTATAAGAAAAAAAAACAAAACAAAACTAAACCAGCGGCATAACAAGATGGAAATATAAACTAGAAAATATAGTCAGTCCATGACACTCACTCACTGCTGAGCTGCCAGTTTTAATCTTAACAGCTCTTAAAGCTGAGTGGATGGTTAGATGCATGATGGGCTAGTATTAAATAAATAAATAAATAAATAAATAAATAAAGGCCTTTTCAGCATTAAGGTAATAACATTACTGTTTTTTTATCATCTTGTTGCAGTTATAAATTTGACTGCTAAATTAATGATAAAGAACTATATTAAAACTTTTTTTGTAAAATTTAAAATAAATAAAAAATCTGGGACTTTTTTTTAGGCCATATGCTATTGCCCTACTTTAAAAGCAAGTAAAGAAGGCTCCCTTTCAAATCAATAAAATAAAAAAGTAAAAAAATAAAAAGTTGTCAATTACTAAAGCTATTTTTTTTAAATCGTGTGAATTTTGTTGATTATAATGAGAGAACTTGAGTTTAATTGTGAGGACGTTTTATTAATCCGTCCATTCTTTAGAGTTTCAAAGATTTAATCGTGTAGGTTTCATTTTATTAGTTTCTTGTTTTAGGCAAATTAGGCCTAAATAATGGGAACGAAATTATACAGTGCTTCACGTTTAAACATGCAACAATTTCTTAATCAGTTTACAGACAAATGTCTTTTTCCCAATAAGTTATGTCAAAATAAAGGACAGGTAACGAATAACAAAAATGCATGTTGTTTTATTAAAGGAAAAAATATATTTATATTTAAAATATAAATTAAAATATAGGCATAATATATGAAAATATTGACATTTTGGTACAGCCTATTGACAAATAGGCTACCACTTTTTTTTTTTTTTTATTGGGTTCATCTTGGGTCTGACAGAGAGTAACAATAACATGTTATATAGCATAAATAACAGGTACATGTACACTCGTAATGTAACATACATTAAGTAAGATTATAAAATTACAAAGATAAATATAATTGTATGCATACAAATACACACACACACACACACACACACACACACACAAAAAAAAAAAAAAAATAAATAATAATAATAAAAAAAAAAAAAAAAATAAAAAAAAAATTAAGTTGTTGTTGACTCCTTAAAATACTCTAGGAAAGGGCCCCAGACTTTCAGAAAGAATTTTGGCTTTTGTTTCAATGCGAACCGAATCTTTTCCATCCTGAGAGCATACAGAAGATCAAAAACCCATTGGCGGTAAGAAGGGGGAGCTGCTGCCTTCCAATTCATAAGAATAAGTCGCCTAGCCAGTAAGGTTCCAAAGGCTACACTATCAGCTTGCAATGCGTTTAGACTAACAGATTCTGGCAAAATACCAAACAGTACTGTTAATGGGTTAGGGTCTATTGTTAAGGAAAAAATAACCGAAAAGCACCCAAAAATTTTCCCCCAAAAATCAGACAATTTCGGGCAGGACCAAAAAGAATGTGATAAGGTAGCTGGTTCAGTTAAGCAGCGAAGGCAGGTTGGGTCGAAACCAGGAAATATGGACGCACTGAAGGGGATTGTTTTGCATTGATTATGGCAAATATTTTAGAAATAGCCCCTTTCAAAGGTGTATGAAGGTCTAATATGTTATCAAGTATATTTTTAGTTGGCAGAGAAGGAAAGTTCGAAAACTGCTTTCGAATAAAGTTCCGTATCTGAAAGTATCTAAATAGATGTGAATTGGGTAGAGCGAATTTCCCTTGGAGTTGTGTAAAGGATGCAAAATTGTTATCTATGTATAATTGATCAATTGTAGATAGGCCTTTTTCCCTCCAGATATTAAAAGCCCCATCCATCAGGGAGGGTGGAAATAATATATTGCAGAAAATAGGCGCTGTAACACAAGGGTCCTTAAGGTCTAACGCCAAACGTAATTGAGACCAAATCCTTAATGAATGTTTGACAACAGGGTTCTTTTTTACTAAAGTAGTATGCTTATAGGGAATTGGTACACATAATAAGGAAGTCAAAGTTGCTGGAGTACAAGAGGCAGATTCCAAAAGTACCCACTGAGACTTCTTTAATTGCAAATCATGCTGCACCCAGTATAACAGGTTCCTAATGTTTGCTGCCCAATAATAAGTTTGAAAATTTGGCAAAGCCAGGCCGAAACACTTTGGTTTCATAAGATGACTTTGATTAATTCTTTTTGACTCATCCCATACGAAAGAAGAGATATTCCGTTGCAAAACTGTGAAAAAGGATTTAGGAATAAATATAGGAAGGCCTTGAAAAAGATATAAAAATGTAGGAAGTATACTCATTTTGATAATGTTTACCCTTCCTATCAAAGAAAGAGGGAGACATTTCCAGGACATGAAGAGAGACTTGACATGATTATAAAGAGGACTAATGTTGGTTTTGAACAGGTCAGAGTATTTGCGAGTCACCTGAATCCCCAGGTATTTGAAACGGTTTCTGACAACTTTAAATTGAAAATCTGAGTATGAAATCTGAAGGGAAGATAAATTCAGTGGGAACAATTCACTTTTAGAGAAATTTAGTTTGTATCCAGAGAAACTACTAAAAACATTCAGAATGGAAAAAACTTGAGGAATTGAAATAAGAGGGTTAGACAGAAAAAGAAGAAGGTCGTCTGCATATAAAGAGACCTTGTGTACCATACCTGTACGGGTAATACCATAAACCTGTGCACTGGACCGCAGGGCAATTGCAAGGGGTTCAATGGCTATAGCAAATAACAATGGGGAAAGTGGACACCCCTGTCTTGTGCCCCGTTGTAGTTCAAAATACTCTGAACAAATATTATTAGTACGTACAGAAGCTTTAGGGGCCGCATATAAGATTTTAATCCAGGAGACAAAAGTAGAGCCAAAACCGAATTTTCCTAAAACCTGAAACAGATAATCCCATTCAACCCGATCAAATGCCTTTTCAGCGTCGAGTGACAGAACCACCTCCGGATTATTTGAATGGGAAGAATACAATATATTAAAAAGGCGTCTAACATTAGAAAAAGAATGTCTATCCCGAATAAATCCAGTTTGATCGTGCGAAATAATTTGACCCATAGAGTTTTCCATACGGATAGATAAGAGTTTTGCTAAGATCTTATAGTCGCAATTCAACAAAGAAATGGGACGATACGAACCGCATTCAAGTGGATTCTTGTCTTTCTTTAGAAGTAGAGAAATAGTCGCTTGGTAGAGACTCGCGGGCAAATAACCATTCTGAAGACTTTCTAAAAAAACTGAAAATAAAATAGGGCTTAACAATTTAGAACTTTTTTTATAGAATTCGGACGGAAATCCGTCAGGCCCTGGGGCCTTACCAGATTTCATGGATGCTATAGCTTCCTCAATTTCTTCCACCTGAACGTCCTTCTCTAAAGAGTCATGGGACACTTTGTTGATAGTAGAGAATTCAATTCCATTGAGGAAAGTGTTCATTATGGAAGCATCCGGTGGGGATTCTGAGGAGTATAGGTCAACATAAAACTGTTTGAATTCGGAATTTATTTCTTTATAATTTGCTGTGATGGTTCCTGATTGTAATTTAAGTTGGGGAATCATACGAGATGCTTCAGCCTCACGAATCTGCCGAGCAAGCAACTTCCCTGTTCTATCACTATGCTCATAAATCTTATGTTGAGCACGCAGAATCAGTTTTTCAGCCTTGTCAGTTGATAAAATATCATATTCTGCCTGTAATAACTGACGCTCTTCAAAAAGCTCAGGGGAGGGATCCGATTTTTTTTCCCTTTCTCGATTTTTATGGGATGAATAAGAAATTATTAAACCACGTAAATAACATTTCAGGCTTTCCCAAATGATCGAGTATGGCATGCCTGGTGAGGTATTGATTTCCATGAAACTCAATATATTAGAAGGAATAAATTCAATACTGCCACTGACAATATTTAGGTGGCTGGTGTGGAATTTTAAGCTCTAATATAATTGGTGCATGATCAGAAATTACTATACTTTGGTAAGAACAGTCCTGTAGGTATGGAAGAAATTTATGGTCCAGAAAGAAATAATCAATACGAGAATACGTCTGGTGAATATGAGAAAAAAAGGAATACTTCCTATCTGAGGAATGTAAGTGACGGAATGCATCACACATACCATACCTTTGCATAAAAGTGAGGATAACTGATGCACATTTTGATAGAGCTATGATTTTTTTGGAAGATCTGTCAAGAGCAGGAGACATAACGCAATTAAAGTCCCCAGCCAAAATAAGCGGGTGTGAGTGAATATTAGGAATGCAAGACAGAAAAGAAGAAATAAAAGTAGGATCATCGTAATTGGGTGCATAAACATTTGCAAGAGTCATGGGGGTTGAGAAAAGTGTTCCTGATACAATAATATATCTTCCCTTCTGATCCACAATAGTATCAGAGACTACAAATGGGACAGATTTATGCACTAAAATTGCACAACCTCTAGATTTGGAATGAAATATTGAATGGAAAACCTGACCTACCCAATCTCTTTTTAACCTAAAGTGGTCAGCAGGGCGGAGGTGCGTTTCTTGCAAAAAAACAAAGTCTGCCTTTAAGCTCTTCAGATGGTTCAAGACCCGGTTACGTTTAACAGGATTATTGACAGCCTTACAATTCCAGCTAACATATCTCAAAGAGTTTGCCATGTGAAAGTGTTTAATAAAAGAGGCATTCTATTCAGGAAGAGAATGAAAACAAAAGAAAACCAACTAACAAAATACACAAAAACAATAACAACAAAATAAAAAAAAACAAACAGAGACCTAAAATAAGCAGAAACACATCCATGTGTAAAAGACACCCAATGATGCACACCACGAAGAATAAATGAACTTGGAGATGAACTCAGCTTTGAAACTGCATCAACACCCACCGCAGCGGGGAATCTCAAGAGAAGGATAATTAATTTTAACACAAAATGACGGATCTGGTAATATAACATATAAAGCAGGTAGAAAGAATAACATGGTAATCTTTCAGCTAACTTAGTCCATGACAGCTTTGAAAGTCAGGCAGCCATTTCAACCAGTTGACCTTTCTATTACCTCAGCCGCTCAGATAGATCGTGTCCTTTTGTCTTAAGGGGTCATTATGTGCCTTTTCACATAGTCCATCGCTTCAGCTGGTGTATCAAACTTGTGCTCAGTTCCATCATATGTGATCCGAAAGCCGGTTAGACCTCTCAGCCCGTATTTCACATCGGATCGGGACTTCAGCACTCGTTTCACGTCGTAATACGCTGCCCTTTTTTGCGATCTCAGGGGGGAAATCAGGGAAAATGTGGACGAGTCTGTCTTTGAATTTGAGCTGTTTGGATTGAATAGCCATCCGCAGAATGTCTTCCTTGACGTCAAATCGGTGAAAGCATATGACAAACGCCCGCGGTCTTTGACCCTCCGCGGGCCGCGATGCCAGCGTGCGGTGGGCTCGGGCGAGAAGTGGAGGTTCACGGAGGCTGAATATTTCTTGCAGTGTTTCTGAGATAAATTTTGTCGGATGTGTGCCTTCCATACCCTCGGGAATACCCACAAGACGCAGATTGCTTCGTCGTGAGCGGCATTCCAAATCTGTGCACTTAGCCTGAAGAGCGGTAATCTCGTTCCGTAAGGAAGTCACGGTGGGCTCTAGTGTCTGCAAACTAGTCGTCCATTCAGATGTAGCATTTTCCAGACTAGTTAGTCTATCCTCATGCGCTTTCACTTCTGAAGTTAACGTCGTTAGTGAATTATGAACTTCTTCTCTCAGGGATGATATTTCTTTCTGTAACTCCGCTGCATGCAAATCAAACTTCTGGTGAATTCCAGCTTCCAAAGACTTAATCGCTGACATTATTGTAGTACCATCAGTTATGCTAGTTTCATCCTTTGCTAGCTCTGCAGATCCGTTAGAGCTCGCCGGATCGGTCTTTTTCTGTCGCGGAGCTTTCGACATTGAGGCGCAAAGTTCAGAAATATCGCACAAAACAATTTAGCAGCTGTGATGAATGCATAAAATGAGTTATAACATATATAGAAAGTGAATATAACAATTAGTTTGCAGAGCTTCCGATCCTACGACCTCACATGTCAGACGTTAAACCGGAGGTCCAGGCTACCACTTTTAATGCTCCGATGCAAAGTAAACCACAGTTTCTTTTGAATAATATAAAGCATAATTGATATAATATAAATAATACTGCACACCTTTTAAATGTGTCAAATCTAAAATATGGTTTAATACCATGTAGCTTAGAAAATATAAGCACAGACTCAGGCACAGGCTTGACATTTATCCTGCTTGAATTTGTTCTAAGAAATGCACATAACTTCATAAATACCAAACTTTCATCTGTGAATATTAAATATTAAATATTTAAAATATAGTGTTTTTCTTTCATTTTCCGTGACTAAAACAGTCAAATGTAACACATCAGCGAGGCAAAACTGACGTCTATTTGCAAAAATGTGCTTTGATGCAATTGTTTGATAACTTGTGGTTAAAGCATCACTCAGCTGTCAAAAGCTGCAAATGCACTTTACAAACGCCGCGGCGGCGGTACCCGCGGTGGTAAAAAGGGCTTTTTGAATGTCTACTTACTGTATATTCACTAAAATCAGTTCATGTCCTTCATAATTTAATTCCACCATTATACATTTCACCCATCTTATCTTTATATACTACTTTACTTGCATTAAAAACATATTTTATGACTAAAAAAACACTCCTCTTCCAATCCTTCCATCCCCATTTTTATATAAAATATCTCCTTGCCATTTCTTTTTATAGTCCATGATAACACTCTCTTTCCAATTTGTTTCTTGCAAAGCAATAACATCTTCACCTTTGCATTTTTCTTTCACTCTTCAAATTTACCCATGTCCATCAGTCCCCTTGCAACCATTAAAAGAAATACATATAAATACCTAAAACCCATTATTCTCCATCATCTCCCTCCAGCCTTCTTAACACTTCATATCGGTTTACACTTTTCACTCGGCCCCTTGTCATTAACTTTTTCCTTGCATTTTCCACATTTGGTTTTACCTTTAATGTTCTCATTCTTATTTGTCCTTTCTCCCCTCTGTCTTTTCCCATGTTGTCCATCCTTGTGTCTTCTTCACTGTCCATTTCTTTGTTTTGATCATCCATTCCTTGTTCATCTCTCTCGACGTTATCCAGAAATTTTTTTTAAAACTGTCCGATATTTCCATTTCTGTACATTGAGTGTCCTGTTCTGCTGTCTGTTCCTTATCCATATCCTTCTTTTTTTCTTCTTCTAGGTTGCCTGTTCCTCCTCTTGTCTTTCATCAAAATGTCTTTCCTCTTCAGTGTTCCCTTCATGCACCTGTCCGTCCAACTGATGTTCCATACCTCCTTCCTCTCCCTACATCCAACACTCACACTTATTTAAAATCTGTTGACACTCCGGGCACTTGACAGCATTGCAATCCCTTGCAAAATGTCCCCATTCCTCGCACTTAAACTCCGGGCATTCTTTGAGCAGATGATCTGGGCTCATGCACAGCTTACAGGTCTTCACCTGGTGGCTGTGCATCACCCTAAAGTACTGTGGCCCTTCTGCTGTTTCCAGCTTTGTGCTGTAGGTCAATGATGCCACCTCCTTGGGGAATCTTACGTTTAAAAAACTTGTTCCATCCTCTATTTCAGTTCCCTGGCAGCATCTTCTTTGGTGTAAGTTTGATATGGGATTAACTCCCCATCCATCCAATTTTCAAAATATTTCTCCATCGTCAAGGTAGATGGGCGGGTGGATGAAGGAAACAACATAATGTCTATTTTGCAGATTCCTTATCTCACAGTTCACTCCCTTTATTAACAATCCCTCAGTCAGTTTGTCACAAGTTTCTTATTTTTCCATTGTCAGTTCGTATTCTTTTCCTTTTCTTGGCCTTAGTGCCAAGGATTTCCCGTATCCACATTTGTCCGTGACCACTTTAATAATATCCACAGCCCTCACCTCTTTTACGTTCTCAACATTCACAATCACAGTTGCCTCCTTTAAGTATTTCCTTTCACCAAATTTATCCCTTGCATCTTGTTTTTTTACCGTGTCCTGCTCATTGTTGTTACTCCAGTTCAGTGTCATTTGCGATGCGTGTCTCTCCAGCCAGTCCAGTGTCGTTTGCCTTGCGAGTCTCTCCAGCCAGTCCAGTGTCGTTTGCCAATAATCCATCCATTGTTTAAAAAACAAACAAAAATTAACCACCCTCCAGCCAGCAAGATGCTGCTTTTAGGTGGTTTAAACACAAAAAAATAAATAGTCTAAATAACAAATATATAAAACTTCAAAGACAAACTAAATAAACAGAAATGTGGGAGAGCCTTCCTCTTCCTTCTGCAGCCAACACACTTCTTGTGTACTGTGACTCACTAGTGCCCTCTACATGCTCAGGTTGGTATGGCCGTAAGCGAGTGCTGCTGTAAAGTGAGCGCTATTTAACCAGGCACAAACCTGCTTAGATTGAGAGTTTTAGCATATACTCTTTATTTTGTTGTTGTTTTGCAAGGTCATTAGATAATTAGTGAAAAAGTCCAAAATCTTACAGCACCTGGAGCCTCATGTTTCAACCTTGCGTACACACAAAAAGTTTGCGTACGCCAGCTTTCACGCTCACGGTCAGATGTACTAATAGTGAAATTAATGCGAGAATGTGCGTTCCTCCAAGCCAATTTCATGTCTGGTGTATGTACATTTCTCATTGTTTTTGGCCGTTGGCGACTCTTACAGACAATGAAGGGAAGTTGCAAACATTACACAACAAATTGTTCTACAAGTCTATCAAGTCAAGTCAAGTTACCTTTATTTATATAGCGCTTTAAACAAAATACATTGCGTCAAAGCAACTGAACAACATTCATTAGGAAAACTGTGTCAATAATGCAAAATGACAGTTAAAGGCAGTTCATCACTGAATTCAGTGATGTCATCTATGTTCAATTTAAATAGTGTCTGTGCATTTATTTGCAATCAAGTCAATGATATCACTGTAGATGAAGTGACCCCAACTAAGCTAGCCAGAGGCGACAGTGGCAAGGAACCGAAACTCCATCGGTGATAGAATGAAGAAAAAAACCTTGGGAGAAACCAGGCTCAGTTGGGGGGCCAGTTCTCCTCTGACCAGATGAAACCAGCAGTTCAATTCCAGGCTGCAGCAAAGTCAGATTGTGCAGAAGAATCATCTGTTTCCTGTGGTCTTGTCCTGGTGGTCATCTGAGACAAGGGCTTTACAGGGGATCTGTATCTGGGGCTCTAGTTGTCCTGGTATCCGCTGTCTTTCAGGGATGTAGAGCTCCTTCCTAGGTGCCGATCCACCATCTGGTCTGGATACGTACTGGATCCGGGTGACTGCTTTGACCCTCTGTTCCGGATACAGACTGGAACTGGTGGCTAAGGTGACCTCGGAATAAGAGAGAAACAGACTAATATTAGCATAGATGCCATTCTTCTAATGATGTAGCAAGTACATGGGGTGTTATGGGAAGAGTTCCCGGTTCCGGTTTACCTAATTAATGCAGCCTAAAAATCCTTTGTGTAAGCCAGGTTAAAAAGATGGGTCTTTAATCTAGATTTAAACTGGAATCTAGACTGCAAGAGTGTGTCTGCCTTCCGAACAATGTTAGGTAGGTTATTCCAGAGTTTAGGTGCCAAATAGGAAAAGGATCTGCCGCCCACAGTTGATTTTGATATTCTAGGTTTGAGAACGTAGCGGACATAAAGGATTATAATTTAAAAGGAACTCATTCAAATACTGAGGTGCTAAACCATTCAGGGCTTTATAAGTAATAAGCAATATTTTAAAATCTATACAATGTTTGACAGGGAGCCAGTGCAGTGTTGACAGGGCCAGGCTAATATGGTCATACGAACTCTTGCTGCTGCATTTTGGACTAGCTGTAGTTTGTTTACTAAGTGCAGAACAACCACCCAATAAAGCATTACAATAATCTTATCTTGAGGTCATAAATGCATGCATATGATACCTCTTCATTCACTGCTACAAACTGATGGCGGTCAAATAAGTACGATTTAAACCATGCTAATGTTCTTCCATTAATGCCAACAAAGTGTTCAAGTCTATGCAAAAGAATGTTGTGGTCAATTGTGTCAAACGCAGCACTAAGATCCAATAGGACTAATAGAGAGATACAACCATGGTCAGATGATAAGAGCAGGTCATTTGTAACTCTGAGGAGAGCAGTCTCAGTACTATGATACAGTCTAAATCCTGACTGGAAATCCTCACATATACAATTTTTCTCTAAGAAGGATTATAATTGTGAGGATACCACCTTTTCTAGTATCTTGGACAGAAAAGGGAGATTCGAGATTGGTCTATAATTAACTAGTTCTTTGGGGTCAAGTTGTGTTTTTTTTTTTTATGAGAGGCTTAATAACATATTAATATCCCAATGACAATGAGGAATTAATATTAGTCAGAAGACGATCTATGACTTCTGGAAGCACCTCTTTTAGGAGCTTAGATGGTATAGGGTCTAACATACATGTTGTTAGTTTAGATGATTTAATAAGTTTATACAATTCTTCCTGTCCTATGGTAGAGAATGAGTGGAACTGTTCCTCAGGGGGTCTATAGTGCACTTTCTGATGCGATACTGTATCGCACCATCACCTGTGGGAAGCATTGCTATTAATTTGCAATTTATAAAATAATTGACATATATTGTCACACAAGCCTTATGGGAATATTATATCAATTATGCAATCAAATAAGAACATATAAAAGCACACCGGTTTGCAAATGGATGCAACCCTTAGTCTATGGCAATTGCAGCTTTGGCCTTATTAGAGGACATTGCTAATGGCAGAATCCGAAGAGAATGAGTTTTTAGGGACCACAATGATTTTCTGGCCCAGGATGGTGACTGGCTTATCAGCTGTTTCAGATTTACAAGGGCTATCCTCTTGGAGCTCTGTGCTGAATTGGGTCCGAATCTAGAGAGAGAGACAACGAGGAGCCACGCAATACCCATTCCCTTGCAGGTGCTGACAACACTTGGTTTCCTGGCAACTGGTTCTTTCCAAAGGGAACTGGCAGACCGCTCAGGAATAAGCCAGTCATCTTTGAGCCGCGCAATGCCAGCGGTATGGGACGGGATCATCCGCATGTCTACCAGGTATATAAGGTTCCCATATGATGCAGTTGACCAGCCTAACATTAAAACGCAATTTGCAGCGATGTATTCGGAGCGATCGACTGCACACATTGCTATAAAGGCGCCACCTGAAGAAGAATTTGCATATGTGAATCGGAAACATTTCCATTCAATAAATGTGCAGATAATATGTGATGCACAAATGCGCCTAACAAATATTGTGGCAAGGTGGCCTGGGTCAACCCATGATTCATACATACAAACAGCATGGTTGGGATGAGGCTCCAAGCTGGCAGGGTGCGTGATGGGTGGATTCTTGGTAAGTGATGCATTTAAAGTTATGATTCTATCTAACTGATAATCTTTTTTTTTTTTTTTGCATTTAATTATTGAATAACCCTTCAGGAGACTGCGGTTATCCACTTAAGATGTGGCTTTTAACCCCCCTCACCAACCCACAAACTGACCGAGAGCGCAGATACAATGATGCCAATTCTCGCACTCGGTCAGTTGTAGAGCGGGCGATTGGGCAGCTGAAATGTTGGTGGCGCTGCCTTGACAGGACTGGGGGGATGTTGTTATACTGCCCTGACAAGGTGTGCTGCACAATGTCGCGCACAGACATGGCATACCACTTGGTGAGGTGGCAGCACCGCCAGATGACCCTGACCCAGGACCAATGTATGTGCAGCCCAACCAACAAGCCATTCAGGCCCGTCAACATGTGATTGCAACAATATAAATGGTAATCAGAGACAAAGTTAATTTTTTGACCAAATTCTTTAATGAGTGTCTTATGTCTGTGAGTGCGTCAGTGATATTTTTCAGGTGACTGTTAATTTCTCAGATGGCCATAACGATTTGCTGTTGATTTGCTGCGGCCAGACGGACGGGCGTCAGCACTGGGGGGAGCACTGGAAACGCTGGGCACAGTGGGCGTTGGCTGCTCAGGAGGGATTCCGAGTGCGTGCTACTGGACATTCCTGCTGTATATAGCACCATATAAATCCAAATAAACACAGGCACATGTTAACTGTGATTTGAGTCTGTTCCATTTTTAAGGGTCCCACGCATTTGCCATAAATGCAATGGATACGTGAAATCTCTAGTGTACTTTTGGTCAGCTACATTGCATGCATTTGACAATGAAATAGGTACGCTATATGTACCAAAGTAAAAACTAATGAGAAATTGGTTACCTTCGTGGCAGTCCTGTAGTAAATCGGAGTCTCCCACAGCAGCAGATACTACTCCAGAGAATAAAGTCTCACCCATAATTGAGGCAACTCCCTGCTCAAAGGGTGTAAGTTCATCGACCCCTTTCCCACTGTCTGTTCTGCCCACATTTTCTTGGTGCACAGCAGTTCTCCATTTAACGTCCACTTTTTTTTTATATCAGACCATTTTTTTTCAAGGTCATTTACAGTGCAACTTTCAGATCCCACCGCATTGACGGCCTCAGCCAAACTCTCCCACTCTTTTTTTTCCCTTTTGTTATTAATTCCGGAGGACAAAGTTCCAAATAAAATATTTTTTCTAGTTTCTACCTCCGATAGTAGCACCTCCAATTCACTTTCCGTAAAGTTTCGTTTTTTTGCCACTTGCTTTAGCCATTTTCTTACTGCTATCTTTCGCAAAAGTGGACTCATTACCATATTTAAACTGATTTAATTAGGGGAGGAGACTGGGTGGGGCGTTGTGCTTGTGCTTGTGCACGTGCGCTCAATTTTAAGTTAGTTGGGATGTACAAAGAAAATATGCGTGGGATCCTTCGTATGCAGAGATTCATACATCTGTTTTTTGTGCGCACCCACATTTACAGCTTTGTCCATACGCAATTTTTTTTAGTATGAATTCAACGCAAGTCTTTGTACATGAGGCCCCCGGTGTTCCCAGGCAGTCTTCTATCCAAGTGATAACAAGGCCCAAACCTGCTTAACGTCTGAGATCAGACGAGATCAGTCATAGCCAGGTTGGTTTGGCCGTAAGCGAGGATTGCTGCAAAGAGAGGGCTATTTAACCAGGCACAAACCTGCTTAGATTCCGAGATTGGGCATAGACTCTTTTTTTTTTTTGCAAGATTATTAGATAATTAGTGAAAAAATCCAAAAGCTTCCAGCAACTGGTATTCCCAGGCTCAAGCCTGCTTAGCTTCCGATAGCAGACAATATCAAGTATAGCCTTTTTTTTCTTTTTTATTGAAATTCACAATTTTACAGTTCAATTTCAACTGTTCAAATTAAACAACATAATCATGTCATTTTATAAACAGTCAGAACATAATTTTTTCAGTCAGCACATTTCAATATCTCTTGTCATTATTGCTTTGAACAAGTTTTTTTTTTTTTGGCTTTTCTCCCTTCGAAGTGTGCATAATTTCGTCTAAGTACATCTGCTAATCTGGCATGGCTTAGTACATAATTGATAAACCAAAAGTCTATTGCTGTCTTCTTCTGAAACACTCCAAATAAAAATATTTTCCCCATATCTCCTCCAAATCCACATCCTCAAAACAATTGTTTTTTAACAGAAAACAAAAAAAAATCTTTTAATTCATTACATTCCAAAAAATAATGCAAAAAAGTCTCATGGTCATTGTTACATACATCACATTATTAGCATTATTTATTTTGTTTAGTACCACATTTGTATAGATTCTATTGTGTCTGATTAAGAAGTCATTATTTTCACATTCTATAGTATTGCATTTTATATCGATATTTGACCATATTTTCTTTACATCCAAGTCTTCAAACACCCTACTCCATACAATTTTTTCCAGTCTTTCATTATGTACATCTAAGGCAAATCCTGTTGTTTTTTCTTTACACAACTTTTTTCTATAACATTCACCCATTTCAATAGTAGACTTGCTTCAATTCTTTCAAATATATTATTCACCTTTACTCTGCTCTCCATGCCATCCAACTCACACACTGAGTCATATATACAGTTCCATATACAGTAACTTCATAAATAATATCTTTCACTTGCCTTATTCCGGTTTCTAAGAATTTGGGCTCATACAATGTTTTATTGTTGTGTTTAAATTTCTCATTTAAAAACAATGGCAAATTTATAATTGTGTGCACCTCTGTGCAATCATACTCTGCTTTTGGCAGGAATTGCCTCCAAGCCTCCATCACCCCCCTGTATATGTCTGGCATTCCCACAGTCATTGACTGCTTAAAGCCCATATACCATCCATAATCTCCCATTCTTCCAACATCATCAAAGTATTTATTTAAGAATTCTCTCCAACCAAACTCCCATACATTTTTAAACAGTTTTTATTCTTATTGCCAAATTTTTGTTTCTAAATCAATCAGCTTTAGTTCAACTTCCTGTTTCCTCGCCACCAATGTTTTTTGTGCAATTTTAACTCCCTTCCCTTCCCATATTAAATCATGTACAATTTTATTTAACTCATTCATCACCCACTCAGGCATTTCAATTACACTCATTACATATACGCATACCGACAGCATAAGATTATTAACCACAATTATTTTCCCTTTTATCCTTAATTGTCTTCCTTTCCATGCAATACAAACTGTTCTTATATTATTTATCACTCCAGCCCATGTTATATCCCTTGCCTCCTTTGAATCTACCCCCAAATAGACACCCAACACTTTCATGTACTTTTCCTCAACCCTCACACCTACATCAGCTCTTTCTACTTCTCCTATATACATTATTTCTGATTTTTCTCTGTTTATTTTCGCCCCTGATGCCTTTCCATATTTTTCTACCAACTCTAAGACCTTTCCCACACTGCTCATTTCCCTTACTGTCACTGTTGAGTCATCGGCATACTGGTTGATTACACACTTCCCTCCATATGGCAACTCAGTTGCTCTTATTCTCGTCTCTCTTAATTAATGATGCCAAAGGTTCAACCGAAAGGGCGTATAATAAAGCGGATAGTAGGCAGCCTTCCCGCACTGACCTTCCCACATCAAATGTATCCGTCAATATTCCGTTCACCTTTACACAGCTTCTTGCACTTCCATACAATCTCCTCACCCATCCTACCATTCTCTCCCCAAAACCAAACTTTTCTAAGACCTTAAATAAAAACTTGTGTTCGACCCTATCAAAGGCCTTGTTCCAGTCTATCCACAACACTATCCCACCCTTCCCATCCCTCGTCATATACTCAATCACATCTCTGATTGTTTTAATTGTATCTGCTATATCTCTTCCGGGAATGCTGTAGCTTTGTGTTGGCTGAATAATGTCTCCTATTACTCTTTTCATCCTGTTTGCTAAAACTTTTGTAAGTATTTTGTAGTCTGTGTTCAACAAGCTAATCTGCCTATAATTTTCTAAATCTAATTTATTCCCCTTTTTAAAAACTAGTGTTATCCCTCCCTCTACCATTTTACTTTGTATTATTTCTGTTCTCTCCATTCTCTTATATACTTCCAATAAGAATGGTGCTACATCATTTTTATATAATTTATACCATTCTGTCCCTATCCCATCACTTCCTGGGCTTTTTCCACTTCTTAAACCTTCAATTGCAGCTATAACCTCTTCTTCCTCTATCTCTCTATCACACCATCTCTTTTCTTATTCCCCTAGCTCCCTCTCTACACTCTTCAATAATTCCTCTATACTTGCCCCATCCACACATCCTCTCATATACAACTCACCATAAAACTCCTGCACCCTCTCCAAGATCTCTACATAGTCTGTTATTATCTCTCTCATTTTTCAATATATTTCATGGATATATGTCTTACTTTGCCTTCTTTTTTCTAAACCTAGGAAATACCCTGTGCACTTTTTTCCTTCCACTGCATATTTTGCCTTACTTCTTAAAATTGCTCCTTTGCATTTTTCCTTCTATATGCTTTTCCATGCAATATCCTTCTTCATCATCTACTCTGCTGAGTTCTATCTTCACTTGTTCTCTGAGCTCCCTTTCCTCTTCCAACATCCTCTCTTTTCTTTTCTTACTATTGTCACGGTTGGTAAACCGTGATCTCAGGGTTTTGCACTTTCTGGGTGAAGTCTGTGTGTTACGCGTCAGCAATGATTAGTTTGTGGGCGTCTCCGCTAATTGTCATCAGCAACAGCTGTCACCCATTACTCATCCCCATATATTGGCTTGTCTAGTGTCTTGTGTTTGTGAGAGCGTTGTTTCATGTTTGTGACCTATGCTTTGCTTTCTTGTGTGTTTCGGCGTTGGATGTCCGTGTCTCCCCGGAACCCCGTCCACTCTACGCAACCCACCACCAAGCAACACCACTTACCTTCGGCTTGCTTCCCCGCAGTTCCTGTGTCACCCTCTCCTGCTGCCAACTCACCTCCGCCTTCCGGATACTTCACCGATCGGCATCATCCTGGACTGTGTATTCCTCCCTGCTTCATCTTTGTGTCTCAGTATTGTCTTGTATCATTGTCTCCATTAAACTGTGTTAATCTCGCACTTGCTTCCTGCCACTCCTTCACCCAGTCGTTACAGAACGCTCTCACCAAACATGGAAGCAGCGAGCACCACTTCACTTTCTGAATTCATTCATCACAGCGTCAACTGTATGGATCAGCAGCAGGAGAGCATCATGAACACCGGACGCGCGATCCAAACGCTGGTGGCACAGGTGTCCGAGCTCACCCAGCAGATCAATCAACTCACCTCTCCCACTGCGCCCACCGCACCGCCCGCGCCGCCCGTCCCCCGGGAGACCTCCCAGGACCACTTCCGGCCAGAGCTGCAACTTCTGGCACCAGAGAGCTACTCCGGTGAGCCTAACTTTTGCAAGACTTTCCTTAACAAATGTTCCATGCATTTTGCATTGCAGCCCCGCACCTTCGCGACAGAAGAGTCCAAGGTTGCGTTTGCTCTTACCCTACTCTCTGGCAGGGCCACCTTATGGGGGACGGCAGTGTGGGAAAATCAACATCCGTGTTGCACCTCGTTCCACGCCCTCTCCGAAGAGATGAAACGAGTGTTCGATTGAGCCGCGGCCGGCAGGGAGGCCGCTCACCAGGGAAATCGTCGGTTGCGGATTATCCCATTCAGTTCCGCACCCTGGCGGCCGCGTGCCAGTGGAACGAGGTGGCGCAGTGGGATCGATTCCTGCATGGGCTGGCCGACCGTGTTCAGAAGGAGATCTACCTCCTCGAGCTGCCCCCAACGCTCAACGGCCTTATTGACCTGGCACTACGGGTGGACGCTCGGATTAATCGCCTGGGTAGACAAGCCAGTCCAACACGCCATTACGTCTCTCCGGAAAGGGGCCGCTCGCGTCGAGAGAACATGGTCCGTCCCGTCTACGATCACGAACCCATGCAGGTGGGTAGAGCTCGGCTTTCCCGGAGGGAGAGAGAGCGGTGGAGGTCCCAAGGACTATGCTTATATTGCGGTGGCTCGGAGCATTCCATCCATTCATGCCCGGTAAAAGAGCCAGCCCGGTAGTAAGTTTGAGGCTACTATCGGGTGGGATCTCCGCTGGGAAGTCCTCAACCACATCTTCGACTCTCCTTCCAGTAAAACTGCGGTGGGAGAACCACACTCACGACTGTCACGCCCTTCTGGACTCTGGGGCCGAAGGTAATTTCATTGACTCCTCCTTGCACGTCACTTGAACCTTCCTGTCCTTCCTCTGTCTCATCCCATCCATGTCACCGCACTCAATGGCCAGGATCTGCCACACGTCACTCACTACACTGAACCCATAACTCTGCTCACCTCAGGCAACCACAGTGAAACCATATCATTTTATCTCATGGACACCCGTCACTCCCATTGTTTTAGGTCACCCCTGGTTAATCAAACATAATCCACGAGTGGATTGGGGTTCCAACAAAGTCACCTTGTGGAGTGAAAGTTGTCATGAGTCTTGTCTGGTTTCTGCTTGTCCTGTTGTGTCCTGTTTATTTGATTGCAAATAAATGCACATACACTATTTAACTGAACAGAGATGACATCACTGAATTCAATGATGAACTGCCTTTAACTAACATTTTGCATTATTGAAACACTGTTTTCCTAATGAATGTTGTTCAGTTGCTTTGACGCAATGAATTTTGTTTAAAGCGCTATATAAATAAAGGTGACTTGACTTGACTTGACTTGTGCCTGTTTCTGTCTTTAAGAAGGAGACCATGGTGTTATCAAACGTGCCCGCAGAGTACTTGGACCTGAAGGAGGTGTTCAGTAAGTCCTGTGCTGCTTCTCTTCCTCCGCATCATCCCTATGACTGTGCTATAGATTTAGTTCCAGGTAAGTCTCCGCCTAAAGGCAAGCTTTACTCTCTTTCTATTCGGAGAGGGAGGCCATGGAGAAATACATTTCTGATTCCTTGGCATCGAGGTTCATCCGCCCTTCCTCTTCTCCAGCGGGGGCGGGATTCTTTTTTGTGGGTAAGAAGGATGGTTCTCTGCGACCTTGTATTGACTACCGAGAGCTGAACAACATCACGATAAAGAACACCTGTCCGTTGCCGTTGATGTCTTCAGCTTTCGAGAGGTTACAGGGAGCATCCATATTCACAAAATTGGATTTACGTAACGCTTATCATTTGGTCCGCATCAGGAAGGGGGATGAATGGAAAACCGCCTTTAACACCCCTAGAGGGCACTTTGAATATTTGGTGATGCCGTTCGGGCTCTCCAACTCGCCAGGGGTTTTCCAAGCACTCGTTAATGACGTCTTGAGAGACATGGTAGATCAGTTTATATATGTTTACCTGGATGACATACTGATTTTTTCTTCATCTCTCCAGGAACATGTGCAACACGTCAGACGAGTGCTCCAGAGATTACTCGAGAATGGGCTTTTTGTCAAGGCGGATAAATGCGTATTCCATGTACAGTCTGTCCCCTTCCCAGGGTATATCGTCTCATCCGTGGGAATACGTATGGATCCTGACAAAGTTAACCCTCTGGAGTCTAAGGGTATTTTTGGGGGCTGGAGAAGTTTTATCATGCCCTGACATTTGTGCTTTTTTCAGTTTCTTATAAATAGCTAAATGGGTAAAGTCGAATCTCACTGTAATCAGCACAAACTGGGCTATAATAATATGTGAAATGCATGCATGTACATGATTGTATTTTTGAGAAAAAAAATGTTATGCGTGGTTAGTGAAAAACTAAAAATGTTAAATCACTTGAATAAGGCCATAAAACACATAAAGAGTTTCTTAGAGTTACAAATGATCTGCTCTTATCATCTGATCGTGGGTGTATCTCTCTATTAGTTTTATTGGATCTTAGTGCTGCGTTTGACACAATTGACCACAACATTCTTTTGCATAGACTTGAACACTTTGTTGGCATCAGTGGAAGTGCATTAACATGGTTTAAATCGTACTTATATGACCGCCATCAGTTCGTAGCAGTGAATGAAGATGTATCCTATCGATCACAAGTGCAGTATGGAGTACCTCAAGGCTCAGTACTAGGGCCGCTACTCTTTACGCTTTATATGTTACCCTTGGGAGATATCATCAGGAAACATGGTGTTAGCTTTCACTGTTATGCTAATGATACTCAGCTCTATATTTCTTTGCAGCCCGGTGAAACACACCAATTTGAAAAACTAATGGATTGCATAGTCGATATAAAAAACTGGATGACGAGTAATTTCTTACTGCTAAATTCTGAAAATACAGAGGTGTTAATTATAGGACCTAAAAACTCCGCTTGTAATAACCTAGAACACTGTCTAAGACTTGATGGTTGCTCTGTCAATTCTTCGTCATCAGTTAGGAACCTAGGTGTGCTATTTGATCGCAATCTTTCCTTAGAAAGCCACGTTTCTAGCATTTGTAAAACTGCATTTTTCCATCTCAAAAATATATCTAAATTACGGCCTATGCTCTCAATGTCAAATGCCGAAATGTTAATCCATGCATTTATGACCTCAAGGTTAGATTATTGTAATGCTTTATTGGGTGGTTGTTCTGCACGCTTAGTAAACAAACTACAGCTAGTCCAAAATGCAGCAGCAAGAGTTCTTACTAGAACCAGGAAGTATGACCATATTAGCCCGGTCCTGTCAACACTGCACTGGCTCCCTATCAAGCATCGTATAGATTTTAAAATATTGCTTATTAATTATAAAGCCCTGAATGGTTTTGCACCTCAGTATTTGAATGAGCTCCTTTTACATTATAATCCTCTACGTCCGCTACGTTCTCAAAACTCAGGCAATTTGATAATACCTAGAATATCAAAATCAACTGCGGGCGGCAGATCCTTTTCCTATTTGGCGCCTAAACTCTGGAATAACCTACCTAACATTGTTCGGGAGGCAGACACACTCTTGCAGTTTAAATCTAGATTAAAGACCCATCTCTTTAACCTGGCATACACATAACGTACTAAGATGCTTTTAATATCCAAATCCGTTAAAGGATTTTTAGGCTGCATTAATTAGGTAAACCGGAACCGGAAACACTTTCCATAACACCCTATGTACTTGCTACATCATTAGAAGAATGGCATCTACGCTAATATTTGTCTGTTTCTCTCTTGTTCCGAGGTCACCGTGGCCACCAGATCCAGTATGTGTCCAGATCAGAGGGTCACTGCAGTCACCCGGAACCAGTACGTATCCAGACCAGATGGTGGATCAGCACCTAGAAAGGACCTCTACATCCCTGAAAGACAGTGGAGACCAGGACAACTAGAGCCCCAGATACAGATCCCCTGTAAAGACCTTGTCTCAGAGGACCACCAGGACAAGACCACAGGAAACAGACGATTCTTCTGCACAATCTGACTTTGCTGCAGCCTGGAATTGAACTACTGGTTTCGTCTGGTCAGAGGAGTACTGGCCCCCCAACTGAGCCTGGTTTCTCCCAAGGTTTTTTTCTCCATTCTGTCACCGATGGAGTTTCGGTTCCTTGCCGTTGTTGCCTCTGGCTTGCTTAGTTGGGGACACTTCATCTAGAGCGATATCGTTGACTTGATTGCAAATAAATGCACAGACACTATTTAACTGAACAGAGATGACATAACTGAATCCAATGATGAACTGCCTTTAACAATCATTTTTGCATTATTGACACTGTTTTCCTAATGAATGTTGTTCAGTTGCTTTGACGCAATGTATTTTGTTTAAAGCGCTATATAAATAAAGGTGACTTTGACTTTGACTTTGATAAAGAACAATGGTTCCCGGGATTTTGAGAACTGGAGCTTGTAGCCTAGAATTTTTATTTCTAAATGATGTGA
Source organism: Carassius carassius (assembly GCF_963082965.1). Classification (NCBI taxonomy): domain Eukaryota; kingdom Metazoa; phylum Chordata; class Actinopteri; order Cypriniformes; family Cyprinidae; genus Carassius; species Carassius carassius. The sequence goes on from NC_081799.1 coordinate 1,582,010, forward strand.
AAATCATCTTGTTTACTCACAGAAAACAATATATTGATTTACATTTTCTAAGACACTTTTTGTTGGTAAAAGTCATATGCGAGTAGGCGTCAACTATCATGAATATCATTGTGATTTACACCTGAGAAGACAAAGGCCTGCATAATGAGCTGCATAATGAGCCATTCAGTTATCTGTGCCACTGAGAGGAAGGAGTTACAAGAAAGAATGTGAGAACAAAAATAAATCTATATAATGTAATGTTTGTAGTTTATTTAGAATATATTTAATTATCCCACAACATACTTTAATAACCACTTGGGGGAGCAGTTAAACAGTTTATCAGGAACAAACAAAGCTGACTTTCAAACAAATTGTTTTGCATCATTACTCCAGTCACACAATCCTTCAGAAAAACTTTTAACAATATTATTTTCTACAAAAAAACATTTATTGTTGTTATAATTATCATTATTATTATTATTATTAATGTTGAAAAGAGCTGAGAATATTTTTTAGTTTTTTCATGGGGAATAAATTTAAAGAACAGCATTGTTTTTACATTTGTTAGCCTACAGTTATTTATTTGTTACATTTATATTATTTACATCAAGCTTTTGAATGGTATAGTATTGTATATTGTTATAGATACTTCATAATGTTTTACTTGACTATATATTTAGTCAGGAATTATAGTTTGGAAAAGGTCTTTGGAAAAAGTCTAACTAGTTTAAAATGTTTACACTATATGTGAAAACTAGTACAAGTATATAAATAAATAAAAAGAGACTTACTCATGTTTATGATCTCTGCTGAATAAAGTGCTTCATTCTTTTTTTTCTGAGGAAATCCATTTCTCAAATCCTCAACCACATGACATCTTTTTGGGGTGAATTGAAGTCTTATTCCTCTCATCACGAAGCAAACAGTAAAATAAAACTTGAAGAACAGTCTTGCTGCTTTTTCTTCTGTGTGGGTGTATTCAAGCCGCACGCTTCAGTTTGAATCTGAATAGCGCGTTCAGCGCGGGGGCGTGGTCACATTAGATATAATTAAGGGAGACATGAATGTGGCGAGGTGGGCGTGGGAAGCCGAAAAAGCTGCAGCGGGAGAAAGAATGTGGGGACGAGCAGTAATAAGGAGGTCAAATGATTAATGATTAACACCTGTTTGTAATTCCAGTGATTGGGGAGAGAGGAGTTATAAGCGCCGAGCAGACCGGCGAAGGGGAGTTCGTTGAGAGAGCCAGAGCTGAGCAGTGTGTGTGTGGAAATAGATGTGTGAAGGCAGAGTGCCGAGCCGCAGTTTACTTTTGTTTATTCTGTTTATTTTTGGAGTTAATAAAGAGCCTTTGTTCGTCACCCCTGATTGCATGACGGTCATTTTGACCGTAGTGGACCGGTTCTCGAAGGCGGCACATTTCATTCCCTTGCCCAAATTACCTACAGCCAAGGAGACAACGGTCACTGTCCTACATCACGTCTTGCGGTTTCATGGCCTCCCGGTAGACGTGGTTTCTGACAGGGGATCCCAATTCATATCAAACTTTTGGAAGGAATTTTGTAAACTGTTAGGAGCGACGGTTAGCCTGTCTTCGGGTTATCATTCCCAGAGTAACGGGCAGTCTGAGCGAGCCAACCAAGATTTAGAGAGAACGTTGCGATGTTTAGTCTCCAAGAAACCTTCTTCCTGGAGCCAACAACTCTGTATGGTGGAGTACGCTCACAATTTGTTACCAGTGTCAGCCACAGGCCTTTCTCCCTTTCAGTGCAGCTTAGGTTACCAGCCACTAGTTTTTCCTAGTCTGGAATCTGAAGTAGCGGTCCCCTCCGCTCACGCATTTGTCCAGAGGTGCCTCCGCACCTGGACCAGAGCCCGCGAGACTCTGCTCCGGATGAGAGAGCGCACTAAGGCCAAGGCCGATCGCCACCGGTCAAAGCCTCCCGTTTACATTGTGGGTCAAAATGTGTGGCTTTCTACTAACAATATTCCTCTCCGTTCCGTTTCTAACAAATTAGCCCCCAAATTTATTGGCCCGTTTACTGTCACCAAGATCATTAGTCCGGTGACAGGCCGCCTAAAACTACCTCCAGCGTACAGGAGAATACATCCCGCCTTCCATGTGTCCAAAATTAAACCCGTGTTTTATTCACGTATTAATCCGCCTACCCCTGTTCCTCCACCACCGTGTCTCGTAGATGGGGAACCGACTTATTCAGTGAATTGTATTCTGGACTCGAGACAGAGGGGACGAGGATTCCAGTACTTGGTGGACTGGGAAGGTTACGGTCCGGAGGAGAGGAGTTGGGTACCTGCTAGGGACATACTGGATCACTCCCTTATTGATGATTACAATCAGCAGGTAGGCCCTTCTGGGAACTCCAGGAGGCGTTCTTAGGGGGGGGGGGGATTGGGGGGGTACTGTCACGGTTTGGGAAACCGTGATCTCAGGGTTTTGCACTTTGTGGGTGAAGTCTGTGTGTTACGCGTCAGCACTGATTAGTTTGTGGGCATCTCCGCTAATTGTCATCAGCAAAAGCTGTCACTCATTACTCATCCCTATATATTGGCTTGTCTAGCGTCTTGTGTTTGTGAGAGCGTTGTTTCATGTTTGTGACCTATGCTTTGCTTTCTTGTGTGTTTCGGCGTTGGATGTCCGTGTCTCCCCGGAACCCCGTCCACTCTACGCAACCCACCACCAAGCAACACCACTTACCTTCGGCTCGCTTCCCCGCAGTTCCTGTGTCACCCTCTCCTGCTGCCAACTCACCTCCGCCTTCCGGATACTTCACCGATCGGCATCATCCTGGACTATGTATTCCTCCCTGCTCAGTATTGTCTTGTATCATTGTCTCCATTAAACTGTGTTAATCTCGCACTTGCTTCCTGCCACTCCTTCACCCAGTCGTTACAACTATACCTTATGCTTAAAGCTTTAATTTTATTTTTTATCTCCTCCCATCTCTTACCAATGTCATTATTAAATTCATCTTCCTCCAAGCATTCCTCCAACCACTGATTTTCTGGAAGTAGTAACACTTTCATCTGTTGTGTATACTCCTCTTCTTCAATATACCCTGCATTTAGTATCCACATCCCTCCACCCACCTCCCTCCTTCCGACTTTGATTCTAAATCTAACCCCATCATGATCACTAAAGTTATTCCTCTGATGTCTTATTTCATCAATATCGCTTATGGTTTCTCCTTGCACAATCACTAGATCAATCCTACTCTGTTTTCATATCCCTTCTCTCATCTGCCTCCTTGTGAACTCTCTCTTCTCCAGATTCTCATGTCTCCATACATCTAGTAATCCCTTATCTCTCATTACTTCCATTAACATTAATCTTGATTTTTCCCACCTGAAACTCCCTCCTTTCCCAACATCCAATCTACTACATATAATGTTAAAATCGCCTACTATTATGCACCTTCCAACAATTAGATCCTTTAGCTCCTCAATACAACACCTCTTATCATTTTCCACATTTGGAACATATATATTAATTAATCTGAATTAAATACCTTTGAATTTAAATTCTATAACTAAAATTATCCCTACCTGGTCTCTTTTTTAATCATTATCGCTACACCCCTTGCATTTCTTGCACCATTATTAAAGTATATATCTCCCTTCCATACATCCTTTACTTCTCTCACTTTTTCATCATCTCAATTAATTTCTTGAAAACAAATTATATCACTCCTATATGTAAATGTTAACTCCTTCAACTTGTTAATATTCCTTAACCCATTTGCATTTACTGAAGTAACAGAAACCATGCCAGCAACCCAAAGAAAAATATATTATTTTTTAAACCAAAACATCTAATACCATTACAGAATTCACGTACCAGAGCGTTGTTCTTTTATCAGTTCAATTCTGTCCTTATCTCTCTCCGCCTTTCTTTTGACAGTCAGTTTTTGTAGTTTTGTCTGCATTCTTTGGGGAATCTTACTTTCCTTCTTTTGAGGTATTGCTTGTTGCGCTACCTTTTTCTCTTTTTTAGTTCCCACTAGCTTTACATCCTCTTCATACTCTTCCTCCTCTTCATTTTCTTCATCCTGCTCCTCCTCCTCTTCTTCTTTCCCCTCCATCCTTTCCCCATCACCGGCCTCCTCACTAGTTGTTCCGGCTCTCTGTCCCCTTCCAGCTCCATCCTGTCCATTACCGCTTTCTCCTCCATCTTTTGTAACCTCCATGTCATCCTCGCTCACTGTGCTTTGCTTCTCTGTTTGATAGTCCTCCCTCCTCTCATCTTCACTTTGTTAGCCCTCCTCCTCTATCACTCTCTCTGTCTGCTCTCCACACTCCCTTGCATAGTGGCCCATCTTGCCACATGAAAAACATTTAAACTCTGGGCATTCTCGAAACAAATGCCCTGTTTTAATGCACAACCTGCATACATGCACCTGCCTGTCGTGTATCACATGAAAGTACTCTGTGCCTCTTAATGTTTCGAACCTGGTTGAATATGGGAGTGAGCGAACTTCATCAGTAAACCGGACTTTTAAGAATCTCGTTCCATCTAAAATATCAGTTCCTGGCCATACCCGGCACTTAATGGCAGACAGTGGTTAAACTCCCCATTCTTCCAGCTTTGCAAAAATCTTCTGGTCTTCCAAATAAACTGGCAGGTTAATAAATGACACTACCATTTCATTGTTCACTATCAAGTCAAGTCACCTTTATTTATATAGCGCTTTAGACAAAATATAAAAACAAAATATTTTAAAATTCCTTTAATAAAACAACATGAATTTTTGTTATTCGTTACATGTCTTTTATTTTGACAGATAACTTCTTGAGAAAAAGACATTTGTCTGTAAACTGATTAAGAAATTGTTGCATGTTTAAACGTGAAGCACTGTATAATTTCGTTCACATTATTTATGCCTAATTAGCCTAAAACAAGAAACGAATAAATTAAACCTGCATGATTTAGCTAAATCTTTAAAACTCTAAAGAATGGATTAATAAAATGTCCTCAGGATTAAACTCAAGTTCTCTCATTATAATCAACAAAATGCACACAATGTACAAAAAGAGCTCTATTAACTGACAAATTTAGTGATTTTAAAGGGAGCCTTCTTTACTTGCTTTTAGTCAATGTCAATGTCAATGTCACCTTTATTTATATAGCGCTTTAAACAAAATACATTGCGTCAAAGCAACTGAACAACATTCATTAGGAAAACAGTGTCAATAATGCAAAAATGATAGTTAAAGGCAGTTCATCATTGGATTCAGTTATGTCATCTCTGTTCAGTTAAATAGTGTCTGTGCATTTATTTGCAATCAAGTCAACGATATCGCTGTAGATGAAGTGTCCCCAACTAAGCAAGCCAGAGGCGACAGCGGCAAGGAACCGAAACTCCATCGGTGACAGAATGGAGAAAAAAATCTTGGGAGAAACCAGGCTCAGTTGGGGGGCCAGTTCTCCTCTGACCAGACGAAACCAGTATTTCAATTCCAGGCTGCAGCAAAGTCAGATTGTGCAGAAGAATCATCTGTTTCCTGTGGTCTTGTCCTGGTGCTCCTCTGAGACAAGGTCTTTACAGGGGATCTGTATCTGGGGCTCTAGTTGTCCTGGTCTCCGCTGTCTTTCAGGGATGTAGAGGTCCTTTCTAGGTGCTGATCCACCATCTGATCTGGATACGTACTGGATCCGGGTGACTGCAGTGACCCTCTGATCTGGACACAGACTGGATCTGGTGGCCACGGTGACCTCGGAACAAAAGAGAAACAGACAAATATTAGCGTAGATGCCATTCTTCTAATGATGTAGCAAGTACATAGGTTGTTATGGGAAGTGTTTCCGGTTCCGGTTTACCTAATTAATGCAGCCTAAAAATCCTTTAACGGATTTGGATAATAAAAGCATATTAGTATGTTATGTGTATGCCAGGTTAAAGAGATGGGTCTTTAATCTAGATTTAAACTGCAAGAGTGTGTCTGCCTCCCGAACAATGTTAGGTAGGTTATTCCAGAGTTTGGGCGCCAAATAGGAAAAGGATCTGCCGCCTGCAGTTGATTTTGATATTCTAGGTATTATCAAATTGCCTGAGTTTTGAGAACGTAGCGGACGTAGAGGATTATAATGTAAAAGGAGCTCATTCAAATACTGAGGTGCTAAACCATTCAGGGCTTTATAAGTAATAAGCAATATTTTAAAATCTATGCGATGCTTGATAGGGAGCCAGTGCAGTGTTGACAGGACCGGGCTAATATGGTCATACTTCCTGGTTCTAGTAAGAACTCTTGCTGCTGCATTTTGGACTAGCTGTAGTTTGTTTACTAAGCGTGCAGAACAACCACCCAATAAAGCATTACAATAATCTAACCTTGAGGTCATAAATGCATGGATTAACATTTCGGCATTTGACATTGAGAGCATAGGCCGTAATTTAGATATATTTTTGAGATGGAAAAATGCAGTTTTACAAATGCTAGAAACGTGGCTTTCTAAGGAAAGATTGCGATCAAATAGCACACCTAGGTTCCTAACTGATGACGAAGAATTGACAGAGCAACCATCAAGTCTTAGACAGTGTTCTAGGTTATTACAAGCAGAGTTTTTAGGTCCTATAATTAACACCTCTGTTTTTTTCAGAATTTAGCAGTAAGAAATTACTCGTCATCCAGTTTTTTATATCGACTATACAATCCATTAGTTTTTCAAATTGGTGTGTTTCACCAGGCTGCGAAGAAATATAGAGCTGAGTATCATCAGCATAACAGTGAAAGCTAACACCATGTTTCCTGATGATATCTCCCAAGGGTAACATATAAAGCGTGAAGAGTAGCGCCCCTAGTACTGAGCCTTGAGGTACTCCATACTGCACTTGTGATCGATAGGATACATCTTCATTCACTGCTACGAACTGATGGCGGTCATATAAGTACGATTTAAACCATGCTAATGCACTTCCACTGATGCCAACAAAGTATTCAAGTCTATGCAAAAGAATGTTGTGGTCAATTGTGTCAAACGCAGCACTAAGATCCAATAAAACTAATAGAGAGATACAACCACGATCAGATGATAAGAGCAGATCATTTGTAACTCTAAGAAGAGCAGTCTCAGTACTATGATACGGTCTAAATCCTGACTGGAAATCCTCACATATACCATTCTTCTCTAAGAAGGAATATAATTGTGTGGATACCACCTTTTCTAGTATCTTGGACAGAAAAGGGAGATTCGAGATTGGTCTATAATTAACTAGTTCTTTGGGGTCAAGTTGTGGTTTTTTGATGAGAGGCTTAATAACAGCCAGTTTGAAGGTTTTGGGGACATGTCCTAATGACAATGAGGAATTAATAATAGTCAGAAGAGGATCTATGTCTTCTGGAAGCACCTCTTTCAGGAGCTTAGATGGTATAGGGTCTAACATACATGTTGTTGGTTTAGATGATTTAACAAGTTTATACAATTCTTCCTCTCCTATGGTAGAGAATGAGTGGAACTGTTCCTCAGGGGGTCTATAGTGCACTGTCTGATGTGATACTGTAGCTGACGGCTGAATGGTTGCAATTTTATCTCTAATAGTATCGATTTTAGAAGTAAAGTAGTTCATAAAGTCATTACTGCTGTGGTGTTGGGAAATGTCAACACTTGTTGAGGCTTTATTTTTCGTTAATTTAGCCACTGTATTGAATAAATACCTGGGGTTATGTTTGTTTTCTTCTAAAAGAGAAGAAAAGTAATCGGATCTAGCAGTTTTTAATGCTTTTCTGTAGGATATGTTACTTTCCCGCCAAGCAATACGAAATACCTCTAGTTTTGTTTTCCTCCAGCTGCGCTCCATTTTTCGGGCTGCTCTCTTTAGGGTGCGAGTATGCTCATTATACCATGGTGTCAAACTGTTTTCCTTAACCTTCCTTAATCGTAAAGGAGCAACTTTATTTAAAGTGCTAGAAAAGAGAGAGTCCATAGTTTCTGTTACATCATCAAGTTGTTCTGAGGTTTTGGATATGCTAAGGAATTTGGATACATCAGGAAGATAACTTAAAAAGCAGTCTTTTGTGTTAGAAGTGATGGTTCTTCCATACTTGTAACAAGAAGTAGAATTTACAATTTTGGCTATATGAATTTTGCAAAGAACTAAATAATGATCTGAGATATCATCACTTGGCTGAATAATTTCAACACCATCAACATCAATCCCATGTGACAGTATTAAATCTAGAGTATGATTTCGACAATGAGTAGGTCCTGAAACGTGTTGTCTAACACCAATAGAGTTCAGAATGTCTATAAATGCTGATCCCAATGCATCGTTTTCATTATCAACATGGATATTAAAATCACCAACTATTAAAACTTTATCTGCAGCCAGAACTAACTCGGATGTAAAATCACCAAACTCTTTAATAAAGTCTGTATGGTGCCCTGGTGGCCTGTATACAGTAGCCAGTACAAACATAACAGGGGATTTATCATTAACATCTGTTTCTTTGGATAATGTTATATGAAGTACCATTACTTCAAACGAGTTATACTTGTAGCCTGCCCTCTGAGAAATCCTGAAAACGTTGTTATAAATTGAAGCAACACCTCCACCTTTGCCTTTTAGACGTGGCTCATGTTTATAACAGTAATCTTGGGGGGTGGACTCATGTAATCATCAGGTTTTAGCCAGGTTTCTGTCAAACAGAGTACATCTATATTATGATCAGTGATCATATTATTTACAAAAAGTGTTTTCGTAGAAAGGGATCTGATATTCAATAAGCCAAGCTTTATCATTTGTTTATCCATATTGCTTCTGTTTTTTATTTGTTGAACCTCAATTAAATTGTTAATCTTAACTTGGTTTGGACGTTTTTTTGTATTTTCTAGTTCGGGGAACAGACACAGTCTCTATAGTGTGATATCTAGGTGAAAGAGTCTCTATGTGCTGAGAATTAACTAGGAGGCAGCTAGCAGACGGTCGGTTTAGCCAGTCTGTCTGCTTCCTGACCTGGGCCCCAGTTAGTCAAGTATAAACACTAAGACTATTTGCCATATTTCTAGAGAGAAGAGTGGCGCCACCCCAGGAGGGATGAAGACCATCTCTTTTAAACAGGTCAGGTCTGCCCCAAAAGCTCGTCCAATTGTCTATGAAACCTATGTTATTCTGTGGGCACCACTTAGACATCCAGCCATTGAGTGATGACAATCTGCTATGCATCTCATCACCACGGTAAGCAGGGAGGGGACCAGAGCATATTACAGTGTCTGACATCGTGCTTGCAAGTTCACACACCTCTTTAATGTTATTTTTAGTGATCTCCGACTGGCGAAGTCGAACATCATTAGCGCCGGCATGAATAACAATCTTACTGTATTTACGTTTAGCATTAGCCAGCACTTTTAAATTTGCCAAGATGTCAGGCGCTCTGGCTCCCGGTAAACATTTGACTATGGTGGCTGGTGTCTCTATATTCACGTTCCGTACAATAGAATCACCAATAACTAGAGCACTTTCATCAGGTTTCTCAGTGGGTGCATCACTGAGTGGGGAGAACCTGTTTAATGTTTTGATTGGAACAGAAGAGCGGTGTTTTGCCCCACGACTACGCTGCCTCACCGTCACCCAGTTGCCCTGCTGCTGGGGCTCTGTTTCCGGAACCGAACAATGTACAGGAATCCCTGAGCTAGACGCATCCAAAGCCATATCTAGAGCCCTAACATTTTTACTGTCCTCAATTAAAGTTTGGATGCGTGTCTCTAATTCTGAAATCTTCTCTGTCAGCCTAACTATTTCCCTACATTTATCACATGTGAATCCCTCATCAGCGACAGAGATAGATAAACTGTACATGTGGCAAGAGGTGCAAGAAACAATGATAGGAGAAGCCATTACTCACCGTGCTTGATGAAAATTCTTACTGCGGTTGTTTGATGAACTTGTGAAAAACTGGAGCGAGGGAGAGGAGAAAAGAAAACAGCGATAGGTTCGAATGAAAACGCTAATGACAAGCTAACGAGTGCTAACGCTTTGCAGGTGTACTGCACTCACGGAAATAAAATAAAAGTGAACGATCAAAGTATCTGATAAGATTGATCGATAATATCAGAAATATGGTGTGAATTAAGTTATATTTTACCACTTTAAAAAACAGAGAGTGATAGTAAGATAAAGATTCTAGAGAAAAAAATAAAATAAAAACAGCTACACGGAGCTACAATTTGCTACAGAAGGCCAACAGGAAGTAGAGAAAACACGATCGATTTTAGTGCTGGGCGATAGCATATGGCCTAAAAAAAAAATCTGATTTATGATTTAAATCGATTTTAAAATCAATATTCAAATGACAAAGAAATTTTTCAAAACAAGTTTTAATACAGTTATAAATTTATAACTGAGACAAGATGATAAAAAAACAATGTTATTACCTTAATGCTGGAAAGACCTTTATTTTATTATTATTATTTTTTTATTTGTTTATACTAGCCCATCATGCATCTAACCATCCACTCGGTGTTAATAGCTGTTCTGATTTAAACTGGCAGCTCTGCAGTGAGTCAGTGTCATGGACGGAGGACGGAGCAAGTGGAAATATATTTTCTAGTCTATATTTCCATCTCGTTATGCTGCTGGTTTAGGTTTTTTTTTCCTATATAACTTATTTGTAAATAGAGCAGACACTGTCTGTGTCTACACCGGACGCGAGAGTTGTCATCTGTGCCCCGCTGCGCTAAAAGTGTGTCTAAAATTGATGACATCACACTATAGTGTCAAATCATCTGAACACAGTATAAGTACATTTTGTCATAAACAGAACAAGCATCAGTTCACTGATGGGGTTCTTGTCCAGTGTGTACATCACTGGGTTCTGTTGTCTTTTGTCAGATCACGCCACCCGTGTCCGGTGTAGACCTGGCGTGCGTTTTTTAATGGGTTATGTTACAGCCCTGCTTGTTTTTAATGTTTTTATTAAATATCTGTATTGACTGCATGGTCATATCATCGTATTATTTACGGCAGCAGAGTCTGTGAGAGTAGCTAGGAGCAGCAACAACTTCCTTCCGTGTTCAGAGCATCAGCTCCGTGCGCACTGATACTAGAAACAACGCTCCGCCTTCAGTATGTTTGAAATGTTATGTTCATAACGTAGCCTATGAATAATAATAATAAAAAATAACAAGAGAGTTTTAACTCTCTGACTTAGGCTATTCTGTGTAAACTTTTTTTCCCTATCACATGCCAAACTAATAACATTGTAAGCATTAAATCTTTAATTGCTGCTTTCTGCTGTGCAAATTTTGTTTGTGAGAAAAATAACAGTACATTTTTGTCAGTTATTTTATCTAAACAGATCGATTAATTTCTTCAAGATTTCAAAATCAAATAGCCTACTGAAAATGTAGTAGCACTGTAAGATTACATTTGTTTGAATGCATTATTGCAAAAGCGATTGCGTGTGAATGTGCTGTATCTGTTTAAATCATGCTTTAACCCGAAAATAATCAGTAAAAGAAACAGACAAACTCCTTGGCCTTTAACATCCCGCTCGACTCTTGCAGTCATTATAACCTGATCAAGCCATAGCTAAATATGTCTAAAAAGGCTCCAGTCAGAATCACACCACTCCGCTCAACCTTTGCTCGGCTGCAGGTCTCTGTCAGACTCGCGGGGGAGGGTTGAACCACTCTGAACTATGGAAGATCTGAGTGGTGCGTCGTTGGATGTTAAAAAGAAAACAGATTTTCATTCAAACAAACAGATGTAAATTACAAATTCGAGTAAATTGATAAAATCGATTTATCACCCAGCCCTACTTGCTTTCATATAATTTAATGAAAAAAATAAATAAATAAAAATGCAGCTGCATTTAAATGCAGGTGTGTAAAATATGTGCAAGATTTGCACTGCACGTGTGATGGTAGATGTGCAGCTTTTATTCTTATTTATTTCATCTTCATTAAAAGAAATTTTTGGTTTTATTTTGGATAATTGCATGTAAAAAACAATTTACGTTGTAATGCATATATATATATGCGCATTAATGACAGGGCGCATTAATTTTCAACATTCAACAATCTGTGAATGTTGCATTTCTCTTGTCGGAGAGAGCCAGCACTGTGAATTTCATCTTACAGCAGACAAGAAAACATTTGCTTATTAATAAATAATTAAAACGTCTCATTTTCACAATTATTAGGCTATTTCTGCATGTGCTTTGTGGCAAACTTAGTGCATGTGCTTGAGTGCATTATTCTATGAAAATCATTGTTATTTGTGATTGTGGATGTTTGCGGAAGGCTTTAAGACCAAGCAGAATCCTCTGTTCCCGCCTCACAGCACGTGGGACTCCGCTATAACTGACGCAGCTTGACTGTCTGCGGTTTGACTTTACTGAATCAGACTGAGGCGAATACAACTTATTGATCATGAGACCAACATTTAGCAAGCAGGAAAACATTAATTCTACCCGAAGGAAGACGTATTTTATTGAGCTAATGCTGTTAAATAGAGAGAGAGAGAGAGAGAGAGAGAGAGAGAGAAACTAGTCTAGGGCTATTCTTATACTTGGAGCTAATTGTATTGAAGTATAAATCCAAACACCAGAAACGTTATGAAAAGTATGCATTTTATTTATTCACATGCAGTATGGTTGTTGGTATTTTAGTTCACAACTTTAAGTTCCGTTTCATAATCCTTCAGTTGTTATGCTCTAAAATCCAATGCCTTTTGTAATTTCACAGTATTTTCACCTCCTAAATCACTAACCTTTAAAGTCACAATTCTATAATCGTCAAATTTACTCAGGCGGATGGTATTTTTTAATGACATTTTATTTATTTATTTTTTTGAATAATTGTAGCCTACATAAATAAGTGAAGCTAAACAAATATTTGGATCGTCCCATATTTTTTCCATTATTTTCTTAACTCCTTTACGTGCAAACATCGCTGACGGCCCCAGTTTATTATTGTTTCACTTTCACGGCACGTTAAACATCACTCTCTTACTTGATCTGGACAAACTGTGCATCAATTGAAAGTTTAAAGACTTTAGCTTCGATATTTGACCAATATTTTGATAAAACATTGTTGCAGTGACAGTTATTTAGTGATTTATGTCAGGAGTACAAAATAATAAATCCGTATTATGCCACATTTTGAATAGAAATTCACCACTCATTCATATTCAGTCACGTCTGCAGCGGTTTATTTGTGTTCACATAGACTCACTGAACAGCGTCGATAAGGATTTATAGACCAAAGATGTATATCTGCGGAGATATATGGATATATTTACTGATGTTTACTTCTTATTTCTTCAGACAGAATCATCATTTCTATTCATTTTCCACTGATTTACGCGATCTGATGATAAACAGCCTCTCCCAGCGATCTCTTTGTGTGTGTGTGCAGAGCTGTGAGCTCGTGTGTGTGTCAGTCAGACTCCGATTGGTCCTTCTGGTTTTCAATCTTGGAGTGTAAACTTCCTGGTTCATATCTGATCACAAAAACACTGAAACACCTCTGTACACACGAAATATCCGAATAATAAACCCGCGATTACGATAGTAAAGCTTGGTATGAGATTTTCTTAAGATCTGGGCCGTTTTTATAAAAAAAATCGAAAATGTACATCTGAAATGCTAACTTGTGTAGCGATGTAAAAGGCTATAAATAGCATATTTTTACAACAGTAAACGACCAAATTCCACCCCTGATCGCTAAAGGAAGTTATTATAAACACTCGATCTGGGTTTAAAGTGAGTTTTAATAACTTCATACATTTTCTGATGTAGCTTGATGCTAACGTTAGCTCTAATGCTACTAATAGCAGGTGCATTTCTTCTTCATAATGCATTTTTGCCACAATAATTCACGTAAGGTTGTAAGAAAATGTTTTATTGTATTTTTATAGTAAGACTTTTGATAAATAAGGGCTAAATGCAAACAGAGACTGAAGTGAGATCGCTGCTTTGTGTCTTTGTAAAGCCTGAAAAACCACAATAAAAGCTGATAAAGGTGGAATAAAAACAATAGAATAATGATAAAAGAATAATGCGGATAATGTGTCATACCTGGCGGAGGTGTGAAAGACTCGTTTGGTGAGAACAATAGAAACACGGATGGGGGAGTTGTCACAGACAAAAACACAGTCAGAGCACATATGAGTGTTTACATGTGAGATCTTACAGTGATGACAAGTGCCATAAATCAATCTGATTAGCCTTCTCTAAAAACACACATGACGGCCTTAGAAAATATTTCATAAAATTCACAGTTTTACAGATTCGATAATGAATTTTTTTATGAAGTTTTGGAAGACTTGTGGCTTTAGCTACACTGTGTTTTCAAACTCATATCCTACATCAACAATTTTTTAATACATTTAAAAAATATGTTTTTAATATTTTTATTTTTGTTTTTTTGTTTGAGCTTATATATCTCTATTTTCGTAACAGTCTGAGTGATTCTGATTACTGAACATTAAACTTTGAAGTGTCAGCTTTGTGAACAAAGGTTGATTATGTATCTAGTCAGAAAGAATCATGAGCAGAAACCTTTTTATTTTGGGTATGTCATTTCTGTCTCTATGCCAAAAAAGGGGGGTGACTAGTAAGGGGTTAAAGAATAAACACTTATTTTCTACAAGAATAAACATGATAACATATTACTAATTTCATAGAAATAATTTAAGCAGTTAAAACCTATTTTTAAACTTGAATTAAATACTATTAAACTAACTTTAAAATCTCTAGGAGTTTATAAATTAAAAAGGATAAAATGTCAAAGTGCATGTTAAATAGCCTAAATTAATTGTGTTAACAGTATAATTAGTGTAACGAGGAGTCAGAGACATTCGGATCCATGTGCAATGTTTATTAAGAACTCGTAGTGATAACAGAAAGGCTTCAGACAACAGCGTCAGCGATATCAGAGACAATCAAAGACAGGGTCGATTACCAGGCTTGAATCGGGGCAGGCGGCAGACAGTAGACTAATCGTGGACAGGATTTGGAGAAGCAGTCAATTATGGTGAGTATGGTGGTGAAACTGTTGGAGCTGGGCAAGTCAGTCACAAAGTCGACAGGAATATGAAACCAGGGTCATTGGGGTAAGGGCAGAGGTTGGAGAAGACCCGCCGGCCATTGATGGGAGGTCTTTGTGATGTTGCAAGTGTTGCAGTCTTGAATGAACTGAATGACGTCCGTCTGGAGAGAGGGCCACCAGAAGCGATTGGTCACCAGCTCTATAGAAGAATTTATGCCCGTATGGCCAGCACTGGGAGATTGGTGTATCCACTGTATCACTCGTGGTCGGAGCTTGGCAGGAACATAGGTACGTTCAGGTGGACACTCGGCTGGTACAGGATCGTGAACCTGAGCCTCGGAGATCTCCGTCATGATGTCCCATTGGATAGGTGCTAGAATTACAGTAGAGGGTAGGATGGTCTCAACAGCATTAGTTTTGGGCAGGTGATCAAACTGTCAAGAGAGGGTGTCTGCCTTGCCATTCTTGGCTCCAGGTCTGTAGGTTACCTTGAAGTCGAAACGGGAGAAGAATAATGACCATCTGGCCTGTCTGGGGTTGAGGCGTTTGGCAGAACCGATGTACTCCAGGTTACGATGGTCGGTGAGTACCAGGAAAGGTAGTTTAGCCCCCTCCAGCCAATGATGCCACTCCTCGAAGGCAGCCTTCATGGCTAATAGTTCCCTGTCTCCAATGTCGTAATTGTGAGAGGATTGCACCAATGCCCGTGTTGGATGCGTCCACCTCTACCGTGAACTCCAGCTCCGGATTAGGATGATGCAAGACGGGAGCGGTCGTGAATCGTCACTTGAGTTGCTGGAAGGCCTGCTCGCTTGAAGATGTCCACTTGAGACGTTGGCTCTTTCCCTGTAACAGTGAGGTGAGGGGTGCAGCTACCACACTGAAATTTCTGATAAAGCATCGATAGAAGTTTGCAAACCCTAGGAAGCGTTGGAGCTCCATGATTGTGGATGGTCTAGGCCAATCTAACACCGTCTCTACCTGCCATCCACTTATACTCAGGAGGAGGAGCGCAACCCTTCTGACATATCAGGCACACCGATCGAATATCAGGACTTAGTTGAAGCCTTCAGCAAGACCAAGGCTTCCAAGCTTCCACCTCATCGACCCGTTGACTGTGCCATTGACCTCATCCCAGGTTCTACTCCTCCCAAGGGCAGAATCTTCCCTCTCTCGCAACCCGAGTCAGCTGCCATGATGGAGTATATAGAGGAGGAGTTGGCCAAGGGCTTCATTACACCATCCAAGTCACCAGCTTCAGCGGGGTTCTTCTTCGTCAAAAAGAAGGATGGAGGTCTTCGGCCTTCAGCCAACCTCGCTGTTTATTATTGTTTCACTTTCACGGCACGTTAAACATCACTCTCTTACTTGATCTGGACAAACTGTGCATCAATTGGAAGTTTAAAGACTTTAGCTTCGATATTTGACCAATATTTTGATAAAACATTGTTGCAGTGACAGTTATTTAGTGATTTATGTCAGGAGTACAAAATAATAAATCCGTATTATGCCACATTTTGTATTATGCCACATTTTGAATAGAAATTCACCACTCATTCATATTCAGTCACGTCTGCAGCGGTTTATTTGTGTTCAAATAGACTCACTGAACAGCGTCGATAAGGATTTATAGACCAAAGATGTATATCTGCGGAGATATATGGATATATTTACTGATGTTTACTTCATATTTCTTCAGACAGAATCATCATTTCTATTCATTTTCCACTGATTTACGCGATCTGATGATAAACAGCCTCTCCCAGCGATCTCTGTGTGTGTGTGTGCAGAGCTGTGAGCTCGTGTGTGTGTCAGTCAGACTCCGATTGGTCCTTCTGGTTTTCAATCTTAGAGTGTCATAACCGGACACCGCCACATCGTGTCACATGCTTCCTGTAAACTTCCTGGTTCATATCTGATCACAAAAACACTGAAACACCTCTGTACACACGAAATATCCGAATAATAAACCCGCGATTACGATAGTAAAGCTTGGTATGAGATTTTCTTAAGATCTGGGCCGTTTTTATAAAAAAAAATCGAAAATGCACATCTGAAATGCTAACTTGTGTAGCGATGTAAAAGGCTATAAATAGCATATTTTTACAACAGTAAACGACCAAATTCCACCCCTGATCGCTAAAGGAAATTATTATAAACACTCGATCTGGGTTTAAAGTGAGTTTTGAGTAAAAGTGTACTAATAACTTCATAAATTTTCTGATGTAGCTTGATGCTAACGTTAGCTCTAATGCTACTAATAGCAGGTGCATTTCTTCTTCAGAATGCATTTTTGCCACAATAATTCACGTAAGGTCGTAAGAAAATGTTTTATTGTATTTTTATAGTAAGACTTTTGATAAATAAGGGCTAAATGCAAACAGAGACTGAAGTGAGATCGCTGCTTTGTGTCTTTGTAAAGCCTGAAAACCCACAATAAAAGCTGATAAAGGTGGAATAAAAACAATAGAATAATGATAAAAGAATAATGCGGATAATGTGTCATACCTGGAGGAGGTGTGAAAGACTCGTTTGGTGAGAACAATAGAAACACGGATGGGGGAGTTGTCACAGACAAAAACACAGTCAGAGCACATATGAGTGTTTACATGTGAGATCTTACAGTGATGACAAGTGCCATAAATCAATCTGATTAGCCTTCTCTAAAAACACACATGACGGCCTTAGAAAATATTTCATAAAATTCACAGTTTTACAGATTCGATAATGAATTTTTTTATGAAGTTTTGGACGACTTGTGGCTTTAGCTACACTGTGTTTTCAAACTCATATCCTACATCAACAATTTTTTTAATACATTTAAAAAATAAGTTTTTAATATTTTTATTTTTGTTTTTATGTTTGAGCTTATATATCTCTATTTTCGTAACAGTCTGAGTGATTCTGATTACTGAACATTAAACTTTGAAGTGTCAGCTTTGTGAACAAAGGTTGATTATGTATCTAGTCAGAAAGAAATCTTGAGCAGAAACCTTTTTATTTTGGGTATGTCATTTCTGTCTCCATGCCAAAAAAGGGGGGTGACTAGTAAGGGGTTAAAGAATAAACACTTATTTTCTACAAGAATAAACATGATAACATATTACTAATTTCATAGAAATAATTTAAGCAGTTAAAACCTATTTTTAAACTTGAATTAAATACTATTAAACTAACTTCATGATGTCCCATTGGATAGGTGCTAGAATTACAGTAGAGGGTAGGATGGTCTCAACAGCATTAGTTTTGGGCAGGTGATCAAACTGTCAAGAGAGGGTGTCTGCCTTGCCATTCTTGGCTCCAGGTCTGTAGGTTACCTTGAAGTCGAAACGGGAGAAGAATAATGACCATCTGGTCTGTCTGGGGTTGAGGCGTTTGGCAGAACCGATGTACTCCAGGTTACGATGGTCGGTGAGTACCAGGAAAGGTAGTTTAGCCCCCTCCAGCCAATGATGCCACTCCTCGAAGGCAGCCTTCATGGCTAATAGTTCCCTGTCTCCAATGTCATAATTGTGAGAGGATTGCACCAATGCCCGTGTTGGATGCGTCCACCTCTACCGTGAACTCCAGCTCCGGATTAGGATGATGCAAGACGGGAGCGGTCGTTAATCGTCACTTGAGTTGCTGGAAGGCCTGCTCGCTTGAAGATGTCCACTTGAGATGTTGGCTCTTTCCCTGTAACAGAGAGGTGAGAGGTGCAGCTACCACACTGAAATTTCTGATAAAGCATCGATAGAAGTTTGCAAACCCTAGGAAGCGTTGGAGCTCCATGATTGTGGATGGTCTAGGCCAATCTAACACCGTCTCTACCTTCTCATCCATGGCTACTCCCTCTGCACTGATAATGTACCCCAGGAAGGAAATTTGAGTCTGGTGAAACTTACATTTCTGTAGCTTGGCATAGAGTTGATGCTGAATGAGTCTGTGCAAGACCGCTCTGACCTGTTTGACATGGGCTTCCATGGATTCGGAGTATATCAAGATGTCGTCGATGTAGACGATCACACATTGGTTAAGCATATCCTGGAAGTAATCGTTAATGAAGGCCTGGGACACATAAGGAATGTTGGCAAGCCCGAACGGCATAACCTGGTACTCGTAGTGCCTGGATGTTGTAGAGAAGGCCATCTTCCACTCATCCCCCTTGCGAATGCGAATCAGGTTGTAGGCACTGCGTAGATCTAGTTCAGTGAAGCACCGGGCAATGCGAAGCTGCTCCAGGGCCGACGGAACCAGAGGTAGCGGATAACGGAAATTCACACTGATCTCGTTCAGTGCCCGATAATAGATACAGGGCCGAAGACCTCCATCCTTCTTTTTGACGAAGAAGAACCCCGCTGAAGCTGGTGACTTGGATGGTGTAATGAAGCCCTTGGCCAACTCCTCCTCTTTATACTCCTTCATGGCAGCTGACTCGGGTTGCGAGAGAGGGAAGATTCTGCCCTTGGGAGGAGTAGAACCTGGGATGAGGTCAATGGCACAGTCAACGGGTCGATGAGGTGGAAGCTTGGAAGCCTTGGTCTTTTTGAAGGCTTCAACTAAGTCCTGATATTCGATCGGTGTGCCTGATATGTCAGAAGGGTTGCGCTCCTCCTCCTGAGTATAAGTGGATGGCAGACGTGTGAGGAGGCAGTGGTCTTGACAGGATTGAGACCATTAAACTATTTGCTGGGTTGACCATGATATGCGTGGGTTATGTCTTTCCAGCCAGGGTAGTCCTAGAATGATGGGAATTCCGAGGTGAGTCAATGGCAAACAGTCGAATGGTTTCGGTGTGAAGAGCTCCAATTTGAAGGTTGATATCTGGCGTGATGTATTCAATTTTTCCTGAGCCCAGCGGACGACCATCTAGCGCTGCCAATGCCACCCCGGATTCGCATGAAAGGAGAAGGATGTCATGAGTTTCAGCGAACGAGATGTCAAAGAAATTTCCCGCAGCCCCAGAGTCTATCATGGCATCGGTATCAACTCTCCTCCCCTCAATGTTATTGACCACTGGTACCCCAAAAGAATGAAGGTGGGTACTCACCGCAGTGGAATTCTGCCGAGAGGGTCTGATGGGACATGAGACTCTTAGATGACCAGCCTGCCCGTGGTACAGACACAGATGTTGGTGAATGCGTCTCTCTCGCTCCATAGAGGGTAGTTGGGTGGCACCGATCTGCATGGGCTCTGGCTCGGGGAGCCCTTGAGCAACCGGCCGGTCTGGTGAATGTCGACGAGTGCGCCAGGAGCGTATCAGATTATCCAGACGAATAGCAAGGAGGAGTCCTTCCCTCCTCTCTGCAGGCTAGCTCTGACTGTAGATCATGGTTGAGCCCTTTGCGGTAGAAGAGCCGTAGCGGTTCGTCTCTGCAAGCCCGTTTGAGTAGCGAGGGTGCAAAAGGCCAAGGTATATTCGGCGGCGGTGCTGCGGCCCTGACGTAGCACAATTAGCTCCTCTCCTGTTTCCTTTCCACTGGCTGAATGTTCAAACACATCCCGGAACTGGCGAATGAAACGGTCATAAGTGGGGAAAGACATGTGATTACCTTTCCATATCGCTGTTGCCCATTCCATCGCTCTCCCGGTCAGCAGTCAGCAGACGAACTCCACCCGACTCTCATCCGTAGAGTAAGTGAGGGGTTGCTGGTTGATGCAGATGTAGCATTGCATTAGGAAGCCCTTGCACTTGCTTGGGGAACCATCATATTTTTCTGGAAGTGAGAGATGGATGCCATGAGATGCGTGAGTCGAGACGGTAGTGTCAAGCGTGGCGGCTGGTGTTGAACTCACTGCTGGGGCGGTCACATGGAGAGTTTGTAGTGTCTTTACTAGCTCCTCTGTGAGAGAGGTGAGTCTCTGTAGCTGTCGTTGATGTGTGACCGGCACGGAGGCCTGAGCAGAAACCTCAGAGGATAACTGGGAGAACATCGCTGGATCCTGAGGCGGCGAAGTCTTCTGTAACGAGGAGTCAGAGACATTCAGATCCATGTGCAATGTTTATTAAGAACTCGTAGTGATAACAGGCAGGCTTCAGACAACAGCGTCAGCGATATCAGAGACAATCAAAGACAGGGTAAGATTACCAAGCTTGAATCGGGGCAGGCGGCAGACAGTAGACAAGTCGTGGGCAGAGCAAAGGGTCAGTAAGGCAGGCGGCAGAGAATCATCAGGATCAGAACAGTTCAAGGTAATACACGGAAAGGCAGGCAGGGAAAAACGCTCAGAAATGTCAGACAGGCAAAACAAGACTTCACACTGTGTGTTAGTGTGTGTTTGGCTGCAGCTTAAATAGGGCGTGGAATGAGGAACACCTGGTGGTGTTTAGTCTGAGGTACGGGGCCGCTGGGTAATGTAGTCCACAAGAATCTCAGTATTCCGTTGAAGGTGCCCTCCGGTGGCTGTCGTAGAGAGCCACAGAGGCCTGAGTCGTAACAATTAGACCTAACAATATAATTCTATTTTTTTACATGAACAACTTCTGTATAAAATGGGACAGCAACCTTTATATCAAACATTTTTAAATCATCCACAGCTGAGAAAAGCGAGAGGGGGATTTGCGCCAGAGCGCGTGAAGTGAATGTGATGAACGAAGTCATTTTCAGATGCAATGAAAAAAACACCTGGATAGCCTAGATTAGGCCCATGCAGGCTCTGGTCTGAAGTATATAATACTTATAATTACTGTTAACACAGAGTAACAAATTTTAACGGATTAATCACCTTTTTTCATTTGCTGCATGTTTTCTTTAGTTATTAGTTTTTTTTTAAACACGCTAAAAAATAAATTAAGTTTGTGAGAGAAAAAAAAATGAGTCGTGTATAGGTTTCATTTTAACGGATTAATCACCTATATTCGTTTCCTGTTTTTTTTTTTTTTTTGATATTATATAATTCATATATAAATTGCATTTTATTACTTTTAGAAATAATAACGGCTGGCCTAATAATGTTATCATGTACAAACAGGATATATTTAGTTCCCTTCACTTTACAACAAATCCTTTAAATTTAACAAATATATCAGTACAAAACAAGAATTAAAAGAATAGAATTCTAATGGATAAATATAATTGCAGTATATAATAATATAGGCTTAGCTATAAACAAACAAATAATAATAATAATTTAAAGCTAAGCATAAGGTAAGGTTGGGCTTTCTCATTCTCTCACTCAGGAGAAATCCGTTTCCATATTCGTGATGTTTCCCATTTGAAGCTTAACTATTATTCATGAGGTAAAATAGGCTTTGTCGTTCACGCGTGTTTCAGTATTGATGGAAAAAAAATCATAATTAACAATATGTGGAGTAAGTTGACCGCTTCTAACGCCGAATGTCTGGTGAACGCCTGCTTTTTCAGCTTGATCAAACAGCTGAAACAGAAAATACTCAATTTTTGGTCACACATAAGGCATAATTCAAAAATGTTAGTAGTTTGAAAAAATCAAGAATAAAAACAGAGTTAATAATAATTATTGCTAAATGCTGGACCATTCCCATTTCGCTCTGCATATGGAACCTGAAGATTTTTTTTAAACCAAGAATGAACCGAAATGAAAATGAAATGAAAACATTTAGCTTTTTATCCGTGTATATATATATATTATATATATATATATATATATATATATATATATATATATATATATATATATATATATATTTATTTATTATATATATATATATATATATATATACACACACACACATGGGCCTTATATTTATTTACTGTTTAATAACAATAGCATGCATATGATCCTTTGTGTAAAGGTCTTCTTTTAATTTTTGATGAGTAGACTGTAGCCTAAGACTATCTTGCGTTTTGAAATTAACTCACTGTAAATGTTTGAATATTTTTCTAAAGACTTTACAATGTTATATCATAATGTTACTGTTGTTTTACTTCTTCCTTTTATCTCATTTTACAATTACATTCATTTCGCAATCTGTCCCTTTGCGCCACCTGGCGGTAGTTTCACGAATGATTTTAACAAGCGACTGAATTACAGTTAATTAGCGGTGCCGCGGCGGTACACACGGTGGTAATGCCCAATTAGGCTGTCTACCTACTGTATGTGTAAGCCAAGTTAACCCGCTGGAGTCGATTAATGCATATATGCGTTATGAGTCATTTTCTCCTGATAACCCCGAAAAGAACTTAAATTACACTTTCAGTTTTAGTCGTACAGATAAGAGCTATACATCAATCGAATCTGTAAAGGGTCTACTTTTTTTTTGGATACAGACATAATAACAACAAAACTTTGTGCACTTATAAAATAAAGATAACAAACAAGGTGTGCTGTCTTCATTTACAAACACGTCATTAAAATGAATTGTAATTCCGTGAATACTCAACGAAGAGACATGAGAGCGATATCTATAGAAATCTTGATATGTGTACTTTTAAACTAAACAAGCTGCCGAAAACAAATATTATGTGATAAAGTAATCCATATGAAAACAACGCAATGTCCGTTTTTCAAGTCTCCCTTCATTATATCTAATGTGACCACGCTCTATTCAGATTCAAACTGAAGCGCGCGGCTTGAATACACCCACACAGAAGACAAAGCAGCGAGACTGTTCTTCAAGTTCTTTTTATTTTACTGTTTGCTTCGCGATGAGAGGAATAAGACATAATTCACCCCAAAAAGATGCGTCTTTAATCTAGATTTAAACTGCAAGAGTGTGTCTGCCTCCCGAACAATGTTAGGTAGGTTATTCCAGAGTGTAGGCGCCAAATAGGAAAAGGATCTGCCGCCCGCAGTTGATTTTGATATTCTAGGTATTATCAAATTGAGTTTTGAGAACGTAGCGGACGTAGAGGATTATAATGTAAAAGGAGCTCATTCTGAGCCTTGAGGTACTCCATACTGCACTTGTGATTGATATGATACATCTTCATTCACTGCTACGAACTGATGGCGGTCATGTAAGTACAATTTAAACCATGCTAATGCACTTCCATTAATTCCAACAAAGTGTTCAAGTCTATGCAAAAGAATGTTGTGGTCAATTGTGTCAAACGCAGCACTAAGATCCAATAAAACTAATAGAGAGATACAACCACGATCAGATGATAAGAGCAGGTCATTTGTAACTCTAAGGAGACCAGTCTCAGTACTATGATACGGTCTAAATCCTGACTGGAAATCCTCACATATACCATTTTTCTCTAAGAAGGAATATAATTGTGAGGATACCAACTTTTCTAGTATATTGGAAAAAACTTAAACTTATAGCAACTGGTTTTCCCAGGGGGTCTCCCATCCAAATACTAACCAGGCCCAAACTGGCTTAGCTTCTGAGATCAGACGAAATCAGACATAGTCAGGATGTTATGGCCATAAGCAAGGACTGGTGCAAAGAGAGGGCGCTCCGAATACATCGCTGCAAATTGCGTTTTAATGTTTGGCTTCAGCCAAACTCTCCCCCTCAAATTTTTTCAGTTTGTTATTAATTCGGGAGGACAAAGTTCCAAATAACATATTTTTTCTAGTTTCTACCTCCGATAGTAGCACCTCCAATTCACTTTCCGTAAAGTTTTATTTCTTGTCGCTTGCTTTAGCAATTTTCTTAGTCAAGTCACCTTTATTTATATAGCGCTTTAAACAAAATACATTGCGTCAAAGCAACTGAACAACATTCATTAGGAAAACAGTGTGTCAATAATGCAAAATGATAGTTCAGGTAGCTGTTTTTATTTTTTTCTCTAGAATCTTTATCTTACTATCACTCTCTGTTTTTTAAAGTGGTAAAATATAACTTAATTCACACCATATTTCTGATATTATCGATCAATCTTATCAGATTAACTTTGATCGATCACTTTTATTTTATTTCCGTGAGTGCAGTACACCTGCAAAGCGTTAGCACTCGTTAGCTTGTCATTAGCGTTTTCATTCGAACCTATCGCTGTTTTCTTTTCTCCTCTCCCTCGCTCCAGTTTTTCACAAGTTCATCAAACAACCGCAGTAAGAATTTTCATCAAGCACGGTGAGTAATGGCTTCTCCTATCATTGTTTCTTGCACCTCTTGCCACATGTACAGTTTATCTATCTCTGTCGCTGATGAGGGATTCACATGTGATAAATGTAGGGAAATAGTTAGGCTGACAGAGAAGATTTCAGAATTAGAGACATGCATCCAAACTTTAATTGAGGACAGCAAGAATTTTAGGGCTCTAGATACGGCTTTGGATGCGTCTAGCTCAGGGATTCCTGTACATTGTTCGGTTCCGGAAACAGAGCCCCAGCAGCAGGGCAACTGGGTGACGGTGAGGCAGCGTAGTCGTGGGTCAAAACACCGCTCTTCTGTTCCGATTAAAACATTAAACAGGTTCTCCCCACTCAGTGATGCACCCACTGAGAAACCTGATGAAAGTGCTCTAGTTATTGGTGATTCTATTGTACGGAACGTGAATATAGAGACACCAGCCACCATAGTCAAATGTTTACCGGGAGCCAGAGCGCCTGACATCTTGGCAAATTTAAAAGTGCTGGCTAATGCTAAACGTAAATACAGTAAGATTGTTATTCATGCCGGCGCTAATGATGTTCGACTTCGCCAGTCGGAGATCACTAAAAATAACATTAAAGAGGTGTGTGAACTTGCAAGCACGATGTCAGACACTGTAATATGCTCTGGTCCCCTCCCTGCTTACCGTGGTGATGAGATGCATAGCAGATTGTCATCACTCAATGGCTGGATGTCTAAGTGGTGCCCACAGAATAACATAGGTTTCATAGACAATTGGACGAGCTTTTGGGGCAGACCTGACCTGTTTAAAAGAGATGGTCTTCATCCCTCCTGGGGTGGCGCCACTCTTCTCTCTAGAAATATGGCAAATAGTCTTAGTGTTTATACTTGACTAACTGGGGCCCAGGTCAGGAAGCAGACAGACTGGCTAAACCGACCGTCTGCTAGCTGCCTCCCGTCACAGAGGTCAGTTAATTCTCAGCACATAGAGACTCTTTCACCTAGATATCACACTATAGAGACTGTGTCTGTTCCCCGAACTAGAAAATACAAAAAACGTCCAAACCAAGTTAAGATTAACAATTTAATTGAGGTTCAACAAATAAAAAACAGAAGCAATATGGATAATATAATATGGATAAACAAATGATAAAGCTTGGCTTATTGAATATCAGATCCCTTTCTACGAAAACACTTTTTGTAAATAATATGATCACTGATCATAATATAGATGTACTCTGTTTGACAGAAACCTGGCTAAAACCTGATGATTACATTATTTTAAATGAGTCCACCCCCCAAGATTACTGTTATAAACATGAGCCACGTCTAAAAGGCAAAGGTGGAGGTGTTGCTTCAATTTATAACAACGTTTTCAGGATTTCTCAGAGGGCAGGCTACAAGTATAACTCGTTTGAAGTAATGGTACTTCATATAACATTATCCAAAGAAACAAATGTTAATGATAAATCCCCTGTGATGTTTGTACTGGCTACTGTATACAGGCCACCAGGGCACCATACAGACTTTATTAAAGAGTTTGGTGATTTTACATCCGAGTTAGTTCTGGCTGCAGATAAAGTTTTAATAGTTGGTGATTTTAATATCCATGTTGATAATGAAAACGATGCATTGGGATCAGCATTTATAGACATTCTGAACTCTATTGGTGTTAGACAACACGTTTCAGGACCTACTCATTGTCGAAATCATACTCTAGATTTAATACTGTCACATGGTATTGATGTTGATGGTGTTGAAATTATTCAGCCAAGTGATGATATCTCAGATCATTATTTAGTTCTTTGCAAAATTCATATAGCCAAAATTGTAAATTCTACTTCTTGTTACAAGTATGGAAGAACCATCACTTCTAACACAAAAGACTGCTTTTTAAGTTATCTTCCTGATGTATCCAAATTCCTTAGCATACCCAAAACCTCAGAACAACTTGATGATGTAACAGAAACTATGGACTCTCTCTTTTCTAGCACTTTAAATAAGGTTGCTTTTTTACGCTTAAGGAAGGTTAAGGAAAACAGTTTGACACCATGGTATAATGAGCATACTCGCACCCTAAAGAGAGCAGCCCGAAAAATGGAGCGCAGCTGGAGGAAAACAAAACTAGAGGTATTTCGTTTTGCTTGGTAAAGTAACATATCCTACAGAAAAGCATTAAAAACTGCTAGATCCGATTACTTTTCTTCTCTTTTAGAAGAAAACAAACATAACCCCAGGTATTTATTCAATACAGTGGCTAAATTAACGAAAAATAAAGCCTCAACAAGTGTTGACATTTCCCAACACCACAGCAGTAATGACTTTATGAACTACTTTACTTCTAAAATCGATACTATTAGAGATAAAATTGCAACCATTCAGCCGTCAGCTACAGTATCACATCAGACAGTGCACTATAGACCCCCTGAGGAACAGTTCCACTCATTCTCTACCATAGGAGAGGAAGAATTGTATAAACTTGTTAAATCATCTAAACCAACAACATGTATGTTAGACCCTATACCATCTAAGCTCCTGAAAGAGGTGCTTCCAGAAGTCATAGATCCTCTTCTGACTGTTATTAATTCCTCATTGTCATTAGGACATGTCCCCAAAACCTTCAAACTGGCTGTTATTAAGCCTCTCATCAAAAAACCACAACTTGACCCCAAAGAACTAGTTAATTATAGACCAATCTCGAATCTCCCTTTTCTGTCCAAGATACTAGAAAAGGTGGTATCCACACAATTATATTCCTTCTTAGAGAAAAATGGTATATGTGAGGATTTCCAGTCAGGATTTAGACCGTATCATAGTACTGAGACTGCTCTTCTTAGAGTTACAAATGATCTGCTCTTATCATCTGATCGTGGGTGTATCTCTCTATTAGTTTTATTGGATCTTAGTGCTGCGTTTGACACAATTGACCACAACATTCTTTTGCATAGACTTGAATACTTTGTTGGCATCAGTGGAAGTGCATTAGCATGGTTTAAATCGTACTTATATGACCGCCATCAGTTCGTAGCAGTGAATGAAGATGTATCCTATCGATCACAAGTGCAGTATGGAGTACCTCAAGGCTCAGTACTAGGGCCGCTACTCTTCACGCTTAATATGTTATCCTTGGGAGATATCATCAGGAAACATGGTGTTAGCTTTCACTGTTATGCTGATGATACTCAGCTCTATATTTCTTCGCAGCCCGGTGAAACACACCAATTTGAAAAACTAATGGATTGCATAGTCGATATAAAAAACTGGATGACGAGTAATTTCTTACTGCTAAGTTCTGAAAAAACAGAGGTGTTAATTATAGGACCTAAAAACTCTGCCTGTAATAACCTAGAACACTGTCTAAGACTTGATGGTTGCTCTGTCAATTCTTCGTCATCAGTTAGGAACCTAGGTGTGCTATTTGATCGCAATCTTTCCTTAGAAAGCCACGTTTCTAGCATTTGTAAAACTGCATTTTTCCATCTCAAAAATATATCTAAATTACGGCCTATGCTCTCAATGTCAAATGCAGAAATGTTAATCCATGCATTTATGACCTCAAGGTTAGATTATTGTAATGCTTTATTGGGTGGTTGTTCTACACGCTTAGTAAACAAACTACAGCTAGTCCAAAATGCAGCAGCAAGAGTTCTTACTAGAACCAGGAAGTATGACCATATTAGCCCGGTCCTGTCAACACTGCACTGGCTCCCTATCAAGCATCGCATAGATTTTAAAATATTGCTTATTACTTATAAAGCCCTGAATGGTTTAGCACCTCAGTATTTGAATGAGCTCCTTTTACATTATAATCCTCTACGTCCGCTACGTTCTCAAAACTCAGGCAATTTGATAATACCTAGAATATCAAAATCAACTGCAGGCGGCAGATCCTTTTCCTATTTGGCGCCCAAACTCTGGAATAACCTACCTAACATTGTTCGGGAGGCAGACACACTCTTGCAGTTTAAATCTAGATTAAAGACCCATCTCTTTAACCTGACATACACATAACATACTAATATGCTTTTATTATCCATAATCCATAATCCATCCATATCATCCATTTTATTATCCGTTAAAGGATTTTTAGGCTGCATTAATTAGGTAAACCGGAACCGGAAACACTTCCCATAACAACCTATGTACTTGCTACATCATTAGAAGAATGGCATCTACGCTAATATTTGTCTGTTTCTCTCTTGTTCCGAGGTCACCGTGGCCACCAGATCCAGTCTGTGTCCAGATCAGAGGGTCACTGCAGTCACCCGGATCCAGTACGAATCCAGACCAGATGCTGGATCAGCACCTAGAAAGGACCTCTACATCCCTGAAAGACAGCGGAGACCAGGACAACTAGAGCCCCAGATACAGATCCCCTGTAAAGACCTTGTCTCAGAGGAGCACCAGGACAAGACCACAGGAAACAGATGATTCTTCTGCACAATCTGACTTTGCTGCAGCCTGGAATTGAACTACTGGTTTCGTCTGGTCAGAGGAGAACTGGCCCCCCAACTGAGCCTGGTTTCTCCCAAGGTTTTTTTCTCCATTCTGTCACCGATGGAGTTTCGGTTCCTTGCTGCTGTCGCCTCTGGCTTGCTTAGTTGGGGACACTTCATCTACAGCGATATCGTTGACTTGATTGCAAATAAATGCACAGACACTATTTAACTGAACAGAGATGACATAACTGAATCCAATGATGAACAGCCTTTAACTATCATTTTTGCATTATTGACACTGTTTTCCTAATGAATGTTGTTCAGTTGCTTTGACGCAATGTATTTTGTTTAAAGTCCTATATAAATAAAGGTGACATTGACATTGACATTGACATAGTTAAAGGCAGTTCATCATTGAATTCAGTGATGTCATCTCTGTTCAGTTAAATAGTGTCTGTGCATTTATTTTCAATAAAGTCAACGATATCGCTG
This sequence comes from Carassius carassius, assembly GCF_963082965.1. NCBI lineage: Eukaryota > Metazoa > Chordata > Actinopteri > Cypriniformes > Cyprinidae > Carassius > Carassius carassius. The sequence goes on from NC_081799.1 coordinate 1,611,891, forward strand.
TAGATGAAGTGACCCCAACTAAGCAAGCCAGAGGCGACAGCGGCAAGGAACCGAAACTCCACCGGTGAAAGAATGGAGAAAAAAACCTTGGGAGAAACCAGACTCATTTGGGGGGCCAGTTCTCCTCTGACCAGAGCAAACCAGTAGTTCAATTCCAGGCTGCAGCAAAGTCAGATTGTGCAGAAGAATCATCTCTTTCCTGTGGTCTTGTCCTGGTGCTCCTCTGAGACAAGGTCTTTACAGGGGATCTGTATCTGGGGCTCTAGTTGTCCTGGTCTCCGCTGTCTTTCAGGGCAGTAGAGGTCCTTTCTAGGTGCTGATCCACCATCTGGTCTGGATACGTACTGAATCCGGGTGACTGCAGTGACCCTCTGATCTGGATACAGACTGGATCTGGTGGCTACGGTGACCTCGGAATAAGAGAGAAAGAGACAAATATTAGCGTAGATGCCATTCTTCTAATGATGTAGCAAGTACATAAGGTGTTATGGGAAGTGTTCCCGGTATCGGTTTACCTAATTAATGCAGCCTAAAAATCCTTTAACGGATTTGGATATTAAAAGCATATTAGTATGTTATGTGTAAGCCAGGTTAAAGAGATGGGTCTTTAATCTAGATTTAAACTGCAAGAGTGTGTCTGCCTCCCAAACAATGTTAGGTAGTTTATTCCAGAGATTAGGTGACAAATAGTAAAAGGATCTGCCGCCCGCAGTTGATTTTGATATTCTAAGTACTATCAAATTGCCTGAGTTTTGAGAACGTAGCGGACGTAGAGGATTATAATGTAAAAGGAGCTCATTCAAATACTGAGGTGCTAAACCATTCAGGACTTTATAAGTAATAAGCAATATTTTAAAATCTATACAATGTTTGATAGGGAGCCAGTGCAGTGTTGACAGGAGCGGGCTAATATGGTCACACTTCCTGGTTCTAGTAAGAACTCTTGCTGCTGCATTTTGGACTAGCTGTAGTTTGTTTACTAAGCGTGCAGAACAACCACCCAATAAAGCATTACAATAATCTAACCTTGAGGTCATAAATGCATGGATTAACATTTTTGCATTTGACATTGAGAGCATAGGCCGTAATTTAGATATATTTTTGAGATGGAAAAATGCAGTTTTACAAATGCTAGAAACGTGGCTTTCTAAGGAAAGATTGCGATCAAATAGCACACCTAGGTTCCTAACTGATGACGAAGAATTGACAGAGCAACCATCAAGTCTTAGACAGTGTTCTAGGTTATTACAAGCGGAGTTTTTAGGTCCTATAATTAACACCTCTGTTTTTTCAGAATTTAGCAGTAAGAAATTACTCGTCATCCAGTTTTTTATATCGACTATGCATTCCATTAGTTTTTCAAATTGGTGTGTTTCACCGGGCCACGAAGAAATATAGAGCTGAGTATCATCAGCATAACAGTGAAAGCTAACACCATGTTCCCTGATGAGATCTCCCAAGGTAACATATAAAGCGTGAAGAGTAGCAGCCCTACTACTGAGCCTTGAGGTACTCCATACTGCACTTGTGATCGATATTATACATCTTCATTCACTGCTACGAACTGATGGCGGTCATATAAGTACGATTTAAACCATGCTAATGCACTTCCATTAATGCCAACAAAGTGTTCAAGTCTATGCAAAAGAATGTTGTGGTCAATTGTGTCAAATGCAGCACTAAGATCCAATAAAACTAATAGAGAGATACACCCACGATCAGATGATAAGAGCAGATCATTTGTAACTCTAAGGAGAGCAGTCTCAGTACTATGATACGGTCTAAATCCTGACTCTCATATACCATTTTTCTCTAAGAAGGAATATAATTGTGAGGATACCACCTTTTCTAGTATCTTGGACAGAAAAGGGAGATTCGAGATTGGTCTATAATTAACTAGTTATTTGGGGTCAAGTTGTGGTTTTTTGATGAGAGGCTTAATAACAGCCAGTTTGAAGGTTTTGGGGACATATCCTAATGACAATGACGAATTTATAATAGTCAGAAGAGGATCTATAACTTCTGGAAGCACCTCCTTTAGGAGCTTAGATGGTATAGGGTCTAACATACATGTTGTTGGTTTAGATGATTTAACAAGTTTATACAATTCTTCCTCTCCTATAGTAGAGAATGAGTGGAACTGTTCCTCAGGGGGTCTATATTGCACTATATTGCAGGTCTGATGCGATACTGTAGCTGACGGCTGAATGGTTGTAATTTTATCTCTAATAGTATCGATTTTAGAAGTAAAGTAGTTCATAAAGTCATTACTGCTGTGGTGTTGGGAAATGTCAACACTTGTTGAGGCTTTATTTTTCGTTAATTTAGCCACTGTATTGAATAAATACCTGGGGTTATGTTTGTTTTCTTCTAAAAGAGAAGAAAAGTAATCGGATCTAGCAGTTTTTAATGCTTTTCTGTAGGATAGGTTACTTTCCCGCCAAGCAATACGAAATACCTCTAGTTTTGTTTTCCTCCAGCTGCGCTCCATTTTTCGGGCTGCTCTCTTTAGGGTGCGAGTATGCTCATTATACCATGGTGTCAAACTGTTTTCTTAACCTTACTTAAGCGTAAAGGAGCAACTGTATTTAAAGTGCTAGAAAAAAGAGAGTCCATAGTTTTTTGTTACATTATCAAGTTGTTCTGAGGTTTTGGATATGTTAAGGAATTCGGATACATCAGGAAGATAACTTAAAAAGCAGTCTTTTGTGGTAGAAGTGATAGTTCTAACATACTTGTAACAAGAAGTAGAATTTACAATTTTGGCTATATGAAGTTTGCACAAAACTAAAGAATGATCTGAGATATCATCACTTGGCTGCATAATTTCAACACTATCAACATCAATTCCATGTGACAGTATTAAATCTAGAGTATGATTTAGACAATGAGTAGGTCCTGAAACATGTTGTCTAACCCCAATAGAGTTCACAATGTCTATAAATGCTGATCCCAATGCATCTTTTTCATTATCAACATGGATATTAAAATCAACAACTATTAAAATGTTATCTGCAGCCAGAACTAACTCGGATGTAAAATCACCAAACTCTTTAATAAAGTCTGTATGGTGCCCTAGTGGCCTGTATACAGTAGCCAGTAACAGTAACATAAAAGGGGATTTATCATTAACATTTGTTTCTCTAGATAATGTTATATGAAGCACCTTTACTTCAAACGAGTTATACTTGAAGCCTGCCCTCTGAGAAATCCTGAAAACGTTGTTATAAATTGAAGAAACACCTACCCCTTTGCCTTTTAGACGCGGCTCATGTTTATAACAGTAATCTTGGGGGGTGGACTCATTTAAAATAACGTAATCATCAGGTTTTAGCCAGGTTTCTGTCAAACAGAGCACATCTATATTATGATCAGTGATCATATTATTTACAAAATGTTTTTTGTATTTTCTAGTTCGGGGAACAGACACAGTCTCTATAGTGTGATATCTAGGTAAAAGAGTCTTTATGTGCTGAGAATTAGCTGACCTCTGTGACGTGAGGCAGCTAGCAGACGGTCGGTTTAGACAGTCTGTCTGCTTCCTGACCTGAAAGATGAATCGTATAAAGAAAAAATTAAGCAAATAGAAAATAGTAAAATGCATAAGATGTACGAAGAAGAAAAAAGAATATGGTGGGATAATGTGAAATGGGATATAGAGAATGCTTCAATACAATACTGTAAATTAAAATTTTAAGAAAAGTGAAAAACAGTAAGGAAATAAAAATAAGAAAAGAGTTGGAAAAAGAAACACAAAGAAAAAAGAAAAAATAAAGGAGAAGAATAAGGGAAAATTTACAACAACAGATTTTAGAAATTGAAGATGAAAAATGTAGGGGGGTTATCATTAGAAGTAAAGCAAAGTATGTTGTAGAAGGAAAAAAAGCACAAAGTTCTTTTTTAATTTGGAAAAAGAAAATATAATAAAATAAGTGGTAGATGAAAAAGGAGAAAAGAAACAAGGAACTGAAGAAATCTTATTAACTGTTAAAAGCTTTTATGAAAATATGTTCAAAGGAAGGGGTATATATAAGAAAGAAGAATAATTTTGTTTAAATCAAATAAAGGTCAAAGTTTGATGTGGCGCAGAGATATCGGAAGATGAAATTGATATAGCAATAAGACAATTAATTACAGGAAACAGCCCAGGTATAGATGGATTAACAAATTAAATTCATAAGAGTTTTAGAGAGATGATAGTACCCGTTTTGAAAGTAGTATATGATGAGATTTAAAAAAAGGAGAATTAAGTGAAAAAATGGAATGGTTAAAAAGATTTATTAAAAAAAAGGGAATACAAATGATCTAAAGAATTATAGGCCTTTAACTATGCTAAATACAGATTTTAAAGTTTTAGCTTTAGCTTGGATTATGATTTTTTTATTCTAATATTTACACATGTATTAAATGCAATGGTTTTATATCTGAATGTTTTAAACCAACGAGATCGATTAGACAAGGATGTCTGTTATCTGCTTTACTATATTCACTTGTAGTAGAGCCACTAGGATTAGCAATAAAAGCAGATAATGAGATAAAAGGCATAAGAATAGAAGGAAATACTGAACAAGAGCCAATATATCAATATGCAGATGACACAACATTGCTGGTTGAGGACATTCATAGTGTTATGAGGATGAGAATTGGGAAGGTGGAACCCCTACCTCAGCAAGTACATTTTACAAAAAGAGGAAGAACATATAAAAATATCAGGGATCTGGGTAGGTGTGGATTTTAATAAAGCTGATATTTTTAACAGGGAGGGAGTTTTAAAAGGAATTGAAAGAAGACTGAGATTTTGGAAATTAGGAAATTTAACATTAAAGGGAAAAGTATTGGTGATAAATGCGTTAATGCTTTCTAAAATTTGGTATATGTGCTAAATGTAAACTCATTGCCCTCTGAGTATTTTTAAAATAATCAAAGAAAATGTTTTAGATTTTTTATGGGAAAGGGAAGAGTAAAAATTGCTTATAATACACTCATTGGAGGAATTGAAATGGGAGGACTGGGGCTTTTAGATCCCCTTCTAAGGATGAAAACTTTAAGGATCAAAGCAGTGAACAATTTTGTTGATGTAAAGAGAAAAGCAATGGGGGAAAATGTAATGGATTTTTTTATTTAAAAAAGTGGATATTTTAACATGGAAAATAATATACTGAGGATGAAAACCAAAAAAGATTTGTTGAAAGGGTTACAAAATTCTATGAGGAAGTTTTAGAAGCATTGGGGGATTTTTTAGATAATTTATTGATTGTACCAAGAGGAAGAGCACAATTGCTAGAACAACAATTATTTTTAAATCAAAATATCACAAGGGAGGGAACTATTATTTATTATAAGAAATGGTGGGATGTAGGTATAAGGCAAATAAAAGATGTGTTGTATGAAGTAATAGAAGAATATCTTCCGTTGCAAGCAATTGTTAATACAATATTTGAAAAAGAAGGAAAGGTTGAAAAAAGAACACTGGTTAAACAATATGACGATTTGAAGAAAGCTATACCAAATGAATAGGTGGAAAGAATTGAAAAGAATGAAGAAGGAGAGGAGGGAGGCATCCCTAAATTGTATTTAAAAAAGGATAATGTTATTTGTAATATGTTATTTATTGAATGTAAAGTGAAAGAAATTTATTTGGTGTTTAGAGAAATGGCTTTTATCAAAGCTGTGGCAAATGATAATTGGAGAGAAAGATATGATGATTTGAGTGAAGGTGAGATATGGAGGAATGTAGGAATGAAATATATGGATCCAACTCTAGAGAACTTTTTATTGAAGCATAATTGTATGTTAACAGAAATGAGGTTACTAAAAATTGGGATAGAAAATGATGCAAATTGTAGAGTATGTCGAAAATATGAAGAAGGACTACATTTGCATACTGCATTTGTTTATATATTGTGAAAAATGCAGAGTTTTTATGGGAAAAATAAAAAATATAGTGAAGTTAATGTTGAAAGACAAATATGATGACGACATGACAGAAAAGAATTGGGAAAAAAATTTATTTGGTTTTAATGGTAAAGAATGCAATGTGTTAGTTTTTAGTTTTTTGATAACAATTGCAAAACATGCAATATGTTTAAGAAGAAATATAGCAAAATATAAAAAAGGAGAAGTTGATGTGTGGATTGTGTTTAAAAATAAAATGCAATTTACTGTGAATCTGTTAAGGGAATATTTTTTTAATGAATGATAAAGAGGAGGATATTATTCAAATGTTTGTAAAAGGAAACACTATGTTAGAGTATAAAATAGATGGTGTAACTTGGATATGGGAGAAATTTGAAAGATTGTTATTGTTTTTGTGGTTGTCTCTTTTGTTTCTCATATGTTTGGTTCTATGGAAAATGTGTACAATGTTTTTAATGTATTATTTTAAATTTGTTAATGAAAAATAAATAAAAATAAAAAATAAATCTCGTCTGCTCTCAGAAGCTAAGCAGGTTTGGGCCTGGTTAATACTTGGATGGGAGTCTATGCCCAAACTCGGAATCTAAGCAGGTTTGTGCCTGGTTAAATAGCCCTCTCTTTGGAGCAGCCCTCGCTCAAGGACAAACCAACCTGGCTATGCCTGATCTTGTCTCATCTCGGAAGATAACAGGTTTGGGTCTGGTTAATATTTGGATGGGAGGCTGCCTGGGAATACTAGGGATTTTTTAACTTATTATCTAAAAATCTTACAAAAAAAGAGTCTATGCCTGATCTCAGAATCTATGCAGGTTTGGGCCTTGTAAGTACTTGGATGGGAGACTGCCTGGGAATACCAGGTGCTGTAAGCTATTGGATTTTTTAACAGTACATTTTTGTCAGTTATTTTATCTAAACAGATCGATTAACTTCTTCAAGATTTCAAAATCAGATACCATGCTGATAATGTAGTAGCACTGTAAGATTACATTTGTTTGAATGCATTATTGCGAAAGCGATTGCGTGTGAATCTGTTTAAATCATGCTTTAACCCGAAAATAATCAGTAAAAGAAACGTACTCGGTTACTAAACGTAACCTCGGTTCTCTCTATAGAGCGAACGAGTACTGCGTTTCAGCTAAGACGCTACGGGAAAAGTCTCTTTTCACGAAATACTGAAGCAAAAAATTATCCTTAATTTTGTATTTTTGTAAAGATTTGCAGCAGTACACAGCCATAGGCGAGACGGCTCGTTCGCTCATTGGCTTGTTCTGCGGCAACTGCACAGCCTATCGAGCGCAGGCTGATGCAACATCAGACCAATAAGGGCGCTTGGCGCCCTTCTTGCCACTTCCCACCGAAACGGGTGTGGCCCAACCTATAAAAGGAGCTCGAAAAGGCTGACTCACCTGATTTATTCCGAAGCGAACCCGAGTGAATCGTATGCACGGCAGAGAAAGCAGTACTCGTTCGCTCTTCTAGAGAGAACCGAGGTTACGTTTAGTAACCGAGTACGTTCTCTTACGAGAGCTCTCTCGTACTGCATCTTAGCTAAGACGCTACGGGAACCCAATGTAAAACGCCGTGCGCGCAGGGATCACACACCAATAAACCTGAAGCAACGCCCATGATTTACAGTGCACAGTCACATGAGGGACTCACAGAGAGTCCAGGACAGAAAGGGGGAAAGCCCTCCGTCCCATATCTAGCAGCATCCGTAGATGCGGCAATATGACATCACACAGCCGAGGCAAGGCCTGACCAATGTGGCAATGCGGGTCTTACGCAATACTGCCCATATAACAGTCGGCAGCGCACAGCGCTCGTGAACTCAGAATTCCCCTCAGGGCCCTGATTCGACTATACCGAAAAACAGCCTTGCTTGCAAGGCGGGGACCTCCAGGTTATAGAACCTGATAAATGTAGACGGCGAGGCCCAACCTGCCGCCATACATATATCCTGCAAGGAGATCCCAGTAGACCACGCCCACGACCAGGCGACGCCTCTTGTGGAGTCTGCTCTGACGCCCAACTGAAGCGTAAGCTAGCGCTATGGCGTCAACTATCCATCTGGATAGAGTCTGTCTCGAAACAGCCATTCCCTTGGAACGTCCACCGAACGAGACAAACAGCTGCTCCGTCTGCCGAAAGGCAGCAGAGCGAGACACATAAGCTCTTAAAACCCTGACAGGGCAAAGAAGACTCGAGTCTCCATCCTCCCCTGACACCGGCAGGGCAGACAGGGCAATAACCTGAGCCCGAAACGGTGTGTTGAGGGATTTCGGCACATAACCGTGCCTAGGTTTGAGTATGACCCTTGAGTCATTGGGCCCAAACTCCAAGCACGACTGGCTCACCGAGAGCGCGTGCAAATCACCCACACGCTTCACAGAAGCGAGAGCCAACAAGAATACTGTCTTGAACGACAGATGCTGAAGGCTAACCGATTGGATAGGCTCAAAAGGGGGACCCTTCAAGGCCTCCAAAAACCGCTGCGAGGTCCCACATAGGGACTGATGGAGGTCTGGGAGGATTCAGCCTCCTAGCTCCTCTGAGGAACCGGATGACTAAATCGTTCCTTCCTATTGACTGACCGGACGCCGTTTCAGAAAACGCCGCGATGGCCGCCACATAAACTTTGAGCGTGGATGGGGCTCTGCCCTTATCCAACAGCTCCTGTAGGAAGGAGAGGACCTCCGTCACCTCACAACTAAGGGGTGAATAACCTCGAGCTGTGCACCAGCTGGAGAACACCGACCACTTCGAGGCATACAGACGTCGTGTCGACGGAGCTCTAGCCTGAGTGATGGTGTTTAGCACTCCCACTGCGAGATCAGCGGGTAACCGTTGAGCGCCGACACATGGAGGGACCACATAAACTTTGAGCGTGGATGGGGCTCTGCCCTTATCCAACAGCTCCTGTAGGAAGGAGAGGACCTCCGTCACCTCACAACTAAGGGGTGAATAACCTCGAGCTGTGCACCAGCTGGAGAACACCGACCACTTCGAGGCATACAGACGTCGTGTCGACGGAGCTCTAGCCTGAGTGATGGTGTTTAGCACTCCCACTGCGAGATCAGCGGGTAACCGTTGAGCGCCGACACATGGAGGGACCACAACTCCGGTTGAGGGTGCCAAATCGAGCCCCTGGCCTGCGAGAGGAGGTCCCTCCTTAACGGTACCGGCCACGGGGCGACATCTGCTAACTGCATCAAATCTGGGACCCGAGACCGCCCTGGCGATTTATGTAGGACACCACGGACATATTGTCCGAACGGACTACGACGTGGTGATCCTTGATATGGGAACAAAAGCGCGTCAGCGCGTTCTCCACTGCCAGCATTTCCAGGCAGTTGATATGATGGAGCTTTTCCTGTTCTGACCATAGGCCAAAGGACGGTCTGCCTTCGAGCAGCGCTCCCCACCCTGAAGTGGAGGCGTCCGTCGACACCATCTTCACACTCGGGGAAGTCCCCAGGCTTACACCTGATCGGTACCAGCCGTTCGCTGTCCAAGGTGCTAGAGCCGCAACACAGCTCTGATCGACCTTGAAATGCAGCCGGCCAGACGCCCATGCTCTACGCAGCAAACCGAGCCTTCAGCCAGAACTGCAGGGGGCGCATGCGGAGCAGGCCCAGGCCCAGTCCCAGGAAAGAACTCGCTGCGCGCTGAATGCCCATCGCGCGCTGTGGTGACAGCCGCGCCGTCATGGAACACGAGTTCAGAACTATACCCAGAAACAGGATCGTCTGACTGGGGTTCAGCGAACTCTTCGCCCAATTGACACTGAGGCCGAGCTTCTCGAGGTGATCGAGTAAAACGGCCCTGTGGTCCACGAGCTCCGCTCGTGATCGGGCCAGAACCAGCCAGTCGTCCAAATAACGTCCAAATAACGTCCAAATATCCTCTGAGTCTGAGAGGAGCGAGCTCTGCATCCATGCACCTCGGAAACGTACGATGAGCTACGGACAAGCCGAATGGCAGGACTGTAAACTGGTATGCCTGGCCCTCGAAGGCGAATCTCAAATATCGCCTGTGGTTTGACGCTATCTGTATTTGAAAATATGCGTCCTTCAGATCTATTGACATGAACCAGTCCCCTCTGCGAATCTGCGCGAGGAGCTTCCTGGTCATGAGCATTTTGAAACTGCGTTTCATCAATGCCTTGTTCAGCTGTCTTAGATCCAGTATGGGCCTGAGACCCCCGTCTCTCTTGGGCACCAGAAAGTATCTGCTGTACAGCCCCCCCTCGCTTTGAGCTTGAGACACAGGCTCTACAGCCCCTTTGCTCAACAGTTTTGATATTTCGGCCCGAAGTATGTGTGCTACTTCTGTTTTGACCGTAGTTTCGACGCGCACTGAAAAGCGCGGTGGGCGTCGAGAAAACTGTAGCGAGTAGCCTCTCTTTATAATGCCTAGCGACCAATCTGAAACCCCTGGAAGCGCTGACCATGCATCTGCATGAATGGCTAAGGGCTGGATGCGAAGTGCGCTCTGTTGACTGGGCAACGGCGGCGCTCGAGTGTGCTGCGCATCTGAGGCGGGGAGCGCGCTGATCACAGCGGGCAGATCGCTCTTCCTCGACCCCGTTCCGGCGCTTAATCGACTGGGGGGAAGCTGAGCGGGTCCCGTGGGACTCGATATATCTGCGAGGAACCGTGGGCTGCATGTGTGCACATTTACCACTTTCAACTCGCTGTCTGCCTGTGCAGAATGTACGTGCACGGGCCTTGTTTTTACAGAAGCCCCGCGCCGTATGTGACATAGTGTATGTGGTCACTGGGAAGTGGGCACGTTTACTATGCGGCGCGCTCGACCGATCTGTGTCGATCTTATGTGCGCTAGCCCTGTGTGCAGGGCTGTGCTTACATGTGGAGATGGGCACTGGGTAGTGGGCATCGTCTCTGCATTAATAGCACCATCGGCCATGGCCGGACGAGCGTGCACGGGTTTCGTTTTTACAGAAACCACATGACGCGTGTGACATAGTAATTGTGGGCACTGAGGGGTGGGCACGCTTACTATGCAGTGTGCGCGACCGACTTGAGTCGACATTATGGGCGCAGGCCCTGTGTGCAGGGCTGTGCTTACATGTGGAGATGGGCACTGAGGAGTGGGCATCGTCACAACATTTATAGCACCATCGGCCGTGGCCGGAACACCAGAAAAAACACTCTTTTTGTGAAACATCTGGGTAGCCGTGATAACGGCTTTTGTGTGCAGGCAAGCAGGCACTCGTGTCTGACTCACAATCGCTGACTCACAATCAGGTGAGTCAGCGCGCTTGGGTGAGAGCTCGGCCGCAGCGGAACTCGAACACCGGCGCTTTCCCAGCAGTGCTAGGATGCTTTCGGGGCTTCTGGCTTCACCGCAATCCTCTGGCGCGGGGCGACGGCTTGAAGAGCGAGAACGGGGTCCCGAGCTGCGTTGCTGACGCTGTCGCGATGACGCAGCAGGAGGCAGTGGGCGTGACTGAGAGCTCTGTGGGGCCGGTCTAGAGCGGCTAGCTGCAGAACTGGAGCGCTTCGGCAAGAAGTGCTTGAACGCCTGCGAAGATTTCTGGTCCTCGGCGAATCTCTCCACAAACTCGTTGACGGAAGATCTGAAGAAGCCGGCAGGAGTTAGCGGCGCGTCAAGGAACGCAGCGCGCTCAGACTCCATGATGTCAGAAAGCGTCAGCCACAAATGCCTCTCAGGGAGAGATCCGAAGCACTCCTCAGATCCGCGAGACAGATCGCTTCAGGTCCCAAGCTTTCGCCACTTCTTCGTGAAGCTCAGGAAGAAAAGGGGCGTGCTTTGAGCTTGAGGAAGAGCGCTCATCCGGAAGATAGCTACCATCCAGCCGGGAACGTGAAGGGGGCGCTGGTGCAGACCACTCGAGGCCGAGGCTCGCCGCGGCCAGCGAGAGTACACGCATCAGCTCCTTATCGATATCCCCCCGTCTGCTGGGCCTCTGAGCAGCGGGCGCGAGATCCACGGAGCTCGCCCAACCCTCACTGCCCGAAGCAAGCAGAAAGCACGTGTCTTCATCCTCCGACGCGGGCCTGAGATCCACTTCCTCAGATGACGCGTCGGCAAGCAGTGAACGCTGAGCATCGGGAAGCGATGCAGGGGAGGCCGGCGAAGTGGAGGGAACCGGCGAGCTCGGCCGAGCTGGAGGCGGTTCTGGTAGGCGCTGCGAGCGGCGCTTCTTACGGCGCTGCGGCGCAGCGGATGATGCAGGCTTCGAGAAGGATGCCAGGCGAGTCCTCAGAGTCACCATAGGCATTAACTCGCAATGAGGGCATCCGCCGTCAGCGAGCGCGAGCGCTGCATGGTCCTCACCCAGACAGGAGACGCAGATGACGTGACGATCTCCTTCGCTGAGCGGGGCTCTGCACGAGCCGCACGAGGGTATCTTTAAAAAGACACAGCTCTTTTGTGAATGTGCGTCGCAGGGCGAACACACACACAGGATATAACAGAACAAGGATGTAAAGGATATGGGTGCCGGATAGCACAGCAGGAACGGCAGCGTAAGGCGGCGATGCCAGCGGCTTCAGGATGGCTCGTCCTGCTGATATGCTCTTCCAGACGGCGCTTGCTTCCTCGTGATCCAGCGATGCGTGAGCTTCGCTGAAGAGATGAAAAATCAGGTGAGTCAGCCTTTTCGAGCTCCTTTTATAGGTTGGGCCACACCCGTTTCGGCGGGAAGTGGCAAGAAGGGCGCGAAGCTAGGCTGTGCAGTTGCCGCAGAACAAGCCAATGAGCGAACGAGCCGTCTCGCCTATGGCTGTGTACTGCTGCAAATGCGCTTTACAAAAATACAAAATTAAGGATAATTTTTTGCTTCAGTATTTCGTGAAAAGAGACTTTTCCCGTAGCGTCTTAGCTAAGACGCAGTACGAGAGAGCTCTCGTAAGAGAACAGACAAACTCTTAACATCCCGCTCGACTCTTGCAGTCATTGTAACCTTCTGATCAAGCTATAGCTAAATATGTTGAATTCTTGCTGAATATGCAGTTATATTATGGGCTGTTGGCATGAATTGTACTCGTGATGGAGCGCTCTTAGAGCGAGTGAAAACCACGACACTCATATTCAAGTGTTTGTGCAAAATTTATTAATGTGCAGTAATGACAGGGAGGCGCCTTCTCATCACTTTAATTTTTTCCTGACAATGAATTTATAATTTTTTAATTAACATAATATCATGGTGTCTCACATACATTAAAATATATATCTACAGAAAGCTTGAAATGAATTGTGTAATCTGTGAATGTTGCATTTCTCTCGTCGGAGAGAGCCATTACTGTGAATTTCATCTTCCAGCCGACAAGAAAACATTTGTTTATTAATAAATAACTAAAATGTCTCATTTTTCACAATTATTAGGCTACTTCTGCATGTGCTTTGTTGCAAACTTAATGCATGTGCTTGAGCATGGAATATATTAAGATTTGATTATGTAAATTTAATATAAACCTCTGATTAGTTGAATATAACAAACGAACGACTAGAACTAGAAAAATCTTACGTGGGGGCAGACCATTTTTCAGTCTAAAACCAAAACAACAGTCCTATATAAACCATTTCAGCAAGTGAAAGCCTCATAAGACACTGTCCATATGAAAGAGCAATTCACACCTTTATCTCGACCCCCACAAGTCATACATAACTACCCCCAAAAACCCAACCCCCTCCAGCTGAACTGAATTCGGTCTGTTTTTTGGCTCTGAAGAACGGTGTGTTACTGGGCTGAAACATGCCTGCACTCAGCAGCACTACTCTTTGTATTCATTATTTTCTCGCAGCCCATATTATTATTTTTACAAGACCATAATGAACAAATCATCAATTAATAATCAATCATTATTTCACGAAAATCATTGTTATTTGTTATCGTGGGTGTTTGCGGAAGGCTTTAAGACCAGGTGGAATCCTCTGTTCCCGCCTCACAGCGCCTGGGACTCCGCTTCACTGACGCAGCTTCACTGTCTGCGGTTTGACTTTACTAAATCAGATTGAGGCGAATACAACTTCTTGACCATGAGACCAACATTTAGCAAGCAGGAAAACATTCATTCTAACGGAAGGAAGACGTATTTAATTGAGCTAATGAAAGATAGAGAGAGAGAGAGAGAGAGAGAAAGAGAGAGAGAAACTAGTCTAGGGCTATTCCTAAACTTTAGTAATTTCACAGTATTTTCACCTCCTAAATCACTAACTTTTAAAGTCACAATTCTATAATGGTCAAAATTACTCAGGCCAATGGTATTTTTTAATGATATTATTTTATTATTTTTATTTTATTTTTTGAATAATTGTAGCCTACATAAATAGGTGAAGCAAAACAAATATTCGGATCGTCTCTTATTTCTTCCCTTATTTTCTTAAAGAATAAACACGTATTTTCTACAAGAATAAACATGATAACACATTATTAACTTTAAATTCTCAAGGAGTTTATAAGTAAAAAATTGTAAAATGTCACCGTGAATGTTAAATAGCCTAAATGAACTTGTGTTAACAATATAATTAGAACTAACAACATAATTTGATTTTTTAAAATGAACAATTCCTGTAAAAAATGGGACAGCAACCTTTATATCAAACATTTTTAAATCGTCCACAGCTGAGCATCGCGGGAGGCTGATCTGCGCCAGAGCGCGTGAAGTGAATGTGAAGAACTCATTTTCAGATGCAATGAAAAAAAAAAATATCTGGATAGCCTAGATTAGGCCCAGGCTCTGTTCTGAAGTATAAAATAATCATAATTACTGTTAACCCAGAGTAACACATTTTAACGGATTAATCGCCTATTTTCATTTGCTGGAAATTTTCTTTATTTTTTATTTTTTAAACACGCTAAAAAATTAATTAAGTTTATCCGAGGAAAAAAATATATCGTCGTGTATAGGTTTCATTTTAACGGATTAATCACCTATTTTCGTTTGCTGCATGTTTTTTTTAAACACGCTAAAAAATAAATCATAGTTTGTGAGAGGAAAAAATATAAGTCAGGTATAAGTTGCATTATATTACATTTAGAAATAATAATAACTGGCCTAATGATGTTATAATGTACCAACAGTATATTTTTAGTTCCTTTCACTTTAAAACAAATTTAACAAATTAATCAGAACAAAACAAGAATTAAAAATATATAATTCTAATGGATAAATATAATTGCAGTATATAATAATATAGGCTTAGTAATAATAAAAAATAATAATAATAATAATAATTTCAAGCTAAGCATAAGGTAAGGTTGGGCTTTCTCATTCGGGAGAAATCCAAACGTTTCCATATTCGTGATGTTGCCCATTTGAAGCTCAACTATTATTCATTAGGTAAATAGGCTGTGTAGTTCACGCGTGTTTCATTATCGATGGAAAAAAATCATAATTAACAATATGTAAAAGTGCTCACGCTGAATGTCTGGTAAACGACTGCTGTTTCCAGTGAATATGTGCGCGAGGCAGCAGCGCGATCAAACAGCTGAAACAAATAATACTTAATTTGTGGTCACACATAAGGCATAATTCAAAAATGCAAAGTGTTGGTAGTTTGAAAAAATCAAGAATAATAACAGTTAATAATAATTATTGATAAATGCTGGACCATTCTCATTTCGCTCTGCATATGAAACCTGAAGATATTTTTAAAACAAGAATGAACCGAAATGAAAATGAAATGAAAACATTTAGCTTTATATATATATATATATATATATATATATATATATATATATATATAGCTATTTATATATATTTAGCTATTTATATATATATATATATATATTTATATATATTTAGCTATTTATACATGTATATATATAAATATATTTAGCTATTTATATATATATATATATTTATATATATTTAGCTATTTATACATGTATATATATAAATATATTTAGCTATATATATATATATATATATATATATATATATATATATATTTATATATATATATATATATAGCTTTGTTTTACTTCTTTTATCTCATTTTACAATTACATTCATTTCGCAATCCGTCCCTTTGCGCCACCTGGTGGTAGTTTCGCGAATTATTTTAACACGCAACTGAATTACAGTTACAGCTGCGGCACTGCGGCGGCGGTAATGCCCAATTAGGCTGTCCACCTACTGTATGTTGTGTCACGTCATTAGGGATGTATGCATTTTATTGTACTTCTTTTGGAATGTTGAACAGAAACTCCCACCCACTGCCATTATAAATCTCGGAAGTGCAAGGATAATTTTTAATAAAACTTAGATTAGATTCATCTGAAAAAAGAAAGTCATATACAGCTAGGTTGCCTTAAGGGTGAATAAATCATGGGCTAATTTTAATTTTTGGATGAACAAACCCTTTAACTTGAATTTTTGGGTGAACTATCCCTTTAAGGAAAATAATTCAGTTCACTGTAAATGTATTTTGTAAAGAGAAAGTCAGTCTTACTAGAGAATGGGTCTTCTAACGACAGCGACAAAGTCACAATTCCAAGTGCATACTGATCTCCCTGCGTTGAGGTTGGATGACTCCTATTAAAATGAATGCACATAAATGGTACAGCACATAAATAAATAACGGTCCAAACATATATATATATATATATATATATATATATATATATATATATATATATATACAGTGTTGGGAAGGTTACTTTGGAAATGTAATAGGTTACAGATTACAAGTTACCCTGTTTAAAATGTAATAGTAGTGTAACTTTTTCAATTACTTTATTAAAGTAATGTAACTAATTACTTTTGAGTACTTTTTGATTACTTTTCTAAATTTGTGAAAATTAAAGAATAATAAATAAAAGCTTATACATCAACTTAAATACAGTTATCTAATAAGCATGTGACGTATTCTGTGTACTAAACTCCTGAAACATTGGTGTTTTTTTTTAAAATGCTGTCTCTTTGTATATGATGATAGTTTTCTCAAAATAAGTAAAATGCACATGAAGTGACACAGAGCAGTTCTAGAAATTATGTTTATGTGCTCGTGTACTCCTATATTGAGGCAGCAGAGGTCGAAAACACTGCGAGCTTCATTAGGCCTATGTGTAGAAAATAAAACCATGTCTTTGCCATTAATTTACAGGAGGGGTGGACTGGGAAAAAATTCAGACTGGAAAATTCAAACTCATACAAACAAATTCATGGACAAAACTATTTTTTTGTATGGACCTGACATAAAAAAGGTTTAAATCTTTAATTTGGGGACATGCAAAATAATTAAAAGTTCTCTCCTGAACTGCACCTTCACTTCCATTTTTCTCTTCAGTCTCTTTATTTTGCCCTGTTATCCATCCCTCTCATGACTTTAATACTCAAGATTGAACAAAACTATACTTTAAAATACAATACTCTACAATACTACAATATCTTTATAGAAAAATCCTAATACTGTACACGAGTCTGTCATGTTTTTCCCTTACAAAAATTAACCTTGCTTTTATTAGCCTATATAAAAGTAAAATAACCTTGTTTTGTTTTTGTTTTTTTGCAAATGGATGTTTAAATCCATTTATTTAATTTTTAAATAAATACATTTGTAAAATAATTGTACATTTTTGGTTACAACATTTAAACAATAGTAACCATTTTCTCTGGATTTATAGTTAAATATTAAAATGTAAATTTTCGTAAGGGTTGTGTTGTTGTCTGTCGTAGCTCCCCCTTAACCTATAAAAAAATCTGAATTTTTTTCAGATAAATTCCTACTGTAACATTACAACTGATAATAATGATGTCCTTTATATAGTATTTTGAGTGATGACTGATGAGCAACGTGCTGCTGCTTGATTAAATAAATAAAAAAACAAAGACAAAAAAGCATCTTTACAGATGAAACTGACCTGAAACCCTGAACAGTATAGTTCTGCTTCTCTGCTCCAGCAATTCACTCTATTCTCTCTCTCTCTCTCTCTCTCTCTCTCTCTCTCTCTCTCTCTCTCTCTCTCTCTCTCTCTCTCGCATTGATTACTCGGAGTCTGATCCAAACCGTTTGGCGGAGGCGCGGAGAGCGCGCGAGTCATGACTAACACTTCATGATTTATTAGAGATTTATTTATCAAATGGCGGATTCGCAAATGATCGCTTTAGTACATTCGGCAGGCAATTATACAATAATGATATTAAATAGTGGGGCAAAATCGGCTGCCAGGTCACCGGGAATTGTCCCGGTTCTCCCGGTGTCCAGTCCGTGCCTGATTTCCACAGACACGCAGAATGTGCAAGTCATATATTGCATTTGTGGGGCTTAATATTCACAGACACTAGTCCATGTCATGTTTTGATTCAAGTGTACTGACCTACTTTTGAATTAGTCATCCAAAATGTGGGATATTCCATCCGCGTTAGGCATTTCGTTTTTATGACTGGATTCTACGAACCAGACTGTATTTCCGCATCCCGGAAATTATTAGGGCGGTATGTCTCAGAATAGTCAAGTGCAATTTGGGAAATAAATCAGTTAAATCTGTATGTGGATGTGTGTAAATATTCAAATGTAATCCCATTTGTAATCGTTAAAAATTTCATAAGTAACTGTAATTTAATTACTCATTTTTTCGTAGTAACTGTAACTAATTACAGTTACAATAATTTTGTAATTAAATTACGTAACGGCGTTACATGTAACTAGTTACTCCCCAACACTGTATATATATATATATATATATATATATATATATATATATATATATATATATATATATATATAAAACTTACAGTTGACATTTTTTTAGAAAGAGATCAGACTCTTTATTATTATTGTTGTTTAAAAAAATAAACATGATAATGTTAAAATATGCAATTGTGGCTTACTCATGTATTGGTGGCTTCATACTCTTCAAGCACATCCTCTCCTTTTGATTTTTCTGTTAAGCCAACTTGAACCATCTGTAACAATATAAAAAAATAGTTTACTTAAAATTGTAATATCAAATCCATACAACTCCCTTTTGCTAAATACAAAACATAATGTAATTCTTAAAAATAATAACATCATAAAGTGTCTAAAGTAGTTAACTGCAACTCCTGTACCATACTCCAAGACTTGTGGGGGCACAAAATCACTTTGAATGATGAAGAATGTAAATCACTCAGTATAGAGAGTTTGAGTTTATTAAACGTGTTATTTTCAAATTAATTCAAGGAAAACAGCACACAAATCCAATATAAGGGCACAACATCATGAAAACTCAATCCATGCTTAATGAAATCACAAAACTTGGTCATGAGACACACAAGAACAATTTACTTATATTGGCATTTATATTTGAGCAGTTTCGCAGTGGTTTGATTTGACATTATGACATTGCAAAATACATACTGTATTATAAATGAGGAAACGTTAAAAACACGTCTGCCGTTTCACATCATATAACTATCGTCATAAAGTGATATTATTTAATAAAATACATATCGTAAAATAAATAAAACACTTACTTTTGGTGTTTTCCTTGTTAAAACCAACTTCCTCATCTGCTATAGAGCATCGCGAGTGAAATAAAATATCTCTGAGAAAAAGTTTAGGAGTGTACAGCAGATAGATATCACTATAAATAATACGATGTTATAAAACACATTTTAAATTAAGTAACGTTTAAAACAGTTAACTTACTTCTGGTGTTTCACAGTGACCTCCGCATATGTGCAGTGCAATTCAAATCTGTGAGAAACAGTTAACGTTGGGCTTGTTCAGCTGAGCGCAGCAAATAAATATTGCCATATAGATATATTATCTTATAAAATAACTTAAATATCGTAAATTAGGTAAAACACTTAACTGTTACTTTCTGTGTTTTCCTTGTCTGCTTCTCGTCGCTGGTGAAAGGAAATATTGCTCTGAGAAAAGGTTTAGGAGTGTTAAGCACATAAATATCATCTTAAATCAATGTGATGTTATAAAATACATATTTTAAATGAAATAAAAACACTTTACTTTCAGATTTTCCCGTTTTGAAAAAAAGTCCTCGTCTTTTCCGCTTCGCGAGTGAAAGGAAATGTCTCTGAGAAACGTTTAGGTGCATACATCACATAAATAATGATATGACATTACAAAAAAAATTTTGTAAGTAAGACTAAACACTTTATTTCGTTATTATCCTCATGCGCTTCGCATCGCGAGCAAAGAAAATGCCGTCTTTGAATAATATTTCAGACGGGTTAGGCTCGCACATGAGAAAATCTCCTGGATGTGACTAGTAACACTCAACAGTGTTAATACAGGGTAATTCTCAATTTTTACACTGCAAAAGGGTGCCGTTTACACCAGCTAGTGCTAATCGTTTGAAATTCAACACCACAACTTTAACTCTTTACTCTGAAAGTCCTTAACACTGGGATTTCAACACTGGAGATTTTACTGTGCAGGTTTGGGTCTGGTTAGTACTTGGAAGGGAGACCGCCTGGGAATATCAGGCCCTGTAAGATATTAGATTTTTTCACTAATTATCTAATAATCTTGAAAAAAATAGAGTCTATGTCGGAATCTAAACAGGTTTGTTTAGATTTAGCCTGGTTAAATAGCCCTCTCTTTGCACAGCTCACGCTTATGGCCATACCAACCTGAGGGCGCTAGTGAGTCACTGGTGAACAGAAAGTGTTTGGCTGCAGTTGATGGTTGATGGGTGGATTTTAGCAGTGAGACCCAAACAAATTAATGAATATGAGGTAACGGTTAAACGAGAAGATGACACAGACCTTTTAAGAGATGGACTGATGATAAATGGCATAAACTGTGAGGTAAAACCACTGCAAAACAGAGATTATGTTGTCTCCTTCATGCATCTGCCCTTTTACATTGCTGACGAGGAAATTTTAAATAAACTAGAAGGCTGGGGAGTTTTCTCAATTTCAAAAATTAAAAGAAGATTTTATCCGGGCACCAGTATTGAGGATGAGACAAGGTTTGTGAGAACGCGGTTCCCAAAAGAAGTTGCATCCCTCCCGTACAGCACAAAAATGGAAACAGCAGAAGGTCCGCTATATTTCCGGGTGATGCACAGCAATCAGGTGAAGACCTGTTGGCTGTGCATGAGCCCGGATCATGTGGTTTAAGACTGTCCTGATTTCAAGTGCTTTAAATGCGAGGAGAGGGGTCACTTCGTGAGAGACTGCAACACACTGACGTGCCCGGATTGTAAATTGGTTTTAAATAAGTGTGAGTGTTGGATGGGTAGTGAGGAGGAGGGGGTGGGCAGCAGGTAGACGGGCAGATGCATGAACAAGACAGCGAGCAGCGAGAGGAGGACACAACGGCATTACAAGCAGAGGAAGAAACAGTGAATAAAGAGAGAGAGCATCAGGAGAAGGAAGTACAATCACAAGAGGATTGGGAGGCTTGGACACAGATGGATTTGACTGAAAGTTTACAAAATGCTTTGGACGTGGTGGAACAAAATAATCAAAGAGATGGTTGGTTGGTGTACAAAAGGATGGTGAGACATGGACACAAATGGATTTGACTGAGGGTTTGCAAAATGACTTGGACACAGTGGAACTTAACGAACAAAGGAGTAACGAGCAAGCTGCAGTAAAGGAAAGTGAAGAGGTGAAAGAAAAGGAGGAGAAACAAATGAAATCAACTAAAAGAAGAAGGTCAGTAAAGGTAACGCAAAATCTACAGACTTAGGAAAAAAAGTGATAAAAGAAGGTTCAATTGAGAGTGTGAGTAAATATAAATTGTTAAAGGACTTGGGGGAGATGGACTTTTATGTATGTTTTTATATGTTTTATGCTGTTAAGAATAGTTACTTTTAATGCTAGAGGGCTTTCGGACAGGGAAATTTGTGAAGAGGTGGAGAGGAGAGATTGTATATAACAATGGTGATGGGAGGCTGGGAAGAGGAGTTGCAGTTTTAATAAAAGAAAACAGTGGTGTATAATGTAAAACAATATATAATGACAGAGATGTGAAATGTAATGCGGTTGAAATGGAGTATGAGGACAAAAAAATTATTGTAGTTTTGTATGATGCACCAACGATAGAGAACGAAAAAAAGGAATATTTTAATGTATTAAGAGACTTTTTAAAGAAACATAAAGAAGTTATTATGATGAGTGATTTTAATACTGTTTTCAGTAAATTAGAAATGGGTGAGGGAATGGTTTTTAAAAATGATAAAGGAAGAAAAGAATTGAAATTATTAATGGAAGAAAATAATATAATTGATGCATACAGAGAAAGAAACGAAAAAAAGAAAGAATATTCAAGGAGGAATTAGTGGGGAATTTAATGTGTAAAACAAGGATTGGTTTTATTTTATGTACAAGGAACATTGAAGGATTTATCGGTAATATTAAATATGAAGAATCAAGCTAAAGTGTCGATAAACCAATTTCTATGCAAGTAGACTGGAGTTTAAAAAAGAGCCAGGGGTATGGGTTTTAAATACAGAGGTTTTGAAAAATGAGGATTGTGTGTTACGTATTAAAGTAATTATTTAAAAACAAAAGGAGAATGAAATGTACAGCGAAGATAAAAGGATATCGTCGGAAAATGTTAAATATTTAGTTAAAAAATTCACAATAAAGTACTCCAAAATAATACAGATAAGTAAGAGGAAATAGGAGAGAGAAATAAGAGAAAATAGGAAAAGGAATTAAATGAGAATGGGAAAGATATACAAAAAATAAAAGAAATGGAGGGGACATTGAAAGAAATGGAAGAGGAAAAATATGAAGGCGCAAGACTAAGAAGTAAAGCTAAATATACTGTGGAGGGTGAAAAATGTACAACATTTTTCTTTGATTTAGAAAAAATACGAGGGAAGGCTGGAATGATTAACGAAATAAGAGGAAAAATGGTGTAGTGGTGGAAACAAATGAGGAAATATTAAAAGAAATAAAAGCATACTATGAGAACCTGTTTAGAGAGGGGGTGAGGGAAGAGGAGAAACTGGAGTTACTGAAGCAAATAAAAGTGACAGTAGGAGAAGTAGACAAAAAAGAGTGTGATGAAGAGATAAGAGAAGAAGAGATAAAAAGAGCAATAAGTGAATTAAACAAAAAGAAAAGTCCAGGTATAGATGGTTTGGGTAGTGAATTTTATATAGTGTTTAAAGATTCTTTAACTAGCATTTAAAAAGAAGTATATGTAGATGTGTTTAAGAAAGGAGAATTAAATCAAAGAATGGGAATGGGTTTAATGAAATTGATATAAAAGAGAAAAGGAGAGAAGACAGATTTAAAGAATTACAGACCGATTACAAAGTTGAATACTGATTTGAAGATTATATCTAAAATTATAGCCAAAAGATTGAAGAAAGTCATGCCGAGTATAATTAAAACTACCCAAGTGTTCGGAGTGAAAGGAAGAGACATAGCAGATACAACTATTAGTATAAAAGATATGATAAGATACATGCATGAAAGGAACAAAGATGGTTATATTATCAGTTTAGATTTCGAGAAAGCTTTTGACAGGGTAGAGCATGGTTTTTTATTTGATGTTTTAAAAAGTTTTAGTTTTAGAGAGAATTTTATGAAATGGATTAGGATCTTATACAAAGGTGCAATAACAAAAATTAAATGTAATGGGTTTTTAACACAGTGTTTTAAAATAACAAGATCAATAAGACAAGGGTGTCTATTGTCAGCTTTTTTATATTCTGTAGTTGCGGAACCTTTGGGATTGGCTATAAAACATGAAGAGGGGATAAAAGGGATAGGCATCGAGGTAGGGGAAAATAAAATTTTTCAATATGCGGATGACACAACGTTATTGTTAAAAGATCTGAAAAGTGTGGACAAAGCAATGCAAATTGTACAAAAGTATTGTAGGGGATCAGTAGCTAAAGTAAACGAGGACATAACTGTATATATGAGATTTGGAAGGGCACTGGTTTTAACAGAAAATTTTACCTTTAAGGAATCTAAAGAAATAAAGATTTTCGGTGTTTTAATGGGGAGGGATGAAAAGGAAGCAGAAGAAACTGTGGGAGGAAGCTTTAGGAGGGATTGAAAGAAGATTGAATTTTTGGAGAATGAGAACATTAACTTTGAAAGGGAAGGTTTTAGTTCTTAATGCATTAATGGTTTCTAAATTGTGGTGTATTTTATGTGTCATCTATGACATTGTGGGTAGAAAAAAGGCTGAAAAAAAGTTATTTAGATTTTTTATGGGAAGGTAAGCCGCCAAGAATAGCATACAATACATTAATAGGAGCGGTGAAGAAGAGAGAACTAAGGTTAATGGATGTGGAACAAACAAAGAACAGCTTGAGAGTGAAAATAATAAAAAAGTACTTGGAAAACGAAGTGGCATGGAAGAGAACAATAGGGCATTTTTTAAATAAGTGTGGTAATTTTAATTTGGGGGACAAATTTTTATGGATGAAAGTTAAAACATGGATGATGGAGGGGCTGCCAGATTTTTATAAAGAACTGATGGGGGAATGGGGCAAATTTTTAAGTAATGTGCATTTTAAGCCACAATGTAGAGAGAACATTTTAAATCAGCCTTAATTCTTAAACAACTGCATTTTAAATCAAGAGAAGGATATTTTTTTAAGAAGTGGTGGAATGTGGGAATCACAAAAGTCAGAGATGTTTTATACAAGTTCAAAGAGTTTTTACCAATGAAATACATTGTGGATGTGATGGAGGAGGCAAAGGAGGATTATAGCAGACAAGAGATTAAAAAAAAGAATGACGTAATTAAAAATGCTATACAGCAAGAGTGGATAAAGAGAATTGACAACATGGAAGAAGAGAAACATGGGAAAGATGTGTATGTGAGGCTAGGGAAAAACTGTATGCTTTTAATGAATGTACTGGGAAAATGTTTTATTGTGTTTTTAGAGATGTTGTTTTTAAGAAACCTGTTTTAAATGAATATTGGTTACAGAAATTCAATGATTTAAAAGAAGACAGCATATGGGGGAATATGAAAGGGAAATTAGTACAGACAAAATTGGGAAACTCAGAATATTTTATTAGAGACAAAGTGATTTTTACAGATGTTATTTTAAACAAAATTGGAATGGAACCAAGTGCTACTTGTAAAGTTTGTAACGATGATGAAGGATTTTTACACTTGTATTTATATTACAAAGAATTGGAGGATTTTAATAGCAAATGTAAAAGTATGATTTTAAGTTTGACAGGGGATAATAATGAATATATTGAATGGAATAAGGTTTTGATGCTGGGTCTGGATATACAATGTAACAACAGAAAAACTTATTAATTTACTTGTGATGTTGATCAAGAGTGCAATATGGGAAAGAAGGGTGGTGGCAAAGAGAGAAAATATTTTAATGGATGTGTGGCGTATTTAAAAGGAAATTTGAAAAGTGTGTTCAATGCCTGTTTAATTATTTTAAACAAGAAGAGAAAATGGTTGATTTTAACAATATTTTTACACAGGATGTATGTAAGATTTTAAGAGACTTCTTCTTTATTCCTTCTTTAAAGGACTCATTTTTACATCAGTGAAAAGGGCTATGTTTCCTTAGGAATGTTGAATGTAAACTTAAGTCAATGTCTGTATTTCTTTTATGACTTTCTGTAGCAAAAATAAATAATATGGGAAATATGTGATGTATCTCGGAAGCTAAGCAGGTTTGGGTCTGGTTAATACTTGGATGGGAGACCACCTGGGAATACCAGGTGCTGTAAGCTTTTGGATTTTTTTCACTAATTATCTAAAAATCTTACAAAAAAAAAGAGTCTATGCCCAAACTCGGAATCTAGACAGGTTTTGACTTGGTTAGTACTTGGATGAGAGACCGCCTGGGAATACCACGTGCTGCTGTCAGGACAGGTAAGGACCCAAGAGCAGATGAGGCTGAAAAAAAATTATACTTTATTATTAGAGGGGAGGCAAAGGCCTAATGTACAGAAAAAAAAAAAAAAAAAACAATACAGGAAAAAACTGGAAGTCTTGACTTTCAACAGCACGGCGTGCGTGTCGTGTGCTCAGCCTCCGAAAGCACCAGGAGTGGAAAGGGCAACGAGTATGAAATGGCAGGCAGGGGAGTAGTCGAGCAGACGGGGGGTCAAGCGAGGTGCAGACAGGGCTGAGAACGGCGAGCAGCAACAGGGTCGAAAACAGGCCGGGTCGAGAACCAGAAGAACAGTCCGAAAGGCTCTGAGGGCAAAGCACACGTTACACCAACTGGGCAGACAAGTAATAGAGTGCACAGACCAGACAGGAGGAACAGGATGGAGCCAAAGCCAAAATACCATACATCACAGAAAACACTGACAAAGAATAGAGAAATCAAGCAGAATAAATAGGGTGGGTAATGAGATAGAGGGAACAGGTGCGTCAGACGAGCCACAGCCCTGATTGCAGAACAGGATCAGCCGGCACTAAAGCGAAGGGAATAAAAACCAGAGAAAATAGATTAAAATCAAAGAGAGGGAAAAAATGGAAACAAAAATGAAAAAAAAAGGTAGGAAAATGATTAGAAACTAAAAAAAATAAATAAACCAGTAGTAAAAAAGGGGGGAAAAGGACAGATCATACCCGAGCCCTGACAGCTGCAAGCTTTTGGATTTTTTTCAATAACTCTCTAAAAATCGTAAAAAAAAAAAGAGTCTATGCCCGATTTCAGAAGCAAACCAGGTTTGGGCCTGGTTAGTACTTGGAGGGGAGACCGCCTGGAAAGTCAGGTGCTGTAAGCTTTTGGATTTTTTCCCTAATTATCAAATAATCTTGCAAAAAAAAAAAAAAAAGAGTCTATGCCCAAACTTGGAATCTAAGAAGGTTTGTGCCTGGTTAAATAGCTCTCTCTTTGGAGCAGCTCTCATTTACGGACAAACCAACCTGGCTATGCCTGATCTCATCTGATCTCGGAAGCTAAGCAGGTTTGGATCTGGTTAATACTTGGATGGGAGACTGCCTGTGAATACCAGGTGCTATAAGGTTTTGGATTTTTTCAATAATTATCTAAAAATCTTACAAAAAAAAGAGTCTATGCCCGATTTCAGAAGCAAACCAGGTTTGGGCCTGATTGGTACTTGGAAGGGAGACCTTCTCAGGCTTGGCAGAGAATATGAAATGACTTTAAGAAATGAGGACATGTGTGACATTCTACTGGACGGAATAACCGAAAGAAGCAAACCAGGTTTGGGCCTGATTGGTACTTGGAAGGGAGACCGCATGGGAACACCAGGTTCTGTAAGCTTTTGGATTTTTGGATCTAATAATCTTGCAAAAAAAAAAAAAAAAAAGAGTCTATAACCCTATTCGGATGGGACTAGTTTTACAGGGCGTCATTAGAGAAATATTTGTTTCACAGACGTACTTGGTGATTTTAATCCCGTCCGAATCTGCCATGTCTGTGTTTATCTCACACAACCTCTGTGATAATTCCAGAGCAAATTACCTATTTTTTTTTCAGCAAACTCAGTGATCCTCTGAGAAATCGAGCATCGTGTTAGTTCAGTCAGGTCACGTTAGTCACGCTTGCACCGGCTGACAGTCAGCTGTTCTTGACGTGGACCAATCCAGTCTTGACACCTATCACCTGCGGTCTATTTAAATTCCCATTCTTCAGTGTCTCTTCCATCGCATTGCTGCTTGCAATTAACCGATCGCATCGCTGCTTGCAAATCAAACTGTTGCAGTTTGTTTCAGAACATCTGAAATCCGCATCTAAGATAAGTGAATGCTTTTTAATCCATATCGCTGTGTTGCTGTTGCCTGGTGGTTTGCATCGGTTGCAGGAACGATTATTAACCCTCTGGAGTCGATTAACGCGTATACGCGTTTTGCAGATTAATCTCCTGATAACGCCGAAAATAACTTAAATTGCACTTCCAGTTTTGATCGTACAGATAAGAGCAATACATCAATTGAATCTGTAAAGTGTTTACTGTTTTTTGTATACACTCATGATAAAAACAAAACGCTATACTTTTGTAGAATAAAGAAAATAAACAGTGTGCGTTATCTGCCATCTCAGTCTCTGTCACCTCTCTTCACATACATCTAAATAAAACAACCCGAATCTCAGCGAATACTTGCCTCAAATACAAGAGAAATATATCTATACCAAGCTTAAAATGTCTACTTTTAAATAAACAGATTCAAGTAAAAAACAAATAATCAATTTTTATGTAATTTGTATGAAAGTAAGGACTGGTCCAGTTTCTCCTGTTATGTCTCATTATAGATAATGTGTTCCCGCCTACCTCTTAACGCACTGTTCATATGGAAATGAACTAAGGTGAGCCAGGTAATCACGTACACGCCCCCGAGAAATGACATAAAACTTAAAGGATCATCATAGAAATGTACTTTTTTTTCTGCGCGTTTGGATGATGGCACGCTACACGGATGAAGAAGCGCTTCGGATGATCCTGGACAGCGACGAAGAGGCTGCTTTCTCTTCAAGAGGAAGAACATGACTCAGATGATGAATGTTTGCATTTTGAAGAACGTCTGGACCCAGCTGAGGATATAATTCCTAACGAGTAAGCCTTTTATTATTACCTTCATGATTTAAAATGTTGCTCAGCTATAGCATGTTTTATATCTACATATGGACGTCTCCAAACAGGCTTGACTAAAATCAGAGCAAAGCACGTATTTAACTATATATTATGATATATGATGATGATATATAGCCTATATAATTATATAATACACATATAATGCTATAGGCTGATATATATATATATATATATATATATATATATATATATATATATATATATATATATATAATGCTATAGCCCGAGATCTTATATCTCTTACAAAAATTAAAAAAAAAAAAATTGTAATCGATTTAATTTTATATATTTTTTACATTGTGGATTGTTTAGACTGTATTTTCAAAATGCTGAAATTGTTTACCAACTTAGCTTGTTGGCGAATATCAGATGTGGTAAAAGTTTCAAAAGTGTTATACCCGGCTATTGGCGTTCGCGATCATCCGAGGTGTAAATGTATCATAAAGCTGCAAATGTCACTGATAAGTGGGCCATCGGCAGACATATACACGCGTCTATTCTTGTCAATGATTTGTGTTTTATCAGTTATGAATCCTCTGGTAATTGCTAACAACAGTTTAAATTTTCTTTTAGGACTGTGGCTGCATCACCGGCAACGTGCATAACAAAGGGACGGGAGTGCCATGTTTTGAGTTCGCTAGAAAATCATACTGAGTAAGTGCACAGTATTGTACTTTTATTATGCCTATGCCTAAATAATATGGAAACATTATTTGTGGTTTGGATGACACAATAAGCAAATCTTCCTGTATGGATTATTAGAAATTGTACTTTTGTTATGCCTGTATCCCACATGAAAAACTAATATTGTAATTTAGCTATAGTGAATACTATAGTGTTTTTGAACCATAGCCTACTATAGTAAAGTGTATTGTACTGTATTTATTATAGTATTTACAACACTATTTCTTAATATATGTCATCACTTCAAATACACCACTTTCATGTTTTACCTGTATCAAAAATGCTAATTTTTATTTTTATTATTTATTTCAAATGTGAAAATAACAGTGCAAAAGAACCTGTGGCAAAGAGAGCTAAAGTAAATAAGCATCCCACTTGGTCATGGAAAACAGAGCATGATATTGATATGGCTCCACAGGCTCTGAGATTCCTGCCCACAAGGGAACCTGAACCACAACTAAGACCATGTGATGCACACACTCCCATGAGTCTATTCAAAAAGTTTTTTTCTGACACTGCTGTGTCAACTCTGTGTCGAAACACCAGTGCTCAGGCTGCCAGGGCATGTGCAAAGGGACATAAATATAAATGGACAGATGTCAGCATCAGTGAGCTGTACTGCTACTTTGGGTTACTCTTCTACATGGCAATGGTGAAGTTGAGTTCCATCACAGACTACTGGCAGCACAGACACATAGCTGACTGAAAGGCTCATTATGCAGCTCATTATGCAGCTAATTATGCGGGCCTTTGTCTTCTCAGGTGTAAATCACAATGATATTCATTATAGTTCACGCCCTCTCGCATATGACTTTTACCTTTTAGTGTTTTTCATAACGCATAACATTTTTTTTTTTCAAAAACACAATCATGTACATACATGCTGCTCACATATTATTATAGCCCAGTTTGTGCTGATTACAGTGAGATTAGACTTTAACCATTTAGATATTTATAAGAAACTGAAAAAAGCACAAATGTCATTGCTACCCCACTCCCTGAATTCTCTCCTCCATTATTCACATATATATTACCATCCCATTTTGTTTGAAACCTGTCAACACTTTCATTTTTCCAATTTGTTTCTTGCAATACAATCATATCAGTTACTTTGCATAAGACCCCCATCTTTTCAAATTTCTCCATATTCAGTAGACCTCTAGCATTCCATGATACGAGTAAAAACATAATAATTAATAAATAATAATAAAAAATTAAACCTAACATTGTTTTCTTAGTCTACCTCCTCCTCCTCATCTTCCATCAGTACTTGAAATCTATTCTCAAACAAATGTTTCCCCTTACTGTGTTCTTTCCTTAAATGTCTTTTTTTCTGGCTACATCCACATTTGGCATTACCTTAAGAGTTCTCCTTCTTAATGTCTCCCTAATGGTCTATTCTGTCCATTTCTTTCTCCTCTTCAGTTATCTCTTGCATTTCCTCCTCCTTGTATTTTAGTCCTTGGTCCTCCATTTCCTCCAATGCCCCTTGTGTTACTTCCAGTGGTGTCAATATTCCTTTGTCCATTTCTCCTTCCAGTCTTTTCTCTTCCAATTCCTTCTGATTTTCCACAATAGCCTCTTTATTCACCCCATCTTCTTCCTCAGTCTCTCCATCATTTTGCAATTCAGTTTCTTTTGACATTCGCCCTCCTACACCTTCTCACTCTATATTTTGAATTTCTTTCTCCATCCAACACTCACATCTTACGATCACTATTCTGCCGTCCGGGCACTTAATTGCATCGCAATCCCTTGCGAAATATCCCTGCTCATCGCACTGATAAAATTTCAATTCTGTACAGTCCTTGAACACATGTCCCGGATTCATGCACAATTGACAGGTTTTAACCTGACGATCATGCATGATCAGGAAATACTGTGTTCCCTCCTCGGTATCGAACTTTGTACTGTATGGCAGGGACACTACTTCTTTAGGGAATTTCACCCTTAGGTACCTTGTACCATCCGCAATGTCTGTGATTGGATACATTCTCCTTCTGATGTCTGAAACAGGTGTTACGCCCCAATTTTGTCCTCAATATAGGCTGGCAAATGTATGAAAGAAACCACATACTCCCTTGTTTTCAGTTGTCGAATCTAACACAGTTTTCCTTTTATCATTAATCCTTCATCTATTCCATCGGATGCCTCCCTGTTTATCCGTGTAATTTCATATTCTTTTCCTTGCCTTGGTCTGACTGCTAGAATCTTTCCTCCTCCAATCCTTTCGTTCACTGCTTTGATGATGTCCACTGCTCTTGCATATCTCTGATCTGCCATGTCAACAATTACCGTAGCCTCTTAATAAATCCTCTTCAAGTCAAGTCAAGTCTGCTTTATTGTCAATTTCCACATGTACAGTAAATACATACAGATAATCCAAATTGTGTTACTCTCAGACCCCGGTGCATACAGATAAAATTAACATTAAAGCCTAAAAAAAAGGCATATAATAAAATTAAAAATAAAGTTAAATAAAGCAGCGCAAGGCAAATGACAGATATAGTGCAAATCAATGAAGTGAACAACAGTGCAGATAAAAGATTTTTAGTGCAAAAAAATCCCTTATTAAAAATATCTTATTAAGTCTGATTAAAGTGACAAAGGGCTCAAGAGCAGTTTTTTATTTAACTGACTGATGAGGTAGTGGAATGACGTCAGTTCCATGCTGAATGAGGTAGTGAGCAGACCAATGCTGCACAAAGTGACGAGTGCATGTCATCATATAATTAGTGGGGGGGGGGGTTCATAGTTCAGTGGTGGCTGGGGCAGAAGCTGTCCTTCAGTCTGCTGGTCCTGGCCTGGAGACTCTGCAGTCTCCTCCCTGATGGCAGCAGACTGAAGAAGCTGTGTGATGGGTGAGTGGGATCACCTGTGATGCAGAGGGCTTTGCGGGTGAGACAGGTTCCATAAATGTCCTGGAGGGAGGGCAGAGAGACACCAATGATCTTCTCAGCTGCTCTCACTCTGCGTTGCAGAGTCTTTCGGCAGGACGCGTTGCAGGCGCCATACCACACAGTGATGCAGCTTGTCAGGATGCTCTCCATGGTGCCTCTGTAGAAGATGTATATGATGGGGGCCGGGGCGCTGGCTCTCCTCAGTTTGCGGAGGAAGTAGAGATGCTGTTGTGATTTCTTGGCCAGTGCTGCGGTGTTTTCAGTCCAGGAGAGGTCCTCTGTGATGTGCACATCCAGGAACTTGGTGCTGCTCACTCTCTCCACAGTCACACCGTTGATGGTAAGAGGAACGTGCTGAGTGTGTGCTCTCCTGAAGTCTTGTGACGATCGTGTACCCAGAGAGACACAGGGAGAGCGAGAGATCCAATAGCAGATGTCTTTATTGGGATAATCCAAATCGTGGTCGAACAAGCCAAGGTCAAAACCAAAAAGACAGTCCAAAAATAAACAAACAAAGGGAAGGAACAGGAAAGGGAACTCAGGAAACGAGAGGACTCGGAGGACGAGCAGACTGGGATGAAACTCGGGGAACTAAAAGGCTGGATACATGAAGGGTAAGGACTCCATACAAACAACAGGAAAAGACTGGTATTTATAGGGAGGCTAAATGACAATAAAGTGACTGCACCTGGTGCAATTAACAGGAGTGAAATTACTGTGATGACAGGACAAGACTAGAGGAATTCTAGTGCCTACGGTGAAGTGCCTAAGGGGAAGTGAGCCCACTAGTGGACACCC
Source organism: Carassius carassius (assembly GCF_963082965.1). NCBI lineage: Eukaryota > Metazoa > Chordata > Actinopteri > Cypriniformes > Cyprinidae > Carassius > Carassius carassius. The sequence goes on from NC_081799.1 coordinate 1,644,658, forward strand.
AGGGAAACAGAGACTAGACAGCGTGACATTACCCCCTCCTCCATGGAGCAGCTGCCAGATGCTCCACCCGAACCCAAGGGAAGACCAAAGACACAAAGAGACCAGGAGGGAGGTGGAGCGGCGGAGGACAAGGGGGAGGGACGGAGGGCCAGGTAAAATGGGGAAAACAGAGACAAGAGGACCAGGTAGAATGGGGAAACAGAGACAAGACGACCAGGTAAAATGGAAAAACAGAGACAAAAGGAGTGCAACACAAAACAAGGAGTCCAGGAGTGTGGAGGACCGGCGGAGGATCAGGGGGAGGGACGGAGGGCCTGGTCCTTAGAGGGAAACAGAACGAAAGACACAGACAAGAAACCCAGGAGGGAGGTGGACCGGCGGAGGATCAGGGGGAGGGACGGAGGGCCAGGTCCATAGGAGGAAACAGAAAGAAAGACACAGACAGAAGAACAAAAAAAAATAAACACAAAAACACAAGTCCAAGAAGGACATCACGCGACGCCCACCAGGCCGGAGCAGAAGACCACCACATCCATGCGGCCGAAGCAGACGCCCCCCCAGGGCCGAGCAGAAGATCACCACATCTGTGCGGCCGAACCAGACGCCCCCCAGGGTGGAGCAGAAGACAACCACATCCATGCGGCCGAACCAGACGCCCCCCAGGGCGGAGCAGAAGACCACCACATCCGTGCGGCCGAACCAGACGCCCCCCAGGGCGAAGCAGAGGACCACCACATCCGTACGGCCGAACCAGACGCCCCCCAGGGCGGAGCAGAACACCACCACATCCATGTGGTCAAATGAACAGGAGGACAAGTCTGATTGGGCAAGTCTGAAACAAAGAACATGAACAAGGGCTCGCTCGCTCGGCTCTGTTTTAATGTCTTAATGTTTAATGTTTATTTATTTTAATGCTTCTTAATCAGTATTAATTTTATTACTACAAGTTCATTCATCCTCTCAGTCATCTCATACTGAATTTACAACGGATAACGCATGAATGAATAATCAAAGTGGATATCTGTCCTGGGAATCTCACGTAGGACAAACACCAGAACAAACAACAAGTGCCCGACTCAACCGTGGCCTTCGAGCAGATCAACAACTCTGATCGCGAAGAAATCTTAGAACTTAACGTTACATACTTGCTGAACTTGACTGGAATTGAGACGCCCGGCTTCTGGGATGAAGTTAGCGCTAGCTTGTGCTAGCGCAACACGCCTGGATTATGCCACTGTTATGCTCCGCTGTCGACTCCCGCCCACTCAACAACCACCTCCGTCCGGACAACATCAACATCCTTCAAGAATCTGGTCTACCTCGCCGTCCTTCGCATAGAGGCTCTGGTCGTATGTTCAATTATAACTTTTCAACTTCAAACTCCATTCCATCCATCTGGTCTTATTCGCGCATTCCAACTTCCTCACTACGTCATCACAACAAACGACATGCGCTCCTATCGAATCTCCGCCCCCTTCCTCTGTCCTCTCAATCCATCACAAAGCAACGTCACCTGAAACTGGCTCTGCTTAACACTCACTCGCTCAACAATAAAAGTCTCATTTTAAACGAATTCATAACTGACAATAACCTGGATTTCCTCTGTATCACTGAAACCTGGCATAAACCCCTGGACTATTTCTCACTCAGCGAAACCACACCCACAGGATACACATACATGGACAAACCCCGACCTGAGGGGCGGGGAGGCGGTGTCGCTGCAGTGTACAGAAAGGACATTAAAACATCCATAATTTCCATCCCTGCTGTTCAGTCCTTTGAACACATCACTTTCAAACTCTCTGGTCCCACTCCTCTGGTCACTGCCATAATCTATCGCCCCCCCCCCCAAACCAAACCTCCTTTCTCGCTGACTTATCTGATTTTTTGACTCAGCTATCTGCCATTTCACCTTCTGTTCTGCTTTTGGGAGTTTTTAATTTTCACATCAATACTAACTGCAAATCTGCCATTGAGTTCCTGGAAATGCTACACTGCTTCAACTTCACCCAACATGTTAACTTTCCTACTTGTAGCACACAGCTCGGTACTAGATCCTACAAAATCAAAACCATGGACCAGAAACAGAAGACCTGGATCGACTCACAGAAGCAATTATTAGCAAAGATGATAGTAAAAATTAATAAAATAAATGAACCACTCAAACTACTGGAATGCAGCTAATTAAAAGGTAAGTGTATTTCTTTTCTCTTTTTTTTGTTGTTGTCTTGCTTATGTTGTACCTTTTTCGAAATTGACAGAATGAAATAAAACAAAAAACAAATAAAAACAAATGGATGACAGTAACACACAGTATTTGAAATAAATGATAAACACAAAAACAGTCAAGAATTCCCAATCTCAGTTTCTGAAATTTGACCTCAGTGTTTCAATCTCAAGTTCAAAGTCTCAATTTCAAATTCCCAAAAAAATAAGGAATGTTCATCAAAAATGAATTAATGAGTTCAGTCCATGAAGGGGAAAAAAAACTTTGTTCTCAGGGAAATCCAGAAAAAAAAATTGGAAAAGAGAAAAAAAACGTAATGTGTGCAGTTCTGTCCTACCCAATCAGAAAACTCTTTCTCGCAACTCTCACAACTCTTTTACTCTGTTTCCAGGTACGAAAAATGGGATGGCTCGCCAGTCCAAACCAGGGATGAGGATCCACAGCCAGGACAGAATTCGAGATCACAGCAGCAGTTCAGAAATCACAAAAGAGAGAAATAAAACAAGAAACACAAAAAAACCCGGCCTTGCAAAAACAAAGCCGAAACAATCATTAGTTAAACTCATTCAAATAAACAGTTTCAAATTACTGAGATGTCCGTTTCAATCATTTGGATACAGGAACAAATAAATGCTAGTCACCATGTGCTTAATAAACACACTAGGGTTTATATGCAGAGCTAGCAAAGCTAGCACCGCATGGCACACACTTTACAATAGAGAAAAATATAATCTCAATAAAAAGTACGTCTATCAAACATTCAAACATAACTATATGCACTCACATATTATATCAGAAAACACTTAAAGCATTTCCAAACTATTTTTTACATCATTCATCATTTTCCAAATGTCTTTTACACATTAAAATTACAAAAACAGTATCTACATTCCCAAAATACATTTCTTATAAAGAAAACGGTACTCACCAAGAAGAAATATAAATCGGAGAACAAAAGAAAAAAATAGAAAAATAGTTTCAAGAAAAAAAAGATCGGAAGATTTATCCTATCACATTTGTGCTCTCGTCTTGTTCTCGTCTCTCATCTTCTCGTCGTAATCAGGTTCACAACAAACTTCTCAAAGCTTAAACAAATCTACTTCTCACTTTTTAATGATCTTTTGCTGAATCATTAAACAGCTATTCACAAATCATGTAATCTACTATCACTGTCGTGTCGTTCTGGATCTCTCGTGTCGTTCGTAATCTCTCACTCTCTCTCCTCTGCTTGTACGCGATACTTCTGGAAACTTTCCAACAGGGGCGGAGCTAACCTTTCACCTCACCAATAAGGATTCAGTTCAACTTCTAAATTTCTGGATTATTTATAATAAAATAAATACATTTTACTTCATGTTCTTCTTTTCTTACTAATTATTTTATAGTGATATAAATAAAAAAATATAATTATTAATATTAGTGACCCGAGTTAATGACCTGGGTTACATACTCATAGCCGGGGCCACATCCTGGATTTGGTTTGCTCTACTGGTCTTACCATATCTCACCTCTCCAGCCTCAACCTCAACATCGCCGATCATCTGGTAATCACCATGAACATCGATCTCCCCATTATGACCACTAAGAATAAGCGGTCAATCTCCTTCACAAATCTTAAATCCATTTATACTCCTGCTCTTTTAGCTTCTCTTGTTACCAAAATATGCTCCATCCCTCCACTGCAGACTGATAACCCCTCCGATCTCACTGACTACTATAATGAAACACTCTCCATCTGTCTCGAACAGCTGGCTCCTATTAGAACCAAAACTGTTTCATTCACTCACTCTGCTCCCTGGTACACCCCGGATCTGCACAAAATGAAATCGCGAAAGTGTCAGCTTAAAAGGCTTTATAGGAAAACCAATGTATCTGTTCATTTACAAGCATATACAGATTACCTCGAGCAGTATAAAGAAGCTCTCAAGACTGCCCAATCCACTTACTACTCACACCTTATACACTCTGGTTCCACCAACCCCAAGGCTCTTTTCTCAATGGTAAATAAACTTCTCAAACCCAGTGATAATACCACCAACTCTTTCACAACTGAAAAATGCAACTCTTTTCTTTCATTTTTTCAGACCAAAATTGACACAATTTATAACAACCTGTCCTCTTCCTCTGTCAATACTATCTCTACTCCCATCCTATCACTTGCTCCTTCCCCCTTCACTTCTCTGTCCCTGTCCCAGTTCTCACCTGTGTCGGCAGGGGAACTGTCCAAAATCATAACTGGAATGAAAACATCTACATGTGTCCTGGACCCCATCCCATCATATCTTATCAAGAACTGTCTACCAGCTATTTCCTCACTCATCACTGGAATCATTAACTCCTCTCTCAGCACTGGCTCAATTCCCCCTTCACTCAAACTGGCTGCTGTCACTCCCATCCTTAAAAAACCTGGACTCAACCCCGACATCATGTCAAACTTTCGGCCCATCTCCAATCTCCCTTTTCTGTCAAAGATACTGGAACGCATTGTTGCCAAACAACTCAAAACCCACCTCTGCTCAAATGACCTTTTCGAACCTTTTCAATCTGGCTTCCGTTCGCAACACAGCACTGAAACAGCCCTCCTTAAAGTCACCAATGACATCCTCCTCTCTGCTGATGCTGGTCATCTCACCATTCTCATCCTCCTGGATCTCACAGCAGCTTTTGACACTATAAACCACTCCATTCTTCTTTCCCGCCTCGAATCTTCCCTCAACATCACTGGCACCACCCTTTCCTGGTTCAAATCGAAGCTAAAAGAGCACACTAATTTCCTTCAACTTAACTGTGAAAAAACAGACATGATCATCATTGGTCCCAAATCCATCACCAAGACCACTCACAGTTTCTCTCTCAGTGTCGATAACTCCACCATGTTTCCATCCCTTCACAGTCGCAACCTCGGAGTCATCTTTGACAATAACTTCTCCTTTGATCCGCACATAAAACAAATCACCAGAACTGCCTTTTTTCATTTAAAAAGCATTGCCCGACTCCGTCCTTCACTCTCGTTCTCCGCTGCTGAAACCCTCAACCACGCCTTCATCACCTCCAGAATCGACTACTGTAACAGCATCCTGTATGGCACAACATTGAAAAGCTTAAACAAACTCCAATACATTCAGAACTCTGCTGCTCGTCTACTCACCCACACCTGCGCCCGCGACCACATCACCCCAGTCCTTAAGAACCTTCATTGGCTCCCGGTGCCACAACGAATTCAATTCAAAATCCTTCTCCTCACTTATAAAGCCCTCTATAACCAGGCCCCTTCCTACCTCACTGACCTGCTCCACCGCCATAACCCATCTCGTTGCCTCCGCTCTTCCAATGCAAACTTCCTGACTCTACCTCCCAGGACCAAGCACCGAACCTGGGGGGATAGAGCCTTCTCTGTCGCTGCCCCCACCCTATGGAACTCTCTACCCCAAAAAATCCGTGACTGCACTGACCTGGCAAAATTCAAAATCTTGACAAAAACTCATCTTTTTAAAATTGCTTTTAATGTTTAATTAAATCGTGTGTTTTATTATCTATTTTGTTACATCTGCTTTACAATTTTTCTATGTTGCTACATCTGTTTTACAATTTTCTGTAAAGTGTCTTTGAGTACTTAGAAAAGCGCTTACAAATTAAATGTATTATTATTATTATTATTATTATTATTATTATTATTAAGTTAAGGGTAGCCTCAGTGGCCACAACAGGATCAGTCGGGTGCTCAGAGAGTTTGACTGAGACGTGACCAGGCTCTGGAAGTTCAGCAGAGGCGAGCAGAGACTCTGGTAGATCAGCAGATATGTGGAGAGGCTCTGGTAGTTCAGCAGAAACGTGGAACGGCTCTGGTAGTTCAGCAGAGACGTGGAGAGGCTATGATAGTTCAACAGAGAAATGACGAGACTCTGGTACTCCCATGGTGTTTCTACTGGGTTCCAGAAGATCACTGCTGACTTGACTCTGCTCATGAAGATTACTGGTGACTTGCATTTGTTCATGAAGATCATTGGTGACTTGTATTTGTTCATGAAGATCAATGGTGACTTGCCTTTGTTCATGAAGATCAATGGTGACTTGCCTTTGTTCATGAAGATCCCCGGTGACTGGACTTGGTCCTTGAAGATCACCGGTAATTTGACTCTGTCCTTGAAGATCACCGGTTACTTGACTCTGTCCTTGAAGATCATCAGTGACTTGACTCTGTCCTTGAAGATCACCAGTGACTTGACTCTGTCCTTGAAGATCACCAGTGACTTGACTCTGTCCTTGAAGATCACCAGTGACTTGACTTGACTCTGGAAGGTCAATGGTGACTAGCCTGGACTCTGGAAGGCCCACTGTGACAAGCCTGGACTCTGGAAGGTCAACGGTGACTAGTCCTGACTCTGGAAGGTCAACGGTGACTAGCCCTGACTCTGGAAGGTCAAAGGTGACTAACCCTGACTCTGGAAGGTCAACGGTGACTAACCCTGACTCTGGAGGGTCCACGAGCACCTGACTCAACTCTGGAGGGTCCACAAGCACCTGACTCGACTCTGGAGGGTCAACAGGAACTAACCCTGACTCTGGAAGGTAAACAGTGACTGACCCTGACTCTGGAAAGTCGATGGTGACTAGCCCTGACTCTGGAAGGTCGACGGTGACTAACCCTGACTCTGGAGGGTCCACGAGCACCTGACTCGACTCTGGAGGGTCCACGAGCATCTTACTCGACTTTGGAGGGTCAACCCGAAAATGACTCAACTCTGGAAATTCAACGGGCACCTGACTCGACTCTGGAAGGTCAACAGGAACTAGCCCTGACTCTGGAAGGTCAACGGTGACTAACCCTGACTCTGGAAGGTCGACGGTGACTAACCCTGACTCTGGAAGGTCAACGGTGACTAACCCTGACTCTGGAGGGTCCATGAGCACCTAACTCGACTCTGGAGGGCCCACGAGCACCTGACTCGACTTTGGAGGGTCAACCGGAACCTGACTCAACTCTGGAAAGTCAACGGGCACCTGACTCGACTCTGGAAGGTCAACAGGAATCTGGCTTGATTCTGGAGGACCAACTGGAACGTGACTCGACTCTGGATGGTCAACAGGAACCTGACTCGACTCTGGATAATCAACTGGAACCTGACTCAACTCTGGAGGGTCATCGGGAACATGACTCGACTCTGGAGGGTCAACCGGAACCTGACTCAACTCTGGAGGGTCAACAGGATTATGACTCAACTCTGGAGAGTCAACGGGAACCTGACCCAACTCAGGAAAGCCCACTGTAGCTGCCATCCTCTGCAGTGGCTCCGGGCTGGCGGCCATCTTGTGCAGTGGCGCTGGGTTGGTGGCCATCTTGTACTGTGTTGCTGGCTCAGCAGACATGACGTGAACAGTCTCTGGCCACTCACTCCTGAGCGACCTCCCCTGGTCCCACGAAACACGACCAGGCGAGTACCCTCGAAACCATTCCTCTCCCACTCGGTGACTGGGGAGGAAATATGAACAGACATACCGCTGGATCTCAGAGATGGAGTCCTTCTGTGACGATCGTGTACCCAGAGAGACACAGGGAGAGCGAGAGATCCAATAGCAGATGTCTTTATTGGGATAATCCAAATCGTGGTCGAACAAGCCAAGGTCAAAACCAAAAAGAAAGTCCAAAAATAAACAAACAAAGGGAAGGAACAGGAAAGGGAACTCGGGAAACGAGAGGACTCGGAGGACGAGCAGACTGGGATGAATCTCGGGGAACGAGAAGGCTGGATACATGTAGGGTAAGGACTCTATACAAACAACAGGAAAAGACTGGTATTTATAGGGAGGCTAAAAGACAATAAAGTGACTGCACCTGGTGAAATTAACAGGAGTGCAATTACTGTGATGACAGGACAAGACTAGAGGAATTCTAGTGCCTACGGTGAAGTGCCTAAGGGGAAGTGAGCCCACTAGTGGACACCCAGGGAAACAGAGACTAGACAGCGTTACAAGTCTACAAAAATCTCCTTTGTCTTCTCCACATTCAGAGAGAGATTGTTGTCACTGCACCACTTGGCCAGGCGGCTGACCTCACTCCTATAGTTTGTCTCATCTTTGTTGCTAATGAGACCCACCACAGTCGTGTCATCTGCAAACTTAATAAAGTTTGGAATTGTGTGAAGGTGTGCAGTCATGGGTCAGCAGAGTGAAGAGGAGGGGGCTCAGCACACATCCTTGGGGGGCCCCAGTGTTCAGTGTGATGGTGCTGGATGTGTTGCTGCCGACCCGTACTGCCTGAGGTCTTCCAGTCAGAAAGTCCAACAGCCAGTTGCACAGCGAAGTGTTGAGCCCCAGCTGAATCAGTTTGTAAATGAGCTGTTGAGGGATGATTGTAATGATTGTCTCTCTTGTTATAATCCATTCTTCCTTGTCCATCTCTTTGTCCTTTATCCATTTCTTTGTCCGTTAGCACTTGTCTTCCTCCTGCCATGTCCACTTCTGTGCCATGTAATCCATCCATTTTACAAACAAAAGAAAAATTACTCCCCAGACAGCAAACTGCTGCTGGGAAGAGTAAAAACTATAACAAATGAAAATCAATAAGATTCAAAAGAAAAAATCTTTACTCAGAAAAAAACAAAACAAAAAATACAAGGTGAGCCACTCTTACCTACCTACTACGAACTGACAAGTCACTTCCTGTGTAGCTCACTAGCGCCGCCAGGTTGGTATGGCCGTAAGCGAGGCCTGCTAAAAAAAGAGAGGGCTATTAAACCAGGCACAAACCTGTTTAGATTCTGAGTTTGGACATAGACTTTTTTTTTTTTTGCAAGATTATGAGATAATTATTGAAAAAAATCCAAAAGCTTACAGCACCTGGGATTCCCAGGCGGTTTCCCTTCGAAGTACCAACCAGGCCCAAACCTGGTTTGCTTCTGAAATCGGACATAGACTCTTTTTTTGTACGATTTTTAGATAATTAGTGAAAAAATCCAAAAGCTTACAGCACCTGGTATTCCCAGGCGGTCTCCCATCCAAGTATTAACCAGACCCAAACCTGCTTAGCCTACGAGATAAGACGAGATCAGGCATAGCCAGGTTGGATTGGCCAAAAGCGAGGGCTGCTGCAAAGAGAGGGCTATTTAAACAGGCACAAACCTGCTTAGATTCCGAGTTTGGGCATTTTTTTTATTTTTTTTTTATTATCAAAAGTATCAAATCAAATACAATTTACATTCAAAATGAAGTGTTATAGCCATCAAATAATTACATAAACTCAAGAACATGTCTATCCTATCACCAATGATTTGCATACATACCTACATTTATACATTTAATTATCATGATATTTTTCCTTTTTCTTTTAGAAATTTATGCTTAAACCTACTTCGTCATCCACACATACAAGTCCAATTGTCTTACTCCCGCTTTCATGTACAGTCTATTATAAAACATTTTCCCATTGATTCTGATCTTTGGAATAAGAAAAATTGGCTGCTTTTGTATTTGATTTATATTTTCACAATCACATTTCATGTCCATTAAAAACTCTGCCCATGCACTAAATACTTCTTGATTTTCAAACATTGGCTTCTTTAAAGACATGAATACCCCTTCTTCTCCACATCCACTACTTTTATCCAAAAAGTCTCCCATGAAACCTTTCCATCCATATTGCACTTTATCATTTAAATACTTCTTCATTGTTTTCACTCTTATTGTTTTTCTTTAAACCTCTAAATCAATCAACTTTAAACCTCCTCCTGTGTAGTGTGCTATTAATTTATTTGTTGATATTTTAACCCCTTTCCCTCCCCATAAAAAATTATTAAGAACCTCCTTCATGTCATTTACCACCCAAACTGGCAAGTCAACTGCACCCAATACGTAATTACATTTGGTAAGCAGCAAGGAATTAACAACTATTACTTTACCCCTCAGTGTTAATTCTCTTAATTTCCAAAAACGTAGTACTTGTTTTATTTTATTTAAAATCTCTTGCTTCTTTTGCATTAACTCCTATATTCCCTCCTAAAATTCTTGTGTATTCTTTTGTGACTTTAAAATTATTTTCACACCCGCTCATATCTATCCCTCCTATACTCATTATTTCAGATTTTTCAATATTATTTTTTGCTCCTGATGCTTTTCCATATGTTTCAACATGTTTCATTATTCTTTTTATACGTTCCATATCTCTTACAGTGAATGTTGTGTCATCAACATACTGGTGAATTAAACTCAATCGCCCATGTGGTACTGGAATTCCTCTTATTTCCCCATCTCTCTTTACCAGTGTCGCTAGCGGCTCAACTGATATTGAATACAGCATAGCAGACAGCGGACATCCCTGCCTCACTGATCTTGCTAGTGGAAAAGGATTTGTTAAAACACCATTTACTTTTACACAACTTTTTGCATTACAATAAAATAAATTTATCCACCTCAGAATCCTCTCCCCAAAACCAAATTTCCTCATTGATTGTTCCATAAAACAGTGATCTACCCTATCAAAGGCTTTATTTAGATCCATGCATAAAATCAAACCTCCTTCCCCATCTTTAACCATACTATCCACTACATCCCTTATTGTACATATTGTATCCGTAATGTCTCTTTCTGGTATACTGTATGCTTGATTTGGTGATATTATACTGCCCACTACTCCTTTTATTCTATTGGCTAAACCTTTGTCAAAATGTTATAATCAGTGTTTAAAATACTTAAGGTCTATCTATAATTTCCCAAATTAAGCAGACTACCTTTATTCTTATATAGAATATTAATTACCCCCAAACTCATTGATTCTGGTATCTCCCTTCTTTCTTCCATACTCCTGAATAACTTAATCAGTATAGGTGCTAAAATATCTATGAATGTCTTATAGAATTCATCCGTTAAACCATCTGATCCTGGACTTTTATTCGGCTTTGTTTGTCTTATTGCTTCTTTTATTTCTTCAATACGTATATCACTGTCACACATAATTCTTTCTACATCAGTTAAACTCGCACTTACAGTATTTAAAACTTCATCCACACATTCTTGTTTTACATTTTCTCTCTTGAAGAGTTTCTTATAAAATGATCCTACCACTTCTATCATTTCTACATAATCTGTTACCTTTTTCCCTTCTTCACAACAGCTTTTTGCTGTTTGGGGAATAAAGCAAAAAAAAAATCTTCTTCTTTTTTCTTTTTTAAATAAAGATATCAAAACAAAACAAAAAGTCTAAATCTTTCTACAAACCATTACTCTCCACGTGCTCTCTGCACCAATACTTCCACTTTCTGATTAGCTCAATTGCGCCCCCTGGTTGGTATGGCCGTAAGCTAGGGCTGCTGCAAAGATATGGCTATTTAAAGGGTTAGTTCACCCAATAATCAAAATAATGTAATTAATAACTCGCCCTCATGTCGTTCCAAACCAGTGAGACCTCCGTTTATCTTCAGAACACAGTTTAAGATATTTTAGGTTTATTCCGAGAGCTCTCAGTCCCTCCATTGAAACTGTGTGTACGGTCTACTGTCCAGAAAGGTAAGAAAAACATCATCAAAGTAGTCCATGTGACATCAGAGGATCAGTTAGAATTTTTTGAAGCATCGAAAATACATTTTGTTTCAAAAATAGCAAAAACTACGACTTTATTCAGCATTGTCTTCTCTTCCGTGTCTGTTGTGAGAGAGTTCAAAACAAAGCAGTTTGTGATATCCGGTTCATGAACGAATCATTTGATGTAACTGGATCTTTTTGAACCAGTTCACCAAATCGAACTGAATCGTTTTAAATGAATCCACAAATTACTTAAGCTGTTAACTTTTTTAATGTGGCTGACACTCCCTCTGAGTTGAAAACAAACCAATATCCCAGAGTAATTCATTTACTTAAACAGTACACTGACTGAACTGCTGTGAAGAGAGAACTGAAGATGAACACCAACAGGTTGATTTGGCTGTAAGCTAGGGCTGCTGCAAAGAGAGGGCTATTTAACCAGGCCCAAACCTGATTTGCTTCTGAAATCAGGCATAGACATGCTTAGCTTCCGAGAACACCTCTCTTTAATAACTAACTGAAATTCTTTTGGCAAATTTATTTTATATTCTCAAAAACATTCCAATATTCTTGTACCATTCCCTGTGAGGATTTTATAAAACTTCTCAACTTGTCTATTCATACTAAAACAAATATATATTGTATGTATATGTCCCTCCAACTTTCTAATAAAAAAACACCACATATTAATATTGCAACTTTCTTCTCTCATTACATTATGACTACCCCATATTGCATATCTTGCTATAGATAAAATGAAATTTACTATATACATTTCTTTCCCTTTCCCTTTTATACCAAGTAAAAAACTGATTCCATTCCAACTGTCTTTCAATTTTTTAACTTTTTAACTTCATTCTTAAATATGGATCTAAGAAACCTAAGCCTCCCTCCTTAATTGGTCCTATCATTGTATCATAAGCAATCTTTGCTGGTTTCCCCTCCCATATAAAATTGAAAATACACCTTTTCAATCTCTTATAAACCCACATCCGCAATGAAGTAACCTCTAATGTATACCACATTTTTGAAAGCATCAGAGCATTTGATAATCAAAATTTTCCCTCTTAATTTCAACATCCTTTGTCTCCAGAAGGTCAATCTTCTCTCCATTCTAAGATTTTGTCCCATATTAAATCTCTAGTTTTCTTTTCATCTTTCCCAATTCTAATTCCCAATATTTAAATATTTTCTGTCTCTTCTTTAAAACTAAAATAATCTGGTAAAGGCTTTGCTGTTCCTATTCTCATCATGACCATCTTATCTGTATCACAAATAAATTGATAATTGAATTGGTTTTTGCTGTTAAACTTTTTGTTGTTGTTGTTGTTTTTTTGTTTTTGTAACAAATTGCACTTCATGTGTAAGACATACAGAATTACCATAGGCCCATTAGAATCAACAATCTTTGCCAAACTGGATCCGCACTACAAAACTTGTTTTGTATACAAAAGATGTTTGCATACTGAAGAAGAGTCCTTGGACAAATAATGAAACCTTCTTGGTGCCCACTACACAGGTAAGAACAACTGCACTCAACACAACCTTGTTTTAAAACATTATTCTCTCACTGGCCACTGGAAATTGACAAAAAAGACAGATATAATAAGATTAGGTTTATTAATACAATAAATACAAAATATGTGGTATTACTTTAAACTGACAGATTATGAATGCATTTGTCTTCCAAAAACAATTCATTATGATGCAAGGCAGGGCTGTCCAGACTTGCTCTAGGAAAGCCAGTGTTCTGTGGAGTTTAGCTCTAACTCACCTGCCTGGAACTTCTAGTAAGACTTTTTTGTTTTAAAATTCCCAAGAACCTTGATTAAAATAAAAATAAACATGTCATTAATTACTCACCCTCATGTCGTTTCAAACCCGTAAGACCATCATTCATCTTCAGAGCACAAATTATGATATATTTTAGGGATGCCCTGATCATGATTTTTCATGGCCGATACTGATTTTTTACAAGCAAACTGGCCGATTCCGGTACCGATTTCCGATTTTTTTTATTTTCTCTTTAAGCAACAAACAAGAAAGAAAGAAAGTATGCATAAACAAGATGTTTATTTGGTATTTAATAGGCTAAACTGGCTTTTTGGCTATTGAAAACAATAACGGCAACCATCTGAAATTAATGGCAGTAACTGCACAGTAATTAGCCTACATTCAATACAAACATAGATGGTACAGACATCAGCATTTAGCTTTTGTTTCTGAATTGGGTTGAATCTACATAGAACTGGCCTTAAATGAAAATATTTATTTTAACCATGTGAAATTAAAGGCAACAACTGCATAGTTCTGCAGTCCAATATTGAGGAAAAGCTCAATAAAGCCCCTTTTCGCAATGCGATTCCAGCAAATACAAGTCCCATAACAACACATGACATCAGGGCGTGATGTGTAATGTACGAGTCGAAAACATTAGGCACGTTATACTTTCACTGAAGCAAGCGAACGATCTCGGTGTCAGCACAGAAAGTGAGGAACTAACTGATCTCTGCTTCATACAGTTTGCACACTTTTTCTTCGTGAACGTTGATCTTCCTTCAAAACAGCGGGTAAAAGAGTCGCACGATAACGTGCGTCATCACTACGACACGGCATTAGATCTGGCCCTTGTTCACACAATGCTCATCCCGGGATTGAACCCGGCAATGTTACTAGGTCCCCAAACCGGGTTCAATCCCAGAATCAGCCCCGGGACATGTTTGCTTTCACACAGAAGGCGACCCGGCAGTGTTCCTGCAATTTGCCGGGTCCAACATGCAGTGTGAAAGGGGCTTAAGAGGTTTCTTAATCAGCATTTAGTATTTGTTTTAGTTTTTAAATTTGGTTTAAAAAAATAAGTCTTTACCAGTGAGACTTAATAAAAGTATGCTATATAAATAAATTTCAAATAATAAAATCAAATAATTTTGGTGAGAATAAAACAAAGATGCAAAGTGTTTCATTCATCCAATTAAATAAAATTAGAGTAATGATTTCCTTCTACATTTTTTTACTTGATCCAATGAAAAATAAATAACTATTGTCTCAAGTAAAAAAATAGATGTGAATCATTACCCTATTTTTTTTTTAATTGGATGAATGAAACACTTTTTTTCAGTGCGCTACAGCAGGTGATTTTTACATCAAATTAAGTTGATGTAATTTTAAGGTAAAATAAAAATAATCATCCTAATGCAGAACTGACGTTTACATCTGGCTTTTCAAATGTGTTTGCAAGTCATACTTTACACACACACACAAAAAAAAAAAGTATTTTAGTTTTGTCGCAGTTTAGTCTGTTTTGTTTCTCATCCAACACGCGAGAACTTGATCTGAACATCCCTTCACTGCCACTTGTGCAGGTACAGTATGCTCGCGCAGCTTCAGTGAGCGCAGGAAAGGGGCTCTTATTTTGTTCTTTTGCGCTTCCTGTTATCAGTGCCTCAGACATGTAGCTCTGCACTTCCAGTGCTGAACGGTTGCCCGTGTCCTGCGCACAGATTTCAAAATAACTTCCACACAAATGACATGATAGCGAATGATTACAATGTAGTCTGAGCATGCGGGCGCACTTTCAGAAAAATCGGCAGAAAAAAAGACCAAAGACCGGCCGATTACCAATCGCGTATTTTAAGCAAAAACCATCCGGTTCCAATTTATGGCCGGTCAACCGGTGCATTCCTAATATTTTTATGAAAATGCGAGAGATTTCTGAACCTCCATAAAGGCTGCAATGCAACTGAAATGTTCCCAGAGTCATAGTAAGAACATCAGTAAAACAGTTCATGTGACATCAATGCTTCAACCACACTTTTACAAAGCTACAAGAATAAGTTTTTGTGCAAAGAACAAAACATAGCGACTTTATTCAACAATTCTTCTCCAAATCACATATGCCGCCATTATGGAGAGTAACAAGAGGCATGAAAATTGCTTTCCTCTGCATGTAATCAAGGCTCAGTGTATGCGTGTTCTAGGTCAGCAGCACCATGCGCATGCATTATTAACGTGCTGTTGATAATGGTGGAAGATGCAATTTGGAGAATAATTGTTGAATAAAGTTGCTGTTTTGGTTTTGTTTGCACAAAAAAGTATTCTTGTAGCTTTGTAAAATTATGGTTGAACCACTGATGTCACATGGACTGTTTTACTGATGTCCTTACTATGTTTCTGGGTCTGGGAACATTCCAGTTCTGTTGCTTACCGTACAGGGTCCAGATGTTTACCATTTTCCACTGTAATGTTTGTTAGAATCCCATCTTGACTGCTTGCCTGTATTTCCCATAAGAAGATGAATGACTGACTTTTTTTCATGTAATTTTAAAAAAAAAAAAACAAAGGCTAAATTTTGTTGTTTTCATCTTCAGACTAATGAAATTGAAGTATCCAAATGAAGACCCTAGAAGTATGGAGTATATGGTGAGGTTTTTTTTTCAAGGTTAATAAATTATTTGTTAAAGTTAATACACAAGAATTTGAGTTCTCCATCCTTTTAAATACTTCTAGGATACAGACGTTGCCAGCAATCAGGAGGTGATCCAGAAGACTCGTGGGAATCTATTTGAAGCTGCAGTCATTGAAGACAGTCCAGCAGAAGTTGGAGTTTTAAAGGATAAAGTTCTTCAGGACCTAGCAGTTTACAGTCTGCAAAACCATGTTGCTGGGACTGATATATGGACTGAACTTGAGCAACCCTCCTGAACTCAGGTACACATTTGGAATACTGAAGAAGTAATTTCTGGAGCCAGTTCCTGTTCCTGGAATAATGTTTGATTGGTTACCCATGAATGCCAATTAGAAAATGAGTAGTTTGATATTTCTGCTATTTTGTGTAATTTTGTAATGTGGTTTCAACTGTATTTAACTGTGTGTAATTATTTATTGCTTGTTTAACAAATACACTTTGATCATTTGTGACATCTTGTCTTTTGACTCATTACAAGACAAATCACACAAAAAATGCTTTGTTGAAGGGAGTAACTTTAAATAGAAAATATTTAAAGTAACTAAAACTAATTGTGTGGAACCACTGTCCATAATTTAAATGAGTAATTTGAAACAAACCTCCTTATGTTGATAGAGTGAAACAAATTTGGCTAGATTGTAATAAACCAAAACATGTTCGGTTAACTTAACTGGTTTAAGTTAAAGCAAAGTGAATAGTCAGTTGTGTTGTCACAACACAAGGAGTTTGCATAGATTCAAAAAATTCCATTAATGTTATCAAAACAAAATTTGGTTGTGTGGAACCACTGTCCATAATTAAATTATGTAAGTTTAAAGAGTAATTTAACTGTACTATTGCTGTCTCTTTTTCTTCCTCTAAAAAATCCTTATCGCACATTTCTTTATCCTCTTTAACTACTTTTTTTACCCTCTTTAATAAAAACTGCTTTTCCTCTTTTATACCTTCGCTTTTTACATTTTTAATACTTCCTTTATTATATCAGCCTTTTGTCTACTTTCCTCTAAATTAAACAATAATTTTGTACACCTTTCTGCTTCCATCACATGCTTTAACCTACTTCTTATCATAGCTCCTCTACATTTTTCTTCTATTTCTTTTCATTTATCCTCGTAAATTATAATCCTTTCTATATCTCCATTTTCTTTTTGTAATTCCTCTTTCAAAATATTCCTAACTGCTACTTCTTCTCCCCTTTTAATCTTTTGTGTCAATCTACTATACCTCAATGAATACTTTTTTATTTCATATTTTACATTATCCCACCACACCCTCTTATCTTCTTTTACATCCCTTTCCCTCTTTCATTCATTATTATTGCTTCCACTGCAAATTTAGAATTCTCATCTTTTAAAAGTTCATTATTTAAACACCATATCCTTTTCCCCTCTCTACACCAGTTTCATTAAATTTAACTATTAACATACTATGATCACTGAGAGAAGTAATTTTGTAATATATCGGTAACACTTTAGAATACTTTTTCTTACTTACTACATTACTAATAAGGAATTATTGAAGAACTAACAGGTGATTATTCATTAACACTTAACTCACTACTGTTAACTACTAAGAAAGATGTGTTAACTAATCAGTATGTAATATAATTTTATGATTGTGTTAAGTAACAGTTAGCTAATCAATAACTAATATATTCTGTCATACCTCCTGAAGAACTACTATTAATTATCTACTAGTTAAGGTTCAAGAAAAATAACTATGAAATAACTACTACTGAACAGTTATACGCAAAAAAAAACACTATAATAATCAGGCTGTGTCCCACAAATCAAGTACTTGAGTAAAAGTACAGATACCCCAATAAAATATTACGCCAGTAAAATTATAAGTAGGTCTATTCATTTTCAAAATTACTTGAGTAAAAGAACAAGTACAAAGTACTACTACAGTAGCAACTTTGTTACAGCCCACTTATTAGCCTATAATGGAAATAAAATATGGATTTTATTTGCTTCTAAATGTTTAACTTTTGATTATGAAAGGTTTATTAAATTAGTTCAAATGTGGGCAGTATTCATGTTAAAATGGAATAAAATATGCTGTATTAAGAAATGTTCTCATCTGAAATAAACAGATGAGAGTATTTTACAAAGTTTATGATTACTTTTATAGGTTGTTCTTAGTCAAAATGATGTAGTTTATTATTATTTACTAATAGGTTCACTTTAGAATTCTGTAAGTCCTGCAAAATTATCTGATAATTCTTTATTAATTACTAATGGGTTCCCTATGTTTTCACTTTAGAATACTGTTTCAGATTCTAAGTAATTCTTCAGGAATTATTTGATAATTCTTTATTAATTACTAATGGCTTCCCTATGTTTTCACTTTAGAATACTGTTTCAGATTCTAAGTAATTCTTCAGGAATTATTTGATAATTCTTTATTAATTACTTATGGGTTCCCTATGTTTTCACTTTAGAATACTGTTTCAGATTCTAAGTAATTCTTCAGGAATTATTTGATAATTCTTTATTAATTACTAATGGCTTCCCTATGTTTTCACTTTAGAATACTGTTTCAGATTCTAAGTAATTCTTGAGGAATTATCTAATAATTCAGGCTGATCTCACAATCAAAACGTACATATTTAGACGTAAATTAAAACTGTCCAATACGTATGTGCCTTTACGTATTTACAGTGTCGTTTATGTATTATCTGGATGTAATTACAGGTTCGATATGTAACTAAATTTATGTAAAAACAACCTCAAATACGTACAGATAGAACGTTTTCTCTGACCAATCAGTTATCCATAGAAGCTCATGAAGGCTGCTTTTCAATGCGTATCGGATTATTATTCTTTTTTGTTTGTTTGTTTTTTCCCTTTTTATAATTTTTTTTGATAAATGTAAGATCCCTAAACCCCACCTGAACCTAAACCTACCCATTTTATACAGAATGTTAAAAGAATAAAACATAATAAAACACAATTTTAGTAAAAATATAACATTAAAACGTTATTTTGAGCCACTAACGTTAATCCTACACCTACCCCTAACCATTTCTTAAAACTACATAATGTTACTGTTATAAATAAACAAATAACAGACAAACAAATGTAACATTAATCATTTATTCTTTGCGAAAATATCAAAAGTGGTACCAAAAGTAGTTCAAATGATAATGAGTTCCAGTTGCAGTCCTCTCTGGAGGTAATAGTTTTTATAAGGTACAGAGCAGAATTTAATTTATTAATCCGTGAAATTATGAATCTTCTCTCCGTGAAGGCGCACTGGCGCAGTACTGATTTCAAATGTCTACTGAAACAGGCATGTCGCAATCTGTGACGAATAAGGTGAGAACCAATGAGAGTTCGATATCAGTGCCGTAAACCATGTCGTAACGTTTCTCGACGGTGGCGCACTGGTGCTATTTTCAAATTCGAATCATATCATAACGAGCGCGGGCTTTGACTGTGACGGTCGCTGTTGCTGAGAATGAAGATGAAGATCGATTGATAAAGGGCTGAATTTGGATATGTTCCTTGCAAACATCTGGATTCTAAAGATATGGAGTACAGCAAACAAATAAAATGGATGTGATTTGTAATTTTATGCTGTGCTTTTGTGTATCTATGATGCCAGTCATTGGATAGGAGAAAATCGCACAGCAAAATATTACAAAATGGTTAAACAATTACATAAATTGTATTCATTTTAAGGTTTCAAAGTGTAGTCTCGTTTAACATTATGTAATCCCCGAAACGAGTTTGCAGCATGCACAGAAATGTTATTTCCTATTAAGTATATGAGTAAACTGCTTTCAATAAATTCACTAAAAACATGTATTGATATGACAAATACAACAGATTTAAATCATTAAGGCCACGCTTTTAATATTAATACATGGGAATTCATATACATTCACACTTTACGTTAGATTATTTACGTTTTTTTAGCTGCTAACACGTAAATATTTTTACGTTTTACTGCTATAAATACGTGAAGGTTGTACGTTTTTATGTGCATGAAAACCTAAGTAAATGTACGTGTGGTAGAACCACATTTAACATAAAAATACACACGTATTCTCATGAGATCACGTTGCAGCTGAATAATTCTATATTAATTACTAATGGGTTCTCAACATTTTCACTTTAGAATAGGTCTAATGTTTCAGGTTCAAAATAAGTCCTTCAGAATTATTTGACAATTGATTATTAATGGGTTCCCTATTTTTTCACTTTAGAATACTGTTTCAGATTCTTAGTAACTCTTGAGGAATTATCTGATAATTTTTTATTAATTACTAATGGGTTCTCAACATTTCCACTTTAGAATAGGCTTAATGTTTCAGGTTCAAAATAAGTCCTGCATAATTATTTGATTATTAATTACTAATGGGTTCCCTATGTTTTCACTTTAGAATACTGTTTCAGATTCTAAGTAATTCTTCAGGAATTATCTGATAATTCTTTATTAATTATTAATGGGTTCCCAACATTTTCACTTTAGAATAGGCCTAATGTTTCAGGTTCAAAATAAGTCCTGCATAATTATTTTATAATTCTTTATTAATTACAAATTGGATACCTGTATTTTCACTTTTCCTCAGGCTTTGCCTTACATACAGAAATTGAATTAATGGTAATGTGGTATATGCTGAGGAGGCACACATACAGTACTGTATATAAAATATAAAAACTAAGGTAAGTTATCGCAAGGCACTGGAGTCATTGTGGGGTTCCTATTGGAAGCTGATTTCTTACAAAACACACTCACAAAACAATTTACTACATAGGCAAAACCTCTATAAAATGTACTGCATTTATTAATATTGCATTTTCATACTACTACTAATATTGCTAATAACATTTATATGAAAGGGTCACAATTCAATGTAATTGTGTAAAACTTCATTAGTAGTTACTTCATAGTTATTTTTCTTGACCCTAACTAGTAGATAATTAATAGTAGTTCTTAAGGAGGTATGACAGAATACATTAGTTATTGATTAGCTAACTGTTACTTAAGATAATCATAAAATTATATTACATACTGATTAATTAACACATCTTCCTTAGTAGTTACCCAGCTAACAAAGTTATGTTCTGAGAACGTTTTCCAAACGTTCCATTTTGGTTGTGGGAACGTTGATTTGAAATGTTCTAAAAACGTGAAAATGTCCAGTTTGCTTAACGTTGCTGGAACGTTATCTTAAGGTTAGCATAACGTTGCTGGAACGTTATCTTAAGGTTAGCATAACGTTATCTTAAGGTTATCATAACGTTGCTGGAACGTTATCTTAAGGTTAGCATAACGTTGCTGGAACGTTCTCTTATGGTTAGCGTAACATTGCTGGAACGTCATCTTAAGGTTAGCATAACATTGCTGGAACGTTATCTTGAGGTTTGCATAACGTTGCTGGAACATTATCTTAAGGTTAGCATAACGTTGCTTGAACGTTATCTTAAGGTTACCATAACGTTGCTTGAACGTTATCTTGAGGTTTGCATAACGGTCCTGGGACGTTTTTACCCTAAAATTTTATACAACATTCAAAGAACGTTTATTTGGAACATTCCAAGAACATTAAAATGTCCACTTTCTTTAATGTTATAATGTTATTTTAAGGTTAGATTAATGTTTCTGCACCCAACTTTCAACTTTAATTTTTTTACACAACCATGTAAATTATAAGTGCACACTTATAATTATTTAACTGCACACTTTTACAGCACATCAAAAAGTTGAACATTTCATATGATTATCGTAAATTTGAGCTTAAAAAAACAACAACAAATATTTTCAAATCAACATTTTAATGAACAGGTATGAACAAGTATTGTAAATATTGTTTTGGTGCCAAACTAGCACTGTGGTCCAGTCTGTGGTCCAGTCTCTTCATGCTCCGTCTGTAAAGTGAACAGATTGACTGATGTTACTAATGGTGATTTATTATTTCATAAACATTTAATAATAATAACACTGTGGCTACTCCATAAATGTTAACCTTTAAGTTTTTTAGCCTGTGCTTTGTGTACTATAAATATTAAATCACAAAAGATTCAAATGTAGCTTACAAATGTTATACAATGGAAAGGTTCAATAACACCTTGTAAAGGATTACACCTGAAAATTAAAAAAAAACATGCAGGAATGTTACTGACCCTTGAATCCCGATGAGGAGCGTATTTCAAGGTGTCAGAAATGCACTCTTCTAACACCTTGACTGGCACCTTGGGGTGCATCTTTTGGCAAGCCTCTAAAAAGAAGTTTACATCATGGTTTAGTGGAATTTCAGTAAAAATGTTGGGAAAACATGGACCTCAAAGAAAAAAAAATATTCATGTCATGACATCTTTAACGAACATTAGTCCCATTTTTGCGATCAGATCACTGAAACCATATGAAGGAAGTCAGAAATGCATGTGACCACATTGCATTGTAGGGGTGTTCAAAATATCAATATGAAGCTGCATCATCACATAATCCTTGCTGATATGAATATTGCTAATGATGAATAACTCTGATTTGTATTGGGCGGTTCTTAGCTCTTTGCATCATGCATTAAAATTGTGTAATGAACAGCTAGCTGTGAATTATCCCACATTTACCAGGGTCATTTGCCAGCACTGACCATTTAAAGCTGTTATTAAAGTTTGCAGCACACTATTTGACCGGGAGACTAAAAATGATGGTTATTTCTGTCAAGTTATGGCTCGTTTAGCATGTTCTGTCCACTTTTAATCAGACACAGAGATAAATTCAAACAAAAATTATGTCAACATGTCCATCTTGATGCGACACAATATATTGTTACACCACTAGCACCCTTTAAATTAAAAGAGCACATTAATATAAAACTTGGAACTACCTGTGCATTAAACGGTTTTGCGTTGTACCGAAACACACGGATTAAAGTGAAAATTGTAGCTGCCCAACGTATCCTTTTCGTTTGCTTCCTAACTCACTCATACGTTGCGTGACATTCATGTTAATATGAAGTGTAAATGGTATAGTGTCTTGGCCGATCTGATCACTGAAAACTCATATTAATACCAGGTGTAAATGCAGTGAGTCTTACAAAATGTAATACTTACGGATGATCACACTGCAAATACTAAGGTCCTGAAAATTTTGTTTTCCCTTCCGTCCCTTCATGCTGTATTGACGCCAAACACAGTTGAGTCCAATTGCTCGGACTACCCTCCGGATGGCGTCTCCAGGTGTTTTGCCTCCAAGAAGGCTTAGGTGATGGACCTGTAATAAAAAAAGCAATTATTACTTTGGGACAGATATATACTTCCATTCTTAATCCATGTATAACTGTGGACACTTGCATTTAAATTGCTGAAAATTAAGCCTGTGACTACTAAAAAAGCTACCATATTTTCCTGGAAAACAAGATGCACCAGGTGAAAATTGCATGGTGAAGAGAAAACAACAGAGAACTGTTAGATTTTGCTATATTTGGCCAAGCAGTGGTTTGGGTGGCTCGCCAATGTATTAGATTTCTCCAATACATAAAATAAGTAAGCTAGACCAGAGTTCTTATGGGGAGAAGAATTTATTGAAGGTTTGTAGTGTAGCAGTCCTTCAGCAGCTGTAACGTTGAGGCAGGAATGCAGCAGAGAGAGTGAATCCATGTGCATGCACTTTATTGCAACAAACAGGATCCGGGGCAGACAAAGGAACATAAAGCAGGAAACACTGTGCATACAACAACAACGATCGACATCAAACAACTGAACACAGAGGATAAAATAGACAGGGTGACAAGTGGTTGACGAGGGACAGAAGTGTGTGTGTGATCAGTAGGTGCTGGTGTGTGTGCAATTAGTACAGGGAGGTGCATTATGGGATATGTAGTGCGTGAGGAGAGACACATGTGTGGCAGCAGCGATGTTAGCATGTCGCCCTTCAACAATTTTAACCCAAATTTCTGTCTGTGAGACAGGACTTTATACATGAAGACAAATGGGCTACAAACAATAGAAAACTGTTAGGACTTCCCACAGGAGATCGATCTACACTCTGAGCAATGTTGTTTCTTTGACTTTCACACCAATCAGTTCCTATGGGACATACGTCTGTATGGGCCATTTGGTTCACACTTTTACAGACACAGATAGAGTTGATTGCATCTGAGGCACAGTCACAATGTAAATGCATCTGACTAAAGATGACTGAAAATAGACAATCTATCACAAGTCACCATGGTGTAGAAGTTGCCTTTTATTATTAAATTATATAATATTGTATAATTTAATTATATCATATTTTTATTATTTAAAATATATAATAGTCAGAAATAATGCAAAATACCAGAACATAAAAATAAATGTTTGTAAATGTGTATTTTAATTCCTCTTATTTAATGGTATTCAGAACAGAACTAGACAAAATAAGCAAATAGTGGCATTCTTTTATAAACAACATTTATTATAAAAGGCAAATGTAAATATATTTATTCAAAGCAAAACTGAAACCGGAAACCTCTCTCCCTCAGCATGAATCCAATTGTTTTTAACTTTGTGCTGCAACATTTAGTTTCTAAACTATTACATTTTGGGCTGCAACATTTAGTTTCTAAACTATTATTTATGTAAATGGGGCTTCAACTTAACTCGTGCCCCAACATCCATGCAAAACGGAGTCCTCCATATGCGCAAAAATGTGTTGTACAACAGCTTAAATTGAGCAATGCTTCTTTTTTTGTTTGGTTGCCTTTAGATTAATGATGAATAGGCTGTCAAGTTTGCAATGCAAACTGATATGTTGTGTTCGTGTGCATATTTATGTGCACTTTGCAAAAGTTTTGCATGCTTTCGAATTAAATTACATTATATATGTCAAAGCACATTTCAGGTGATACAAACCACACAACTATAATCTGCTGTTAAATGCACTTACAGTTTTTTTCCTGTATTCACTGTCCTTCATCTTCATGCACAAATCATCCAGTTCCTGTGTGCTACGGCAAGGATTAAGTAGGAACTAAGAAATGTCGATTGGCTGGCCAACACTTCTTAAAAGAGTTTCAATGGCTGACAGCTTTTGGTCCATTTTGTCGAGTCGAATAAACATGGCTCGTTCAAGTTTCTTCAACTCTGTGTTGTCTGAAATGTGCAGTTCACATGTTATCATGCAAAATGAAAACAGGGTGAAAGAACTGTATCTACATTTAATTTATGTAAAATAATTTCTATTTTTAAAGCTGCAGTGCATAACTTTTGGCGCTTTAGTGGTTAATAAACATGCATTTATTAACAGAATAATGTGTCTTGCAAAAGAACATTGTAGACGGAGCTCCTTGTCTGTGTTTATGTCTATTGCGAGTCACGCAGGTACTGTGCTACTCCACAGCTGTCCGACCCGACCAGTCTGAATATAAACACTTATTACAGGTGTACCGTAGTGATTCATGATAAGACAAAAACACAGTTTGGAAAATGCATTCATGCTGTACTCGCTCATTATATAAATTTTGTAAATTTTGAACACAAAAAGGTTACAGACTGCAGCTTTAAATAGAGTTCCTTTTATATACCACACAGGTATAGAATGCGATAAACAACAGCGGGACCTTTGTTATACATTGTATAAAACTGTACAGCATGACAGTTATTTTGAACATTGTAAAATATGATATGACTTAATATATAACATATAACAGTACATTATTATATTATTATAATATTAGAATGATTTCTGAAGGATGAAGTCTGGAGTAATGATGCTGAAAATTCAGCTTTGATCACAGGAATAAATTAAATTTGAAATATATTAATATCGAAAAGAGTTTTTAAGTTTTTAATTTTTAAGTTGAAATATTATTTCACAATATCATTGTATTTTTATCAAATAAATGCAACCTTTGTGAGCAGAAGAGACTTCTTTAAAAAAACATGAAAAAAAAATCTTACTGGCACCAAACTTTTGAATGAAAGAAAAAATAAGGAACTTGTACTCACACAAATTGGTTTCCCCGGCTGATGCAGGAACTGCATCACATCAGCTGAAAGTGAGAAATACAATAACAAGTTCATGAATATATTATACATTTACAAGATCATAATACATCACACAGTACACACAGATAATATCTGTTTATTTTAATGCACAAATAAGTCATATGTTTGCATTTGTACTCAACATCAAAAATATACATGGACACACCATTGCATTTTTACTAACTTGTGAGATCCTCACATAATAAAAGGGTGTTGACATTTCAAAGGTGTCTTTTATTGAAAACTAATTCAAAAAATTTAGAAAAAGGGGGTTTCATAAACCTTTAATAGTTCAGAGTCATTATCATTAAAAAGAATAAACCAACTATTTTCAGATAATTAATAAAAATGTTCATCAAATAGTAACAAACAGTGTTGCATTACTACACGTGAAAATAGTATAATCATTTAAATGTCTTATTCCACCTTCATGTTGAGTTTCCCTGTCCGACGTGGGGGTTTCTGGATCTTGGGCACTTTGAAGACCTGAAATACAAGAATACAAAAATATGTTTCCTGGAAATTATTCAGGGATGCTTTTTTGTTATTTAAAAATAAATGGTGGTGTATTAGTAGCACTCATTTTGTTGAGTGGTGCCACAGCTTGAAATATATGTATGTATTTACTGACAAGCCATTTAAGTAACAGAACACAATGCTGTATTATCAAAGGATTCTCTGTCTTCTCTGAATGTGTTTGCTGACAGGAAAGAACAAAAAACTCACACTTTGTCATTCTTCTTTCTCCAAAATATTCTGGTCTTGGGGTGACTAAAAAAAAATTAAAAACCTTTAAATAAATATTTAATTGAACAATGAAAGCAGCTATGTAATGGGATAACGAAAAGGTTTCAAACAATTAACTCACATTTAGGTGTGCTTACAATGCGTGGCATCTTTGGTAGTGGTGGGTCTTCGTCATCACCTTGTTAACAGTATATAATGGTATTGTTACAACATCTCATACCGAAAAGGGGCTACAGAGTAAACCGAAAACTTTTAATGCGCCTTTAAGGGCAGCTTTCAAAGCGGTCACGTCCATAACGAAGATCTGTCACGCCCATAACATTGTTTTTTCATCATAAATGCGAACATGAAAAATAAAATGAATATTTTATGTTCTGTGGAGATTCAACCCTTCTTCATTCAGTGGGTAGTATTACTTTTTGGTTTGCGCAATGTAATTCACAGAATTCCTAAAAAAATATGTTGCCATCTAAAACGCGTGTATAGACTGATATTTTTAACGTCTGCACTATGAATTTATAAACAGACGGTTCAATATATTGGTATTAAATGCATTCTCTAAGAATTTATATTTTAGTTTTTGACTGCAAATGTCATGTCCATAACACTAGAATTGCCTATTACTATCTTGTAACCTGCAATAACTCAAAACAAGTGTTCAAGTGAAGTTTATATGTTATTGTATATTTTTGTTCACTTCAGACCAAAAAGTAAGAAATGCTGCATGGTGCTACTGTGTGTAACACTACTCTTGTTTATTTTATTTATGTAAGTTTTTGTGCACTAAAACTTTCATCCAAATGTTTATTTGATAAATCCAAATGTTTATATTGATTACCTGTTTTGTGTATTTAATATCTAACGTATAAATTATTTTTTTATTTAAATTATATAAGTGCACTGATTAGAGAGGCTTGTGTTGCTCAATAAATGTTTAATTTAAGCTATTTTCTGTATCATTTCTTATTACTTAACTATTAGATTTTATGAGATTAAGGGGAGGGGGGTTGTGGGGGAATCGGCCAAACATATCGGCCACCCTGATTTCTAAATATTGGCATCAGCATCAGCCAGAGAAAAACCCATACCAGTCGAGAACTAAAAGCAACCATAGAAAAACTATTTAAATTCTCATCTGTCAAATTTTCAGAAAAGTATTTACCACTATCCAGCTATCTCATATATCTAGCTGGAGGTCGTACTGGTCTCCGTGGAGGTTCCTCATCGCTCTCTAGGTTTGACGTCACTGTGGCCTGGTTGGCTTTCAGTCTGGCTTCCTCATAGCTATCTGGAAGGAACATGGTAGCTTGGTTTGACCAGTAAGAGACCTTACATAAACCATGTATGTCACATATATTAGAAAACTTGAAATACATCCTAAATACCTGCATACACCAGAACCACTGCAACATGTTTAGACCAGAAGGTAGTATCTGGAGTGTCTCTTCTTTTAGCTTTGGCAGTAAAAATTTTTTCTTGGCCAGTAGCAAAATATACCCTGTTGAGAGCAGATCTTCATGTTAACCCTTCAAAAAAGCTGGATTTAGTAAAGGTTGTTCATACAAACTTATGGGGTACTATTGCCCCACTATGTTAGTCAATAGTGCCAAACAACTGTTTGGTTACAAACATTTTTTTTAAATATCTTCTTTTGTGTTCAGCAGACCAAGGACATTTATGTAGGTTTGGAGTAAATTACAGAATTTTCATTTAGGTGAACTATTCCTTTACAGTATTCAGATATACTACCAATTATAAATACCTCTTTTGTTACTTCAAGCCAGTTGGAAGCCACAACATCAACTGTGTTGTCTTGAGGGAACTTAATCACAGCATATTTCTGAAAGAGAAACCATACTGAGGGTTTGGAGCCAAAGGGGCATAAGTGCAATTGAAGTCATCTGCACTCAGAACCCCTTTGGCTCCAAACCCTTGATAAGTGAGATACTGCACATTAAGACTATACACAAGTATAAACAAGTTTTTAGCTCAGTGTCTCCAGTTCCTTATAGCATACTGCCTCTACTCCGCTCTAACTTTTCTACAATTCACCATTTACCAATTTACTAATTACAAAACAAATCAAACATTTTTTTAAAAATTAAAATGTTCATCATTTAAGAACCCTCATGCGTCATGACCTTCTTCTATGTCATAAATAAATAGATAATTTTAAGAATACAAAATGACAGCAGGGAGAAGCTCCATAAAGAGAAAAAAGTACCATAAAAATACTCCATTAAAGGGATAGTTCACTCAAAAATGACAATTAGCCCATGATTTACTCACCCTGAAGCCATCCTAGGTGTATATGACTTTCTTCATTCAGTTGAATAGAGTTGAATTCTGAGTTATATTAACAAATGCCCTGTCTCTTCCAAGCTTTATAATGGCAGTGAATGGGCACCATTTTTTTTTAAGTCCATTCAAGTGCATCATATCCATTGTAAATCAATGAGTACGGCCGTCTGCCGGAAGCTAGTTATTTTAGTCGATAAAGTTTAAATATGTATATTTTTCTTACACCAACGCATCGCTTAGCTTGAGTAGAGCTTTTATAACCCCTTGGAGCTGTATTGGACACTTTCATGATGGATATGATGCACCTGTATGGACTTGGTGCCCATTCACTCCCATTATAAAGCTTGCAAGAGCCAGGACATTTTTTAATATAACTCAGATTGTATTCGTCTGAAAGAAGAATTTAGATAACTGCTCAAAATGAATGGAGCACTGTAAGGACAATCTGGACATCATCTTCTGCATCAATTAAAAATGCCTTTCTGACCAACAGCCTTTGAGACAATTTTTTCATTCTGCTGTGCCTCACTTGGGCCTTGTAAACACCAATTAACCTGGAGTCACATGGCTGCATGAAAAGCGGCTCAAGACTGTCATAGACACAACAAACCACCATTCTATCCACTTCCTCTGTAGCATCCACCAGAGAAATTACCTCACAACACTGTAAGTCACTGAGAACAAAAACATTGTTGGGTTTTTGTGTTTTCACCACAGCTGCAGGCTTGTTACTCAGTTCCTCTCTGTGCTGGTCAATTTCACCAAGACGTTTTATAATTTGTGACAGAGGGTTTCTACCTGAGCGTACCAACCTCTTCAGCTGGTGCAGGTAATTTTCAAAGGGAAAAGCACTACACTCATCTAGCCCACCGTACACATGTGCATCAGAAGCAAGGTGAACCATAGAGTGCACATTGTACACAAGGAACTCATCCCCATACAACTTTTGGCCTTCCTCTACAAAGAGAACCAACAGATCTGTTGCAAAAGAGGTGTACTGTTTCACTAGTTGTGGGCACACTAGGATGGCCAATGCCACACTGAACAGCATAAAATGTCTGTAAAGTTCATCAGAGAGAACAACTTTCATCACAATTTTGCCTGTGTAAAGGGCAAACTGTCGCAGTTCAGTAGCTTTCCACCGATCAATGTCTTCTAGGCCTCGTGGCTTCCTTGCAAAAAGGTCTGGAATGAATGGTCTCAAACCAAGAACCCTGGAACTGATCTCCCTTACTTGGCCAGAAGATAATCTGGTTCTAAGCTTCCCACGCAACCACAAAACAATCAGTTTTCGCATCACTCCAAGACAGCACTGATGCATGTAATCGGCAGGAAATTGCTGAATCATGTCTATTTGGAGCATGCAAAAAGGAGACACCCCAGATGATAGGTGGTGCTCTTCCTGAAGCTGCTCACGGAAAGACGTGTCGGTTCTCAGAGCTACATTAGTCGTCTCTGGGTATATAACCCGGCTGCCATCCCAGAAGCCTTTCTGTGTGCACTTATCACAACCGAAATAACCTGAGTATTGCTTTGTGCATCTGACAAATGCTTTCGCAGGTGCATCACAACTGATACAGCACAGACGAACTCTTAAACGACCCCAGTCAGTCTCCAATCCATTTTGTAAAATGTCTCTAAGGTCATGCACTACATCTGTCAAAAAAATCAAGGTTTTTAGGCTTTGACACACCAAAACAGAGAGCAAGAGGAAAAACTATGGAAGGAGCCAAATTGATTTTGCACAAAACTGGCCACAGTGATTGACTGCTACTTTTGAAAAGTGGTAAGCCATCGATGTTCAACGAAATGTCTAGACAATCTAACTGGGAAACATCATCACTGGGGTACATATTTAAATGCCTACAGAGCTGTTCTTTGCATCCAAAGTAGAAGTATTGCATCCCAGATTTCATGTCTAAGTTCACATTTTCACACGTTCCAAGTAAAGTTCTTGCAGTTCTTGGGAGCTCTGGGTGATGTTCACCGAGAATTTTAAGAAGACCATCCACTGCATTGTGTTTTTTCCCTGAAATTCACTGGCCCACTGTGCAAGTCTAACTCCTAAAGAAGGCATGTCATCTAAGTCTGCATCATCAGAATTTGAATCAGAATTTGAATCTGAATTTGCATGAGCCCCTTGCATTTCAACATCACACTCAAATTCACTCTGTGTTCCCTCAATGGGCTGTGCTTGCTGAAGGGGCTCACTTAAGCTCTCCAGACTAGTAGAGCTGGTGTGGTCTACATGAGAGGAATCAGATTTCTGCTGATCTCTTTTCACTCTTTTCCAGAGTGTGTTGTATTTTTGTTTTGAAGACATTGTTAATCATTTCATTCACAAAAAGTAACAAAAAAGTCATGAACATACCAAGTCAGATTCCATCTGGACACCGGTCTCTCTGTGGATGAGAAAAAAGAGAAATTGTAAACTTAAGTACTGTGCACCTTTGAATGCTGTGTATCAAAGAGTGATGCTAACAATTATTCGATGATCAATTAATTGTTGACAATACATTTAATCGTTAAAACTTATCGACCATGCTCAACTGCAAAACATTTAAAGCAGACATGCTGAAAATTTCTGTGAGCGAGTCGCAGTTATGTTTAGGACCATTTTACAGCTAGAGTTACACCTTCATCATAACTAAGTTTGTGTGTTAAAAGCTAAGTTTGTGTGTTAAAAGCTAAAAGCCTTTAGTTTTGTGCAAATGTAATTTGTAATATTGTGTATATATATATATATATATATATATATATATATATATATATATATATTATATATATATATATATATATATATATATATATATATATATATATATACAACATAATTTTCTAAATGGTATATAAAAATCTTAATTTTGTAAAAAAAAAAAAAAAAAAAAAAAAAGTCCCTTTAACAATTATATAAAATATCTAGGTTCCTCAAAGTACAATAGATTTATTTAACCTTGCAAACATGCTGATATGGAACAATGTAAAAATAATACAATATAGTCTCCACTGTACGAATTTAATATAAACTGGTTCTTATTAAAGATTTAAAAGTTATAATAATAATGTCTATTTGTCTCTAGTTGTTTGATTAACATTAAAGACAGACACCACAGCAGCAGGTGTATTATTTGACTGCAGTCAATTTAAGACCATGCACAGATGACACACATTTTGTTTTCATCCAACTGTGTTTAAGTGAAAACCTACACGATGGTCATTTTGACACTGTATTTATGTGGAAGCTGCAAACGAGATTTAAATTCGCGATCACACGATGCGGGCCCGGCTCCAGCTTTGAGCCGCGGCCTGGATTTCCCATTTGTCAAGAACGCATGAGATCGTTATTAACAGCTTATGTGCGCTTAATAATTCTTGGTAACACGATCCCTTTTATTAATTTTCTCATTCATGCATGTTTATGAATCTAAAGTGTGGAATTATTCTAAAGTGTACCGATATACGATAGAAACAGAAAAATCTCTAACAACGACAAAGTTATCGTTGCCATGATATCATATACCACCTAGCCAAATTCTTATTAATATAATTCACATCATAAAAAAATAGCTAACTTTACAAGGTTGTTCTCTAACGCCTCATGAAATGGTGCCAAACGCGTTGGATAAGCGTAAGAAAACTTAGGGTACCAATTCAAATGTATATTGTAGATTATTTTCATCTACAATATGCTATTGGTATCCAGAGACAAATAGCTTTGTAGTATTCAAAGATATTTCCAAAATCAACTGGACCTACCATTAATTGATCGAAACACCACAAACCCTCACAAAATGGCGTATGTTACGAGAGGTGATCTGGGTGATCTTAGTTAGTTTTCAGTGGGCGGAGCTTTTCCCAGACAGCACGTGATCAGATTTTTAGTTAATACAATTCTCAGCTGTGGATTATTTAAAAATATAAATATATAGGGTAGGCGTAGGCCTATATAATTTCGGTGTGGCGCAATTTTATGCCTGTTTTGTAACAGTTTTGTTTTATTCATTTTTGCCGTTCCCCTGCAGGCATTCTCGTGTAATAGAATAAATAGCAAGCTCAACTTAATTTCAGTTATTTTCTTAATTGTTATCATGTGTTAAATGCAGAAATAAACATGTATAAATGTGTCTTTGGACTAATGGTCTGTTCTTAAATTCTTGTTGATTTTGTAAATATAAGCAAAATATAAAGAAGAAACCAATTTTATGTTCATAAAATAATTTGATTTAGCCTATACAGCAAAAAAAATCTAATGCATTAAATTTTAGATTAAAACTTTTAACTTTTTGATTGAGAAGTGTTCTTGAGCTTAATGCCTATACTGTTTTATTCATAATTATGTGTTTTATTTTTTTATGTCAATGCCAGAAAGATGCTCAGTTTGAACCTTAGGCTGGCATATAGCAAATAAAATGAAATGGTACTTGTTCATGTTGTTAATAATATTCTATATCGACTCTGCTATTGGAAATAAGTGTAGGCCTAGCTGTAATCATTCAGGTGTTATGGGATTTTTGGTTTCACTGTGTACTAAGCTATTTTTTTTTATATTTCAACAATAGAAATAAAACATTGGCTTGTTTATCCATAACCAGTAGGTTACAACAATTTTTTTAATTTTTTTTATTTTTTGGTTGCATCAAGCAATTTCTCCTTGTGGAAAACCAAGACATAATTAAAATTGTAACTGTACAGCTGTGGTTTGCCCAGATTTACCTATTTTACTGCAATGAAATCCTCTAGCTAAAATAATCTATATAGGCTACATTTAGCTGACAAAATATAAACATTGTAAACCATGGTAATAAATAAATAAATAAATAAAGCTAACATTTCATGTAAGAAAACAAACCTCACACTCTTACCATTTCTTGTGATGTGCTGTCTGGTCGAGGTACCATGGTTGGTTGATTTCGTGTGCTCTTGAGCGTTTGCGAATGGTGATCAAATGACACAATTTTAAATACACATTTTTTAATCATTATTATTGTTGTTGTACAATTTTTTTATATTTTAATGAGTAATTTCAAAATTAGGATCCTTTTAAATTAAGACAAAAACCGAGTAGCAGCACATGAATTTTCTTTTTACTTATTCCTCGTCAACTTTTCCCACCCTTTCTGTGTTTCTATAGCTATAGTCAGGTCTCGATGTAAGTCCAATTTTCCTATCAAAAGGAAAAAAGAATTCTGATTGTAAGGGACAACCACTCTGGTCTTTTTTAACAATCCCTGATGCATAAAAGAACAGTTGCCTGTACATTAAACATTGAGCGTAAAGTCAGTTTCTTATGCAAACCAATATTTTCTCAGGTACCCTTTAAATTATATTTTTAGTCATATCCTTTCACATTCCAAGCAAGATTTTTATTAAATTATGTTAATGGATAACTTAACAAATAACATCAGGACATTCTGAGAATGTTATAAGAATGTTTTCTCTAAACATTATGAGAATCAGCAAGTAACATATTCCCAGAACGTTTTATGATAAATAGCCTACCTATAACATGTAGAAAATACTAATACGTTGTTGTAAGAACGTTTTCTATTAACATTATGAGAACGTTCATCAAGCACAAATAACGTAATAAAGACGTTCCAAGAACGTTATTGTAAGAACGTTTTCTATTAACAATATGAGAACGTTCATCAAGCACAAATAAGGTCAAAAAGACGTTCCAAGAACGTTGTTCTAAGAACGTTTTCTATTAACATTATGAGAATGTTCATCAAGCACAAATAACGTCATAAAGACGTTCCAAGAACGTTGTTGTAAGAACTTTTTTTTTTAACATTATGAGAATGTTCATCAAGCACAAATAACATCATAAAGAGAACGTTTTCTATTAACATTATGAGAACGTTCATCAACGTCATAAAGACGGTCCAAGAATGTTGTTCTAAGAACGTTTTCTATTAACATCATGAGAACGTTCATCAAGCACAAATAACATCAAAAAGACGTTTCAAGAACGTTGTTCTAGGAATGTTTTCTATTAACATTATGAGAACGTTCATCAAGCACAAATAACGTCATAAAGACGTTCCAAGAACGTTGTTCTAAGAACGTTTTCTATCGACATTATAAGAACGTTCATCAAGCACAAATAACATCATAAAGACGTTCCAAGAACGTTGTTCTAAGAACGTTTTCTATCGACATTATGAGAACGTTCATCAAGCACAAATAACATCATAAAGACGTTCCAAGAACGTTGTTCTAAGAACGTTTTCTATTTACGTTATGAGAACGTTCATCAACCACAAATAACGTCATAAAGACGTTCCAAGAACGTTGTTCTAAGAACGTTTTCTATTTACGTTATGAGAATGTTCATCAACCACAAATAACGTCAAAAAGACGTTCCAAGAACGTTGTTCTAAGAACGTTTTCTCTCAACATTACAAGAACATTAATAACGTTATAAGAACGTTACAAAAACATTATTTTAATAACGTTTTGTACTAACATTTACACAACCTTTAAAGAACGTTAGTGAACGTTCTGGGAACGTTCCCTGTTAGCTGGGTAACAGTAGTGAGTTAAGTGTTAATGAATAATCACCTGTTAGTTCTTCAATAATTCCTTATTAGTTATGTAGTAAGTAAGAAACAGTATTCTAAAGTGTTACCAATATATCTTATCAATATTTCTTGCCATATTTGTTTTAATCAACATTAAATCTATTCTACTGCGCTTCATTTTATCTTTTACCAACTGTTGCCTTGAAAAATCTTTAATTCCTTCATTTCGTTCTCTCCATATATCTATTAGATCAATTTTATCAATTAATTTAACCTGTTAGCCAGCACCCACCATTATGGGACTCACAGCTGAAAGTGAAACGTCCCGATCTTATAATTGTAACAGTTTCCTACTTCAGCATGTTACAAACATAATTTTGGTTTCTTTGGAAAGAAGACACTTTGGGCTTAACTTTTTATCGACCAGATAAAATAAGATAATGCTCAAAAATATTAAAATTATAGACACTGAAGTGCCTTGAATTGTTTTTTACCACACTTAAATATTTTTTTTGTTTGATATAAAAATACATGAAATGAGTCCTGGAGCAATCTAGAAAAGTAATGGGTTGAAAGCCACATGTCTCATGAGATTCTATTTCAAATAAGATATCATGAAAAATGAGACCCCACCCCCCAAATATAAGAAGATATATTTCCCAATAGTATTGAAGGCTTCTACAAACTATTTAGTCAATAAACATACCCCTGCATAGTTTTTTTCAATTATAAAACACTAGACAGAAACGTAGACATCATATAAGTGATTTATTTGAGCACTAGAAAAATACAATAAGAATAATTTGAGTAAGAAAAATAAGAATAATAAGAAAAATAAAAAAAGGTTAACTTTGTTTGCCAATTACAAAAAATCCTGAGATTGCTAGAAATGCAGCATTTACAATGAATTATGATGCAAATAAGTGCTGATGTGCTGATGGCCACTTATACAGATGGTAATAACACAAATGTGCCATATAGAAAATAATCCACTCTCTCTATTCATATAGACGTGAATAGTCTCTATTCACTTTGATAGCTGTGATCATACAGTAATAGCGAGCTGATTTGGGCTGATTTGCACTCAAACAGATGGTAATCATGCAGATACATTCAACATAAAACACACTCTCACATATATAAAAACTGTTGAAAAATAAAAGAAACAAAGAAAAAGGCAATCGCTATAAGTTCCGCCTCCATCAGCTGACAGGTGTGTCAGAGCGCGTAATGAGGGAGCGCCAAAATTAAAATATACTATCTTTCGCCTATCTTTCATTTATTCTTTTTTCCGGTGGATCGTCTCATTCTGTTTGTGACACTATACACTGCAAAACCATGCCGTTTTTTTACTACCAGGACGCAGTTTCCGACCGTGAGTTATTCCATAACGGATGCAAACAGTTCTGTCACTGAAGAACTGAAACGTAAACAAAGGAATTATGATCCATATTACAACGTTATTGCTTCGTTGGACTAAACGTGCTTCATGAGATGTCGTTCAGTGGACCCTTACCTTTCTAACTAAACTTGGATTTACAGCTGTGGATGTCTTTAGCTGATACAGTCTTTATAAGCTTTCCATTGAAAAACAGCGATCTGTTGTCGATGCTTGAGGCTTAGATCTTTATTATGATACATAGTTTGTCAAGATTAAATTTGCTCCGTTTCATTTAATCTATTCATAAACACTGACTCGTGCAAGTTGAGGGGCTTTCAGGATGAGGGCGTCGGGGTGCTGGCTAAGAGGTTAAGCAATTCATCCCTTTCACTATCTCTTTTAAAAACCATATATTTTGCTATATCCATTCTACTCAAAGCCGTGTTAGTCACCCATTAATACAACCTTTTCCCACTTTTCTATATAATCAATTAAATTATTAAAAAATGTTTTCTTTTCAACCTCTGCATTTGGAGCATGTACATTACAAAAAATTATAGTTCCCATGTTACTTCAGAAAGAAACTAATGAATGGGATCGCCCGAGAGCCCAATCTCCTTTCGAATGGTACAAAACGAGCCAATGGTACACAAAGCACCTTTGTCTGCGGAATTTGCATTGTGAGCTCCATCCCGCAGAGCGGGTATAATAAGGAGAGTCAACTGGTGTTGGTTTGATGGCGTGATTCAGCGGCTCATCTGGGTTTCCTGTGACAGCTCCTGTGTTCCCCTGAGCACTTCAGCTCCTCTGAAAGAGCTTATTTCCTTTCACAAAAGAGTGATGGGCCGATTTGCGTCTTTTTAAAGAAGTCATTTCCCCCGTGTGTTTCTGGGTGCGGTCGATACATCGCTCCTTGTGATGGCCATGATCGCTGTGTCATGTGTCTGGGCTTCCTGCACGTTGAGACTGCCTTCGTGGATGGCTCATGTTCTCATTGAGGGGACCTGACCATCTCAGTGTTGAGATCGAGACTTGATTACCTTAAGAGGTATAGAGTCCCCTCTGCCACACCCCGTTCTAGCTCCTCTCCTCGTAAGAGGGCTACTTCGGCTGGTGGCCAGGGTGATCTGAGGGTTACCGTGTGGGCTTCCCTGGCGAGCCAACCTCCTCGGGCCACACCCCCCTCACAAACGCCGCAGCCGGTTGAGTTTACGGATGAGTTTGCTGGACCCTCTCAGGCTCCTGACATCTCATTCGGGGCTTGTGAAGAGGACTGTATGTCGATCGCCGCCTCACAAGGCGGGCTTGAGACCTTGGGAGATGAGGATTCGGCTGCGTTAACTCTGTTCTGTTGCGATGCAACTGTGTCCGCAGAGTGCCTCCGCTTGGCGAGGTGGTCCCAAGCTGCCCTCCAAGGCCTGTAAGTTCTCATCCACCCTTGTGGCCAAGGCTTACAGAGCAGCGGGCCAGGCCGCTTCTACCCTGTATTGCCATGGCCTCACTTCAGGTCTATTAGGCCAAGCTACTCCGGCAGCTGCACAGGGGCACACCTGTGTGTCCACCAGACACGCCTATGCTTTGAAGTGGAACCTCTTCATCACTTGGTGTTCCTCAGGGCGTGAGGACCCCTGGAAATGTCTGATCGGGTCAGTGCTTTCCTTTCTTCAGGAGGCTGTCTCCTTCCACCCTCAAGGTCTATGTGGCCGCCATTTCGCCTCACCATGACCCTGGTGAAGGTAAGTCTCTTGGGAGGCACGACCTGATCATCAGGTTCCTGGGAGGAGCAAGGAGGCTAACTCCGCTTCGCCCCAATAAAATTTCCTGATTTCACACATCTTCTCTCTTATCATTAAACCATCTATTAAATCATCACACATATGTTCATCCTCCAAAGTCAGTTCATATTCTTTATCTGGTCTTGGTCTTACGGCAAACAGCTTTCCAAATCCAATCTTTGCTGTCAAAGCCTCTATGATGTCCTTCACCTTTGCATCTCTTAAATGCATCAGATTCACAATTCAGAAAAGACTTGTTTGCAAATCCTTCCTTTGCTTTGCCACCAAAACTATTAATATTCCTTCGAATTCCAATATCTCTTGCCATTTGTTGTCCACATTCTTCCTTTCGTGTTTCTCTTGCCGTATCCTTATTCATTACTGTTAATCCATCAATTTTTGACATTTTAAAAAATGGCTCCCAACAAGAAAATGAGTCCAACAAGAAAAATTATAAGACAAAAAAAGAAAAAAAGTAAAACAAACTAACAAAAAACAAAAAAAAATGGTGGGCCTCTCCCACCAACTACTATTGCAATACTTCCTGCCAATTTAAATCCTGTTGCACTCTAGCGCCCTCAGGTTGGTATGGTCGTAAGCGAGGGTGGCTGCAAAGAGAGGGTTATTTAACCAGGCACAAACCTGCTTAGGTTCCGACACTGGGCATAGTCTCTGTCTTTATTTTTATTTTTTTATTTTTTTGCAAGATTGTTAGATAATTAGTGAAAAAAATCCAAAAGTTTACAGCACCTGGTATTCCCAGGCGGTCTCCCTTCCAAGTACTAACCAGGTCCAAACATGGTTTGCTTCTGAAATCGGGCATAGACTCTTTTTTTTGTTTTTCTCCCAGCCTCACATACACATCTTTCCAGTGTTTCTCTTATTCCATGTTGTCGACTCTCTTTATCCACATCCATAAACCCCAGTCCTCCCTTCTCCACTGCTCCTATTAAAGTGTTGTGCGCTATTCTTGGCGGTTTCCCTTCCCATAAAAAATTTAAAAAATATTTTTTCAGCCTTTTTTCTACCCACAACAGAACCAGACAAATTAAAGAGTCGATCAGGACTGTGGTTGAAACATGAGCCAAATTCCTCAGGAAGGCAACAGGAGGTCATAAATCAGTTCTAGTACCACAAGTCTGAAACAAGTTAACCAACCAACCAACTCTTTCACAGAACAGCTTTCAACATTAACACCATTAGAACAATTATTGACAATTTCAATTCGGAAAAGAGATTGTCAAATTTGGGGCAAGTAATTGAGATGCAACGCCGGACATCACATGTAAACCCATGAGAGTAAAAAAAAAAACTTCCCCCACCTAGCAGAACCAGACTGAAATTCCTAAGGGGGGCCTTTTAATCTCTGGTCTCCACAGAAATCTTTATGTCAGAGAATGACACAGAAACTGTCTTTTCTAGATATAAATGGACCAAAATGAACTCAAAATGACTTGTAAATGAATATGAGTCCATCGCTAAACTCCATATTCATTTATATGTAAACCACACATTTGACTATCATGTTTAATCACATATTGTGTATGTCTTTTAATAACTATTGGATAGCTTAAGGATACATAATCATGTTTCGTATTTACGCGTTTGAATCTGTTAGCTTGAAACAGTTCTGACCATCAGTTATTTGTCAAATGTATCATATTCTTGTTATAGGAATCATGTCCAAAATTATACCCTGCAAAATCCCAGCGGGAAAATTCGGACCACGTGCTTAATAAGATAACATATGATTTATGATACCCCCGAGCCAAGACAATATCTGATTGGTCAAGACAACATTTGAGGTGTGGCCAACAGACCAGTTTAAATACTTAGGACACAATAAAATCTTGCTTTTAGTTTGCATTAAGCTTTTGCTATTAGTCATGCCTGCTTTTAGCTTGTAGCTTTGCTTCTGCTATTAGTCATGTATGTTTTTAGCTTTGCTTCCTAGCTTTAGCTTTTAGACATGCTTTTAGTCATCACTGTTAGCTGTTCTTTGAGCGCGGTTCCAGCGTGCTTCGGCCTGCACGCCTGCTGCTACTTAGCCACGATGAGAAGAAACACCACCTAGTCTCGTCAAACTTTACTTCTTTTCTTTTCCGTTTGAGAGTTTCGTGTTCTGAGTTAAGTTTTGTAACGCCGTGTCACCGAGTCTGACCTCGAGTGCCCGTTCAACTTCAACCAGCCCACACAACTCTGCATCGTCAGCCAACGCCCAGCCACGGGCTTCTCAAGACGTCACTTCAACGACTACTGAACTTCCAGCCAATCAGCGACATCGGGAAACCCCCTTTCAATGACAACAAAGGAAACCCTGTTACACAGGAGACGCAAGTAGTACCTCCAGACTCTGATCTATACTGGTGTATCTAATATAATTTTAACCTCATTGAGGAACTCAATGCGAGGGTTAATTAAATGATTGATGGTTGTTCATGTCTATGCAATTTCACGTATAGCTGTAAACTTGGGATACCACATTTCCATTCTCTTAAACTCATTCTTCCCTAACTTTCTATCCTTCTGCAATTTGTATGAATGTGTGAGTGCGTGTGCTTATGTGTTAGATTAGTTTATATGTCTTATATTTATATAATAAAGCCTTATTCTTATTGAAAGGAGAAGTATCTTGTGTTTTGTGCTTACAAGTTAAACTGTCGATCTTGTTACTGTGCTAATTGATAGCAGTGATGGAGTACTCGAGTCCTGGACTCGGACTTGAGTCCG
Organism: Carassius carassius; assembly: GCF_963082965.1. Lineage (NCBI taxonomy): Eukaryota > Metazoa > Chordata > Actinopteri > Cypriniformes > Cyprinidae > Carassius > Carassius carassius. The sequence goes on from NC_081799.1 coordinate 1,686,301, forward strand.
ACTCGAGTCACCATTCTCTGGACTCGTGACTCGACTTGGATTCGTGGACTGATGACTCGTACTTGGACTCGGACTCGAGGATATATAAAATCACGTTTTTGACTAAAAATATTATTAAAAAAATTATTTAAGATGTTACACTTTTCCTGTTTCGAGCCCAAGACTGGCCGGGATCTATTCTTTTCCCTCACAGACACTGCTACCGCTCGCTCTCTCTCTTTGCTTGACAACACACTCACTGACGTCACTCACTTTACTTTCACTTTACTTTTTTTCCAAAGCGCTTGGGCACTTGCGGGAAAGGATGAAGCTGATTGGTTAGTTCTTGTCACATGACCCGCGGTGCGCTTGCGGCATTCTGAAAAGTTGAGATGTTTTTAACTCGATGCGGTGCGGACGCGACGAGCACGTCGCTTCCATTATGAGCGCGCATACACTTCCATTATGAGCGCACCTGCATTGGAGATAACGAACTTGAGCGCGCAAAAGACGCGATATGTGAACGGCCCTTATCGTTACAAGTTGCTTTCTGACCAGTCGTGTGCCGTCACACACACACATTCACTTGAACACATACAAACGCACTTACGCTAAATCACTCGGTCACTCACACACAAACGCTCTCTCTCTCGCTCTCTCTCTCTCTCTTACACACACACACACACACAAACGCTCTCTCTCTCTCACACACACACTCTCTCTCTCTCTCTCTCAGCATATCATATTGATTTTTATGTTTTAAGTATCTTTAAAATACAGTGTCCTGTAAAATGCATGTTTCTTTTATTCGCCGAGTGTATTTCTGTAATACAGTGTTAAAGGATGTTAATGGAGCTGATGATTTTGCAATTGTACTGTCTTGATTAATGCTTAATTTGCTATAAACAGATGTACTGTAACCTAAGTAGTAATAATGCTTTTGCTTAAGTACAAAGATGTAACCCTGTGATGAATGCTATATGGAAAATGTATTGTGTAACTTCACTAACATTAAGAAAACTGCTTACTTGCTTAAAATGTATGTAGAGACTTAGTTAGAGTAGAAACATTTACTGAACAAGCACAGTATCCCTCGACGCCTGATACCAGCTGATTATACCTTGATTTTGTAACTTTACTATTGTACTTTGATATAACTTTTGTTAACTTTAATAAAACTTGTATTTTATTCTTGACAAGTCATGGTCTGCAAGAGTAGTAATTTAAGAGCCGTAAGCAAGAACTGACCACAGGGAAGTCTTCTGAGCAAATTGTAAGTACTATTGGAATGCTTATAGTTTTGTCCAGAGTCGACTTTCCTTACCTACCTGAGAATAATAAATAAATAGGTAAAAGGTGTATAGATAAAGGAGACACCATAAAACAAGGATTAGTTCACACAAAAATGAAAATTTCCTAATCATTTACTCCTCCCAATGCCATCCAGGATATCCATGCAGTTTTTTCTTAAATTAAGTTTTTTAAGGAAAACATTTCAGGATCTTTTCTTCATATAATGGACTTCAATGCCTACCAACTCATTTGGTTGTTATTGTTTCCTCAAAAAACATAAAAAATTTTCCAATACGGGACTCGAGACTCAACTCGGACTCGACAGTTGGTAACTCGACTACAACACTGATTGATAGTGTTTTCACTATACTTTGGATATTAATATCCAGCGCAGATTTGATGTTAAATGGCTAGTTCAGTGAATCGCAGGGCGTCTCAGTGCTCAGCCGTGAAACAGTGATTCTGTTCAAATTCCCTTAAAATCTTAAATGATTCCCTTTGAGCTAAATTGACCTGTTTCCCTTACAAATATAAAAGTGCTCACAACGGACATCCTTGTCTTATTGATCTTGTTATTTTAAAACACTGTGTTAAAAACCCATTAAATTTAATTTTAATTGCACTTTTGTATAAGATCTGTCACGGTTCATGGGTCAGTGCGTTCATCTTGCGTCTCTGTCTGATTGTGTGCATTTGTTAACTAGCTGCAGCTGAGGTAATGAGCACCATCTGCATCTCATTTGCGCTGCCTTTAAGTTTGGCTGGCATCCTATTCATGTTGTTGGTTCGTTGATTCTTGTCTGTGTTTCTTGTGTAGTTGTGCTCCTGTCCCTCCAGTTGGGATTCTCTGGACCTTATTCCTCGCCCGCCTAGGATTCCTGCGCTGGGTTTGAGTTACTGCAGCTTGAGCGATCTGGACCTTATTCCTCGCCCGCCTAGGATTCCTTTGCTGGGTTTGAGTTACTGCTGCTTGAGTGGTCTGGACGTGATTCATCTGGAGTTATGCCATTGTCTTCCTACGTTCTCATTGCTGACTGTCAGAGCTACAAATAAACCATTTTTACCTCGCACTTGGATCATGTGACTCGATCATTGTGACAGAACGATCCAACCAAGATGGATCCAGCGAGCTCGGCAGATTTACGAGACTTTTTAACCAGTAGTAACTCACGCATGGAACGCCAGGAGGATCAGATGATGGCCACGGGTAGTGCTGTCCAAGACCTGGTCGCTCAGGTTTCGGAACTTACCACTCAGTTTCAGCGCTTCAAGTTAGACCGTTACTTCTCAGCAACCACCTGCGTCCAATCCACCAGCCGCCGTGGATCAAAGCATCCGTTCTCCTGAGCCTCGTCTACCACCAGCCTTTTATTCCGGGGAGTCCCAGTTGCGTCGCTCATTTTTGGCTAAATGCTCCCTCTATATATCTCTTCAACCGTCATCGTTTCCCACCGAGGAATCTAAGGTAGCGTTCATTATAACTTTGCTCACTGGACGAGCGGCAAGCTGGGGAACCACCGTGTGGGAACAGAGACTTCTGTGCTGCTCCTCCTTCTAAGCGTTTTCACAGGAGTTGAAGAAGGTATTTGATTGCGCTGCTCGAATTTCGCACTTTAGCCGCGGAGTGCGGCTGGAATTCTGAGGTGCAGTTGGACCTTTTTGTTCACGGACTTTCGGACACCATCAAGGATGAAATTTATTCCTCGGATTTACCCGCGGGGGTGGATAAGCTCATTGAGCTGGCTATTCGGGAGGATGCCAGAGTCAGGAGGTGTGTGCAAATCTCTTCATCAGCAAGGTAGATGGCCAGATGCATGAAGGAGACAACATAGTCTCTGTTCTATAGTTTTTTCAGGTTGCAGTTAAAACCATTAATCATTAATTAATCTGTTAAAACCTCCGTATCCTCCTCATGTTCCAGTGTCACCTCGTATTCCCTCACTTGCTTTGGTCTCACAACTAAAATCCTCAAGACTCCAATCCGCTCCGTAACTGCCTTGATAATGTCCACTGCCCACGCATCTTTTACATCTCCTAAATCCACCGTTACCGTTGCTTCTTTCAAGTAAATTCTCTCCTTCCTCGTTTCATTATCCAATCCACTGCCGTCTTGTTGTCGTTTATTCAGTCTGTTATCATTGGCATGATGTGATCCGTCGTCGATTGCTGAATTCATTGCCATAGGTCCGTCCATTATACACAGAGAGAAAAAAAAACAGGTAACCACCCTCCAGCCAGCAAAAAGCTGCTGTTAAGTGGTTTAGAAACTGACAAATCATACAAAAAACTAACATAAAATCCAAAATAGCTTACAAACAAACACAAAAAGAAAAAACTAATTGGAGGAGAGCCTTCCTCTCCCAACTGCAGGCAACACTTCCTGTAGCTTTCTAGCCCCCTCAGGTTGGTATGGCCATAAGCGAGGGCTGCTGCAAAGAGGGGGCTATTTAACCAGGCAAAGACCTGCTTAGATTCCGAGATCAGGCATAGCTAGGTTGTATGGCCATAAGCGAGGGCGGCTGCAAAGAGAGGGCTATTTAACCAGGCACAAACCTGCTTAGATTCCGAGATTGGAATCTATATATATATATATTTGCAAGATTATTAGATAATTAGTGAAAAAATCCAAAAGGTTACTGCAGCTGGTATTCCCAGGCAGTCTCCCTTCCAAGTACTAATAAGCCCCAAACCTGGTTTGCTTCTGAAATCAGTCATAGATTCTTTTTTTTGTAAGATTTTAAGACAATTAGTGAAAAAATCCAAAAGTATACAGCACCTGGTATTGCCAGATGATCTCCCTTCCAAGTATTAACCAGGCCCAAACCTGCTCTTCTCTCTAGAAATATGGCAAATAGTCTTAGTGTTTATGCTTGACTAACTGGGGCCCAGGTAAGGAAGCAGACAGACTGGCTAAAACGACTGTCTGCTAGCTGCCTCACGTCACAGAGGTCAGCTAATTCTCAGCACATAGAGACTCTTTCCCCTAGATATCACACTATAGAGACTGTGTCTGTTCCCTGAACTAGAAAATACAAAAAACATCCAAACCAAGTTAAGATTAACAATTTAATTGAGGTTCAACAAATAAAAAACAGATGCAATACGGATAAACAAAAAAAAACTTAGCTTATTGAATATCAGATCCCTTTCAACGGAAACACTTTTTGTAAATAATATGATCACTGATCATAATCTAGATGTGCTGTGTTTGACAGAAACCTGGCTAAAACCTGATGATTACATTATTTTAAATGAGTCCACCCCCCAAGATTACTGTTATAAACATGAGCCCGCGTCTAAAAGGCAAAGGGGGAGGTGTTGCTTCAATTTATAACAACGTTTTCAGGATTTCTCAGAGGGCAGGCTTCAAGTATAACTCGTTTGAAATAATGGTGCTTCATATAACATTATCCAGAGAAATATGTTTGTACTGGCTACTGTATGCAGGCCACCAGGGCACCATACAGAGTTTATTAAAGAGTTTGGTGATTTTACATCCGAGTTAGTTCTGGCTGCAGATAAAGTTTTAATAGTTGGTGAATTTAATATCCATGTTGATAATGAAAAAGATGCATTGGGATCAGCATTTATAGACATTCTGAACTCTATTGGGGTAAGACAACACGTTTCAGGACCTAATGTTTGTCGAAATGATACTCTAGATTTAATACTGTCACATGGAATTGATGTTGATAGTGTTGAAATTATGCAGCCAAGTGATGATATCTCAGATCATTATTTAGTTTTGTGCAAACTTCATATAGCCAAAATTGTAAATTCTACTTCTTGTTACAAGTATGGAAGAACCATCACTTCTACCACAAAAGACTGCTTTTTAAGTTATCTTCCTGATGTATCCAAATTCCTTAGCATATCCAAAACCTCAGAACAACTTGATGATGTAACAGAAACTATGGACTCTCTCTTTTCTAGCATTTTAAATACAGTTGCTCCTTTACGCTTAAGGAAGGTTAAGGAAACCAGTATGACACCATGGTATAATGAGCATACTCGCACCCTAAAGAGAGCAGTCCGAAAAATGGAGCGCAGCTGGAGGAAAACAAAACTAGAGGTATTTCGTATTGCATGGCGGGAAAGTAACCTATCCTACAGAAAAGCATTAAAAACTGCTAGATCCGATTACTTTTCTTCTCTTTTAGAAGAAAACAAACATAACCCCAGGTATTTATTCAATACAGTGGCTAAATTAACAAAAAATAAAGCCTCAACAAGTGTTGACATTTCCCAACATCACAGCAGTAATGACTTTATGAACTACTTTACTTCTAAAATCGATACTATTAGAGATAAAATTTTAACCATTCAGTTGTCAGCTACATTATCGCATCAGACAGTGCACTATAGATCCCCTGAGGAACAGTTCCACTCATTCTCTACTATAGGAGAGGAAGAATTGTATAAACTTGTTAAATCATCTAAACCAACAACATGTATGTTAGACCCTATATCATCTAAGCTCCTAAAAGAAGTCCTTCCAGAAGTCATAGATCCTCTTCTGACTATTATTGATTCCTCATTGTCATTAGGATATGTCCCCAAAACCTTCAAACTGGCTGTTATTAAGCCTTTCATCAAAAAAACACAACTTGACCCCAAATACTAGTAAATTATAGACCAATCTCGAATCTCCCTTTTCTGTCCAAGATACTAGAAAAGGTGGTATCCTCACAATTATATTCCTTCTTAGAGACAAATGGTATATGTGAGGATTTCCAGTCAGGATTTAGACTGTATCATAGTACTGAGACTGCTCTCCTTAGAGTTTCAAATGACCTGCTCTTTTCATCTGATCGTTGTTGTATCTCTCTGTTAGTTCTATTGGCTCTTAGTGTTGTGTTTGACACAATTGACCACAACATTCTTTTGCATAGACTTGAACACTTTGTTGGAATTAATGGAAGTGCATTAGCATGGTTTAAATCGTACTGATATGACCGCCATCAGTTCGTAGCAGTGAATGAAGATGTATCATATCGATCACAAGTGCAGTATGGAGTACCTCAAGGCTCAGTACTAGGGCCGCTACTCTTCACGCTTTATATGTTACCATTGGGAGATATCATCAGGCAACATGGTGTTAGCTTTCACTATTATGCTGATGATACTCAGCTCTATATTTCTTCGCAGCCCGGTGAAACACACCAATTTGAAAAACTACTCGAATGCATAGTCGATATAAAAAACTGGATGACGAGTAATTTCTTACCGCTAAATTCTGAAAAAACAGAGGTGTTAATTATAGGACCTAAAAACTCTGCATGTAATAACCTAGAACACTGTCTAAGACTTGATGGCTGCTCTGTCAATTCTTCGTCATCAGTTAGGAACTTAGGTGTGCTATTTGATCGCAATCTTTCCTTAGAAAGCCACGTTTCTAGCATTTGTAAAACTGCATTTTTCCATCTCAAAAATATATCTAAATTACGGCCTATGTTCTCAATGTCAAATGCAGAAATGTTAATCCATGCATTTATGACCTCAAGGTTAGATAATTGTAATGATTTATTGGGTGGTTCTTCTGCATGCTTAGTAAACAAACTACAGCTAGTCCAAAATGCAGCAGCAAGAGTTCTTACTAGAACCAGGAAGTATGACCATATTAGCCCGGTCCTGTCAAGACTGCGCTGGCTCCCTATCAAACATTGTATAGATTTTAAAGTATTGCTTCTTACTTATTAAGCCCTGAATGGTTTAGCACCTCAGTTTTTGAATAATAAGCTCCTTTTACATTATAATCCTCTACGTCCGCTAAGTTCTCAAAACTCAGGCAATTTGATAATACCTAGAATATCAAAATCAACTGCGGGCGGCAGATCCTTTTCCTATTTGGCGCCTAAATTCTGGAATAATCAACCTAACATTGTTCGGGAGGCAGACACACTCTTTTAAATCTAGATTAAAAACCCATCTCTCTAACCTGGCTTACACATAACATACTAATATGCTTTTAACCCCTTTACTTGCAAACATCGCCGACGGCCCCAGTTTATTATTATTTCACTTTCACAGCACGTTAAACATCACTCTCTTACTTGATCTGGACAAACTTTGCATCAATTGAAAGTTTAAAGACTCTAGCTTCGATATTTGACCAATATTTTTATAAAACATTGTTGCAGTGACAGTTATTTAGTAATTTATGTCAGGAGTGCAAAATAATAAATCTGTATTATGCCACATTTTGAATAGAAATTCACCACTCATTCATATTCAGTCACGTCAGCAGCGGTTTATTTGTGTTCACATAGACTCACTGAACAGCGTCAATAAGGATTTATAGACCAAAGATGCATATCCGCGGAGATATATGGATATATTTACTGATGTTTACTTCATATTTCTTCAGACAGAATCGTCATTTCTATTCATTTTCCTCTGATTTACGCGATCTGATGATAAACAGCCTCTCCCAGCGATCTCTCTGTGTGTGTGTGTGTGTGTGTGTGTGTGTGTGTGTACAGTGCTGGGTGCTCGTGTGTGTGTCAGTCAGACTCCTATTGGTCCTTCGCCATGTCAATCTTAGAGTGTCATAACCGGACACCGCCACATTGTGTCACATGCTTCTTGTAAACTTCCTGGTTCATATCTTACCATAACAACACTGAAACACCTCTATACACACAAAATATCCGAATAATAAACCCGCGATTACGATAGTAAAGCGTGGTATGAGATTTTCTTGAGATCTGGGGCGTTTTTGTAAAAAAATTTGAAAATGTACATCGGAAATGCTAACTTGTGCAGCGATGTAAAAGGCTATAAATAGCATATTTTTACAACAGTAAACGACCAAATTCCACACGTGATCGCTAAAGGAAGTTATTATAAACACTCGATCGGGGTTTAAAGTGAATTTTGAGTAAAAGTGTACTAATAATTTCATAAATTGTCTGATGTAGCTTGATGCTAACGTTAGCTCTAATGCTACTAATAGCAGGTGCATTTCTTCTTCATAATGCATTTCTGTCACAATAATTCATGTAAGGTTGTAAGAAAAAGTTTTGTTGTATTTTTATAGTAAGGCTTTTGATAAATAAGGGCTAAATGCATACTGAGATTAAAGCGAGATTGCAGCTTTGTGTCTTTGTAAAGCCTGAAATACCACAATAAAGGCTAATAAAGGTGGAATAAAAACAATAGAATAATGATAAAAGAATAATACGGATAATGTGTCATACCTGGTGGAGGTGTGAAAGACTCGTTTAGTGACAACAATGGAACCATGAATCGGGGAGTTTTTCAAAGCCAACACACATATAAAAAACACAGGAGTGTTTACATGTGAGATCTTACAGAGATGACAAGTGCCATAAATCAATCTGATTAGCCTTCTCTAAAAACACACATGACATGGCCTTAGAAAATATTTCATAAAATTCACAGTTTTACAGATTCGATTATGAAATGTTTAATGAAGTTTTGGAAGACTTGTATCCTTTAAACTCATATCCTACATCAACATTTTTTAAAATACATTTAAAAAATATGTTTTTAATATTTTTATTTTTATTTTTATGTTTGAGCTTATATATCTCTATTATCATAACAGCAGAAACCTTTTTATTTTGGGTATGTCATTTCTGTCTCCATGCCAAAAATGGGGGGTGACTTGTAATTAATATCCAAATCCGTTAAAGGATTTTTAGGCTGCATTAATAAGGTAAACTGGAACCGGGAACACTTCCCATAACAGCCAATGTACTTGATACATCATTAGAAGAACGGCATCTACGCTAATATTAGTCTGTTTCCCTCTTATTCCGAGGTCACTGTAGCCACCAGATCCAGTCTGTATCCAGATCAGAGGGTCACTGCAGTCACTCGGATCCAGTACGTATCCAGACAAAAGGGTGGATCGGCACCTAGAAAGGACCTCTACAGCCCTGAAAGACAGCGGAGACCAGGACATCTAGAGCCCCAGATACAGATCCTCTGTAAAGACCTTATCTCAGACGACCACCAGGACAAGACCAAAGGAAACAGATGATTATTCTGCACAATCTGACATTGCAGCAGCCTGGAATTGAACTGCTGGTTTCATTCAAATGAATGTTGTTCAGTTGCTTTGACACAATGTATTTTGTTTAAAGCGCTATATAAATAAAGGTGACTTGACTTGACTTAGATTCAGAGATCAGACGAGATCAGGCATAGCCAGGTTGGTTTGGCCAGAAGCAAGGGCTGCTGCAAAGAGAGGGCTATTTAAAGATCAGCCACTCTAATTGCCAGTGCATTATATAAGTAGGGAAGAAAACACTTAAGCTTATAGCAACTGGTTTTCCCAGGTGGTCTCACATCCAAGTATTAAGCAGGCCCAAACCTGCTTAGCTTCCAAGATCAGACAAGATCGGCCGTAGCCTTTTTTTTTAATTATTATTATTATTATTGTATTATTATTATTTAATAAAGTACATAATTTCCTTAAAAGTACATACAGTGATACAAGTATCTCTCTATACGTTTGGTATTTTCATATTAAGACATTAAGTGAAAAAAGATATGTAAAATAACATTTCAATCATTTTCTTTCTGAACTCATTACAAATGTTGTACACATCTGAGGTGAGATTTGAGATTTTTTTTTCTCCATTCTGTCACTGATGGAGTTTCAGTTCCTTGCCGCTGTCGCCTCTAGCTTGCTTAGTTGGGGTCACTTCATCTACAGCGATATCGTTATTTAACTGAACAGAGATGACATCACTGAATTCAATTATGAACTGCCTTTAACTATCATTTTGCATTATTTACACACTGTTTTCCTAATGAATGTTGTTCAGTTGCTTTGACGCAATGTATTTTGTTTAAAGCGCTATATAAATAAAGGTGACTTGACTTGAGGTAAAAACTTTGTTATTTTGAGCAAGAAAACAAAATGCATAACTTTTACAATGTAAAGATTCCATATATTTCTTCCTTTTACAAAGCTTCCATACATCCAATACATTTTCTTGTTTTTTGCCTCTGCTCTTTCTTTCCATTTTGCACTTTTCATTAGCATTACAATCAAATTAATCATCCTTTTTTTTTTTTTTACACTTTTCTTTTATTCTATATAAAAACTCCAAGCTCTCCAGCTTTTGCCTCTATCATTATTCCTTTCATGCTGTTCCATATATCATCTTCTTTCAGATCTTTAAAATTCTGTACCCAGTAAAAATTAACAACAGGTTTCCTAAAAACTCCCTAAAATCTCAAGAAACAATAAAACATTTTCACTGTACATTCTTTAAAAGAATAATTTTTTTTCTCCCAACTTTACAAACACTTCTTTCTCTTGCTTCTCCTCTTCCATGTTTTCTATTTGTTTTATCTACTCTTTAAGTATTGCTTCTTTAATTACCTCATACTTATTTCTTACTTCTTTTTTTATTAAATTATTATTATTTTTTAATTAGTTCTTTATAAAAATCCGGCAACCCTTCCACCATCCAATTTTTAGTTTTCATATATAAAATACTATCCCCCAAATAAAAATTCCCAAATTTGTTCAAGAAATATTCCATTGTCTTTTTCCATGGTGTTTTGTGTCCATCATCTAGATATTTTTCATTATTATTTAAATTCTTAAGCTTTTTTTCTGTTCTACATCAATTGATCCCATCCCCCCCCCCCCTTTCCTGAATCTCCTATTAATATATTATATGCAATTCTTGGAGGTTTACTATTCCATAAAAAATAAAAAATAAAAAGTTTCAACATTTTTTTCGAGCCACATTGGCATAGCAGTCATATATAAAACATACCACAACTTTTTTTTCAATTAACACATTTAAAATTAAAACCTTCCCTTTTAAACTTAACGTCCTCAAAATGTAACCTTCTTTCAATTCCTCCTACTATTTCTTCCCACATTATTTCTTTAACATTCTTTTCATCTTTTCCCATTAGAAACACCTAAAATCCTTATTTATTTTGTTTTTTGAAAATGAAAAGAATCCGTTAAAACAGTCACTCCTCCAAATCCATATATATTGTTTTTTCTTCATTTATCTTGCCTCCTGATCCCCTACAAAACATCTGTACTACTTCCATCACTTTATTAACACTCTCTATATCTTTAACTATTATTTTTGTATCATCCGCATATTGAAATATTTTTTAATTTCCCCCACTTCCAATATTTATTCATCTTATGTCTTCATTTATTTTTACAGCTAATCCCAATGGTTCTGCAACTAACGAATATAAAAGCGCTGATAAAGGACATCCTTGTCTTATGGACCTAGTAATTTTAAAACATTCAGTCAAAAAAATGTAACATTTTATTCTTGTTATTGCTCCCCTATATAAAATTGTAATCCACTTGACAAAATTTTCCCCAAACCCGTACCCTTTTAAAATTCCAAATAAATATTCATGCTCAACTCTATCAAAAGCCTTTTCGAAATCCAAAGTAATAACCTTTTTCCAAAAATAAAAATAAATATATCCTTTCATATTATATTATATTATATTATATCTTATTCTATTATACTTATCATTGTGCCCGCTATATCCTTCCCTTTAACTCCACACACTTGATTTGTTTCAATTTTGGTTGGCATTAACTCTTTCAATCTGTTGGCTAACGATATCGCTCCATATCGAATCGAAACTCCATCGGTGACAGAATGGAGAAAAAAACCTTGGGAGAAACCAGGCTCAGTTGGGGGGCCAGTTCTCCTCTGACCAGACGAAACCAGCAGTTCAATTCCAGGCTGCAGCGAAGTCAGATTGTGCAGAAGAATCATCTGTTTCCTGTGGTCTTGTCCTAGTGGTCAACTGAGACAAGGTCTTTACAGGGGATCTGTATCTGGGGCTCTAGTTGTCCTGGTCTCCGCTGTCTTTCAGGGATGTAGAGGTCCTTTCTAGGTGCCGATCCACCATCTGGTCTGGATATGTACTGGATCCAGGTGACTGCAGTGACCCTCTGATCTGGATACAGAATGGATCTGGTGGCTACGGTGACCTCGGAATAAGAGATAAGCAGACTAATATTAGCGAAGATGCCATTCTTCTAATGATGTAGCAAGTACATTGGGTGTTATGGGAAGTGTTCCCGGTTCTGGTTTACCTAATTAATGCAGCCTAAAAATTCTTTAATGGATTTGGAAATTAAAAGCATATTAGTATGTTATGTGTAAGCCAGGTTAAAGAGATGGGTCTTTAATCTAGATTTAAACTGCAAGAGTGTGTCTGCCTCCCGAACAATATTAGGTAGGTTACTTCAGAGTTTACGTGCAAAATAGGAAAATGATTTGCTGCCCACAGTTGATTTTGATATTCTAGTTATTATCAAATTGCCTGAGTTTTGAGAACGTTGCGGACGTGGAGGTTTATAATGTATAAGGAGCTCATTCAAATACTGAGGTGCTAAACCATTCAGGGCTTTATAAGTAATAAGCAATATTTTAAAATCTATACGATGTTTGATAGGGAGCCAGTGCAGTGTTGACAGGACCGGGCTAATATGGTCATACTTCCTGGTTCTAGTAAGAACTCTTGCTGCTGCATTTTGGACTAGCTGTAGTTTGTTTACTAAGCGTGCAGAGCAACCACCCAATAAAGCATTACAATAATCTAACCTTGAGGACATAAATGCATGGATTAACATTTCTGCATTTGGAATTGAGAGCATAGGCCGTAATTTAGATATATTTTTGAGATGGAAAAATGCAGTTTTACAAATGCTAGAAATGTGGCTTTCTAAGGAAAGATTGCGATCAAATAGCACAACTAGGTTCCTAACTGATGATGAAGAATTGACAGAGCAGCCATCAAGCCTTAGACAGTGTTCTAGGTTATATTACATGCAGAGTTTTTAGGTCCTATAATTAACACCTCTGTTTTTTCAGAATTTAGCGGTAAGAAATTACTCGTCATCCAGTTTTTTATATCTACTATGCATTACATTAGTTTTTCAAATTGGTTTGTTTCACCGGGCCGCTAAGAAATATAGAGTTGAGTATCATCAGCATAACAGTGAAAGCTAACACCATGTTTCCTGGTGATATCTCCCAAGGGTAACATGAAGCGTGAAGAGTAGCGGCCCTAGTACTGAGCCTCGAGGTACTCCATACTGCACTTGTGATTGATATGATACCTCTTCATTCACTGCTACGAATTGATGGCGGTCATATAAGTATGATTTAAACCATGCTAATGCACTTCCATTAATGCCAACAAAGTGTTCAAGTCTATGCAAAAGAATGTTGTGGTCAATTGTTTTAAACACAGCACTAAGATCCAACAGAACTAATAGAGAGATACAACCACGATTAGATAATAAGAGCAGGACATTTGTAACTCTAAGGAGAGCAGTCTCAGTACTATGATACGGTCTAAATCCTGACTGGAAATCCCCACATATACCATTTTTCTCTAAGAAGGAATATAATTGTGAGGATACCACCTTTTCTAGTATCTTGGACAGAAAAGGGAGATTCGAGATTGGTCTATAATTAACTAGTTCTTTGGGGTCAAGTTGTGTTTTTTTGATGAGAGGCTTAATAACAGCCAGTTTGAAGGTTTTGGGGACATATCCTAATGACAATGAGGAATCAATAATAGTCAGAAGAGGATCTATGACTTCTGGAAGCACCTCTTTTAGGTGCTTAGATGGTATAGGGTCTAACATACATGTTGTTGGTTTAGATGATTTAACAAGTTTATACAATTCTTCCTCTCCTATACTAGAGAATGAATGGAACTGTTCCTCAGGGGGTCTATAGTGCACTGTCTGATACGATACTGTAGCTGACGGCTGAATGGTTACAATTTTATCTCTAATAGTATCGATTTTAGAAGTAAAGTGGTTCATAAAGTCATTACTGCTGTGATGTTGGGAAATGTCAACACTTGTTGAGGCTTTATTTTTTTGTTAATTCAGCTACTGTATTGAATAAATACCTGGGGTTATGTTTGTTTTCTTCTAAAAGAGAAGAAAAGTAATCGGATCTAGCAGTTTTTAATGCTTTTCTGTAGGATAGGTTACTTTCCCGCCAAGCAATACGAAATAACTCTAGTTTTGTTTTCCTCCAGCTGCGCTCCATTTTTCGGACTGCTCTCTTTAGGGTGCGAGTATGCTCATTATACCATGGTGTCATACTGGTTTCCTTAACCTTCCTTAACCGTAAAGGAGCAACTGTATTTAAAATGCTAGAAAAGAGAGAGTCCATCGTTTCTGCTACATCATCAAGTTGTTCTGAGGTTTTGGATGTGTTAAGGAATTCGGATACATCAGGAAGATAACTTAAAAAGCAGTCTTTTGTGGTAGAAGTGATGGTTCTACCATACTTGTAACAGGAAGTAGAATTTACGATTTTGGCCATATGAAGTTTGCACAAAACAAAATAAAGATCTGAGATATCATCAGTTGGCTGCATAATTTCAACACTATCAACAGCAATTCCATGTGTCAGTATTAAATCTAGAGTATGATTTCGACAATGAGTAGGTCCTGAAACGTGTTGTCTAACCCCAAAAGAGTTCAGAATGTCTATAAATGCTGATCCCAATGCATCTTTTTCATTATCAACATGGATATTAAAATCATCAACTTTTAAAACTTTAACTGCAGCTAGAACTAACTCGGATGTAAAATCACCAAACTCTTTAATAAAGGTCTGTATGGTGGCCTGTATACAGTAGCCCATACAAACATCACAGGGGATTTATCATTAACATTTGTTTCTCTGGATAATGTTATATGAAGCACCATTACTTCAACGAGTTATACTTGAAGCCTGCCCTCTGAGAAATTCTGAAAACATTGTAATAAATTGAAGCAACACCTTCCCCTTTGCCTTTTAGACGCGGCTCATGTTTATAACAGTAATCTTGGGGGGTGGACTCATTTAAAATTCATCAGGTTTTAGCCAGGTTTCTGTCAAACAGATCACATCTAGATTATGATCAGTGATCATATTATTTACAAAAAGTGTTTTCGTAGAAAGGTTTCTGATATTCTATAAGCCAAGCTTTATCATTTGTTATCCGTATTGCATCTGTTTATTATTTGTTGAACCTCAATTAAATTGTTACTCTTAACTTGGTTTGGACGTTTTTTTATGTATTTTCTAGTTCGGGGAACATACACAGTTTCTATAGTGTGATATCTAGGTGATAGAATCTCTATGTGCTGTGAATTAACTGACCTCTGTGACGAGAGGCAGCTAGCAGATGGTCGGTTTAGCCAGTCTGTCTGCTTCCTGAACTGGGCTCCAGTTAGTCAAGTATAAACTCTAAGACTATTTGCCATATTTCTAGAGAGAAGAGCGGCGCCACCCCAGGATGGATGAAGACCATCTCTTTTCAAAACTGGTCAGGTCTGCCCCAAAAGCTTGTCCAATTGTCTATGAAACCTATGTTATTCTGTGGGCACCACTTAGACATCCATCCATTGAGTGATGACAATCTGCTATGCATCTCGTCACCACTGTAAGCAGGGAGGTGACACTTCAAAGTTTAGTGTTCAGGAATCAGAATCACTCAAACTGTTATGATAATAGAGATATATAAGCTCAAACATAAAAACAAAAAAAAAAATATTGAAAACATATGTTTTAAATGTATTTAAAAAATTGTTGATGTAAGATATGAGTTTAGAAATACAGTGTAGCTAAAGCCAGAAGTCTTAAAAAACTTCATTAGAAATGTCATAATCTGATCTGTAAAACTGTGAATTTTATGAAATATTTTCCAAGGGCATGTCATGTGTGTTTTTAGAGAAGGCTAATCAGATTGATTTATGGCACTTGTCATCTCTGTAAGATCTTACATGTAAACACTCATATGTGCTCTGACTGTGTTTTTGTCTGTGACAAGTCCCCGATTCATTGTTCTATTGTTCTCACCAAATGAGTCTTTCACACCTCCGCCAGGTATGACACATTATCCGCATTATTCTTTTATCATTATTCTTTTGTTTTTATTCCACCTTTATCAGCCTTTTTTGTGGAATTTCAATGTTTACAAAGCAACAAAGCAGCGATCTCACTTCAGTCTCTGTATGCATTTAGCCCTTATTTATCAAAAGCCTTATTATAAAAATACAACAAAACATTTTCTTACGACCTTACATGAATTATTGTGACAGAAATGCATTATGAAGAAGAAATTCACCTGCTATTAGTAGCATTAGAGCTAACATTAGCATCAAGCTACATCAGACAATTTATTAAATTATTAGTACACTTTTACTCAAAACTCACTTTGAACCCTGATCGAGTGTTTATATTAACATCCTTTTGCGATCACGGGTGGAATTTGGTCATTTACTATTGTAAAAATATGCTATTTGTAGCATTTTTCATCGCTGCACAAGTTAGCATTTCCGATGTACATTTTTTTTATATTTTATAAAATGCCCCAGATCTCAAGAAAATCTCATACCAAGCTTTTCTATCATAATCGCGGGTTTATTATTCGGATATTTTGTGTGTACAGAGGTCTTTCAGTTTTGTTGTGAGCAGATATGAACCAGGAACTGTTCACGAACCATGTGACACGATCTGACGCTGTCCGGTTTTGGGACTGTCAGATTGACAAGTCGAAGGTCCAATCAGAGGTCACAGTCTGGGTCACAGCTCGAGTACACGGAAGCAAGCACGGCACTGGGAGAGGCTATTTATCATCAGATCGCATAAATCAGTGGAAAATGAATAGAAATGACGATTCTGTCTGAAGAAATATGAAGTATACATCAGTAAATATATCCATATATCTCCGCAGATATGCATCTTTGGTCTATAAATCCTTATTGACGCTGTTCAGTGAGTCTATGTGAACACAAATAAACCGCTGCAGACGTGACTGAATATGAATGAGTGGTGAATTTCTATTCAAAATGTGGCACAATACGGATTTATTATTTTGCACTCCTGACATAAATTACTAAATAACTGTCACTGCAACAATGTTTTATCAAAATATTGGTCAAATATCGAAGCTAGAGTCTTTAAAATTTCATTTGATGCACAGTTTGTCCAGATCAAGTAAGAGAGTGATGTTTAACATGCTGTGAAAGTGAAACAATAATAAACTGGGGCCGTCGGCGATGTTTGCAAGTAAAGGGGTTAAAGATCTCTTCATATACTTCTTTTAAAATACTGGTTAAAAAATCATTAAAAGTTTTGTAGAATTAATTCCCTAAACCATCAATGCCTGGGCTTTTCCCTTCATTCAGTTCACTAATTGCTCTTTTTATTGGCATGCAATTATTGCATCCAGCTGCTGCTGATCACTGGGTGAGTATAAGATGGCAGCAAGTGCAATGCATTCCAGCTTTTCGCTTCGGAGCCGAGTGTTAGTATCGCTCTGCTCAACTGTGTCTGCTGTGAACTATGAGTTCAGCACGATCTCGGAAGCTTTGTGTGTTGGCGAGACGGCGCTTCAGTGGCGGTCGTTCCTGTGTCGAGTGGATTGCACACTTCAGACTGCACTACCCCTGTCGAGTTGCAAACGGTCAATTCCCCTGTGCGTCTCAGCACTAAAAGAGCATTTCCTAAAGAGCAAATTTCTCTAAAAGAGCTTCACGGGTGCGTCTTTGTAAAGACAACGGATCGTCCTTATAAGGATGCCGTTTCATGGTCACGATCGCTGCCTCACGTGTCTGGGCGTGGAGCACGCTGAGGTGGCTTTCGTGGATGACTCATGTTCTCACTTCGGGAATATGACCATCTCGGAGCTGCGAACCAGGCTCCGCTACCTTGAGGGGCAGGATCCAACACATCCTGCCCCGGCGGGCAGCTACTGCCTCCACCCACCCGCCAGCCGCAGTGCCCCAGCCTGATCATCGCCGAGGGCAGCCCCCTGCATCCGCCCCCGCTCACGCGCCGCATCTGCAGCAGCCTCCAAGTGGTGCAGTGGAGCTGGGCGCAGGCAAAATTGGCGGTGAGCAGAAGAGCAAGAGGCCCCGGGACAGTTGACCCAGAGAGAGGTAGCTGCTTTCTGGGGGATGGAGAAGGCATCTCTTCCTCCCCTGGAGGAGGGCCAGGCAGAGAATCTGGAAATCTTGACAGGAGAGCAGTTTTCTCCCTCTTTGGGTCCCAGGAGGGCACGGAGAGTTGCGGACGGCCAAGCTCTGTGTTCCCTGTGTTCCACCTCGCTGCCCCACTGCGGGTACGGCTGTGGTTCCGCTGATCCTGCTTGTACGGTTTTTAAGCGCCTGGTCAGCGCTACCCAGCCCGTCTCGCTGGCTTCTGCGAACCATCAGCCTCGGCTATGCAATTCAGATTGCCCGGCATCCCCCCAAGCTCTGCGGTGTCCGCTTCACTACAGTGAAAGCGTCCGATGCCCCTGTCTTGCGGGAAGAGATCGCAGTCCTACTGGCGAAGGACGCGATAGAGCCGGTCCCTCCAGCCGATATGAGGACGGGGTTTTACAGCCCGTACTTTATTGTACCCAAGAAAGGCGGTGGGTTATGACCGATCTTGGATCTGCGAGTTTTGAATCGGGCCCTCCATCGTCTACCGTTTAAAATGTTGACACAAAAAGTATGCGTTTCCCCCAGTGAGCCTTCTCGCACAGACACTGTGCAAAGTCCGGGAGGACGAGGAGCAAGTCTTGCTAGTAGCGCCATATTGGCCCACGTGGACCTGGTTCCCCGAACTAGTGCTCCTTGCGACAGCCCCTCCTTGGCCAATTCCTTTGACGAAGGATCTACGTACTGACTCAGAGATGGGGCACCATTTGGCACCCGCGTCCAGACCTTTGGAAACCCAATGTCTGGTCCCTTGACGCAGAGGTTCTAGGTGACCTACCCCAAGAGGTAGCGAACACCATCACTTCGGCAAAAGCACCGTCTACGAGACACACTTCCACCTTGAGGTGAAACATGTTCGTCGAGTGGTGTTCTTCTCGCCGAGAAGACCCCCGAAGATGTCCGATTGCAGTCGTGCTGTCCTTTCTGCAGCAAGGGCTGGAGCGAAGGCTGTCTCCCTCCACCCTCAAAGTCCAGGTTGCTGCTATTGCTGCATACCATGACCCCGTGAATGGGAAGTCTTTGGGTAAGCATGACCTCATCGTCAGGTTCCTTAGAGGGGCCAGGAGGTTAAATCCATCCAGGCCCCCCTGTATACCCTCTTGGGACCTGTCTCTTGTGCCTAACCCTCTGGAGTCTAAGGGTATTTTTGGGGCCTGGAGAAGTTTTGTCATGCCCTGACATTTGTGCTTTTTTCAGTTTCTTATCAATATCTGAATGGTTAAAGTCTAATCTCACTGTAAACAGCACAAACTGGGCTATAATAATATGTAAAATGTATGAATGTAAATCAGAATCAGAATCAGAATCAGAATGAGCTTTATTGCCAGGTATGTTTACACATACGAGGAATTTGTTTTCGTGACAGAAGCTCCGCAGTACAACAGAATGACAGCGACAGAACATTAAACACATAATAAAAGAATATAAAAATACAAAAAATACAAATAAGTAGATAAGAAATGACAATATACAAATATACAAATTGACAGTTGTAGGCAGGTATATTCCAAAAATGCAGTTATGTATGTACATGTATATTATGTGCAAAATTTAAGTGTATACTAAGTATGTGTGTTAGATAAATTAAGTGTATGTGTATATAAATATAAAGTGTAGTGTGTTCAGTGTGTTCAGTGTGTATCAGCTGTTCATAAGATGGATTGCCTGAGGGAAGAAACTGTTCCTGTGTCTGGTCGTTCTGGTGCTCAGTGCTCTGTAGCCTCGACCAGATGGCAACAGTTCAAAGAGGGAGTGTGCTGGATGTGAGGGGTCCAATGTCAATGTCAATGTCACCTTTATTTATATAGCGCTTTAAACAAAATACATTGCGTCAAAGCAACTGAACAACATTCATTAGGAAAACAGTGTCAATAATGCAAAAATGATAGTTAAAGGCAGTTCATCATTGGATTCAGTTATGTCATCTCTGTTCAGTTAAATAGTGTCTGTGCATTTATTTGCAATCAAGTCAACGATACGTACTGGATCCGGGTGACTGCAGTGACCCTCTGATCTGGACACAGACTGGATCTGGTGGCCACGGTGACCTCGGAACAAGAGAGAAACAGACAAATATTAGCGTAGATTCCATTCTTCTAATGATGTAGCAAGTACATAGGTTGTTATGGGAAGTGTTTCCGGTCCAGAGTGATTTTAACAGCCCTTTTGCTCACTCTGGATAAGTACAGTTCTTGAATAGATGGGTGTCACGGCAGGGATCCAATGAGGCACGGAGATAGAACCAATTGCGAGTAAGTCTTTTATTAAGGGCAATCCAAAAGGGTAAACAGTCCAGGCAGAGGTCGATACCAAACAAAACCAAACCAAACATAAACAAACAAGGACACAAGGCAAGAGCACGACAAGATGACGGACATGAATTAACAACGACTCCGTGACACATACTAAGACTGACCAGGTTATATACACAAGGAGAGGCAAATGCTAATGGGAAACTGACAGGGTGTGATGATAGGTAATTAGTGACAGCTGGGTGCAATAATTAAGCAGGGACGTGAGGAATGTGATTAATGAAGTGAAAGACACCGTGGGAAAAGAGGACATCTAGTGGACACCCAGGGAACACAACCCAGACACTGTGACAATGGGAGAGTTGAACCGATGATTCGCTCACCAGTCCAGACTACCCTCTGTAGTCTTCTGAGGTCAGATTTAGAAGCTGAGCTGAACCAGACAGTTACTGAAGTGCAGAGGATGGATTCGATGATGGTGGAGTAGAACTGTTTCAGCAGATCCTGTGGCAGGTTAAACTTCCTCAGCTGGCGAAGGAAGTACAACCTCTGCTGGGCCTTTTTCACAATGGAGTCAATGTGAATGTCCCACTTCAGGTCCTGAGAGATAGTGGTGCCCAGGAACCTGAATGACTCCACTGCAGTCACAGTGCTGTTCATGATGGTGAGTGGGGGGAGTGCAGCGGGGTTTCTCCTGAAGTCCACAGTCATCTCCACTGTTTTGAGCGTGTTAAGCTCCAGGTTGTTGAGAGTGCACCAGACAGCCAGCTCTTTAACCTCCTGCCTGTAAGCAGACTCGTCACTGTCCTGAGTGAGGCCGATGAGTGTGGTGTCGTCTGCAAACTTCAGGAGCTTGACAGAGGGGTCCTTAGATGTGCAGTCATTAGTGTACAGGGAGAAGAGCAGTGGGGAGAGAACGCAGCCCTGGGGAGCTCCGGTGCTGATTGTACGGGTGCTGGATGTGTATTTTCCCAGCCTCACTAGCTGCTGCCTGTCTGTCAGGAAGCTGTTGATCCACTGACAGACGGAGGTGGGCACGGAGAGCTGAGTTAGCCTGGGCAGGAGGAGGTTTGGCATGATCGTGTTAAAAGCCGAGCTGAAGTCCACAAACAGGATCCTCACATAGGTTCCCGGTCTGTCTAGGTGTTGCAGAACATAATGCAGTCCAATGTTTACTGCATCGTCCACAGACCTGTTTGCTCTGTAGGCAAACTGAAGAGGATCCAGCAAGGGTCCAGTGATGTCCTTCAGGTGGGCCAGCACCAGTTTTTCAAATGACTTCATGACTACGGATGTTAAAGCCACAGGCCTGTAGTCATTTAGTCCTGTAATTTTGGGTTTCTTTGGGATGGGGATGATGGTGGAGCGTTTGAAGCATGAAGGGACTTCGCACAGCTCCAGCGATCTGTTGAAGATCTTTGTGAAGATGGGGGCCAGCTGGTCAGCACAGGATTTCAGACAGGCTGGTGTAACACAATCTGGGCCTGGTGCTTTTTTCCTTTTCTGCTTCCGGAAGACCTGGCGCACCGCATCCTCGCTGATCTGTATTGCAGGTGTGGGGGAGAGGGGGGATGCAGGAGGTGTGAATGGTGAGAGCGCTTGATTGGAGAGGTGTTCAGGATGGGTTGCAGGAGCTGTTAATGGTGTGAACGGTTGTGTGGAGAGGTGTTCAGGGCAAAAACACAAATGATTGTGTTTTTGAGAAAAAAAAACTATTATGCGTGGTTAGTGAAAAACTAAAAATGTTAAAACACTTGAAAAAGGCAAAAAAACACATAGAGAACATTGGTTCCCGGGATTTTTGAGAACTGGAGCTTGTAGCCTAGAATTTTTATTTCTAAATTATGTGAAAATCATCTTGTTTACTCACTTACAGAAAACAATATATTGATTTACATTTTCTAAGACACTTTTTGTTGGTAAAAGTCATATGCGAGTAGGCGTCAACTATCATGAATATCATTGTGATTTACACCTGAGAAGACAAAGGCCCGCATAATGAGCTGCATAATGAGCTGCATAATGAGCCATTCAGTCATCTGTGCCACTGAGAGGAAGGAGTTACAAGAAAGAATGTGAGAACAAAATAAATCTGTATAATTTTATGTTTGTAGTTTATTTAGAATATATTTAATTATCCCACAACATACTTTAATATCCACTTGGGGGAGCAGTTAAACAGTTTATAAGGAACAATCAAAGCTGACTTTCAAACAAATTTTTTGGCATCAATACTCCAGTCACACAATCCTTCAGAAATCCTTTTAACAATCTTATTTTCTACAAAAAAACATTTATTGTTGTTATTATTATCATTATTATTATTATTATTAATGTTGAAAAGAGCTGAGAATATTTTTTAGGTTTTTTAGGGGGAATAAATTGAAAGAACAGCATTGTTTATACATTTGTTAGCCTACAGTTATTTATTTGTTACATTTATATTATTTACATCAAGCTTTTGAATGGTATAGTATTGTATATTGTTATTGAAATTTCATAATGTTTCACTTGATTATATATTTAGTCAGGAATTATAGTTTGGAAAAAGTCTTTGGAAAAAGTCTAACTAGTAAAATGTTTACACGTTATGTGAAAACTAGTACAAGTATATAATTAAATAAAAAGAGACTTACTCATGTTTATGATCTCTGCTGAATAAAGTGCTTCATTCTTTTTTTTCTGAGGAAATCCATTTCTCAAATCCTCAACCACATGACATCTTTTTGGGGTGATTTATGTCTTATTCCTCTCATCGTGAAGCAAACAGTAAAATAAAAACTTGAAGAACAGGCTCTCTGCTTTTTCTTCTGTTATGGGCGTATTCAAGCCGCAGGTCACATTAGATATGATGAAGGGAGACATGAAAAACAGACATCGCGTTGTTTTCATATGGATTACTTTATCACAGAAAATCTGTTTTCGGCGGCACTTTCAAAAACTGTTTAGTTTAAAAGTAGACATGTCAAGCTTTCTATAGATATCTCTCTCATGTCTCTTCGTTGAGTATTCACGGAGTTACAGTTCATTTTAATGACGTGTTTGTAAATAAAGATCAGCGCAGACAAAGGCTGCAGACAGCACACCTTGTTTGTTATCTTTATTTTATAAGTGCACAAAGTTTTGTTGTTATTATGTCTGTATCCAAAAAAAAGTAGACCCTTTACAGATTCGATTGATGTATTGCTCTTATCTGTACGATTAAAACTGAAAGTGTAATTTAAGTTCTTTTCGGGGTTATCAGGAGAAAATGACTCAAAACGCGTATCCGCGTTAATCGACTTCAAAGGGTTAAATCACTACAGCAGGGCCCATTCGAGCCTTTGCATTCAGTTGAGCTAAAGTTGACTCCCAGGTATTCCTGAGGCCCAGGCCTGGCTACGTGCCCAAGGTTCCCACTACACCCTTCAAAGACCAAGTGGTGAACCTGCAAGCGCTGCCCCTGGAGGAGGCAGACCCAGCCCTGGCTTTGCTTTGTCCCGTCCGAGCATTAAGGTGTTACGTAGACCGGACACAAAGCTTCAGGACCTCAGAACAGCTCTTTGTCTGTTACGGAGGCCGGCAGAAGGGGAGTGCCGTCTCTAAGCAGAGGATGGCCCACTGGATTGTGGATGCCATAACCCTGGCTTATCAGGCTCAGGATGTGCCCTGCCCGGTCAGGTTGCAAGCTCACTGAACTAGAAGTGTTGCATCCTCCTGGGCGCTGGCTCGTGGTGCCTCGCTGACAGATATTTGTAGAGCTGCGACCTGGGCGACCCCTAACATGTTAGCTAGGTTCTATAGCCTTCATGTAGAGCCGGTATCCTTCTGTGTTCTCACCTCAAACGGGTAGTGGCACTGAGAGGCTCCGGTTAGTTTCGGCTTGCTCACCCTAAGCAGCTGGACGTGGCGGAACGTCCGGCACCAGGCCTTCATGATGTATCCGTGAGAACCATGGAAGGGTGGGTTCCATATTGAGACCTAAGCGGTACTCGTATGTGTATAGTCCACGGTATAGCCTTAGAGCCCGTGTTTCCCCGGCAGACTTTTGCCTTCCCAAGAGGGTTTTTAATCACCTCAAATTTCTCTGTATACTCCTAAACAGATGCTATATGTGTATTTGCCTCCGAGACCTCCTTCCGGAAGGATGGGGCTTCCGCAGCGTCCCGGTTCCAAGTGGACCGGGTACGTTTTCCCAGTGTTATCCAATCTCACCCAGTGAGGTAGTGCTTTGACAACAGTGAGTGGAGCTACTTGTTCTGAGCCCCGGCCTACACCTAACAGGGACGCAGGCGGCTCGCACAGGGCACTGGAAGGGGCAGCACCCATGGAGCTTTGACGCTACGTCCCGTCGCCATGGTTGCTGTACCGCCGCTGAGCTGCCGGGTCCCCGGCTCGGCTCCTCAGCGAAAAACTGGAATGTATTGCACCTGCTGCCTTCTTATACTCACGCAGTGATCAGCAGCAGCTGGATGCAATAATTGCATGCCAATGTGCATTGGCTCGTTTAGTTTACACTCGAAGTAGATTGGTCTATCAAAGCGATATCCCATATTCGGTTGTCACCGACGTGGCGTCTCCATTCCCTCCTTCAGGGAACGAGGGTTACCATACGTAACCGAGATGTTTTTCTCCATCATTTACTCCCTCTGCTTTAAATAGCTTTTCATAATATATTCTTTTATTGCTCTTAAGATCTCCTTATTTGTTTCCACCATACCTCCATTTTCCCTTTTAATGCTTTGATTGTTTGTGCCATTCCCCTTCTTTCCAAGTCAAAGAAAAACTTTGTAAATTTTTCTCCTTCCACTGTGTACTTTGCTTTGCTTCTTGAACATTATATTTATTGAATTTTTAACAAAACAAACAAGTGATACATTGACATAAACTTAATTTTTCACAACGTAATCCCCAAAGTAAATAGAAATACACAATAAAAAATAAATAAAAATAAAAAACATCCCACATAACAGAGTAACAAAGACAATGTTAATAAGGAGAGAGAAAAAAAAAAAAAACACACACACCTCGGCACTTTACTTTACTTTCTTAATTTCCTTCATAATGTCTCAGAAACTCAGTTAATAGTTTCCATATTTCTTCAAAATTTCCTCCCTTTCCTCTAACAATATAAGTGAGTCGTTCCAATACAATACATGATGCCATCTCCTGCACCCACATATGATTTGAGGGTACATCCATTTTCTTCCCGTACAGAGATATTAACCGTCTGGCCTGCAGGAGTCCAAAGTCGATCAGTTTTATTTGTCTGGAGCTAAAAACACAGTTCTCAGGATATATGCCCAGCACACATATTTTTGCCTCAACAGGTATGTTTACTCCAGCAATCTTTGACAGAGTCTGCATGACTGACTTCCAATACTGATGTAATTTTGGACAATCCCATACACAGTGAAAAAGAGTACCCTTTCCATCTAAACATTTACTACAGCTATCTGGGATATTAGGTGACCAACGGTTCAGTTTGACCGGAGTTATGTATGTTCTCATCAACCATTTATATTGGAGGAGTTTCATCCTGGTACTAATTGACTGTTTTTGGGCTTTTAAACATGCAGCTTCCCAGTCTGCCACCTTTATCTCCTCTTGAATGTCAGATCTCCATGCATCCAGCTTATCAACGGTGGATTCCTCATCATGTGTTAGTAAAGTTGCATAAAATAAAGAAATATGACCTCTCCTTTCAAGATTTTGCAATATAATATTCTCTAGGTTTGACAGTGTTGGTTCAGATTCAATCTGTTTATATTTTGACATAATGAAATGTTTAATTTGTAAGTGTTTATAGAAATGTTTCTTTGGAATGTCATATGTTTGGCATAACTGCTCAAATGTAAGAAGGTTGCCATCCTTATAAAGGTCTGCCAGCTTCTGTACACCTTTATCTGCCCAGATTTTGAAACCCCCATCAGCTTTTCCTGCCTTAAAACCTGTGTTGCCCCAAATAGGCGAAAAAGGAGAGATGGGAGGGATACCTCCCATATACTGATGAGCCCTATACCAAATATCAATTGTGTTTTTTAAAAAGTTTTTTGGGGCATGCAGAATATAAATACAGATTCAAGTTAAGTTTTGTTTCTAATTGTTCAATTTTTGTCCATGCGGGGGGTGTTTCAGTTGCAAAGTAGAATATGGCTGAGCGCAGCTGTGCAGACCAGTAATATAATTTAAAATTAGGGAGTTGTAACCCCCCTCTCTCATATGGCAGGTACAGCAGGCGAAGCCTTAGTCTAGGTTTTTTATTATTCCAAATTAATCTATTAAGGACAGTGTTTAATTCATCAAAAAATTGTTTTGAGAGAGGCAAAGGGAGTGCCTGAAACAGATATAAAAATGTTGGTAATATGCTCATTTTGATCATGTTTATTCTGCCAATAATTGACACGGGCATTACTGCCCATTTATCTAAAGACTCCTTTACTTCACTAATCAAAGGATCATAATTCATTGGTACAATGGTTTTAATGTCTGGGGTGATTTTAACACCAAGATACACAAATCCCTCTTTTGCATTGATAAACGGGGGCTGTATGACTGGATTTAGCCTCTCGTCCCTATTCAAAAATAGAATAGAGGATTTTGAATCATTTATTTCATAGCCAGAAAATCGACCGAATAGCTCTATTTGTTGCATTAAATTTGGGACACTGATGGACAACCTTGTCAAAAAAACTATTAGATCATCAGCATATAGGGCCAATCTATGCTCTTGATCTCCTAACTGGATGCCAAATATATCATTTCGTTTTCTTATCATCATTGCCAAGGGTTCCATAGCCAAAATAAATAACATTGGAGATAACGGGCATCCCTGGCGAGTGGAACGTTCCAATGCGAAAGGTTTAGAGACTATGTTGTTTGTCAAGACACTGGCTATAGGATCTGTATACAAAAGTTTAACCCATTTGAGAAAGTTAAATCCAAATCCATACCTCGGAAGAACGTTAAACAAATATGACCACTCTATTCTGTCAAAGGCCTGACGGGCATCAAGTGATAATAAAGCCGTATCTTTAGCATCAAATTTCTCATGAATTATATTCAAAACTCTTCTTATATTATGAAACCCTTGACGTTTTGGTACAAAGCCATTTTGATCGTTATGAACTAGATGTGAGATAAAGGGGTCTAATCTTTTTGCTAAAACTTTACAAAGTATTTTAGTGTCAACCCCCATCAGACTTATTGGTCTGAATGATGAGCATTCTGCAGGAGGTTTACCTGGTTTTAATATCAAAGTGATCATAGCCTGTCTTAGAGTGGGTGGGAGAACCTCATTTTTAAATGCTTCTTCATACATGTTAAAAAGTGGAACTATTAATTTTTCTTTGAAAGTTTTGTAAAATTCAATCGTAAATCTGTCTAACCCCGGAGCTTTACCACTGTTAATGCTTTGTATGGCCTGTGATATCTCTTCAATACTTAAATTCCTGTCCAACTCTTGTTGTGTGTCTTCTGTGAGTGTCTGGAACTGAAGTTGGTCCAAGAATAGGTCTTGTTCTTCCGAGGTATGGTAACAATCAGACCTATACAAATTTTCATAAAATTGTCTAAAACTATCGTTAATTTCAGATGGGTCTACCGTTACCTCACCCGAGGGTGTCTTTATGTTATTAATTGCTCTTTCACTCTGTGTTTTCTTTATTCTCCATGCCAAGAGCTTTCCAGCTTTCTCACCTTGGTCATAATAAGATTGCTTTAACCACATTAAACTTTTTGCTGCCGCATCAGAAGACAATTTATTATATTCAGTTCTCAATCGTAACAATTCACTTTGTTTTATTGGGTCATCACTAGCATTTGAGTCTAATTCCAAAGATTTAATTTGCTTATCCAAGATTTCCATTTGTTTTTGTTGTTGTTTATTCTTCGTACTCGTATAGCTAAGAATTTCACCTCGAATATATGCTTTAAATCCTTCCCATCTCATTGCGGCACAAGTTTGATCTGTATTTAACTCAAAGTAATTATCTATTTTCTCCCCTATAAATTTAACAAAGTTTGAATTCTGTAGCCATCTTGCTTGAAACCGCCAACGGAATTGTTTGTGGGTAAAGTTGTCCATGTAAACATTCAGTGAGATAGCTGCATGATCACTGATCACTATGCTATCATACTGACATCGTTTGATCCTTGATAAAAGTTCCCTTGAGACAAGAAAGTAATCTATACGTGAGCGGGATTTTTGTATACCTGAGTAACAGGAAAATTCTATTTTATCAGGATTTTGTTCCCTCCACACTTCCACCAAGTTCATATCCAATATATATTGATTTATTAAATGTCTAGTTTGGGCTTTATAGATATCTGAGCCTGTTGAACGATCTATACTTGGATTCAAGGTACAGTTAAAGTCTCCTCCAATTATATAGAGTCCTTGCAGAGTGGATACGGTAAAAAATAGATCTTCAAAAAACTTTGGTTTGTTTTCATTTGGGCCATACACACTCACTAAATTCAAAGTGATTGAGAGAATGTTACCCTGTACAATTACGTATCTACCCGCCGGGTCTTTTTTTATTTGTAGCATTTGGAATGGTATGCTCCTATGAATCATAATAATTACGCCTCTTGCATAATTACTGTATGATGAGTGTATCACCTGGCCAGGCCATCTGTTTTTTACAAATTTTAATTCACAATCTGTAAGATGCGTTTCTTGAAGAAAAATTATTTTCGATTTGAGTTGCTTAATCCTGTTGATAACCTGCTTTAGTTTAATTCTTTTCCTGAGTCCTCTGACATTCCAACTTGTGATTTTTATATCAGACATTATGAGTATTCACTTGTTCCATACTTTGTTGGTTTTTTCAGACATATTAATATAACAATACATTGTGCCGAGTTAGTATGAAATACAGATAACTTTTGAATAAAAAAAAAACAAATAACTAAATGAAAAAAGAAAATTCTGAAAATGACACATAACACTTAAAATCCCCCCGCCCCCTCCCTTACTCAGATTAGTAAATGGGGGTTTGTGCTAATCCACTAATAAGGGGAGTAGCTAAACTATAAAACCCAACTTCAAAAAGCAGCAGTGGTGTCCGTAAACCATGCATACACCAAACTAAGAAATAAACACAGCAAACCCATATGAACATGTTAACAGTCCCTCAATGAAATGATTCAACAGCAATGCTTTTTATCTGCTCATATTGTCTCCTTTTCAAAAATAAAAGTTTAACCAAAATATGTAGTATTAATGTGTTTAGAAAAAGAGAGAAAAAGAATATACACACATATACACATATATATATACATATGCATACATATACATGTGTCTATAGTGGCGTTATGAAAGTATTATAGAAAATACCTTAAAGTGCAGTTATTAGGTGTCAGTGTGAACAGCTGATTTTTCTAGTTCGGAAACCGAATCGTTCACCATCATAGTCAGTCCTGTCCAGCGTGTCTGCGGAGAAAATCCCCAGCCTCCTTTGGGGATGAAAACAGCTGTAGCTTCCCATTGTGGAGGATCCTCATCTTACATGGATTATATTGGAACCCGCGGAAAATGCCTTTTTCAACGGACACTTTCCTGACGGTGTTGAACTCAGCTCGTAGTCGGACGGTCTCAGCTGAAAGATCCTGGGCGAAAAAAAGTTTGTTTCCTTCGTGTTCGATATTACGTTGTTTTGTGGAACGGAAAACAAACTCCCGGTCTTGGAAATTCAGGAATCGGATAAGGACTGCTCTGTGCTGGTTTGGCTTTGGAGGTGCCAGGGTTCGGTGAGCCCTCTCAATGACAAAGGATTTGTCGGTCTCAAGCCAGCGCGGCAGCGCCTCCCGAATGTACTCCAGTAGCGGCCGCTGACCCTCGGTGCCTTCCCGGAGGCCAAACAAGTGAAGGTTCTTCCTGCGGCCCCGGTTCTCCAGGTCGTCAGTCTTTGCCTCTAGGTAGGATATTCGCTTCATGGCATTGTTAAGGTCGACCGTGCTCTTTTCCAGGAGCTCCTCCGCCGACATGATTCTATTCTCAGCTTCCTCCAGTCGAGTAACATTAGTGGCTACATTTTGCTTCACCTCCGTCATGTTTTTCTCCAAAGCAGCGATGGACTTACTCATTTCACCCATACGATTATCTATGCTGTTCAACTTGGTTCCAAATCCACTGAACTCCGAGTGCAATGACCGAAGTTCAGCTAACACCGTGGTAAGATCACACATGCTATCCGTGCTAGCAGCCCCCACGTTGTCTTGATCTGCTGCCGAAATGTCAGTTTTAGCTGGTTTTTGGGAACCGCGTTTTCGTGTGAAAATATCACATTCCTTGAGAGTAGCAGATTTTGACATCTTCCGATTCAGTTTACGCTTCAAAGGCTGGGTTTTTTTAAATTTTTGATGCAGGCTACACGGAGCATTCACTTTAAGCTGCCATCTTGGTTCACGGCTCTATAGCGCCCCCCTTGCTTTGCTTCTTAATCTTATCCCGTTGTATTTCTTTTCTTCTATTTCTTTTATCTTTTGCAAATATTTTTCATTCTTATTCATTTCCTTTTCTAATTGTTCTCTTATTTCTCTTTCCTTACCCTTTTTACATCTTTGTACTATCCCACAGTATTTCATGGTAAACCTTTTGTTTAAATACTTCTCATTTTCCCACCAAATTCTTTTATCTTCTCTATACATTCCATTTTCTTATTCCCTTGTAATGATTTCTTGTATACTTAAAACATAGTCTTGATTTTTTAGAATCTCAGTGTTTAAAACCCATACTCCCGGCTCTCTTTTCACTAAATTCCAATCTATTTGCATAAAGATAATGATCACTTAAACTTGTTTCTTTGTACCTTATTTTCCCCAAAAATCTTTCAATATTCCTTGTACATAAAATAAAATCAATTCTTGTTTTACACATAAAATTCCCCACTACTTGTCTTCTTGAAAATTCTATTTTCTTTTCATTCCTTTCTCTCCATACATCAATCAAATTATTTTCTTCCATCAGCAATTTTAACTCTTTTCGTCCTGGGTCTGTCTTAAAAACCATTCCCTCGGCCATATCCAATTTACTAAACACAACTTTAAAATCCCCCATAATAATTATGTCCTTATATTTCCTTACAAGTTTCCGTAAATCATTATAATATTCCATCTTCTCCATCTCTTTTGTTGGTGCATGTACATTTACTACAAGTATATTCCTCTCTTCATATTCCATATTTCACTAATACAGTGACATGCCCTTTCCTGTCCAAGATACTAGAAAAGGTGGTATCCACACAATTATATTCCTTCTTAGAGAAAAATGGTATATGTGAGGATTTCCAGTCAGGATTTAGACCGTATCATAGTACTGAGACTGCTCTTCTTAGAGTTACAAATGATCTGCTCTTATCATCTGATCGTGGGTGTATCTCTCTATTAGTTTTATTGGATCTTAGTGCTGCGTTTGACACAATTGACCACAACATTCTTTTGCATAGACTTGAATACTTTGTTGGCATCAGTGGAAGTGCATTAGCATGGTTTAAATCGTACTTATATGACCGCCATCAGTTCGTAGCAGTGAATGAAGATGTATCCTATCGATCACAAGTGCAGTATGGAGTACCTCAAGGCTCAGTACTAGGGCTGCTACTCTTCACGCTTTATATGTTACCCTTGGGAGATATCATCAGGAAACATGGTGTTAGCTTTCACTGTTATGCTGATGATACTCAGCTCTATATTTCTTCGCAGCCCGGTGAAACACACCAATTTGAAAAACTAATGGATTGCATAGTCGATATAAAAAACTGGATGACGAGTAATTTCTTACTGCTAAATTCGGAAAAAACAGAGGTGTTAAATATAGGACCTAAAAACTCTGCTTGTAATAACCTAGAACACTGTCTAAGACTTGATGGTTGCTCTGTCAATTCTTCGTCATCAGTTAGGAACCTAGGTGTGCTACTTGATCGCAATCTTTCCTTAGAAAGCCACGTTTCTAGCATTTGTAAAACTGCATTTTTCCATCTCAAAAATATATCTAAATTACGGCCTATGCTTTCAATGTCAAATGCAGAAATGTTAATCCATGCATTTATGACCTCAAGGTTAGATTATTGTAATGCTTTATTGGGTGGTTGTTCTGCACGCTTAGTAAACAAACTACAGCTAGTCCAAAATGCAGCAGCAAGAGTTCTTACTAGAACCAGGAAGTATGACCATATTAGCCCGGTCCTGTCAACACTGCACTGGCTCCCTATCAAGCATCGCATAGATTTTAAAATATTGCTTATTACTTATAAAGCCCTGAATGGTTTAGCACCTCAGTATTTGAATGAGCTCCTTTTACATTATAATCCTCTACGTCCGCTACGTTCTCAAAACTCAGGCAATTTGATAATACCTAGAATATCAAAATCAACTGCAGGCGGCAGATCCTTTTCCTATTTGGCGCCCAAACTCTGGAATAACCTACCTAACATTGTTCGGGAGGCAGACACACTCTTGCAGGTTAAATCTAGATTAAAGACCCATCTCTTTAACCTGGCATACACATAACATACTAATATGCTTTTATTATCCAAATCCGTTAAAGGATTTTTAGGCTGCATTAATTAGGTAAACCGGAACCGGAAACACTTCCCATAACAACCTATGTACTTGCTACATCATTAGAAGAATGGCATCTACGCTAATATTTGTCTGTTTCTCTCTTGTTCCGAGGTCACCGTGGCCACCAGATCCAGTCTGTGTCCAGATCAGAGGGTCACTGCAGTCACCCGGATCCAGTACGTATCCAGACCAGATGCTGGATCAGCACCTAGAAAGGACCTCTACATCCCTGAAAGACAGCGGAGACCAGGACAACTAGAGCCCCAGATACAGATCCCCTGTAAAGACCTTGTCTCAG
The DNA here is from genome assembly GCF_963082965.1 of Carassius carassius. Classification (NCBI taxonomy): domain Eukaryota; kingdom Metazoa; phylum Chordata; class Actinopteri; order Cypriniformes; family Cyprinidae; genus Carassius; species Carassius carassius. Next base: position 1,719,653 of record NC_081799.1, read on the forward strand.
AGGAGCACCAGGACAAGACCACAGGAAACCGATAATTCTTCTGCACAATCTGACTTTGCTGCAGCCTGGAATTGAACTACTGGTTTCGTCTGGTCAGAGGAGAACTGGCCCCCCAACTGAGCCTGGTTTCTCCCAAGGTTTTTTTTCTCCATTCTGTCACCGATGGAGTTTCGGTTCCTTGCCGCTGTCGCCTCTGGCTTGCTTAGTTGGGGACACTTCATCTACAGCGATATCGTTGACTTGATTGCAAATAAATGCACAGACACTATTTAACTGAACAGAGATGACATAACTGAATCCAATGATGAACTGCCTTTAACTATCATTTTTGCATTATTGACACTGTTTTCCTAATGAATGTTGTTCAGTTGCTTTGACGCAATGTATTTTGTTTAAAGCGCTATATAAATAAAGGTGACATTGACATTGACATGCACATTCACTAATTATTTCACTTATTTTCTTTCCAGTTAGTTTCTTATAACAAAATAAAATCTTCCTGTTTACAAGTTTCCTTAACATTTTCAAATGTTCTTATATCCACTAACCCTCTAGCATTAAAAGTACCCATTCTTAAAACCATAGCACAACATTTAAAAAAAAAAAAAAGACATTCATAAAATCAATTTTTTTTATCCCATCTCCTCCAAGTCCTTTGTCAACTCATTTCTATCCATATTTTGTTGCACACTTCATTTAGTCACTCTTTTTTGTAGCTACCTCCATGTTTGGTATTCGGTACCACCTGTCTATTCCCTTTGTCCATTCGTTCTTTACTACCGTTATTTTCTGTAGTTTGGCTCACTACCATTCCTCTGATTTCTCCTTCTTGCTCCTTTTCTGTATCTCTTTCATGCACCTGCCCGCACACCTGCTCCTCTCACTTCCTCTCACTTTTCCTCTCCCTCCATCCAGCATTCATATTTATTTAGGACCTCTCTGCAATCCGGGCATTTAACCACTTTGCATTCTCTTGCGAAGTGGCCCCTCTCTTCACATATGTAGCACCTGAAATCTGGACAGTCTTTACTCACATGATCCGGGCTCGTGCACAGCTGACAGGTTTTCACCTGGTGACTGTGCATCAACCGGAAAAATTGTGGCCTCTCAGCTGTCTCCAATTTTGTGCTATATGGTAATGAGGCCACCTCTCTCTGGAACCTTGCTTTTATAAACCGGGTGCCATCATCAACATTAGTGCCTGGATACACCGTCCTTTTAATTGTGGATAGAGGGAAAACTCCCCACTGTTTCAGTTTATTTAAAATGTCCTCATCTTCAATGTAAGCAGGCAGGTGCATGAAAGAAACAACATGGTCTCTGTCTTTTAACCTCAAAAGTCATATCTTTAATGTTCAGTCCATTCATTAAAATTTCTGTGTCCTCCTCCTGTTTAAGTGTAATTTTATACTCGCATACTTGTTACTCGTTTACTTGTGTCTCACTGCTAGAATCTTTCCTTCCCCAATTTTCTCCATCACTGCTTTTATAATATCCAATGCTCTTACTTCTTTTTTATCTTGTAAATCCACTGTAATCGTTGCTTCCTTTTTGTACACTCTTTTCATGTTTTCCTTTCTTTCTTCTTTCCTCTGTCCATGTCCATCTCTTTGTTGTTTGTCCGGTCCGTCCGGTCCGGTCCATGATTCTCCTGCCATTGCCAAATCCATTAACGAGTCCGTCAATCAAAAACAAAAAGCACATAGACTAATATTTAAGTTCCTCCCAAACAGCATATGCTGCTGGGAGGATTAAATAAGATAAAAAAAACTAAACCCAAACCCAAAAAACTAAAAAATAAACATTGATTCTAACATAAAACAAACAAAAACAAAGACACCTATGGTGTGCATTCTTTACCGTTTGCAGCCAATACTGACTTGCAACTGATTAGCTCCCTATACAGGCTCAGGTTGGTATGGCCGTAAGCGAGGGCTGCTGCAAATAGAGGGCTATTTAACCAGGCACAAACCTGCTTAGCTTCCGAGATCAGACAAGATCAGGCATAGCCAGGTTGTTATGGTCATAAGCGAAAGCTGCTGCAAAGAGAGGGCTATTTAACCAGGTACAAACGTGCATAGATTTTGAGATTGGGCATGAGATTTTTTTGGCAAGATTATTAGATAATTAGTGAAAAAATCCAAAATCTTACAGCACCTGGTATTCCCTTCCAAGTACTAACAACACCCAAACCTGCTTTGCCTCTGAAATTGGGCATAGACTTTTCTTTCTTTTTTTTTTCAAGATTATAAGGTTATTAGTGAAAAAATCCAAAAGATTACAGCACCTGGAATTCCCTATCCCTATTCCCTAGTCTATCATCCAAGTACTAACCAAACCTGCTTAGCTTCCTAGATCAGACGAGATCAGGCATAGCCAGGTTGGTTCGGCCGTAAGCAAGGGCTGCTGCAAAGAAAGGACTATTTAACCAGGCACAAACCTCCTTAGATTCCGAGATCATACATAGCCAGCTTGGTTTGGCCATAAGCGAGGGCTGCTGCAAAGAGAGGGTTATTTAAAGATCAGCCACTCTAATCACCAGTGCATTGTATATGTAGGGAAAAAGACCCAAAAGCTTACAGCACCTGGTATTCCCAGGTGGTCTCCCATCTAAGTACTAACCAGGCCCAAACCTGCTTTAGAATCCGAGATCGGGCATAGACTCTTTTATTTATTTATTTTTTGCAAGATTATTAGATAATTAGTAAAAAAATCCAAAACTTTACAGCACCTGGTATTGCCAGGCGGTCTCCCTTCCAATTACTAACCAAACCCAAACTTGCTTTGCTTCTGAAATTGGGCATAGACTTTTTTTTGCAAGATTATTAGGTAATTGGTGAACAAATCCAAAAGCTTACAGAACCTGGTATTCCCAGGCGGTCTCCCAACCTAGTACTAACCAGGCCCAAACCTGCTAAGCTTCCGAGATCAGACATAGTCAGGTTGGTTTGGCCATAAGCGAGGGCTTTTGCAAAGAGAGGGCTATATAAAGATCAGTCACTCTAATCGCCAGTGCATTATTTTAGTAGGGAAGAAAAAACCCTTAAGTTTATAGCAACTGGTTTTCCCAGGTGGTCTCCCATTCCGAGATCGGGCATAGACTCTTTTATTTATTTATTTTTGCAAGATTATTAGATAATTAGTGAAAAAATCCAAAAGCTTACAGCACCTGGTATTCCCAGGCAGTCTCCCTTCCAAGTACTTACCAGGCCCAAACCTAGTTTGCTTTTGAAATCGGGCATAGACTTTTTTTGTGTAAGATTTTAAGACAATTAGCGAAAAAATCCAAAAGTTTACAGCACCTGGTATTGCCAGGCGGTCTCCCTTCCGGAGAACGTTCCCGGTAATTTGACTGTAACCTTGTTCCCTGAGAAAGTTGAACGAGATGCTGTGCTGCTCAGCGCATTGGGAAATGTCTTAATCGTGACCAGCTGTGAATAATGTGTGTAACACGTCGATAGAATTGACCAGTAGGTAACATAGCCTTGGTTGATGATGTCATCAGTACACGCAACATGGGGCTATTAATAGATAATCCACAGGTGCATCATCAGGATATTTTGTCTGAAGAGCAGTCCTGGGACATCTTCAGCATGGCAACGCAGCACAGCATCTCGTTCCGCTTTCTCAGGGAACAAGGTTACAGTCAAGTAACCGGGAACATTCCCTCTTGAAAGCTACAGTCGATGCTATGCTGCTCAACACATTGGGAACGAGAATACCCACACTGCCATGCTTGAAAATGTCTGGACCCCTACGGTTGTGCAGATGTGCTCACAAAACCACAAGAAGGCCTCAGACATTAGCTTGTGATTGTTTACTCAAGGACATGAGAGCCCGGAGTAGCATGAACATCCAAACTATAAAATCTTATGAATGTGTGCGGAGAGGACCAACCTGGATGTAAGTCTGAAGAGCACGGACTGGACACAGTCGATAAGATTTCTCCTGCTCTGGTGTTGTGAACGGTGGAGGGCAGAAGGCCTCTAGAATGACTGGATGTACAGCTGAAAATGGAACCTTAGGCAGGTAATCAGGATGAGGATGCAAAATCACTTTCACCATTCCTGGGGCAATGTCTAAGCATGATGGAGAGATAGACAGAGCCTGCAAGAGCCTGAAGCAATCTGGCAGTTGACTGGATCTACATTGTGTACAACACACCACCTTTCAAAAACACCCCATTTACTGGCATAACTCTGTCTAGTGGAGGAAGTCCTAGCACTAAGAATGGTATCAATAACATCCGGCGAAAGCCCTGTGTCTCTCAGTTGGTACCCATCAGGGACCAAACATGAAGATTCCACAGGTCGGGCCTGTGATGGAATATCGTGCCCTCTTCCTGAGACAGAAGGTCCCTCCTCTCCAGAATTGCCCATGGCGAGCCGTCGAGGAGAGATATTATCTCTGAGAACCGCACTCTGTTCAGGCAACATGGTGCTATCAGCAAGAGGCAAGACTCTTGTTGGCAAACTCTGGCTAGAACTCCCGGGAGCAGAGAAACTGGAGGAAATGCATACAGGCACATTTTGGGCTATGTGTGTGCCATTGCATCCAGACCCAGGGGGGCTGGGCGACTCAGAGAGAAGTAGAGGAGACATTGCGCTTTCTGATGGGAGGCGAAGAGGTCCACCTCCGCTTTGTAAAATTTTCTCCAAATCTGTTTCACTACTTCTGGGTGGAGTTTCCATTCCCGCATCGGTAGTGTCTGTCTGGACAGTAAATCTGCTCTCACATTCAAATGCCCTGGAATGTAAACTGCCCTGAGTGACAGGAACTTGCACTGGGCCCAAAGAAAAATCTGCCTCACTATTCTGTTCAGGTTGTGTGAGCGCAGACCCCCCTGGTGATTTATATAAGAGACTGTTGTTGTTGTTGTAACACAGCAAAAGTTATCAGTATAACACTGTGTTATATTACTCTGAATAAATATAGGGCTAGGTTTGACTCTTGGGAGGATAAAAAAAAGAAATTTGGGCCAAATGATATGAAGCAGCTAACAGCCAGCCCATTTATTGCACAAATAACAAAATAAAACAAATAGTAGAAGAAACAAATTAGTATCTCCAGTATTGTACCAACACAAAACCGCTGAAATTGGAAAAATGTAATATTTAGTCCAGGTTGTGCATAATAGGTCCAAGAAAAAAAAGGAAAAAAAAGCCCAAAAGTCCTCCTGGTTCCTTTGCAAATTGATGTGTGTAGTGTAAAATGAATGTATGTATAAGGCCTTGGTGTATCCTACTACCAAGGTAGTGTATGTGTAAAGTAACAGCTTAGCTGTAATTGAAAAATAATCCAACAATGCAGACAGGTCTAAAAAAAAACACTAGCCAAGATCCCCTGATAGAAAACATCTAAAAGCTTTGTACTAATGTTAAAAGATCTGAGTTTTCTCAAAAAGAAAAGTCTTTAATGAGCTTTCTTTATTAAAACATTAGTATTCTCTTTCCAATTTAATTTTTCATCCAAATGGACACCTAAAAATTTATATGAGTGAACAATTTAAATCGGCTGACCATTAATTGTGACTGGGAGGACTTTCTCCTTTTTCTTTGTAAAATCAATCACAAGTTCTTTAGTCAAAGTCAAAGTCACCTTTATTTATATAGAGCTTTAAACAAAATACATTGCGTCAAAGCAACTGAACAACATTCATTAGGAAAACAGTGTCAATAATGAAAAAATGATAGTTAAAGGCAGTTCATTATTGAATTCAGTTATGTCATCTCTGTTCAATTAAATAGTGTCTGTGCATTTATTTGCAATCAAGTCAACGATATCGCTGTAGATGAAGTGTCCCCAACTAAGCAAGCCAGAGGCGACAGCGGCAAGGAACAGAAACTCCATCGGTGACAGAATGGAGAAAAAAAAACCTTGGGAGAAACCAGGCTCAGTTGGGGGGCCAGTTCTCCTCTGACCAGACGAAACCAGTAGTTCAGTTCCAGGCTGCAGCAAAGTCAGATTGTGCAGAAGAATCATCTGTTTCCTGTGGTCTTTTCCTGGTGCTCCTTTGAGACAAGGTCTTTACAGGGGATCTGTATCTGGGGCTCTAGTTGTCCTGGTCTCCGCTGTCTTTCAGGGATGTAGAGGTCCTTTCTAGGTGCTGATCCAGCATCTGGTCTGGATACATACTGGATCCGGGTGACTGCAGTGACCCTCTGATCTGGACATAGACTGGATCTGGTGGCCACGGTGACCTCGGAACAAAAAAGAAACAGACAAATATTAGCGTAGATGCCATTCTTCTAATGATGTAGAAAGTACATAGGGTGTTATGGGAAGTGTTTCCGGTTCCGGTTTACCTAATTAATGCAGCCTAAAAATCCTTAATAAAAGCATATTAGTATGTTATGTGTATGCCAGGTTAAAGAGATGGGTCTTTAATCTAGATTTAAACTGCAAGAGTGTGTCTGCCTCCCGAACAATGTTAGGTAGGTTATTCCAGAGTTTAGGCGCCAAATAGGAAAAGGATCTGCCGCCTGCAGTTGATTTTGATATTCTAGGTATTATCAAATTGCCTGAGTTTTGAGAACGTAGCGGACGTAGAGGATTATAATGTTAAAGGAGCTCATTCAAATACTGAGGTGCTAAACCATTCAGGGCTTTATAGGTAATAAGCAATATTTTAAAATCTATACGATGCTTGATAGGGAGCCAGTGCAGTGTTGACAGGACCGGGCTAATATGGTCATACTTCCTGGTTCTAGTAAGAACTCTTGCTGCTGCATTTTGGACTAGCTGTAGTTTGTTTACTAAGCGTGCAGAACAACCACCCAATAAAGCATTACAATAATCTAACCTTGAGGTCATAAAAGCATGGATTAACATTTCTGCATTTGACATTGAGAGCATAGGCCGTAATTTAGATATATTTTTGAGATGGAAAAATGCAGTTTTACAAATGCTAGAAACGTGGCTTTCTAAGGAAAGATTGCGATCAAATAGCACACCTAGGTTCCTAACTGATGATGAAGAATTGACAGAGCAACCATCAAGTCTTAGACAGTGTTCTAGGTTATTACAAGCGGAGTTTTTAGGTCCTATAATTAACACCTCTGTTTTTTCAGAATTTAGCAGTAAGAAATTACTTGTCATCCAGTTTTTTATATCGACTAAGCAATCCATTAGTTTTTCAAATTGGTGTGTTTCACCGGGCTGCGAAGAAATATAGAGTTGAGTATCATCAGCATAACAGTGAAAGCTAACACCATGTTTCCTGATGATATCTCCCAAGGGTAACATATAGAGCGTGAAGAGTAGCGGCCCTAGTACTGAGCCTTGAGGTACTCCATACTGCACTTGTGATCGATAGGATACATCTTCATTCACTGCTACGAACTGATGGCGGTCATATAAGTACGATTTAAACCATGCTAATGCACTTCCACTGATGCCAACAAAGTGTTCAAGTCTATGCAAAAGAATTTTGTGGTCAATTGTGTCGAACGCAGCACTAAGATCCAAAAAAACTAATAGAGAGATACACCCACGATCAGATGATAAGAGCAGATCACTTTAGTCTTCCCTATATTTAGTTTTAGAAAGTTTGACTCACACCAGCTAGAAAAAGACTGAACCTCCCTTCTATAAGCAAGGTCATCACCCTGATTAAAGGGACACTTCACCCATTTGCATTTAGCTTTGTATTGTTAGAAACCCAGTCATATATTATAATGATCATGGATTTTCCCTTTATTTTTCCCTGAGATGGGAGAAATAAGGATTTAAGTGTTTTACTTCCTGCTTATTATGACGTAAAAATCGTCATTTTGCGTCATAATAAGCAGGAAGTCAAAATTCATTGAAAAGTGTAGACTACAAACACAAGCTTATTATTATTCCAGGGGGTGGGACCCACTCACCCTACAGGCCTATTACAGATCAGTGGGTGGGACTAAACTTACAGAAACGAAAATGAAAATCCTCCATCTTGTTTGGCAGCTATGTAGCTAAGCTAACAAGCGCTTATGGAGTCAGATTTACGAGAATGGCTGGAGGAACAACTCTGGAGGATATGGCTGGAGGATATGGAAGAAGAGGATTTTCAAAGTCTTTTGTTTGAAACAGATGTTCGTGGCTATCTATACGAGCCACAATATAGCGCAGAGCAGCTGAGGCTGATGGAGGAACAGGAGGAGGCGGCGGCTGCAGCCGAGGCCGGAGACCTGCCTGTCGCGTCCGAGGAGCCCGGGCGTGCTCGAGCTGGTGCGGACTGGTGGTGCCTGTGCTCTCGTTGTGCGCCTACGGACACAGAGCTAGAGTCCGTCTGCTGCCAAGAACTTCAAAGATGCCAATTTCTCCTCGAAGAAATGTCTGAGGCAGACAAGGACACGGATGTTTGCGTTGTGAACCATCCTAGTTTCGCCCCGCATATGGACAGAGGCGTCCTGGAGACATATTTCAGAATTCCGAAGGTAAACTGGAAACGCCAGCCGAAGCCTGCAGGGACAAATGGACGTCTAACTGTAAAGTAAGTGTTTCAATTTTATTTATTATTCATTTCGTGAAATGTACACAATTTCTTCAAGCATTATTATCACGAAATGTTTTCCGGTTAATAAGTTACGTAACGTCAACTGTAAACTGTTTGTGCAGTACCTTTTTTAATGCACAAAAAGCTTACTGTGGCATTGTTTACTACTGTGGCACGTAAATACCATACATCGCTAACGGTGTCCTCAATGTCTCAATGTTCTGGATTAGTGGGAGTGGCTTGTGAAGCTGTGCAAATGTGTTGCATTGTGGGAGTTGTGGCTTTCCATACAAATGAGCCCTAAAGTTACTTTCTGTAATAACTCGGTCAAAAAGGCACCAAATTCGAAAATTTTAATAGATTTCGACTACATATATGACCCACTTTCAATGAAGATCAATGTTCCCACGGGTGAAATGCTCCTTTAAGTAGACCTACTAAAGCAGTGTCGTCAGAGAATTTTTGTACCAGACAGGATGACCGACTATGCCTATAGTCAGCAGTGTAAATTGTAAATAAAAAGGGAGATAGAACTGTGCCCTGAGATGCTCCAGTAGTAGTTAAAATAATGTCAGACTGTTTGTTACAAAACCTAACAAACTGTGGTCGTAATAACAGATAATCTAAAATCCAGGCAATAGTTGTTATGCAATTTAAAATTAATTAATTTGTTAGCTAAAATATGTGGCTGTATAGTATTAAAAGCACTCGAAAAATCAAAAAACATGATTCTAACAGAACTAGCAGTAGTTTCGAGATGACTGTAAATATTATGTAACATAAATAATAGTGCATCATTGCAAGGGATCCTGAAAAACAGACACCTGCCTAGTCAGATGATCAAGTACAGCCCTCTCAAAACATTTCATAATGTGTGATGTCAGAGCTATAGGCCTCAGATTAGCAAGACTATTTGACACCTTGGCTTTTTTAGGAATAGGAATAAGGCAAGATGTTTTCCACATAACCGGTATTTTAGCAGAGGACAGAGACAAAGAAAACAGTGAATGAAGGACAGAGCATAGCTGATCAGCACACACTTTTAAAGTACGTGGATGTACACCATCGGTGCCTTCTGCCTTATTTGGTTTAATACCAAATACTCGCCATAGCCCACATAAGCTCACAGTTGTTTATGTCAAAGGATGGATTCACGCAACAAAAAAAACAGTCTACACAGAACAACACAATTCAGAGTTAACATCTCTTAAGATTCACATTAACCCTTGTGCGTTGTTGGGGAGGTTTTCATCCACTAGGGGGTAAAGTTGAGTCTTATTTTGGCCACAACTTTCGCTGTGTTTGAGCTAATGGAATGATTTTTGGTGACAAATCTTATTTTGACCCATATTTTGGGAAAATGCGTTGAAATTTTTCAAAAACTCAACAGTACACTGTGGGCAAATTCACTACCCTTTCGGGATGTTCGTGGATGAAAACATCCACTAAATTAAACTGCTGTAAAAATGTATCAGATAAATATTTTTTTCAATATTTTTTGCATAAATCTATTAATCAACCTCAGTCCTGATCAAAACTACCAAATTCTTTAAAAAAATCCAAGATTTTAACTTTTTAATTACCAAGTTCATAAATGATGTCACTGATTTGGGAAAAAACACACAAAATTACATATTTTCAATATAAAAAGTGATTGTGCACTGGATTTTTTTTTTTTACCTTTTATCACAGTCTTGGGCATGTCAAAGATTAGTAACAAGATTGGCTTTGATGCATTGTTAGTTTTTGTGCAGCATTAGATTTACATTTTTTCTCCCTAATTTGTTGTTGGTGGCTGTTTTTGCCCCATTGACTTCCATTATAACGACATTTTTTGATTGCAAAGCCATGACACCATATAATCATGCATTCTTGATTGTTTGTGGTTTTCACTTTTGGGAAGAGGTAAAAAAATGTATTTTTACAGTTGATCACTAGGTGGGACCATTAACCCTTTAAATAGGCCTGTGCAAAAAAAGGCTTAGTGGATTTTTTAAAAACATTTGGTAGTTTTGATCAGGACTGAGGTTGATTAACAGAGTTATGCAAAAAAAATTGAAAAAAATATGAATCTGATACATTTTTACAGCAGTTTAATTGAGTGGATGTTTTCATCCCGAACAACTCGAAAGGGTAAAGAATTTGAACAACCCACAAGGGTTAACTTGTTACAAACTCCATACGAGTAAATAAATTGTCAGAAGCATCACTCACATGCTTCACTCACATTTTAGCTTTTTAGGAATTTAACATCAATACAAGTGAGCACACTAACCACTTAAATAAATCTCTGTTTAACACACAGGTTGATTATCTGCATCTCAAAATACTCACTTTCATGTATAAATCTCTTTTTTTCCTCCACTATATATTTATACAGGGACATCATGAAATAAATTTAACAAGAATAAAATCTACTCGTTTTCCCTGATCTCAATTTGCAAAAATTGTGTCAAAAATGAAATACAAAAAAAAAACATTGAATAAACATTTTAACTCTATTTTTTCTTGTACGCTATAACATATAGTGAAAGTGACATTCAGCCAAGTATGGTGACCCATACTCAGAATTTGTGCTCTGCATTTAACCCATCCGAAATGCACACACACACAGCAGTGAACACACACACACACACTGTGAGCACACACCCGGAGCAGTGGGCAGCCATTTATGCTGCGGCGCCCGGGGAGCAGTTGGGGTTCGATTGGGGTTCGATGCCTTGCTCAAGGGCACCTAAGTCGTGGTATTGAAGGTGGAGAGAGAACTGTACATGCACTCCCCCCACCCACAATTCCTGCCAGCCCGGGACTCGAACTCACAACCTTTCGATTGAAGTGAAGTGAAGTGACATTCAGCCAAGTATGGTGACCCATACTCAGAATTTGTGCTCTGCATTTAACCCATCCAAAGTGCACACACACAGAGCAGTGAACACACACACACACTGTGAGCACACACCCGGAGCAGTGGGCAGCCATTTATGCTGCGGCACCCGGGGAGCAGTTGGGGGTTCGATGCCTTGCTCAAGGGCACCTAAGTCGTGGTATTGAAGGTGGAGAGAGAACTGTACATGCACTCCCCCCACCCACAATTCCTGCCGACCCAAGACTCGAACTCACAACCTTTCGATTGGGAGTCCGACTCTCTAACCATTTGGCCACGACTTCCCAAATTGGGAGTCCGACTCTCTAACCATTAGGCCACGACTTCCCCTACTTTTTTCCTTCAATCATGAATCAGTTCACAACAACTTAGCGTTTCTGTTAACACAGAAACTCACCAGAGTTTGTAGAGATATCTTCAATCCACATAAATATGAATTCCCTTTTGAAACCCATAAATATACTGCAACAATGCATGTGAAAAATGTAAACGTTTAAACATTTGAAAGTATTTTTGTGCAGTTATAATATTTCAAATGCATCGCTTGATCACCTCGTGCGTACCAGCTGCAAATACTCTTCTTCTCCTAATCTCTACCTCTCAGTTAACGAAAACATACAGCGACTACGGTACTGCATTGAACAAGTATAGAACAGTGTAAAACTCTAGGGGGTTACACTGTGTTGTCCACCCAAGGCTCTGCTTTTTAACCTTCCTTGCTTTTGAAGGGCGGGGGCGAGGCTGGGTGGCCGATGGCCCCTCCCCTTGATTGCGGCGAGGAAGGAACTGAACGAATGCTTCTTCATGTTTTTTGACTTCCTTAAACCTGGTGACAAGCGTTTTAACTGAATCGCCAAACAGGCCAGATGGAGAGATAGGAGAGTCTAAAAGAAAACAACAATCCTTCTCTTTAATGTCCATCAAATTAAGCCACAGATGCCTCTCTGTGTTGACTAAAGCTGACATCAAACGGCCGATGGCACGGACTGTTTGCTTGGTCGCACAGAGAGACAAATTTGTGGATCGACGAAGCTCAGCGAATGCTTCCTCGTCGATTGGACTGCCCACACTCAAGTCCTTCAACAGGTTAGCCTGTTAAGCCTGTAACACTACCATAGTGTACAGCGCAGCACCAGACCTGACCTGCAGCTTGGTAAGCTTTACCCACTAGTGATGATGTTACTACATATGGGGGTCTCTTGTTCGCATGGCCAGTCAAGCTGTAACCTGTCCACCTTGACAGATTTTTTTCTCACAAGAGGAACACTCAGAGGCGGGCTGCTCGTGGTCTGAAGACCCTAAAGATATATCATCCTCCTCGTAAACCGAAGAAGCACCAGAGCGCGCTTCGAGATCATGAGAAGGGATGCGTGGATCAAATGACGTAGCAAGCGAAAGGGACGGACCCATCACTCGCTCGTCATGCAGATCTTCACTGAGAACAGTTCACAATGCTCGCACTCGCCTTTCTTTAAAGCCAGAACCGCGTGCTCTTCCCCCAAACAAACGAAACAGTAATCATGTGTATTCAGCTCAGACATGGGTCGGGAGCATGGAGGAACACAACACTTACCGTTTCGTTGGCTCATCCTAACGAAGATCTGTAGCGGATGAAAGAGCTTTTCTTGACGCACACATGCACAGAATGATCTGAAGACAAAAGACCTGATGATGCACCTGTGGCTTATCTATTTATAGCCACGTGTTGTGGGCGCGCACCGATGACGTCATCAACTGAGGCTATATTACCTCCGGGTCAATTCTATTGGCGTGTTACACACATTATTCACAGCTGGTCACGATTAAGATGTTTCCCAATGCGCTGAGCAGGTCAGCATTGACTGTAGCTCTCGAAAGGGAACTTACCAGGGCCAAACCTGGTTTGCTTCTGAAACCGGGCATAGACTTTTTTTTTTCTTTTTTTTTTGTAAGATTTTTAGACAATTCGTGAAAAAATGCAAAAGTTTACAAAGTCAAAGTCACCTTTATTTATATAGCGCTTTAAACAAAATACATTGCGTCAAAGCAATTGAACAACATTCATTAGGAAAACAGTGTCAATAATGCAAAAATGATGGTTAAAGGCAGTTCATCATTGGATACAGTTATGTCATCTCTGTTCACTTAAATAGTGTCTGTGCATTTATTTGCAATCAAGTCAACGATATCGCTGTAGATGAAGTGTCCCCAACTAAGCAAGCCAGAGGCGACAGCAGCAAGGAACCGAAACTCCATCGGTGACAGAATGGAGAAAAAAACATTGGGAGAAACCAGGATCTGGTATTGCCAGGCGGTCTCCCGTCCAAGTACTAACCAGACCCAAACCTGCTTTGCTTCTGAAATCTGGCATAGACTTCCTTTTTTTTTTTAGCAAAAATGATAAGATAATTAGTGAAAAAATCCAAAAGCTTACAGCACCTGGTATTCCCAGGTGGTCTCCCATCCAAGTACTAACCAGGGCCAAACCTGCTTAACTTCCGAGATCAGACGAGATTAGGCATAGCCAGGTTGGTTTGGCCGTAAGCAAGGGCTGCTGCAAAGAGAGGGCTATTTACAGATCAGCCACTCTAATCCAAGCATTAACCAGGCCCAAACCTGCTTAGATTCCGAGATCAAGCATACACTCTTTTTTTTTTTGCAAAATTATTAGATAATTAGTGAAAAAAATCCCAAAGTTTACAGCACCTGGTATTGCCAGGCGGTGTCCCTTCCAAATACTAACCAGACCCAAACCTGCTTTGCTTCTGAAATCGGGCATAGACATGCTTTTTTTGCAAGATTATTAAATAGTTTGTAAAAAATTCCAAAAGCTTACAGAACCTGGTATTCCCAGGCGGTCTCCCTTAAGGAATACTTATCAGGCCCAAATCTGGTTTGCTTCTGAAATCGGGCATAGACCTTTATTTATTTTATTTTTTTGCAAAATTATTAGATAATTAGTGAAAAAATCCAAAAGCTTAGAGCACCTGGTATTGCCAGGCCATCTACCTTCCAAGTACTTACCAGGCCCAAAACTGGTTTGCTTCTGAAATCGGGCATAGACTCTTTTTTTGTTTAGTTTTTTGTACGATTTTTAGAAAATTCTGGAAAAGATCCAAAAGTTTCACAGCACCTGGTATTGCCAGGCGATACCCTCGTATTGGGCCAGGTTAATACTTGCAAGATTATCAGATAATTAGTGAAAAAATCCAAAAGCTTACAGCACCTGGTATTCTCAGGCGGTCTCCCTTCAAGGTAATTACCAGGCCCCAATCTGGTTTGCTACTGAAATCGAGCATAGACTTTTTTTTTTTGCAAGATTATTAGATAATTAGTGAAAAAATCCAAAAGCTTACAGCACCTGGTATTCCCAGGTGGTCTCCCTTCCAAGTACTTACCAGTCCCAAACCTGGTATGCTTCTGAAATCGGGCATAGACTCTTTTATTTATTTATTTTTTTTTATTTTTAGACAATTATTGAAACAATCCAAAAGTTTACAGCATCCTGGTATTGCCAGGCGGTCTCGCTTCCAGTTACCAGATCCAAACTTGCTTTGTTTCTGAGATCAGACAAGATCAGGCATCTGTTTTGATCAGACCAGAGACTGATACAGGTTGTAAAAAACCACTTGGTTTGGTGTTATCATGCTTGTATTTCTGACAAGTATCACAGCATTTGACGTACTGCCAGACATCCCGACGAACTGTTTACCACCAAGCCACATCCAAAATCCTCAAAAGTGTCTTTAATCGGCCCAGATGACCTCCCAAAGGATCATCATGAAAGTATTGAAGAAACCCAGGTATTATTGCTTGGGGAATGACCAGTTGAAAATTGTCACCACTATTCCTCACCGGTATTTTGCGGTATAACACTCCCTGATGATCCTCAAAGGTTATTTGCTTGTTTTGTCCCTTCCTAATTCTCTGCTCTGCCTGCAGGCGAGAGATGGACTTGTCATTCTTTTGGGATAGAGAGATTTCCTATAATGTGTTTCCTATAATTCTTAGAATTTATCACCATGCAGTGGGCCTGTTCTGCCTTCACAGAGTCAGACCCCTTCCTATGATGAAATGGAAGTGGAATTGCTGTAGCCTGAGAGTCCAGCGGGTCAGGCGAGATGAGGTTTTGGGTCAATTGAAAGCCCAAGACTTTGTAATATCACTATGTAACCTATGTAGACTATGTAGCACCAACACATAAGGATAAGTTTTTTTTATAGCTGCAGGTACCAATTGCAATGGTCTTTTTGTTATTTGTTGATTGCTTTCTCCCTGTGTACTGTTTTCTCCCTGTGGTATTGCTGTGATTGACCCAGAACTATTGTATTGCGAGATTCATCTCGCGCCCCGTGTTCACGTGATGTGGCATCATCCAAACGGAAAGTGGGAAATTTGTTTTGCTTTATAGATTGCTGGCATACCGGTGTCAGAGAGCGGCATCACTCACAAGTCTCTTTCAATCCGATGATCGGACAAAAGGAGTACCAACCTTCTTGGCTGTGTTTTCCCTACGGGATTGTATGACATCTTCTTGGGGAGTATGTATATATTTTTTTTCCTTTTTGATATTTTTTTTTTTTGTGAATGGAATACTTACCTAGAGATCATCTACATCGCCAGCACTGGGTGGATTAAAGCTGCCGGAATATAAAGACATTACCAGTGAGGTCGATCTGAACTTTTTTCCTATCCCTTATATATATATAGTACACAGTTGGAACATTGAGAGACTTTACACACACAAAGAATTGTATCTTGGTTGGGGTTTGTTTGTGATATTGAATGTATAATACACTTGGTTTGGCTAATTAATGTGGCTTGTGCGATCTCCTTTATACACTTGTTCGTCCTCCCTTTGTTTTATTTGTGTAGCTTTCACGCATTGCGGGCAATTGTTACAAACTAACTAATATGAGGAGCACATTTTTTGTAACATTATTTAATTTTATTATTTATTTTGTTAATATGGAATTGTCACATGGAATTGATGTTGAAAGTGTTGAAATTATGCAGCCAAGTGATGATATCTCAGACCATTATTTAGTTTGTGCAAACTTCATATAGCCAAAATTGTAAATTCTACTTCTTGTTACAAGTATGGTAGAACCATCACTTCTACCACAAAAGACTGCTTTTTAAGTTATCTTCCTGATGTATCCCAATTCATTAGCATATCCAAAACCTCAGAACAACTTGATGGTATAACAGAAACTATGGACTCTCTCTTTTCTAGCATTTTTAATACAGTTGCTCCTTTACGCTTAAGGAAGGTTCCAGAAACCAGCATGAAACCATGGTATAATAAGCATACTCACACCCTAAAGAGATCAGCCCGAAAAAAGGAGTGCAGCTAGAGGAAAACAAAACTAGAGGTATTTTGTATTGCTTGGCGGGAAAGTAACCTATCCTACAGAAAAGCATTAAAAACTGCTAGATCCGATTACTTTTCTGCTCTTTTAGAAGAAAACAAAAATGACCCCAGGTATTTATTCAATACAGTAATGACTTTATGAACTACTTTACTTCTAAAATCGATACTATTAGAGATAAAATTTTAACCATTCAGTTGTCAGCTACATTATCGCATCAGACAGTGCACTATAGATCCCCTGAGGAACAGTTCCACTCATTCTCTACTATAGGAGAAGAAGAATTGTATAAACTTGTTAAATCATCTAAACCAACAGCATGTATGTTAGACCCTATACCATCTAAGCTCCTAAAAAAGGGGCTTCCAGAAGTCATAGATCCTCTTCTGACTATTATTAACTCCTCATTGTCATTAGGATATGTCTCACAATTATATTCCTTCTTAGAGAAAAATGGTATATGTGAGGATTTCTAGTCAGGATTTAGACCGTATCATAGTACTGAGACTGCTCTCCTTAGAGTTACAAATGACCTGCTCTTATCATCTGATCGTGGTTGTATCTCTCTATTAGTTCTATTGGATCTTAGTGCTGCATTTGACACAATTGACCACAACATTCTTTTGCATAGACTTGAACACTTTGTTGGCATTAATGGAAGTGCATTAGCATGGTTTAAATCGTACTTATATGACCGCCATCAATTCGTAGCAGTGAATGAAGAGGTATCATATCGATCACAAGTGCAGTATGGAGTACCTCAAGGCTCAGTACTAGGGCTGCTACTCTTCACGCTTTATATGTTACCCTTGGGAGATATCATCAGAAAACATGGTGTTAGCTTTCACTGTTGTGCTGATGATACTCAGCTCTATATTTCTTCGCAGCCCGGTGAAACACACCAATTTGAAAAACTAATGGAATGCATAGTCGATATAAAAAACTGGATGATGAGTAATTTCTTACTGCTAAATTCTGAAAAAACAGAGGTGTTAATTATAGGACCTAAAAACTCTGCATGTAATAACCTAGAACACTGTCTAAGACTTGATGGCTGCTCTGTCAATTCTTCATCATTAGTTAGGAACCTAGGTGTGCTATTTGATCGCAATCTTTCCTTAGAAAGCCACATTTCTAGCATTTGTAAAGCTGCATTTTTCCATCTCAAAAATATATCTAAATTATGGCCTATGCTCTCAATGTCAAATGCAGAAATGTTAATCCATGCATTTATGACCTCAAGGTTAGATTATTGTAATGATTTATTGGGTGGTTGTTCTGCACGCTTAGTAAACAAACTGCAGCTAGTACAAAATGCAGCAGCAAGAGTTCTTACTAGAACCAGGAAATATGACCATATTAGCCGAGTCCTGTCAACACTGCACTGGCTCCCTATCAAATATTGTTTTTAGTTTTGCGTTCGTCGCAGTTGTGACGTGATTGGCGTGTTGCGCGCGCTCTAGCTTCAGTCCGCGGGAGGTCTGAGCAGAGCGAGGTATGTATTGTGTGCGCTCCTGTTCAAAAGAGTATTATAAGTGAAATAATCACTAATTAAGTGATCGGTTTTGTTAAAATGTTAATGAGTATGCACAAGTATGTGATCCTGCCTGTTAAAGCTGTTTTTCCTGCATGAATTGATGAGTTTAACCGAGTGAATCCAGTATCAAGTTATGTTGTATGTTAGTGTGAAAGTTGGCCTGTGAAGCGTGTCTGCTGATCTCTTTTTATCTTATGTTCAGCTGTTGACAGGAGAAGGCTGATCAAATATGCACTACATTGAATGCAACAAATGATTTCTGTATTTTTCAACTCATGCAGGTATGTTTATGTATTGGTTTTATGATTTCTTTGTTCAACCTAATTGGTTATATAAAATGCTGGAATGTGGGTGATTTAAAGATGTATGTTTTATGAGTTTGGTTAGTGTCAATGTATATAAATACATATTGTATTATTTCACTGACCGTTGATACACCTGATGTGATATTAATTATTACTATTTTCTTTATATTCTTTATTATTGTAAGTGAGTAAATGTGCATTGTGAGCTCTAGCTTCAGTCCGCGGGAGGTCTGAGCAGAGCGAGCTGTTGACAGGAGTCGTGGTAACAGAGACACGCAGGTCGAACCGGCTACATTGGTGCCGTGACCCGGATGCCCAGAAGGATCGACGTCAGATTGACCGCTGGCTGTTGCTGAGTATTTCATATTTCATTCTATGGACTGTGTTGAACTATTCCTTTCCTGTCGAAGCTGCTGGAGAGTAAGGTACAAAGACTGAGGATTACAAAAAAAAAAAAAACTTTTGTCATATTGTTGTAATTTTTTTTTTTGTAACAATGTCATATACTTATGTGGTTGAAGATGCACAGGATGAAGTATACTTTGGTGGGGGGAGGGGGCAGTTGTTAAGGGATATGGCTCACACTCTTGGAGCCATAGGTATCGCTGACTCTCCATTGTTTTGCTCCACACGCATAAAAACTGATAGACAGGTTCCCAAGTCAGACCCAACTTCCACTGATTTAAGCAATCTCATTACACAGTTGGCTCATGAAATAGGACAGTCCATTTCAGCGCAGCTAAAGAAGGGAAATGAAAATGAGGAGAGAATGACTAGCAGCCAAAATGTAGGTTCAGAACCACTTTCTGCTGACTCTCATTCACTAACCATGACTGGTGTAAAATTAGTGATGTAGTCTGATGTGAAAGAGCCATCAAGCTTTCATGGAGATAGCACAGATAAACTTTCTATCCACGAGTGGGAAGAACAGATTGATCTCTATTTAAGAAAGAGAGGTGTGCCTACAGGAGAACAGGCTCAGGAAATTATGACAAGACTTGGAGGGAGAGCAAGAGACATAATTAAAATCACATTACGCAGTAACCCATCATTAAAACCTGGTGAAGACCCAAGAGTTATTATTGATATACTAAAGCAACACTTTAGTGAACTGACATACTCTTCAATGCCACTCGCTGACTTCTACAATACCCTACCTACAGTGGGAGAAAACGCAATGGATTACTGGATTCGCTTGAATAAAGCTGTTGACGTGGCAGAGGAGTGTTTGAAGAGGCAGGGACGCAACCTTGAAGATCCAAGTAAGGAGGTAACCATGAGGTTCGTTAAGCACTGCCCAGATCCAGCTCTTTCTGCGGTGCTGAAGTTTAAAACTGCTGACAAGTGGAAAGCTAGTGAAATCCAGGAACGACTCGATGATCACCAGACACAACTGAAGATTCAGCAACAGCGAGCCAGATCGAAACGTGCAGGTGCTGAGAGATATGCTTCTGCAAATGTGCAGTCTGCCGCAATTGATGAATCAAATTTGGTGGGTGCTTCAATGAGACCACAAAGCCAAATGGATGCTGTGAGTGACGTTGGCACGTTGTCTGATAATATCAGCCTTCAGGGTCTCATAGCTCAACTTGATCGTGTGTTAAAGCAGAACAATCAAGCAGCAGTCCAGGCACTGTACATGTCAAGCTGATTCGAGTCTTTCCGAAAACCATGCAAAGTTTGCAAAGCAACTGACCACTCTACTACCATGCATTGCAGGTGAGATGGGTTGTGTTTGTATTGCTGCAAAGCAGGACATTGGAAGAGAGAGTGTCGTAAGGCAGGATCTGGAGCCAGTGGTCCTGGTATGCATTCAAGCCAGGAACAACCACCGTTAAACTAACAAGCCTGCACATGGAGAGGGGATGTGTGGGTGGACCAAGTCAAACCCTCAAACAAAAAGATGATGATGATGACTGGGAGCAATGGTTTGAGCACACATCCCAATCTGAAGGTGTTCAAGTAGTTCTACAGAATTCCCAATGAATTGAACTATTTAGTGAATTATTCTATGCTCCAGTGATCGTGAATAAGATATTCAGAGTCAAGGGAATGCTAGACTCCGTCTCCATGGCTTGCACAGTAAATGAAGCAACGGCATCTAGGATGCTAGAAGAAAAAGTAATTACAACAGATAAACAGTTAAATGAACAAGTCATCCTGGTCGGCTGTGGGGGTCATCAAACTCACCCTAAATGTGTGTATGAAGTGGAGATAGAAGTGTACGGAGCGCAGTGTATCGTCCCCATTCTTGTGGTTCCAGGGCAGAAAGATGACCTCATTCTTGGATCTAACGTCATAAAATTCATCATGCATCAAATGAAGAGCAGTGACGACTATTGGAGGGTGACCAGTCAGAGCTGTGACATGTCGTTGTCGTCTGATACTTCTCAATTCCTTGATATGATTGCAGGGTTGACAAGATGGCAGGGTGTCGATACTCCTAACAAGATTGGGACTGTGAAGTTGACACAAGCCGTAACACTCTTGGCTAGACATGAGCATCTTGTATGGGGCAAACTGCCGAAAAACACCCCCATGTCTCTGGGCAGCACAGTGGTTGTCGAACCCACTTCTTCAAAATCCATGCCGCGAAACATTCTGGTCGGTCGGGTGGTTACACCCATGTGGGGTGACAGATATGTCCCCATGAAGATAGTGAATGTCTCTGATCAGCCAGTGACTTTGAAGAGGAATTGCAAGGTGGCTGATGTATCGCTCTGTATGGCTGCTGAAGATTTTACGGTTTTCCAGAACTCCAGTCAGGTTAAGGCTAGTGATCAAGTGATGAGTTATTCTGAGGCAAGTGGTGAGGATGTTGAGAAGAAGCTTGCAGAAGTTGGTCTGAAAGATATAGACCTCAAGTCGTGTCAAATCAGTCACTCTAGCAAAAGGGAGTTAGTTCAGCTTTTAGTCAGCTATAATGACATCTTCTCGAAACATGCTTTGGATTGTGGTGAGGCAAAAGGCTTTTCTCATCGCATCCACCTGATGGATGAACGACCATTCCGCCTTCCTTACCGGAGAGTTCCACCTGCTCATTACCAAAAACTGAGACAGGTCTTGACAGAAATGGAGGAGCAGGGCATAATAAGGAAATCCACCAGCGAATTTGCATCACCGCTGGTGATGGTATGGAAGAAGGATGGTAGTTTAAGGATTTGTACCAACTTTCGGTGGCTCAATGCTAGGACTCTAAAAGACGCACACCCACTCCCGCATCAATCAGATTGTCTGGCAGCCCTGGGTGGAAATGTCTATTTCAGCACTATGGACTTGACCTCCGGCTTCTATAACATTCCCATGCATGAAGAGGATAAAAAATACACTGCATTCACAACACCACTTGGATTGCATGAGTATAATCGTATGCCACAAGGTCTGTGCAATAGTCCGGCATCATTCATGCGAATGATGCAGAGTGTATTTGGTGACATGAACTTCACCCAGCTACTGTGTTACTTGGATGACTTGCTGGTATTTGCAGCCACTGAGAAGGAGGCCTTGAGTAGGCTTGATGTGGTATTCCAGAGACTCCGCCAACATAATCTGAAGCTGAGCCCGAAAAAGTGTCACCTTATGCGGACTTCTGTGAGATTTTTGGGACATATCATCGAAGGGGGTGGGGTTGCTGTGGACCCAGAAAAGGTAGGCGTGATTTCACGCATGACCAAAGATGATCTTATGGAGGATGACGGAGTTACTCTTTCAGTAAAAAGGGTTAAATCTTTTCTGGGGATGGTCTTTTATTATCAGCATTTTATATCATGTTGTTCTGCTATTGCCAGACCATTGTTTGCCCTCACTGCTGGTCAGAAGAGGAAGGGAAGAGGAAATGTCACAAGAAAGGCTGGTACTTTCAGAAAATTAAACCCCTCCGACTGGACAGTGGAGTGTGAGGCAAGTTTCAGTGCTCTGAAGGAGAAGCTATTGAACTGCGCAGTCCTGGCGCATCCTGATTTTTCAAGACCCTTGATCCTGTCCATAGATGCCTCTCTAGATGGTTTAGGGGCGGTATTGTCTCAAATACCCGTGGGCGAGGACAAAGCAAGGCCCATCGCTTTTGCGAGTAAAACACTTAGTGATTCGCAAAAGAGATATCCAGCCCACCGTCTAGAATTTTTGGCCCTAAAGTGGAGTGTCTGCGAGAAATTTAGTCATTGGCTTAAAGGACACACATTCTCAGTTTGGACGGATAATAATCTTTTAACATATATAATGACTAAACCCAAGCTAGATGCTTGCGAACAACGCTGGGTCGCAAAGTTAGCCCCTTATACCTTTGAGATACATCACATAGCGGGCAACAAGAACATTGTGGCTGATGCTCTTAGTCGAGACCCTTTTTCAAAAACAATTGGTCATAGGCTGCTAAATGAACAGTATGAGAGGTTGCTGTCTGAAGCTGAGGGATTTAGTGAGGAAGGGATCCAGGATACTTTCCGACTGAAAGTTCAATGTCAGCAGCAGGGGTCGGCAACTGACCCAGGAGAGATCTTTCCAGTGACTAGCTCCGGTATTTGCGATGCTGGCTACGTGCATGCTATTTGTGAAGCTCATGAAAACTGGGAGCTGGCAGCGGAGTCTAGAGCAGCACAGTTGATCCAATCTGTCCAGCAGTTTGTCCCCCCAAGTCTGGACACATTACCTCAATTCCCCCTAGAAGAACTTCAACAAAGACAGGCACAGGATCCTAACATATCTGTAGTTGTTCCTTTTGTGACTCGTAAGAGAAGACCTTCCAGACGTGAAAAAGCGAACCTCAACCCAAGTGCTCTGGCCCTCAGCAAACAATGGGAGAGACTTACCTTTCTGGATGGCATACTCTATAGAGTAATCAAGGACCAATTAAGTAAGCACAAGAGATATCAATTTGTGCTCCCTCAGAGTCTCCGAGCCAAAGCATTGAGTGGCATTCATGACCTCGCTGGACATCAAGGGCAAGCAAGAACGCTTCATTTAGCGAGGCAGCGATTCTATTGGCCAAAGATGGAGCAGGACATCAAGGCTTATGTTAAATGTTGTCAGAGATGCATTCTCGCCAAATCACCTGAGCCATCTGCTAGAGCCCCGTTGGAGAGTATCAGGACCTCAGCACCCATGGAATTGGTATGTTTGGATTTCTGGAGTGCAGAAGACTCTAGACAGAACACTGTTGATGTGTTGGTGGTCACAGACCACTTTACAAAATTAGCTCACGCGTTTCCATGTGTAAATCAGACAGCTAAGCAAGTGGCCAGGAAGCTGTGGGACCACATTTTTTGCGTCTATGGCTTTCCTGAACGTATACACACAGACCAGGGTGCTAATTTTGAGAGTGGTTTGATTGCTGAGCTACTTAAATTGTCAGGAGTGGCTAAGTCACATACCACAGCATATCATCCAATGGGCAATGGGGGAACTGAACGATTTAATAGGACTCTAGGAGCTATGTTGCGTTCTTTGCCTCTCAAAGCTAAACATCAATGGCCCCAACAAATCCAGACCCTAACATTTGCTTATAATGCCACTGCGCATGAAACGACAGGATTCTCACCCTTTTATCTCATGTTTGGCCGTGTGCCGAGACTTCCTGTTGATGTGATGTTCAAACAGGTACTCCGAGATCCTGTGGTGATTGATTATGGTAGTCACGCCAAGACACTACTCTCTCATCTCCATGAAGCAGCAACCATTGCACAGCAGCATGCCGTCAAAGAACAGAAAAAACAAGCTCAGGGATATAACAAGAGAGTAAAAGGCACCCATCTAAGTGTTGGAGATCGTGTGTTGATTGCTAATAAGGGGGAGAGGGGGAGGAGAAAACTTGCCGACAAATGGGAGTCAACCCTGTATGTTGTCATCAACCGGAACCCCCTTGACCCATACCTACATGGTACAAGATGAAAAAGGAACTAAGAGAGTTGTACATCGCAATCTTTTGTTGAACATCAGCTTCTTACCCATTCAGACAGAACTCGGAGGAGCCCGTAACCCGTATCTAGATGACTGTGATTATGATGGGGAGTCAGTTGCTCATCCGCAGCCCCAGGATTCTGCAAATTGCTTGGAAAGTGAAAGTTCAGAGAGACGGATGAGCCTCTGGGTATTAGATGAAACAGAACGTTCCCTGAGTCAAAGCTCACAAAGTGAAACTGGATCTGTGCTATTCCATACTGAGGGAGAACAGCAGAGTCAAGATGGTGAATGTTCTGAGAAGCTTTGTGATGATGACAGTCATATTACAGAGTCTATTAATGATCAGACGGACAGTTTTAGTCTTGATTGTGACAGAGCTAATCCCAGAGTGGAGGAAAGAGATATGCCCAATACAAAACAGCCTAGTTCAGAGACTAGAGACCGGGACACCCAGGGTGTAAAACATACTCAGGAATGTGTTACACGTGCTGGAAGAGTGGTTAAGAAGGTCAATCGTCTTATTGAATCTTTGACACAAAGGCAGTTAAAGATAAAATCACTTACAAACACATTGAGTAGGAAGTCCCAGTCACTACTCACCTTGTTTTAAGAGTTATTCTACAGTCTAAGTTAATCTCTGATGCACTTGAGCATTATCTCTGTAGTTCTAAAGTAATTCATTAGAGGTGATTGTAAATGTTATACATTTGACTTGAAGATTGTGGTTTAAAACCTGGTATGGTGTAAAAGGCATCATTTAATTCTGGGAGTTTTTTAAGGCCTGATCACCCTTGAATTTCTCTCAACCTTTTAAGAAGGTAGCAATTTCAGGCTGAAATAGGAAGACACATTTTGGAGACCTCAGTCAAGTGTATAAGTGAAGTTGGTGGAGTCTTTGGGATTTTGGTGAATTCAGAAGGGGGTGAATGTAACAGGTTTTAATTATAATTTGCGTTTATTTTAAATTCACACAAAATCCAAATTTTTCTGCTATATATGTAAGAAAAGAAAATAAATATTTTTTTTAGTTTTGCGTTCGTCGCAGTTGTGACGTGATTGGCGTGTTGCGCGCGCTCTAGCTTCAGTCCGCGGGAGGTCTGAGCAGAGCGAGGTATGTATTGTGTGCGCTCCTGTTCAAAAGAGTATTATAAGTGAAATAATCACTAATTAAGTGATCGGTTTTGTTAAAATGTTAATGAGTATGCACAAGTATGTGATCCTGCCTGTTAAAGCTGTTTTTCCTGCATGAATTGATGAGTTTAACCGAGTGAATCCAGTATCAAGTTATGTTGTATGTTAGTGTGAAAGTTGGCCTGTGAAGCGTGTCTGCTGATCTCTTTTTATCTTATGTTCAGCTGTTGACAGGAGAAGGCTGATCAAATATGCACTACATTGAATGCAACAAATGATTTCTGTATTTTTCAACTCATGCAGGTATGTTTATGTATTGGTTTTATGATTTCTTTGTTCAACCTAATTGGTTATATAAAATGCTGGAATGTGGGTGATTTAAAGATGTATGTTTTATGAGTTTGGTTAGTGTCAATGTATATAAATACATATTGTATTATTTCACTGACCGTTGATACACCTGATGTGATATTAATTATTACTATTTTCTTTATATTCTTTATTATTGTAAGTGAGTAAATGTGCATTGTGAGCTCTAGCTTCAGTCCGCGGGAGGTCTGAGCAGAGCGAGCTGTTGACAGGAGAAGGCTGATCAAATATGCACTAAATTGAATGCAACAAATGATTTCTGTATTTTTCAACTCATGCAGATAAAGAACCTCTGAACCAGCCATTGGACTCCGGTTTTTATTTATTACACAACACAACGCAGAGTCGTAGCCGAGTCGTGGTAACAGAGACACGCAGGTCGAACCGGCTACATGAGCTCCTTTTACATTATAAACCTCTATGTCCACCACGTTCTCAAACTCAGGCAATTTGATAATACCTAGAATATCAAAATCAACGGCGGGCAGCAGATAATTTTCTTATTTGGCGCCTATTGTTCTGGAGGCAGACACACTCTTGTAGTTTAAATCTAGATTAAAGACCCATCTCTTTAACCTGGCTTACACATAACATACTAATATGCTTTTAATATCCAAATCCGTTAAAGGGTTTTTAGGCTGCATTAATTAGGTAAATCGGAACTGGGAACACTTCCCATAACACCCGATGTACTTGCTACATCATTAGAAGAATGGCATCTATGCTAATATTAGTCTGTTTCTCTCTTATTCCGAGGTCACCGTAGCCACCAGATCCAGTCTGTATCCAGATCAGAGGGTCACTGCAGTCACCCGGATCCAGTACGTATCCAGACCAGAAAGGACCTCTACATCCCTGAAAGACAGCGGAGACCAGGACAACTAGAGCCCCAGATACAGATCCCCTGTAAAGACCTTGTCCCAGATGACCACCAGGACAAGACCACAGGAAACAGATGATTCTTCTGCACAATCTGACTTTGCTGCAGCCTGGAATTGAACTGCTGGTTTCGTCTGGTCAGAGGAGAACTGGCCCCCCAACTGAGCCTGGTTTCTCCCAAGGTTTTTTTCTCCATTCTGTCATTGATGGAGTTTCGGTTACTTGCCGCTGTCGCCTCTGGCTTGCTTAGTTGTGGTTACTACATCTACAGCGAGATCGTTGACTTGATTGCAAATAAATGCACAGACACTATTTAAACTGAACAGAGATGACATCACTTAATTCAATGATGAACTGCCTTTAACTGTCATTTTGCATTATTGACACACTGTTTTCCTAATGAATGTTGTTCAGTTGCTTTGACGCAATGTATTTTGTTTAAAGCGCTATATAAATAAAGGTGACTTGACTTGACCTAACGTAAATAAAAATACAGCTATTCATGTTAGTTCATTGTATTTCTATTAATGTATTAGTAAATTTTGAAGTTATCATTAAGAAACATTAAATGTGTAAATGCTGTAGAAGTACAGTTCATTATTAGTTCATGTTCACTAATATAGTTAACCAACATTAACTAATGGACCGTATTGTAAATTGTTATCATAGATTGGTCCTGAAATTTGTATTGGCAATTCTGCATTACTGTAGGTGTATATTTACTTTTTGACAGGTTTTTTCATATTTTTGCTCCATCAATCTTGTAAAGTAGGTTCTTGATTGAAGGATATATCCAGTATTGAATGTAGAAACCATTTCACAAAGCATTCTCCTACCACCAGGGAAATAGGTTTCATGTCTTTAACAATCATGTTAAGAATTGACTCTGTAAGAGCAGTGGCTTGCTGAGGAGTACACAAATTCCTCCTCAGGAAAAAGTCATCATTATTAGGCCCACTGCTTTCTTAGAACTGAAACAGAAAAAGGAACATTAAATTCAGGATGTAATTTTTTTTTTATATATATATATTAATTTGCAAACAATTATTGTAAGTATAAAATGTCAATCTTTTTTCATGACATTCGAGTTGACAGAGACATTCTTATTCACCATTTAATTAACAGTATGAAAAAGTAACTGACGTGATATTCTTCCTAACTCCTATCTCCTTTTGTAAGACTTCATGAATATGGAATAAAATAAATGTAATCAGTAATAAGACTATTTACCTAATAGTGTTACAATAATATAAACAGCCTTAACTGCTAAGCTCGATTAAGCTTTATTCTATGCAAAATAAATCACCACATTACTGTATTTATATTATTATTTTTAATATTATTCCTTTTATTAATAGTAGTATTGCATTCACTAATAAAGATATTTACAACTAGTTGGTTTTTTTTTTCAAAATATTTTTTATTAAGATTTTCTTTATGTAAATACAATCACAATCTTGTTAATACAAATTTGTCCATGTGAACATAATGACTGCATTACATGAATTTAAACCCATTAAAAGGCAAGAATTAAGCAAGATAGAACAATACAGTGAACAACACTTCTCTTTTCAACATAGGTCATTAATCATGGATAGTATAACATATAATCTTATCTCAAAGTGTACATTCTTCCACTTTTATGTAAAGTGAAATTTAAACTTAAGCTTAAATTGTGGAACTACCGGTTTCCTTGTCTCAAAAGTCCAAAAAATCATTTATCAAATCTAATTCCTTAATAAAGTCTATGAAAGATCCCCAAATCCTATAGAATAAATGTTGTTTAGATTTCCTAATGTACGTAATTCTCTCTAGGGGGAGGCTGGACATCATCTGCTTTAACCACTGGGTGGCGCTGGGTCTGTTCACATTCTTCCAAGACAAAGCTATACATTTCTTTGCAGACAACAAACTTATATTTATAAAAGTACATTCAGCTGTGCTATAATTATGTTTGTCTGGGTATAAAGCTAATAAAAACAATTTTGGGTCCAAAACTATCTGTTTGGAAGTAATTTTTTCAAGTAAATTTTTTAGCTCCTCCCAGAAGATTTTTATTTGCCTGCATTCCCACATGCAATTTTTTCAAGTAAATTTTTTTACCTCCTCCCAGAAGATTTTTATTTGCCTGCATTTCCACATGCAATGTATTAGAGTCCTTCTAGAGCCACACTTTATGCATACATCTGGTATATTGTTATTATATTTATTTAGTTGTACAGGTGTAATATATACGCACATGAGCCATTTATATTGTAGCATTCTAAGACGGCTATTTATAGATATGGTATGGGATTTAACACAAGCCCTTTCACACTCCTGCTCTCCAAGCGATAATGTCAGGTCCACATTCCATGACATAAGTTTATCCCTGGAATTCTCTGCTACAGTGGAGATCAACAGATTATAGAAATAATGCCTTTTCTCAATTTATTTGTAACCAACAAATTTTTAAGCGATGTAAGGGGAGGTTTACTTAGATTACTATGATTTGCTTTCACAAAACCTCTCAACTGAAGGTATTTTAAATAGTGTTTTTTATCAAGCTTAAATTTGGATTGTAACTCTTCAAAGGACATAAACATATCAGACTCTGGTGGATAAAGGTCATTAATTGTTTTAAGTCCGAACGATGCCCATCGTTTGAAAGTTGCATCTGCCCTTCCTGGTACAAAGAGCTGGTTGCCCAATATTGGGCTAAATTGTGACAAAATGTTTGATTCTTTGAACGATTTTACTTACATCATGCCAGACTTTAATCATATTTTTAAGTATTGGATTTCTAGTTTGTTTCCGTAGGTTTTTTGCCGTCAGAATACATGAATAATGGGAGAGATAATTTTAAATCATAAGACTCCATTTCGACCCAATGTGGATTGTTTTTGCTTGAAAAGTAAAAGATGATAGTCCTTAACTGTGTGGCTCAATAGTAGAATTTGAAGTTGGGACATTTTAGCCCTACACCATCGAATGGTAAATAGAGTAAGGAAAGATGAATCCTAGGCCTCCCATTATTCCATATAAAGCCCACAGTAATTTTTTTTAACCATATTAAAAATTCAGGAAAGAGGTGGCAGTGGAACATTTTGAAAAAGGTAAAGTAACTTTGGCAGTACATTCATTTTTAGAATATTGATTCTTCCCATTACGGATATAGGCATGGTTGTTCATCTGTTAATTGAATCATTTATTGTTTTCTATAGATTCTCATGGTTAGTTTTAACAACCGGATTCAATACTGGAAACATCTGGACACCTAAATAGGTAAAAATTTCCACTACTTTAAATTGAGTAATCTCACAAATAGGATTGTTTGTTTCAGCTACATTTAATAAGCGAATGGAGGATTTAGTATTGTTTACTTTATAACCTGATATTTTCCCAAACTCCTGAATCACTTTCACCACCACCAGGATTGACGTCTTGAGGTTTGTCAAAAATAAGATGACATCATCCTCAAACAAAGAGATTCTGTGCTCCATGGGTCCCACTGTAATTCCCGAAATTTGTGGATGGATGCAAATGGCTGTTGCCAAAGGCTCTATTGCTAGCGTAAATAGCAAGGGAGAGAGCGGACATCCCTGCCTACAACCGTTTTTAATTTTAATTGGCTCTGAAAATAACTTGTTTTGACATGATTTCCGCAGTCGGGTTATTATAGAGCATTTTGACCCATTTAATAAAGTTAGTTCCACATCCAAACTTTTCCAGAACATGAAGAAGGCTTTTTCTGCGTCCAATGATAGAAGCGCAGTATCTTGGGTATTTTCCTTAGACCAAATAACATTCAAAACCCTTCTTACATTATGATAACCTTGTCTTCCAATTATAAACCCATTCTGATCCCTATTTATTATGTCCGGCATGATTTTTTGAAGCCTTATTGCTAAAAATGTACAAATGATCGTGAGATCAGAATTTAGTAAACTGATAGGTCTTAAGTTTTCACATTTATCAGGGGGTTTATCAGGGCATTGGCAGCAAAGTAATTAAAGCATGATTCATGGAAGATGGAAGTTCACTTTTTTCAAATGCCTCTGTAAACATATCTAATAGAGGTATTAGCAATTTATCTTAAATTTTTTTATGAAGATGAATAGGAATACCATCTGGTCCTGCTTGCTTACCAGAATTCATTCCATCAATTGCCCGTGATATTTCCACTTTATTTAATCCTATATTTAAATGAACCTTCTGAAATAACTTGAATACTTAGGGCATTCAAAAAAAAAAATAAGTCGTAACCATCATGATTTCCTTTGGAATCATATAACTTCTGATAGTAGTCTTTAAATTCATTATTAATATCTCTAGGATCTGTGAGCATTTTTTCCCTGTGTTTTAATAGATAGTTATTGTAATTGTAATAGTAATTGGTGTTGATGATTCAAGTTGTTTAATTTGCCAGGCTAATAATTTTCCTGCTTTATCTCCTTGTTCATTTTAATCCTAAAAGACAAGATGCAGCCCTAATACTAGATTGTTTATCATATTCAGGTCTTAGTAACAGCAGTTCTTTTTTCAAATCTGTCATTTGTTGGATAAACCCTTTCCTGGATGGTCCTGATTTTAGTTTCTAATTCTAGCCTATCCCTTCTAGCTTTCTTAGATTTTTTGCCCGTGTAGCTAATAATATGCCCCCTAAGAAACGCTTAAGCATCCCATCTCATTTCAAGTCAAGTCAAGTCACCTTTATTTATATAGCGCTTTAAATAAAATACATTGCGTCAAAGCAACTGAACAACATTCATTAGGAAAACAGTGTGTCAATAATGCAAAATGATAGTTAAAGGCGGTTCATCATTGAATTCAGTGAATTCATCTCTGTTCAGTTAAATAGTGTCTGTGCATTTATTTGCAATCAAGTCAACGATGTCGCTGTAGATGAAGTGACCCCAACTAAGCAAGCCAGAGGCGACAGCGGCAAGGAACCGAAACTCCATCGGTGACAGAATGGAGAAAAAAACCTTGGGAGAAACCAGGCTCAGTTGGGGGGCCAGTTCTCCTCTGACCAGACGAAACCAGTAGTTCAATTCCAGGCTGCAGCAAAGTCAGATTGTGCAGAAGAATCATCTGTTTCCTGTGGTCTTGTCCTGGTGCTCCTCTGAGACAAGGTCTTTACAGGGGATCTGTATCTGGGGCTTTAGTTGTCCTGGTCTCCGCTGTCTTTCAGGGCAGTAGAGGTCCTTTCTAGGTGCTGATCCACCATCTGGTCTGGATACGTACTGGATCCGGGTGACTGCAGTGACCCTCTGATCTGGATACAGACTGGATCTGGTGGCTACGGTGACCTCGGAATAAAAGAGAAACAGACAAATATTAGTGTAGATGCCATTCTTCTAATGATGTAGCAAGTACATAGGGTGTTATGGGAAGTGTTCCTGGTTCCGGTTTACCTAATTAATGCAGCCTAAAAATCCTTTAACGGATTTGGATATTAAAAGCATATTAGTTTGTTATGTGTAAGCCAGGTTAAAGAGATGGGTCTTTAATCTAGATTTAAACTGCAAGAGTGTGTCTGCCTCCCGAACAATGTTAGGTAGGTTATTCCAAAGTTTAGGCGCCAAATAGGAAAAGGATCTGCCGCCCACAGTTGATTTTGATATTCTTGGTATTATCAAATTGCCTGAGTTTTGAGAACGTAGCGGACGTAGAGGATTATAATGTAAAAGGAGCTCATTCAAATACTGAGGCGCTAAACCATTCAGGGCTTTATAAGTAATAAGCAATATTTTAAAATCTATACGATGTTTGATAGGGAGCCAGTGCAGTGTTGACAGGACCGGGCTAATATGGTCATACTTCCTGGTTCTAGTAAGAACTCTTGCTGCTGCATTTTGGACTAGCTGTAGTTTGTTTACTAAGCGTGCAGAACAACCACCCAATAAAGCATTACAATAATCTAAATTTGAGGTCATAAATGCATGGATTAACATTTCTGCATTTGACATAGAGAGCATAGGCCGTAATTTAGATATATTTTTGAGATGGAAAAATGCAGTTTTACAAATGCTAGAAACGTGGCTTTCTAAGGAAAGATTGCGATCAAATAGCACACCTAGGTTCCTAACTGATGACGAAGAATTGACAGAGCAACCATCAAGTCTTAGACAGTGTTCTAGGTTATTACAAGCAGAGTTTTTAGGTCCTATAATTAACACCTCTGTTTTTTCAGAATTTAGCGGTAGGAAATTACTCGTCATCCAGTGTTTTATATCGACTATGCATTCCATTAGTTTTTCAAATTGGTGTGTTTCAACAGGCCGCGAAGATATAGAGCTGAGTATCATCAGCATAACAGTGAAAGCTAACACCATGTTCCCTGATGAGATCTCCCAATGGTAACATATAAAGCATGAAGAGTAGCAGCCCTAGTACTGCACTTGTGATCGGTATGATACATCTTCATTCACTGCTACGAACTGATGGCGGTCATATAAGTACGATTTAAACCATGCTAATGCACTTCCATTAATGCCAACAAAGTGTTCAAGTCTATGCAAAAGAATGTTGTGGTCAATTGTGTCAAACGCAGCACTAAGATCCAATAAAACAAATAGAGAGATACACCCACAATCAGATGATTAGAGCAGATCATTTGTAACTCTAAGGAGAGCAGTCTCAGTACTATGATACAGTCTAAATCCTGACTGGAAATATACAATTTTTCTCTAAGAAGGAATATAATTGTGAGGATACCACCTTTTCTAGTATCTTGGACAGAAAAGGGAGATTCGAAATTGGTCTATAATTAACTAGTTCTTTGGGGTCAAGTTGTGGTTTTTTGATGAGAGGCTTAATAACAGCCAGTTTGAAGGTTTTGGGGACATATCCTAATG
This sequence comes from Carassius carassius, assembly GCF_963082965.1. NCBI lineage: Eukaryota > Metazoa > Chordata > Actinopteri > Cypriniformes > Cyprinidae > Carassius > Carassius carassius. The sequence continues at coordinate 1,753,322 of NC_081799.1, forward strand.
ACAATGAGGAATTTATAATAGTCAGAAGAGGATCTATGACTTCTGGAAGCACCTCTTTTAGGAGCTTAGATGGTATAGGGTCTAACATACATGTTGTTGGTTTAGATGATTTAACAAGTTTATACAATTCTTCCTCTCCTATAGTAGAGAATGAGTGGAACTGTTCCTCAGGGTGTCTATAGTGCACTGTCTGATGCGATACTGTAGCTGATGGCTGAATGGTTGCAATTTTATCTCTAATAGTATCGATTTTAGAAGTAAAGTAGTTCATAAAGTCATTACTGCTGTGGTGTTGGGAAATGTCAACACTTGTTGAGGCTTTATTTTTCGTTAATTTAGCCACTGTATTGAATAAATACCTGGGGTTATGTTTGTTTTCTTCTAAAAGAAAAGAAAAGTAATCGGATCTAGCAGTTTTTAATGCTTTTCTGTAGGATAGGTTACTTTCCCGCCAAGCAATACGAAATACCTCTAGTTTTGTTTTCCTCCAGCTGCGCTCCATTTTTCGGGCTGCTCTCTTTAGGGTGCGAGTATGCTCATTATACCATGGTGTCAAACTGTTTTCCTTAACCTTTCTTAAGCATAAAGGAGCAACTGTATTTAAAGTGCTAGAAAAGAGAGAGTCCATAGTTTTTGTTACATCATCAAGTTGTTCTGAGGTTTTGGATATGCTAAGGAATTTGGATTCATCAGGAAGATAACTTAAAAAGCAGTCTTTTGTGGTAGAAGTGATGGTTCTACCATACTTGTATCAAATATTAAAATTTTGGCTTTATGAAACAATTTATGCACGCTGACGTTTGATTTGTATTTATTTGAAAAAAATCTTCAGTCTGATGTCCAATATACTTAACAAACTCTTCATCCTGCAGCCATTTATGCTGAAAGAGCCATCTAGGTGGATCACATGTAAGTTTGTCGTCTCTATATATAAGACAACAAGGTGCATGATCTCAGACTACTATGCTGTCATTTAAACAATCTTGAATTTTGGATAGTAGTTCTGATGAAATTAAGAAATAATCTATTCTCGAGTATGTCTGAAATGTTGCCGAATAGCATAAATAGACTTTGGTTTGTTGGTGCAATTCCCTAAAGGTGTCCAGCAATCTAAAATCTTTTATAAAGCTTTGTAAAGTCATCCTACAGTTGTTATGTGATTGGTCTGTTCCTGCGGATCTATCTATGCCTGGCTGAAGGGTACAATTAAAATCCCCTGCAATCACATAGCGCCCTGGTAGTGCTGAAAGTAAAAGGAATAAATCTTGATAAAACCCGAGTCATCTAGATTAGGACCATATACATTAACCAAGTTTAAGTTCTCTAATAATAAAGATCCCTGAACTATTAAATATCTGCCCTTCTTAAATTTTATAAAAAATGTTACATGAAATGGAATGGAATCATGGATCTGAGACATAACTAATCTTGCTCTAGATGTGAATGCTGCTGTAAATATACTACCCTTCCACCTCCTCCTAACCCTTCTCTCATCTTCTTCCACAAGGTGTGTCTCTTGCAGAAATATTATCTTAGAGTCCATATCTTTTAATTTAACCATAACTTGTTTAATCTTCTTAACGCGCAGTAGGCCCCTGCAGTACCACATAACAAACTTCAGGTTCAGTGTTTGTGACATCTGAGATATATCAAAACTGTAAAATTAGGAAATAAGTATTTACCTTATTAGATAGGATTTTTTCATGGAGAAGCATAACCAACCCGGATATGAGAACGTATATCCAACACCATGAACGCGAACTACCCCTCGTTATTTCCCTGTATGGGTATCCCTCCCTCGACAGTACGTTTCCCGCTATCGCATGTGACCACTCCACACACATTGAGGAGCAGCCTAACCACTCTTCTCTAGCCAAATCAGAACCCTTACTACCGATGCTGTTCACTATTAGTAACAATCAATTAACCACTCTTGTTTCACTGGAAGTTTACACCCTTTGTGCTCTTTTATAACGCACAAAAAGTGCGCCTCCATATCAAATCACTATGCCCTTGTGAAAATAAAAAATAATGCACCAATAAAACTGAACACTTCAAAATTTCAGACATTTCGAGTTATCTCAATATCAAAAATCTAAACAAAGACAGCTGTTTACCGCACAGCGTACCTGGAAGTTACTCACTGATAAGAAAATAAAGAAAGAGTAAGTCCAAAGCTGGCAGTGATTCATCCTCTTCTGCCGCCTTCGGATCTTTCTTCACAAACTCTCGTGCCGTCGCTGCTGTTGTAAAGGAATGAGTCTGACCCTTATAAGTCACCAATAGTTTGACCGAATGAGCCACTCCTTGCCTCAGTCCCAGTTTGCGTAACTCTGCTCGAACTGAATCAAACTGCTTCCATAGATGATGTAGTCCAGCTGCTGTGACCGGATACATCCATACCTGTTGATTTTTGAACCGAATGCCATTTTTTGCTCATGCTGCTGCAAAAATATCCTGTTTATCCTTGTAGTTGAGGAATCTCATTATGAGAGTGCGAGGTGATGTGATGCTGTCATTTTTAGGTCCAATTGGGTGCGCTCGTTCTATGACAACTCCGGTAACCACCTCTCTAAAAACACAAATGGGTCCTATCCTTCAGCTCCCTCCAGCAGATTGACCAGTCTTAGATTGTTTCGTCTAGATCTTGCCTCGAGGTCCATAACTTTGTCTTCAAGTACTTTCTCATTGGATTCCAGTGTGTTCAGTTTAGCACGTAGGATTTCTATCATGTCTTCTGCATCAGAGATGCGGGTTTCCATTTGTGATACTCGCCGGATACAGTCATTTATCTCTTTCCTCAAACCGTCAATGGACTCAAGCACTTTGTTAAATCTAGAGGAAAAAGTTGACAGTGGACAGTATTTTGTCTAACTTGTTGTTTTGGGTTTTCTCTTTATCTCTTCCGCCGGATGCTGCCATTAGAACAGGGCTAGCATTAGAGCAATGACTCGGGTTAGCATTAGCATTAACCTTCTGCGCTTCACCGCAAAGATGATAGTCCATCAGCTTGGGTTGTTTTGATTTTTCGCTTGCTTCTTGGCTAGCTTTTGCTACTTTAGGTATAATTATGTCCACACGAGTGAATTAATCCACCACTTTGTTGCAAAAGAGAGGTTCTCTTACAAGAGTTCTCTCGTACTGCGTCTTAGCTAAGACGCTACGGGAAAAGTCTCTTTTCACGAAATACTGAAGCAAAAAATTATCCTTAATTTTGAATTTTTGTAAAGTGCATTTGCAGCAGTACACAGCCATAGGCGAGACGGCTTGCTCGCTCATTGGCTGCTCTGCAGCAAGTGCACAGCCTATCGAGCGCAGGCTGATGCAATATCAGACCAATATCAGACCCTGCCCCTGCATAGCAGATTGTCATCACTCAATGGCTGGATGTCTAAGTGGTGCCCACAAAATAACATAGGTTTCATAGACAATTGGACGAGCTTTTGGGGCAGACCTGACCTGTTTAAAAGAGATGGTCTTCATCCCTCCTGGGGTGGCGCCACTCTTCTCTCTAGAAATATGGCAAATAGTCTTAGTGTTTATACTTGACTAACTGGGGCCCAGGTCAGGAAGCAGACAGACTGGCTAAACCGACCGTCTGCTAGCTGCCTCCCGTCACAGAGGTCAGTTAATTCTCAGCACATAGAGACTTTTTCACCTAGATATCACACTATAGAGACTGTGTCTGTTCCCCGAACTAGAAAATACAAAAAACGTCCAAACCAAGTTAAGATTAACAATTTAATTGAGGTTCAACAAATAAAAAACAGAAGCAATATGGATAAACAAATGATAAAGCTTGGCTTATTGAATATCAGATCCCTTTCTCCAAAAACACTTTTTGTAAATAATATGATCACTGATCATAATATAGATGTACTCTGTTTGACAGAAACCTGGCTAAAACCTGATGATTACATTATTTTAAATGAGTCCACCCCCCAAGATTACTGTTATAAACATGAGCCACGTCTAAAAGGCAAAGGTGGAGGTGTTGCTTCAATTTATAACAACGTTTTCAGGATTTCTCAGAGGGCAGGCTACAAGTATAACTCGTTTGAAGTAATGGTACTTCATATAACATTATCCAAATAAACAAATGTTAATGATAAATCCCCTGTTATGTTTGTACTGGCTACTGTATACAGGCCACCAGGGCACCATACAGACTTTATTAAAGAGTTTGGTGATTTTACATCCAAGTTAGTTCTGGCTGCAGATAAAGTCTTAATAGTTGGTGATTTTAATATCCATGTTGATAATGAAAACGATGCATTGGGATCAGCATTTATAGACATTCTGAACTCTATTGGTGTTAGACAACACGTTTCAGGACCTACTCATTGTCGAAATCATACTCTAGATTTAATACTGTCACATGGAATTGATGTTGATGGTGTTGAAATTATTCAGCCAAGTGATGATATCTCAGATCATTATTTAGTTCTTTGCAAAATTCATATAGCCAAAATTGTAAATTCTACTTCTTGTTACAAGTATGGAAGAACCATCACTTCTAACACAAAAGACTGCTTTTTAAGTTATCTTCCTGATGTATCCAAATTCCTTAGCATATCCAAAACCTCAGAACAACTTGATGATGTAACAGAAACTATGGACTCTCTCTTTTCTAGCACTTTAAATAAAGTTGCTCCTTTACGCTTAAGGAAGGTTAAGGAAAACAGTTTGACACCATGGTATAATGAGCATACTCGCACCCTAAAGAGAGCAGCCCGAAAAATGGAGCGCAGCTGGAGGAAAACAAAACTAGAGGTATTTCGTATTGTTTGGCGGGAAAGTAACATATCCTACAGAAAAGCATTAAAAATTGCTAGATCCGATTACTTTTCTTCTCTTTTAGAAGAAAACAAACATAACCCCAGGTATTTATTCAATACAGTGGCTAAATTATCGAAAAATAAAGCCTCAACAAGTGTTGACATTTCCCAACACCACAGCAGTAATGACTTTATGAACTACTTTACTTCTAAAATCGATACTATTAGAGATAAAAATTGCAACCATTCAGCCGTCAGCTACAGTATCACATCAGACAGTGCACTATAGACCCCCTGAGGAATAGTTCCACTCATTCTCTACCATAGGAGAGGAAGAATTGTATAAACTTGTTAAATCATCTAAACCAACAACATGTATGTTAGACCCTATACCATCTAAGCTCCTGAAAGAGGTGCTTCCAGAAGTCATAGATCCTCTTCTGACTATTATTAATTCCTCATTGTCATTAGGACATGTCCCCAAAACCTTCAAACTGGCTGTTATTAAGCCTCTCATCAAAAAACCACAACTTGACCCCAAAGAACTAGTTAATTATAGACCAATCTCGAATCTCCCTTTTCTGTCCAAGATACTAGAAAAGGTGGTATCCACACAATTATATTCCTTCTTAGAGAAAAATGGTATATGTGAGGATTTCCAGTCAGGATTTAGACCGTATCATAGTACTGAGACTGCTCTCCTTAGAGTTACAAATGATCTGCTCTTATCATCTGATCGTGGGTGTATCTCTCTATTAGTTTTATTGGATCTTAGTGCTGCGTTTGACACAATTGACCACAACATTCTTTTGCATAGACTTGAATACTTTGTTGGCATCAGTGGAAGTGCATTAGCATGGTTTAAATCGGACTTATATGACCGCCATCAGTTCGTAGCAGTGAATGAAGATGTATCCTATCGATCACAAGTGCAGTATGGAGTACCTCAAGGCTCAGTACTAGGGCCGCTACTCTTCACGCTTTATATGTTACCCTTGGGAGATATCATCAGGAAACATGGTGTTAGCTTTCACTGTTATGCTGATGATACTTAGCTCTATATTTCTTCGCAGCCCGGTGAAACACACCAATTTGAAAAACTAATGGATTGAATAGTCGATATAAAAAACTGGATGAAGAGTAATTTCTTACTGCTAAATTCTGAAAAAACAGAGGTGTTAATTATAGGACCTAAAAACTCTGCTTGTAATAACCTAGAACACTGTCTAAGACTTGATGGTTGCTCTGTCAATTCTTCATCATCAGTTAGGAACCTAGGTGTGCTACTTGATCGCAATCTTTCCTTAGAAAGCCACGTTTCTAGCATTTGTAAAACTGCATTTTTCCATCTCAAAAATATATCTAAATTACGGCCTATGCTCTCAATGTCAAATGCAGAAATGTTAATCCATGCATTTATGACCTCAAGGTTAGATTATTGTAATGCTTTATTGGGTGGTTGTTCTGCACGCTTAGTAAACAAACTACAGCTAGTCCAAAATGCAGCAGCAAGAGTTCTTACTAGAACCAGGGAGTATGACCATATTAGCCCGGTCCTGTCAACACTGCACTGGCTCCCTATCAAGCATCGCATAGATTTTAAAATATTGCTTATTACTTATGGTACTACTAATGGTTTAGCACCTCAGTATTTGAATGAGCTCCTTTTACATTATAATCCTCTACGTCCGCTACGTTCTCAAAACTCAGGCAATTTGATAATACCTAGAATATCAAAATCAACTGCAGGCGGCAGATCCTTTTCCTATTTGGCGCCTAAACTCTGGAATAACCTACCTAACATTGTTCGGGAGGCAGACACACTCTTGCAGTTTAAATCTAGATTAAAGACCCATCTCTTTAACCTGGCATACACATAACATACTCATATGCTTTTATTATCCAAATCCGTTAAAGGATTTTTAGGCTGCATTAATTAGGTAAACCGGAACCAGAAACACTTCCCATAACAACCTATGTACTTGCTACATCATTAGAAGAATGGCATCTACGCTAATATTTGTCTGTTTCTCTCTTGTTCCGAGGTCACCGTGGCCACCAGATCCAGTCTGTATCCAGATCAGAGGGTCACTGCAGTCACCCGGATCCAGTACGTATCCAGACCAGATGCTGGATCAGCACCTAGAAAGGACCTCTACATCCCTGAAAGACAGCGGAGACCAGGACAACTAGAGCCCCAGATACAGATCCCCTGTAAAGACCTTGTCTCAGAGGAGCACCAGGACAAGACCACAGGAAACAGATGATTCTTCTGCACAATCTGACTTTGCTGCAGTCTGGAATTGAACTACTGGTTTCGTCTGGTCAGAGGAGAACTGGCCCCCCAACTGAGCCTGGTTTCTCCCAAGGTTTTTTTCTCCATTCTGTCACCGATGGAGTTTCGGTTCCTTGCCGCTGTCGCCTCTGGCTTGCTTAGTTGGGGACACTTCATCTACAGCGATATCGTTGACTTGATTGCAAATAAATGCACAGACACTATTTAACTGAACAGAGATGACATAACTGAATCCAATGATGAACTGCCTTTAACTCTCATTTTTTGCATTATTGACACTGTTTTCCTAATGAATGTTGTTCAGTTGCTTTGACGCAATGTATTTTGTTTAAAGCACTATATAAATAAAGGTGACCAATAAGGGTGCTTCACGCCCATCACGCCACTTCCCGCCGAAACGGGTGTGGCCCAACCCTATAAAAGAAGCTCGAAAAGGCTGACTAACCTGATTTTTCATCTCTTCAGCGAAGCTCACGCATTGCTGGATCACGAAGGAAGCAAGCGCCGTCTGATAGGCATCTCAGCGGGACGAGCCACTTCTGAAGCTGCTGGCCTTCGCCGCCTTCCACTGCCGTTCCTGCTGCGCTCTCCGGCGCACATATCCTTTCAATTCTGTTATATCCAACTGTTCTTTATGCGTGTGTGTGTGTTCGCCCTGCGAATCTTTTTTAAAATGCCTTCCTGCGGCTCGTCAGAGCCCCACTCAGCGAGGGAGACCGGTACGTCATCTGTGTCTCATGCCTGGGTGAAGATCATGCAGCAATCGCGCTCGCTGACGGCGGATGCCCTCACTGCGAACTGTTCGCCCTGCTTCACCGGCCTCCCATGCATTGCTTACCGATGGGCAGCGCTCGCTGTTTGCAGCCGCGTCGTCCGAGGAGGTCAATCTCAGGGCCGCATCGGGGGAAGAGGACACGCGCTCTCTGCTAGCTTCGGGCAGTGAGGGCTTGGCCAGCTCCGAGGATCTCGCGCCTTCTGCTCAGAAGCCCGGCAAACGAGCTGACATCGAGAGGGAGCCGAGGCGAGTGCTCACGCTGGCCGCGACGAGTCTCGGCCTCGAGTGGTCTGCACCAGCGCCCCCCCCTCTCGTTCCCGGCTGGATGGTAGTTTCCTTTCGGATGAGCGTACTTCTCAAAGCCCGCCTCATTTCTTCCTGAGCTTCACGAAGAGGTGGCAAAGGCTTGGAACGTTCCATATTCAGCGCGAACTCGTTCGTCTGTCTCACTAGCATTCTCCACACTGGATGATGCTAAAAACAGGAACTACCAGTCACTTCCGCCGGTGGAACAGGCGATAGCGACGCACCTTTGTCCGCCCTCTGCTGGACGGTGGACGGAAGCGGTGTTGCCATCTAAAGCCTGCTGCATGACGTCGCCTCTGCTCGCGCGAATCTTTTCTGCTGCTGAGCAGGCTGCGTCTGCACTACACACGATGGCTGCTTCATTGAAGCGCCAGTGTACGAGTTCCGCTGTGGCTGAGCTCTCACCCAAGCGCGCCGCTGTTTCAGTTCCAGGAATTGTGACTGTCTCAGCTTTTTCTGCAACGCGCAAGCCTGCCCAGTTGCCCGCTTGCCTGCACACAAAAGCCGTTATCACAACAGCTTCAGCAACTCAGCTCGAGACCCCTGTTCTCGCTCTACCGGCCGTCGCCCTGCGTCGCGGGGACCGCGGCAGAGGATTACGGTGAGGCCGGGAGCCCCGAAGCCATCCTAGGAAAGCGCCGGTGTACGAGTCGCCGCGGCCGAACTCTCAGTTCCAGGTTTTGTGACTGTTTCAGCGTCTTTTGCAATGCGCAAGCCTGTACAGTTGCCCGCTTGCCTATTTCCCGAAAGAGGTGTAATTTATGGTGTCCCGGCTACGGCCGATGGTGCTATAAGTGTAGTGACGATGCCCACTGCTCAGTGCCCATCTCCACATATAAGCACAGCCCTTCACACAGGGCTCGCGCCCATAAAAGCGACTCAAGTCAATCTCAGTGCCCACAAACACTATGTCACACACGGCGCGTGGTTTCTGTAAAAACGAAACCCGTGCACGTACGCTCTGCCCTGGCAGACAGCGAGTCGAAAGCAGTAAATGTGCACACTTGCAGCCCACAGTTACTCGCAGACATCACGAGTCCCATGGGACCCGCTCAGCCCTCCCATAATCGGTTAAGCGCCGGGACGGGGTCGAGGAGGAGCGATCTGCCCGCTGTGATCAGCACGCTCCCCGCCTCAAATGCCACAGGCGTAACGCCCATGTTACAGCACACCAAAGCGCCGCCGTTGCCCAGTCAACAGAGCGCGCTTCGCATCCAGCCCTTAGCCATTCATGCAGATGCATGGTCAGCGCTTCCAGGGGTTTCGGATTGGGTGCTAGGCATTATAAAGAGAGGCTACTCGCTACAGTTTTTTCGACGCCCTCCGCGCTTTTTAGCGCGCGGCGAAACCACGGTCAAAACAGAAGTAGCACACATACTTCGGGGCGAAATATCAAAACTGTTGAGGGGCGTCGCCTTGTCGTGGGCGTGGTCTACTGGGATCTCCTTGCAGGATATATGTATGGAGGCAGGTTGGGCCTCGCCGTCTACATTTATCAGGTTCTATAACCTGGGGGTTCCCGCCTTGCAAGCAAGGCTGCTGTCGGTATAGCCGAATCAGGGCCCTGTTGGGAATTCTGAGTTTGTGAGCGTTATGCGCTGCCGGCTGTTATGTGGGCAGTATTGCGTAAGACCCGCATTGCAACATTGGTCAGGCCTTGCCTCGACTGTGTGATGTTGTATTGCCGCATCTACGGGTGCTGCTAGATATGGGACGGAGGGCTCCCCCCCTCTCCTGTCCTGGACTCTCTGTGAGTCCCTCGGGTGACTGTGCACTGTAAATCCTGGGCGTTGCTTCAGGTTTATTGGTGTGTGATCCCTGCGCGCACAGTGTTTTACATGGGGTTCCCGTAGCGTCTTAGCTAAGATGCAGTACGAGAGAACTCTCGTAAGAGAACGTACTCGGTTACTAATGTAACCTCGGTTCTCTCTAGAAGAGAGAGTTACTGCGTTCTCTGCCGTGCGTACGATTCACTCTGGTTCGCTTCGGCGATGAAATAAATCAGGTGAGTCAGCCTTTTCGAGCTCCTTTTATAGGGTTGGGCCACACCAAGACGCAGTACTCGTTTCCTCTTCTAGAGAGAACCGAGGTTGCATTAGTAACCGAGTACGTTTTAAAAATATTTTTGACAATAACAGCAGAGCGGTACAAAACATGTCTGTGACGAGTGGGGCGGGGCCGAGGGACGTGGGAACGAGCGAGGCCGGTGGAGTGATTGGGAAATGAACGACACCTGTTCAACCCACCGGTCTTGAGTCCCACAGAGGAGATGGAAGGATATAAAATAGGAGCGACGACAGTGAAGGAAGAGAGAGGACCAGGCCTGGGCTTTAGTTTGTGTTTTGATTTTTATTTGTGCGCATCAGTCGTCCATGAGGGGCTGACGCGCTGTTTTGTATTTATTTTGTCATTATTAAATATCAGTTGATTGTCCACCAGTTCCCTCCTCCTTCTTCCCGAAGATTACAGAGTTTTTAAAATTACAGTGGTGCCGAAACCCGGGAGAAGGAGGGACGCGCTGCTGAAGATCCCACGCCGCTGTGGTGAATCCGCGGTGCCATCGAGCAGGCGAGGAAGTGTGCCGCCATGGACGCTCGAGGCGGTGGGCTGGAGTGAGTTGCCGGGGACGGGCGAGCTCACTGCCGGCCGCCCGTGATGTGGAGGGGCGGCTGCCGTCTGTGAGGGAGCGGAGAAGTCGGCGCCGTTCGCCAGGGGGCCGGAGCCTGCTGCCATCCGCCGGAACAGGGAGGAGCAGGGAAAGGGGGACTCCTGCTTGCTGCCCAAAACCGGAGGAGCCGTCGCCATCCACCGGGTGGCGGAGGAGTGTCGTGCCGTCAAGCGCCACCACCAGGCACCGCGGAGGAGATCACCCAGCTGGTGGAGGGCCGAGCAGCAGTGCGTCTGGGAACCGGAATTTTTTATTTTTATTTTTCCTCTCTCCCCTCTCTCGTCTCTGTCACTCCTCCTTCCATCTCCTTTTCTCTCGCCTCGTCTGTCCAACCCCCAGGTTCCCGCAGGTCCCCGTGAGTGGTCCCCCCTGGAGGGAGGGGGGGGGGAGTAGAGCGCAGTCTCGGGAGTACCCCCCGGCCTGCGAGGGGCGTTGGGGTTATGTGACGAGTGGGGCGGGGCCGAGGGACGTGGGACGTGGGAACGAGCGAGGCCGGTGGAGTGATTGGGAAATGAACGACACCTGTTCGACCCACTGGTCTTGAGTCGCACGGAGGAGATGGAAGGATATAAAACAGGAGCGACGACAGTGAAGGACGAGAGAGGACCAGGCCTGGGCTTTATTTTATGTTTTGGTTTTTATTTGTGCGCATCAGTCGTCCGTGAGGGGCTGATGCGCTGTTTTGTGTTTATTTTGAATATTAAAGTTTAATTTTGATTGTCCGCCGGTTCCCGCCTCCTTCTTCTCGATGATTATGGAGTTTTGATTATTACAATGTCCTTTCACGTGGCCAGTTGGAAGTCTTCAATTTACAACTAGTTAGTTAGCTTCATCTGGAGATTGAACACTCACCTCTCAACAGATCCTTTTGATCCCGGATGTTTTCTCTTTAAGTGCACCAACATACATGTTGTGCTTCCGTGAAACGCAAGCTTAGCCTTGCATATATTGCACATGACGGCATTCTTAGTTGGCAGTTTTGTCAAACTTTCCCACACCTTATTTGTCTGAACTTGTTTACACTCAGCCATAATTCGCAGTTTATTTACTGTCTATGTAAATAAATGTTTGCACTGATTTTTCTTCTACCACAAAAGCATTTGTAATGGCTGCATTGGCTTCAGCGTCTTAGCAGTTAAAACACGATGTTGCTGGCCCATACATTGGTCATGTGAGATCAAACGACTACTCGACAACAAAGATATATGTCAACAATTTTTTATGGTAGACATTGTCGACAATGTCGACTAATCATTTCAGCCCTAGTCTGGATGACGTCTTTTGGGAAAACCTTCCTGGTGATTGGTTGGTTGCCTGGTTACGTAGAAACTTCGGATTTTCTTCTGATAGTTTTCGTTGTTTGCAAGACTTCAAAGATTCTCGGCTATCACAAAGTTTCAATGGAGTGTTTTGAGTTCTGGATGACAAGAACGCAAGCAGTAAGAAGTTCAAGCCATGGCGAAGACGGAAGAGCAACTTTGCACCACGCATGCACACACAACACACCAATTAGTTCAAGCATTGGGGTTTTATCCAAGCTGATTTGGTCAACCCCACAACGTGATCTTCCAATGGGATGCTGTTGCAAAGCTTTGACACGTCTTGTACTGTTTCTCTTTGTACACTTATTAAACATCATGTGACATCATCATGTGAGATGAACTCCATTGTTGAATTCCTTGAATCTGGATATTTAATTCACTCCAAGTTTAAGCAAATAACGTGAGCTTTCGTTCAATAATAAACTTTCCATATCTTACACACATTTAATAGCACTAAATGCTAAAAGGTGTTATAAAACATTATTTAAAGTTGCACAGATAACCTTGAGCACATCAAACATTTATAAGACATAAAACATATTATTTGTGAATATAGTTAAACCTTCAGATTTCTCAATGGTTGTCCTTTTGAGATTGTTTGTTGAAAAGTTCAGTTCGTAGAAAGATTCACAAGCAAGTCACAAGACATGGGACATGCTGAATGGACCCTTTGTTGTGGTCCATTAATTATTGATGATTCCTGCGGATTTGGGATCTTGTGATCAGAGTTAATTTAATCAGCTCCTTTTATAGGAGCGAGCAGCACGGCTGACCGGAAGCCGACTTAGGATGTCGATGTTTCATGATTAGCTCATGATTAGTTTTCTGATGAGCAAGGGTATTTTGCAACAGACTTGTCCTCTGTTGTATGATCACATTATCACTTCACTTAATGTCGACATAGGTTTTTTAGCCATTTGTTTCCTTGACAGGAAATGGGTAAAGACAATCTAAACATACTCGGTTACGAACGTAACCTCGGTTCCCTGGGATACAGAACGAGTACTGCGTATGGGGGAAAAGCTCCTTTTTTTCCTCGATACTGAAGCCTTTTTTTCAATAATGCAGTGCAACAGCATTGCCATTGGTTTAATCTGTAAACTTTTTTTTTTAATGACAGCGCTGCGTCTGTGGCGATGCAGTGTGCCAAAGTCCATCAAAATAGGCGGAGCGAATGGCTATACAACCAGGAAGGAAAGAGGAGGAGGAAATCAGGTCAGACGACTGAAGCGACAACACTGAAGCCGCAGCCTCGTGGCGTGGCATATAACGCAGTATTCATTCCATATCTCAGAGAACCGAAGTTACATTCGTAACCAAGTATGTTCCCTTTCGATACTTCACTCATACTGCATATTGGGAAGAAATTCAACTGTGCCTTGCCACGGTAGGGAACGACAAGACTTATCTTGAACACCTGGGGGTCCAGGGGACAAGTGAGAGGGCCGGAGCCATCAAACCCTTTACGATACACTGCTAAGAGCTAGCTCCCTGGAGGTGGCATGATGACGGAGTCTGATAGAGGCTGTCATTATAATACCGAAAGGACCTGAGCATGCAAGGTTGGGATGTCCAGGTTATATAAACTTAAAAAAAAGTTGGACGGCGAGGAACAGCCGGCCGCCTCACAGATGTCCTTGATAGAGACACCACTAGACCAGGCCCAAGAAGAAGCCATTCTCTAGTGGAGTAGGCTCTTACTCCTATGGGGGACTCAAGGCCCATAGATGAGTAACACTGAGCAATAGCGTCGACCAACCAATGCAAGAGGCGCTGTTTTGAGACCAAAGACCCCTTGGTGCGGCCACCAAAGCAGACAAAAAGCTGGTCAGATTACTGAAATGGCTGTGACCGATAAATGTATTTCCTCAAAGTCCTCACTGGGCAGAGTAATTCCAGCTCTCGCTCGCCTGACGAAAGAGGCAGTGTAGAAAGGGAAATGACCTGTGCTCTGAATGGGGTCGAGAGCACTTTAGGGATGTAGTCATGCCTGGGTTTTAAAATGACATTCAAGTCATTGGGCCCAAACTCAATGCATACAGGGCTCACCGTGATGGCCTGCAGTTTGCCAACATGCTTGACCGATGCTAGAGCAAGTAGCAGAGCGGTTTTGAGCGTTAGGGGCCGAAGGTCAGCTGACTGCAGCGTCTCAAAGGGAGGCCCTTTGAGTGCTCCGAGGTCTGTATGAAGGTCCCAAGTGGGAACAGTGAGAGGACGCGGGGTTCAACCGCCTAGAACCTCACAGGAAAAGCACAATGAGGCTTTTTCGACCCACTGATTGGCCAGCGATAGGAGCATGAAATGCTGCGATGGCTGCTACGTATATCTTGAGTGTGGAAGGGGTAAGACCCTTGTCTAGACGCTCTTGGAGAAATTACAGTATCGGAGACAGGTCACACTCAACAGGGTCTTCGTTTTGTGCTGAGCACCAGTCAACGAAGACTGACCATTTCTGGGTGTAGAGGCATCTTGTAGACGGGGCTCTCGCCTGAGCAATGGTGTGCAGTACGTCCCAGGGGAGGCTTAAAGGCAGTAGGTGCATAGCCCAGAGATCTGGCTGAACTTCAGATTGTCCTGTTCGCCTGATAGAGGAGGTCCCGCCATGGGGCTTTCGTGGAAAGCCTGAATAGCTCTGAGGACCAAACTTGGCTCCTCCAGAGTGGGGCCACCAGGAGCACTCTGTGTTTCTTTTCCTTGACTCGTCTGATGACCTGAGGGATCAGAGTGATAAAGAAGGAGGCACATCTGTGTCCTCTGAAAAATAGGTTGGGCAATGAGAGTTGCTTTCTGAGGTGAAGATGGATCCAGTGGAGTGAACTCGTCGCTGAAGGAGTGAGATCTGATTTCCTCTGCCGATTTGCCTGCTTATATAGCCATTCGCCCCGCCCATTTTGGCAGGCTTTGGCACGCTGCATCGCCACAGCCTAGCGCAGCTACACAATGCTGTCATTGGTTTAAAAAAGTTTACAGATTAAACCAATGGCAGTGCAGTTATTGAAGAAAGCTTTTCCCCCATATGCAGTATGAGTGAAGTATCAAAAGGGAACAGTGTTTCCCTTCAGCTAATCATTAACTGTGTTCAGATCGCAGATGGGAGGAAATAGGCTCTTATAATTACTTTGGCAGAAGTAGCTGATTCTGCAGTTATTGGCGTGACTGTTCACTGAGGTCCTACAATCAGTTAGGGTTTAAAAATTGTTGTCAAACACACAACATGGCAGAAACATATTAATTCAAGTAATGAGTCAATCCTTAAATTTCAGGTATTTTCTCCTCATTTAAATCCAGACAGCAAGCTTTTTTGGCCTCTCAGTATAAAATAAGAATTAAATGTACTGCCAGTTATTCTTAAATATACTACCTTAAGGAGAACAGAATTCTGATGGAACCGGACACAGCCAAGCTTAAAAACATGAGCTGTGGTATGACCATGTTGTTCCAGGATAGTCAAGTGGCTTGATATAACTTGTACTCCATTTAAATAAAAAAGAAGAAAAAAAGGGCATTGAACACAGAGTACATTTTACAAGAAAACACCATTTGAGTATTTTACTTTAAAATATTGATATTTCTTCATATTTTTTAATGTATGAATCAATCTTTCTTTGAAATTATTTGCAATTAAGCTTTACTCTGCATAGCCATTTGTAACAGTTGTGAATGTGCGATTATTTCTCAGATGAACTGTAGAGAACAAGCTTGTTAAAGAAAATTGTTTTGAATTCAATGTTTTTAAATCTTTAAGTTGACTAAACTTGTAAAACATCAATACTCAAGTTTTCATACTAACTTCCAGTTACATCTACCAAGAGATAGTGAGTTTTATCAAATTAAAAATGAACTTAATTGCTTCTGCATGCCCCGGGATGTAATTGCAGTAGATTTTCATCTTCATTCTCAAATATGCAGAATTGTCACAGACGCGCTGAGGAAGAAACAGGGTCTGGGTCCAAATGCAGGGAAATTATCTTTTAATTATAAACAGGAACAAAAAGGCCAACACGGCAAAAACAAAACAGAACAGATAACCAGGACAAGATCAGACTCAGAAGCAACCGCAAGACACGAGTAACAAGTACAATTAACATTAACAATTAATACAGCCAGACAGAGTGGTGTGTGAGACGAGAATATATAGTCCATGACAATGAGCAACAGCTGTGTGTGTGATTCAGAGACAGGTGTGCAGAGTGAAGGTAAATGAGTCCGGGAGCAAGGGAGAAACACAGGTGTAGCAACTAAAACAATGATGAGGTAACAAGATAGGCGGGGTAAGAAAAGAGACAGGACAAAAGCACATGGCACCAACAAACATAACATTCACAGAAGACAGTGACAGAAAGACAGAAGACTGTGACACAGAATAACAAGATCCCAAAAACATAACATTAGTCATTGATTTACTCACATAAGACATAAAGCTACAGCTGAGTTAAAAATATCACTCAACTAATGCTGTAACTATACAATAAACCCGGTGTCATAAACCGGTCTCTTCCTTCTGTTTGTTTACCTTCATTCACACACGCGCACACACATACAGCTGATTACTATTATCTGAGCGCTCGCGCTGCGCACACACTCTAATCATTCCCATTCATGTTTCTCCCCCTCACCTCTCTCGCAGCTGTTTCCCACTAGAATCTACACTTACACTGATTATCTCTCACCTGATCCTTTTCTCTCTCTAATTCTCTCGGCTACTTCTAGTCACTGTTTGCTCTGTCTTTTGTTGGATTATTGTTGAACGTTGAGCTTACGCTCTGTTTCTTCGTTACGATCTCATCAGCATTTATTCTCTTGAGAATTCCCTTGTCTTGTCCTGTCCCGTCCTTTCCTGTTGTTACGTGAGTAAGAGTTGGTGATTCACCTTTGTTCTCTGCCCAGTTTATCTTCTGTCTGTGGACCATCACTCACCTGCCGTCTGCGAGTTGTTCGCACCGGACACGAGGACGGAGGACTGTTGTTGCTCATTGATCTTCTGGCACTGGATTCCGGTCCCTATCATCTGTCCGTCAAGGGTTTTCATTTTGTTATTTCACAGACATGCGTCTGTTGACGGCAGTCTCCTTGTTTGAAGTTATGGAACAATAAACTGTACTGCATAACCTCTGCTTTTGGGTCCTCTATTCAAATCTGTGACAGAATAATCCGACCAGGATGGACCCAGCGGGGGAAGGACCGTTTCGTGCGGCTATTGAGGTGCAGGGAGTCATGCTGGGCAGGCACGATGCAGAGATCTCTGAGACTCGTCGCTCCATGGAGAGCCTGACTGCGCAGGTTGCTGACTTAACTGCACGTCTTCATCTCTATCAGCTTGAGGCTTCCGCTCCTCGTGGGAGTTCTGCTGAACCCACGGTTAACAATCCTCCCAGCTTTGCCGGTTAGCCCACACAATGCCGTGCTTTTCTCACTCAATGCGAGGTTGTGTTCTCCTTGCAGCCAGCCACCTATGCACAGGATCGAGCACGCATCGCCTACGTTATCTCACTACTATCTGGCAGGGCACGTGAGTGGGGAACCGCCGTCTGGGAGATGAATTCCGACCTGACTAATCGTTTCCAGCTGTTCAAAGAGGAGATGGTTAAGGTGTTTGACCGCTCGGTCCATGGTCAAGAGGCGTCTCGCCAGCTCGCTGTGCTTCAACAGGGAAGACGGTGGCTTATTATGCTATCGTGTTCCGTACTTTAGCAACCTCGTCAGGCTGGAATGAACCTGCTCTTATTGCTCAGTTCCTTGAGGGTCTCAATTCTAACTTTAAGGACGAGATTTATGCACGCGAGATTCCTGAGCAGTTTGATCAGCTAGTGGAGCTGGTGATCCGTCTGGACAAGCGCTTTGAGGTGCGTTGTCACGCTCGCGGTCTGAGGACCGAGCGACCAGTAACTCCGCCCACACCCTCTGTTCCTGTTCGGAGCGATCATGAAACTGAGCCTATGCAGCCGGGTGGTATTCGGATCTCGACGGCTGAACGTCAGTGACGAATAATAAACCATCTCTGTCTCTACTGTGGCTCCGATGGCCACTTAGTGTCCTCATGCTCTGTAAAAGCCAGAGCTCGCCAGTAACCAGGGGAGTTCTGGCGAGCGCAACTACTCTTCTCCCCTCGTCCAAGACGCGCACTACCCTCCCGGTGACTCTCCGCTGGTCCACCTCTTCTGCTTCCTGCCTGGCTCTCATCGACTCTGGTTCGGAAGCTAGTTTCATTGATGAGAGATGGGCATGTGAACATGACATTCCTCTTACTGACCTTGATGATTCCACTACTGTGCTCGCGTTGGATGGTAGTGTCTTTTCTAAGGTTCGTCGCACCACCCGACCGGTGAGTCTCACCATCTCAGGGAACCATCAAGAGACAATTTCTTTTTTTATTTTTCAATCCCCTTTTACACCTATTGTTTTGGGCCACCCATGGCTAGCTAAACACAATTCCCATATTAATTGGACTAATGGTTCTATCTTGTCTTGGAGTCTTTCGTGTCATGTTGATTGTCTAGTGTCTGCTATTCCTCCTGTTTCCTCTGTTTCTGTGTTTCAGGAAGAGGCCGGGGATTTGTCTGGAGTGCCGGAGTGCTGGAGTGCCGCTAGCCGGGGGAGTACCTCGATCTTCTTCCTGGTACTACTCCTCCTCGCGGTCGGTTGTATTCTTTGTCTGCACCCGAACGCGAGGCCTTAGAGAAGTATCTCTCCGAGTCTATTGCAGCTGGTACTATCATTTCTTCCTCCTCTCTCGCTGGTGCTGGATTTTTTTGTGTGAAAAAGAAGGACGGTTCCTTACGTCCCTGCATAGATTATCCGGGGCTGAATGACATCACTATTAAGAACCGCTATCCCTTGCCTCTCATGTCTTTAGCCTTCGAGATCTTGCAGGGGGCGAGGTTTTTCACAAAATTAGATCTACGCAATGCGTACCATTTAGTTCGAATCAAAGAGGGAGATGAATGGAAGACCACGTTTAACACGCCCCTCGGTCACTTTGAATACCGGGTTCTTCCTTTCGGATTGGTCAACGCTCCCGCTGTCTTTCAGGCTCTCATTAATGATGTCCTGAGAGATATGCTTAACGTCTTCGTGTTTGTATAACTTGATGACATACTTATTTTCTCACCCTCCCTCCAAGTGCATGTCCAGCATGTTCGTCGAGTCCTGCTACGTCTCTTAGAGAACCGCCTCTTTGTAAAGGCTGAGAAATGCACATTCTATTCTCAGTCAGTTACGTTTCTGGGATCTGTCGTTTCCGCTGGGGGAATAAGTGTGGACCCTTCCAAGGTTCAAGCCATCATTGATTGGCCTGTACCCGATTCCCGAGTCACTCTTCAGCGTTTCTTAGGTTTTGCTAATTTTTATAGACGGTTTATTCGGAATTTTAGTCAGGTAGCTGCCCCACTTACTGCGCTCACCTCGGTCAAGTCCCGTTTCACTTGGACCGAGGCGACCCAGTCTGCGTTTGACTGTCTGAAGACATTATTTACCTCCGCTCCTATTCTTATCAACCCTGATGTCGAGAGACAATTCATCGTCGAGGTCGACGCGTCGGATGTGGTGGTGGGGGCGGTACTTACACAGTAGTTATTCATCTAAAGTCTCAGTTCATCCTGGGGTCAGGGGTACGCTCGCCGTCATTCGTCAAAGATTTTGGTGGCCTACTAGAGAACGTGATATTCGCCTTTACGTATCTGCGTGTCCTGTCTGCGCCCAGACTAAGTCTGGCAATTCACCTCCCACCAGTTTACTTCGGCCACTTCCGACTCCGTCACGTCCGCGGTCGCATATCGCCTTAGATTTCGTTATGGGTCTCCCTCCTTCCATGGGGAATACCGTCATCCTCACAGTGGTGGATCGATTTTCTAAGGCCGCCCACTTCGTTCCACTTCCCAAATTACCCTCTGCTAAAGAGACAGCTCAGGCGGTAGTAAATCATGTCTTCAAATTCCATGGTCTCCCCACAGATGTTGTTTTCTGATAGGGGTCCGCAATTTATCTCTCAATTTTGGAGGGAGTTCTGCCGGCAGATCGGCGCCACCGTCAGTTTGTCGTCAGGTTATCACCCCCAAACTAACGGGCAGGCCGAACGGGCCAATCAGATTTTAGGTCGTATGCTCCGCAGTCTAGCATTCCAGGCTCCTTCATCCTGGTGCGAACAGTTGCCGTGGGCTGAGTATGCGCATAATTCGTTACCGTCATCAGCCACGGGGCTTTCTCCATTTAATTGTAGCCTCGGTTATCAACCCCCGCTCTTCCCCTCTCAGGAGCTCGGGTTTTCTATTCTGTCGGTTGAGGCATTCATTCAGAGATGCCACCGTACATGGAGGAACGTGAGAACTGCCCTTTGTCGGACCAAGGCTCGCTCTCGCCGAGCAGCCAACCATCGCCGCGTTACAGTTTTTTACGATTGTTTACACACTAAAATTAAATTTTCCACACAATTAGCAAAATTTTACTCCAATGAGCAAAACACCTCCACAGATTTGCACAACATTACACACAATGTCTGCTTCACCCTTTTTGCAAAACATTACACACAGTGATTTGTAAAACTCTACACACATTTTCACACCTTAGACACAGATAAGGATTATGAGGTTACTTCCTTGTAATTACAAAGCACTGGATTGCCAATGACCACACTAATGAACGAACTGGATAAACACATCTACCAGGTGTGGAAGCACACATGTGCTATAAACGGCAGCAGGTGAGTTCACCTGTCTTCAACAAAAATGGAAGGAGTTAGAAGAAGAAGAAGAGTGAGAATGAGAGGGGGAGCTCAAAGAGGAGATGAAGGCGGTAGAGGTAGAGGAGAAGGAGGTAGAGGAAGAGGCATAGATAGAGGAGAAGGAGGTAGAGGAAGAGAAGGAGGTAGAGGAAGAGGCATAGTTAGAGGAGAAGAAGGTAGAGGAAGAGGAGAATGAGGTAGAGGAAGAGGCATAGGTAGAGGAGAAGAAGGTAGAGGAAGAGGAGAATGAGATAGAGGAAGAGGCATAGGTAGAGGAGAAGAAGGTAGAGGAAGAGGAGAATGAGGTAGAGGAAGAGGCATAGGTAGAGGAGAAGAAGGTAGAGGTAGAGGAGAAGGAGGTAGAGGAAGAGGCATAGGTAGAGGAGAAGAAGGTAGAGGTAGAGGAGAAGGAGGTAGAGGAAGAGGCATAGGTAGAGGAGAAGAAGGTAGAGGAAGAGGAGAATGAGGTAGAGGAAGAGGCATTGGTAGAGGAGAAGGAGGTAGAGGAAGAGGAGAAGGAGGTAGAGGAAGAGAAGGAGGTAGAGGAAGAGGCATAGGTAGAGGAGAAGAAGGTAGAGGAAGAGGAGAATGAGGTAGAGGTAGAGGCATTGGTAGAGGAGAAGTAGGTAGAGGAAGAGGAGAAGGAGGTAGAGGAAGAGGCATAGGTAGAGGAATACGAGAAGGAGGTAGAGGAGAAGGAGGTAGAGGAAGAGGCATAGGTAGAGGAGAAGAAGGTAGAGGAAGAGGAGAAGGAGGTAGAGGAAAAGAAGGAGGTAGAGGAAGAGGCATAGGTAGAGGAGAAGAAGGTAGAGGAAGAGGCATAGGTAGAGGTAGATGAAGATAAGGAGGTAGAGGAAGAGGCATAGGTAGAGGAGAAGAAGGTAGAGGAAGAGGAGAAGGAGGTAGAGGAAGAGGCATTGGTAGAGGAGAAGAAGGTAGAGGAAGAAGAGAAGGAGGTAGAGGAAGAGGCATAGGTAGAGGAGAAGGTAGAGGTAGAGGAAGAGGAGAAGGAGGTAGAGGAAGAGGCATAGGTAGAGGAGAAGGAGGTAGAGGAAGAGGCATAGGTAGAGGAGAAGGTAGAGGTACAGGTAGAGGAGAAGGAGGTAGAGGAAGAGGCATAGGTAGAGGAGAAGGAGGTAGAGGAAGAGGCATAGGTAGAGGAGAAGGTAGAGGTAGAGGAAGAGGAGAAGGAGGTAGAGGAAGAGGCATAGGTAGAGGAGAAGGAGGTAGAGGAAGAGGCATAGGTAGAGGAGAAGGTAGAGGTAGAGGAAGAGGAGAAGGAGGTAGAGGAAGAGAAGGAGGTAGAGGAAGAGGCATAGGTAGAGGAGAAGGAAGAGGAAGAGAAGGAGGTAGAGGAAGAGGCATAGGTAGAGGAGATGGAAGAGGAAGAGAAGGAGGTAGAGGAAGACACCTAGGTAGAGGAAGCAGAAGAGAAGGACTTGAAGAGGTGATAGAACCTGAACAAAGAAGACGAGGACCAAATTTGACTCGAGAAATCCGTGCAACACTTATTGACCATGTTATCAACCATGGACTGACACTGATGGAAGCTGGACAAAGAGTTCAACCAAATCTCAGCAGAAATACTGTTGCGTCAGTAATTCGGACATTTCATCGAGAAAACAGGTAAGCTAACCACATAGTATACATTGAAACTGAAGCTTGAATAATCAATATTGTTTACTGTGACATTTGACAGAAGGCTGCATATATATATATATATATATATATATATATATATATATATATATATGTGTTTGTGTGTATATGTGTGTGTATATATAATTTTTATCTTTTTTGTTTTTGAAATAGGATTGAGGGTCGAGGACACCAAGGTGGAAGGGGCCCTATGTTTAGTCGTGCACAAGAGGCCGCCATTGTGAACATGGTTTTGGCCAATAATTGTATCCGGCTACGAGAAATCCAAGCCAGTATCATCAATGATGACAATATTTTCAATAACATCCAACGAGTCTCTCCGTCAACATTAGGTCGAATCCTAAAGAAAAATCAAATATACATGAAGCAACTTTATCGCGTACCATTTGACAGAAATTCAGAGAGAGTGAAACATCTGCGCAATGAGTATGTGGAGGTATGCATTGTTCATCTGACTATGGTGTGGTATCATGCACTGCTCATAATGTTCTGTCACAAAAATACTGTGCTATAGATATTGAATAGCATCCTATTTTCTTTAATGTGTTTCAGAGAGTCTTGCAAATGGATGCTGCTGAAATTCAACATGAATTTATATATGTGGATGAGGCTGGATTTAACCTTGCAAAAACAAGAAGAAGAGGGTGAAATGTAATTGGGCACAGGGCAATCACCAATGTGCCAGGGCAGCGAGGGGGTAACATCACCCTTTGCGCTGCTATCAAACAAAATGGGGTCCTCCACCACCATGCAAATCTGGGACCCTATAATGCAAATCTGATACTTTCATTTCTTGACCGATTGCATGAGATTGTCACAGCATTACACCAAGTGGACCAGATGCGGTACATTGTCGTTTGGGACTGGTTTGCTCTGGTCCAGAACTGGTTCAATGATCACCCTGATTTTGAAGTTTTATACCTTCCCCCATACTCCCCCTTCCTGAATCCTATAGAATAATTTTTTTCAGCGTGGTGGTGGAAGGTATATGACCTGCGGCCTTATGCCTGTTTGCCCCTCATTCAGGCCATGGAACAGGCATGTGATCTTCTTGAAGCAGCTTCAGTGCAGGGGTGGATTCGTCACACAAGGCGATTCTTCCAACGGTGCCTTGCCAATGAAGACATAGCCTGTGATGTGGATGAAATCTTATGGCCTGATCCAGCCAGACGGAGAGACGGATAGTTACAGTATTCTTGTTGCTTTTACAGTAGTTTTCTTTCATTTCTGTTTACTTTTACTTGACTTTTCTTTAGAGTCAAAGTGTATGTACTGTAATTCATGCAGTAATTTTTATTTGTCTATAGATTTTATTTGTTTACAGTAATTGATATAATTGTTGGTTGATTACTGTAACTGATTATGGTAAGAAATACTGTAAGTATTGAAAAAAATACTTGAAATATTCAGTCTGCAGCATCAAGTGTTGTGCAGTGCTTGGTAAGGTTATAGTAGGCCTACAGTATTTGTCTACATTCTCCTTATATCTCAAAACAAATCATGAATAATGTTGTGAGTTTCTCACTATTTTTTTGTCACCTAAATTATCTCTTACATACAGTAAGAATGTCTGGCCAAAATTTTTTTTTTTTACAA
Source organism: Carassius carassius (assembly GCF_963082965.1). NCBI lineage: Eukaryota > Metazoa > Chordata > Actinopteri > Cypriniformes > Cyprinidae > Carassius > Carassius carassius. The sequence goes on from NC_081799.1 coordinate 1,777,438, forward strand.
ATGTGTTTATCACAGCAGTGTGAAACTGGCTGCAATAGTGTATGATCAATGATGACTGTGTTGGTTAAATGAAAACAAATAGCATTTTCACAAATATGTGTTTATGTTTTGACTGAAATGTGTCATTTTGCAAACACTCTAGGAATTTTGCTAACTGATTGTGGTGTTTGGATAATTGTGATTATATTTTGACAAAAAGAACTCCGTTTTCAAAATTGTGTGTAAACAATTGAAAAAAACTGTAAAGCCCCAAGATATATTTGCGTCCAGCGAGTCTGGCTATCCACCATTAATCTTCCTCTACAGTCCAGCTCCTGAAAGCTCTCGCCTCGGTACATAGGACCTTTTTCCATTATTAAGGTTCTCAACCCCGTTACTGTCAAACTCAAACTTCCTCCCAGTCTTCGATGCATCCATCCCATGTTTCATGTGTCTTGCTTAAAGTCCATTATTCGGATGCCCGCCCGCCCTGTCCCTCCGCCTCCTACCCTTGTTGAGGGTTCTCCTATCTATACCGTCCGCAGGCTTCTTGATGTTCGCCCTTGAGGTCGCGGTTTCCAGTATCTGGTCGATTGGGAGGGATACAGTCCTGAGGAGAGAAGCTGGATTCCATCTCGGGACGTCCTGGACCGCTCGCTCATCGAGGATTTTCATCGCTCTCGCCAGACTTCACCTTTCCCATTCATGTTTCTCCCCCTCACCTCTCTCGCAGCTGTTTCCCACTAGAATCTACACTTACACTGATTATCTCTCACCTGATCCTTTTCTCTCTCTAATTCTCTCGGCTACTTCTAGTCACTGTTTGCTCTGTCTTTTGTCGGATTATTGTTGAACGTTGAGCTTCCGCTCTGTTTCTTCGTTACGATCTCATCAGCATTTATTCTCTTGAGAATTCCCTTGTTTTGTCCTGTCCCGTCCTTTCCTGTTGTTACGTGAGTAAGAGTCAGAGTCAGAGTCACCTTTATTTATATAGCGCTTTAAACAAAATACATTGCGTCAAAGCAACTGAACAACATTCATTAGGAAAACAGTGTCAATAATGCAAAAATGATAGTTAAAGGCAGTTCATCATTGAATTCAGTGATGTCATCTCTGTTCAGTTAAATATTGTCTGTGCATTTATTTGCAATCAAGTCAACGATATCGCTGTAGATGAAGTGTCCCCAACTAAGCAAGCCAGAGGCGACAGCGGCAAGGAACCGAAACTCCATCGGTGACAGAATGGAGAAAAAAACCTTGGGAAAAACCAGGCTCAGTTGGGGGGCCAGTTCTCCTCTGACCAGACGAAACCAGTAGTTCAATTCCAGGCTGCAGCAAAGTCAGATTGTGCAGAAGAATCATCTGTTTCCTGTGGTCTTGTCCTGGTGCTCCTCTGAGACAAGGTCTTTACAGGGGATCTGTATCTGGGGCTCTAGTTGTCCTGGTCTCCGCTGTCTTTCAGGGATGTAGAGGTCCTTTCTAGGTGCTGATCCAGCATCTGGCCTGGATACGTAATGGATCCGGGTGACTGCAGTGACCCTCTGATCTGGACACAGACTGGATCTGGTGGCCACGGTGACCTCGGAACAAGAGAGAAACAGACAAATATTAGCGTAGATGCCATTCTTCTAATGATGTAGCAAGTACATAGGGTGTTTTGGGAAGTGTTTCTGGTTCCGGTTTACCTAATTAATGCAGCCTAAAAATCCTTTAACGGATTTGGATAATAAAAGCATATTAGTATGTTATGTGTATGCCAGGTTAAAGAGATGGGTCTTTAATCTAAATTTTAAACTGCAAGAGTGTGTCTGCTTCCCGAACAATGTTAGGTAGGTTATTCCAGAGTTTAGGCGCCAAATATGAAAAGGATCTGCCGCCCGCAGTTGATTTTGATATTCACCTTTGAGTAAGAGTTTGTGATTCACCTTTGTTCTCTGCCCAGTTCACCTTCTGTCTGTGGACCATCACTCACCTGCCGTCTGCGAGTTGTTTGCACCAGACACGAGGACAGAGGACTGTTGTTGCTCATTGATCTTCTGGCACTGGATTCCGGTCCCTATCATCTGTCCGTCAAGGGTTTTCATTTTGTTATTTCACAGATCTGCGTCTGTTGACGGCAGTCTCCTTGTTTGAAGTTATAAACTGTACTGCATAACCTCTGCTTTTGGGTCCTCTATTCAAATCTGTGACACCCGGTCAATTGGTACATTAGTATATTACAATGATTGCTTGTAAAGCTGTTTTTATGTTATTATTATTTTTTAAATACATTTCTTATGATATTATTTTTCTTCTCCAGTTTGCTGAAATACAAACTTTTAAACAGTCGATGTCATTACTCATTATTTAAGACTAATTTTTTTCAAAATTAACATACATTACACATAGAAGAACAGGTTAAGAAGAAATATATAATGAATGTCATCTAAGTTCATATATTTAGCAAAATTACACTTTTTAAGTATTAATTATTAGTTAAGTAACAATTTTAGAGTTAATACTCACTCAATGGCTTTTCATGGACATTGTTTGCATCTTGAAACTCTGAGCAATAACAAGATATGTGATTCTGTTTCTCTCAACACCTTCTGATGGTTGTTACCATATTTTCTGTGGTAACTAGAATTAAGAAGAGAAAGATATGATCGTTCATGCAACTAGAAGTAAAGAGGAAAAGATGCTCAGTTCATGTGAGTTCTTCACTGCTGCTTGTACTGAGGCACTAAAATCATCTTTCACCTTACATTTAACATCAAAACTGTATTAACTGTTTAACTTTAGTGATACAATTGGCAGAATCTTAAATTTGACACTTTGTTTCATATCACAAGTAACAAAACATACCGTGTGATTATGATGATTCATTAAGTTTTGTTCATGCATCAAATGAAAACAGCATCTATCGATTTTTAGGTTTTACACTGAGATCACTGTAACAATGAGATTGATTAAAATAGAAAAAAAACAAATTTCAACCCAGCCCCTAATTAGTTCCATTAGTTAGCTAGTTAAATAAATAAAAAAACAGTCTGTGCATTGATATTAGAAACTGCACTAACAATACATAATACATGTATATACAATGACATTTATCAAATAATATACACTGTGGACATAAAAGATATATCTTACCTTGCAAATAGATTGTGATCCATGCTGCTCTAATGCAAAATGGTAAGGCGAGTCAGAAGAACACCTCAGCTGAAGGTGTTTTTTTTTTTTTTTTTTTTTTTTTTTTTGAATTTTGAATTTTGAATTTGTACAGGTAAGAACAGCTCACTGTGCAGTGCCGCCACCTACCGACTGGAGTATGGTAAACAATTCCATTTGTATGTAAAACGATCTCATACAATTTAAAGGTCTCATGGCATGAAAATTTCACTTTATGAGGTTTTTTAACAGTATTACTAGTTTCCCTAGCCTATTAATATTCCCCCAGTAGCTAGAAATTTCGAAAGTTGTAGACCAAGCCCTGGATGTCCTGCTCTGCCTTTGAGAAAACGAGAACAGACAGCCGATCTGGAAAGGTTACCTCCACTTTCTCTGCTTTGCCCGCCCAAATATTTACATTAAATTCAGTTGAAATGTCAGCAAAGGCATTACAAACCAACTTTTATGATATGGATTCGACAGCACCGCCCCAAACAGTGTAACAGTGTTCATTAATGCCTGATCTGTGATCAGTGATTTCTGATGTGTAGCTAATTATTCAAGTTCACATAGATATTTTTTTTCTAAATCGTTTAATACTGTTTATGTGTCAGTGAATCAAGCCAGTGACTAAACGATAAACTTCACGTTGTATCTCTTAGTAGCATGAAACAAATCTGTTATTTAAATTGTTATTTAATTACAGAGAGCAATCAAAGAAGGCTCCCTTTATATTGTTTTGAGCTGTCAATCACACATTGCGAGTATTGAGTTGTTCTGTGTCGCATCATAGCTGTGTGAGCGGAGTCGGCCTGGGGGATAACACTCCTTTCCCCCTCATTGGAAAGGCATGGTGAAGACTCAGAATGGCCTACATAAAATCATTTCTGCTGCTCGACAGAGCAACATACGTATAAAAACTGAGCCGTATTGGGTTGGACTCTCCATATGGTATCAATGGAATGGACAAAGGTGTCATTTCCCGACATTTTCTGTTACCTAAAGGAGCAAGAGACCGCTTACTACAAGCCTATACGTGAACGATACTGCTTTTGAAAAGTAAACATTTGACGTTTTGTTTACATAAATTTTAATAAATTGATAAAGACTTCAGTTAATGTTTGTCGAACTTTATTACTGATATATTACAAATGATTTTTAAAATTGACAAAACAGGTAACATTAAGGTCCACTGAAGTGTCAAATAGATGCAAATGCTTAATAAACAATTGTGCCAAGAATCTATTTTGAGTGTGTTTTCACTCCATTTGACCAGAAGCCCTAACTAAGCCTTAGTGTTCTCAGAAGCTCTAAACTGACAAACCTATACATTTATGCTTTAACATAAATTTATGTGATAGGACTTATAAAACATTAAAAACTGTCTTTCCGCGTTGCAAAAAACATTTCAATTCACAAGACAGAGGCATTTTTCATTTTAGCAAATTTTACACTTAACATTGAATGAATCAGCATTCTCTCACTGAGAGAGATGGTTTGTAGCATATTTGGGCTTGTTTTCACTTCATTTCAACAGATGCACTATTTCAGCATTAGTGTTCTCATAAAGCTATAAAATCACAAACCTGAGCATTGAAACTCTATCATAAGATTATGTGCATAGGACTTCTAACACATTAAAAACTGTCTTTCTGCATTGCAAAAAAAAATTCAATTCATTAGACAGAGGTATCTTTCATTTTGGCAAGTTTTGCACTTAACATTGAATAAAGCAGCATTCTCTCACTGAGAGATGGTTTTTAGCATATTTGGGCTTCTTTTCACTTCATTTCAACAGAGGCACTCTTTCAGCATTAGTGTTCTCAGAAAGCTATAAACTGACAAACCTGAGCAATGAAGCTCTAACATAAGTTTATGTGCATAGAACGTCTAACACATTAAAAACTGTGTTTCTGCATTGCAAAAAACACATTAGTTCATTAGTCAGAGAGATATTTCAAGTTTTAGACCCTTACTGTCAGAGCAAGCCACCCAACTTCTTGTCCAAGCTCTTGTTCTCTTCAGACTGGACTATTGTAACTGCAATAGAGAGATATTTCATGAGAGATATTTCATGTTGGCAAGTTTTGCAGTTAACATTGTAAAAAGCAACATTCTCTCAGTGAAAGAGAAGCTGTATTGCATATGTGGGCTTGTTTTAACTTCTTTTCAACATTTACATTTACATTTAATCATTTAGCAGACGCTTTTATCCAAAGCAACTTACAAATGAGAACAATAGAAGCAGTCAGGTCAAGAAGAGAACAACAACAGTATACAAGTGGCATGACAAGTCTCAGTTAGTATAGTACAGAACGCATAGCCAGGTTTTTTTTTTTTTTTTTTTTAGAAATAAATTAAAAGACAAAAAAAGAAGGAAAAGTGCTAGTATTAGTTGGTTAGGTGCTGGCGAAAAAGATGAGTCTTTAGATGTTTCTTGAAAATGAATGCTTTTTTTGGCTCATTGAAGACAACCCTTGCTGCTGCATTCTGGATCAATTGCAGAGGCTTGACAGTACATGCAGGAAGGCCCACCAGGAGAGCATTACAATAGTCCAGTCTGGAGAGAACAAGAGCTTGGACAAGAAGTTGGGTGGCTTGCTCTGACAGGAAGGGTCTAATCTTTCTAATGTTGTATAATGCACATCTGCAGGACTGGGTTGTTGTAGCAATTAAGGGGAAGTCGTGGCCTAATGGTTAGAGAGTCGGACTCCCAATCGAAAGGTTGTGAGTTCGAGTCCCGGGCTGGCAGGAATTGTGGGTGGGGGGAGTGCATGTACAGTTCTCTCTCCACCTTCAATACCACGACTTAGGTGCCCTTGAGCAAGGCATCGAACCCCCAACTGCTCCCCGGGCGCCGCAGCATAAATGGCTGCCCACTGCTCCGGGTGTGTGTTCACTGTGTGTGTGTTCACTGCTCTGTGTGTGTGCACTTCGGATGGGTTAAATGCAGAGCACAAATTCTGAGTATGGGTCACCATACTTGGCTGAATGTCACTTCACTTCTTCACTTCTTCAATGTGGTCTGTGAAGCTTAACTGATGATCCATCACAACTCCTAGGTTTCTGGCTGTCCACGAAGGAGTAATGGTTGACAAACCCAGCTGTATAGAGAAGTTGTGATGAAGCAGTGGGTTAGCTGGAATCACCAGGAGTTCTGTCTTCATAAGGTTAAGCTGAAGGTGATGGTCATTCATCCAGCTAGAAATGTCACTCAGACAGGCTGAAATGCGAGCAGCTACCGTCGGGTCATCTGGTTGGAATGAGAAGTACAGTCGTGGCCAAAAGTTTTGAGAATTACATAAATATTAGAAATTGGAAAAGTTGCTGCTTAAGTTTTTATAATAGCAATTTGCATATACTCCAGAATGTTATGAAGAGTCATCAGATGAATTGCATAGTCCTTCTTTGCCATGAAAATTAACTTAATCCCAAAAAAACCTTTCCAAAGGACCTACTGAGATAATTTCAGTAATCGTCTTGTTAACTCAGGTGAGAATGTTGACGAGCACAAGGCTGGAGATCATTATGTCAGGCTGATTGGGTTAGAATTGCAGACTTGACATGTTAAAAGGAGGGTGATGCTTGAAATCATTGGTCTTCCATTGTTAACCATGGTGACCTGCAAAGAAACGTGTGCAGCCATCATTGCGTTGCATAAAAATGGCTTCACAGTCAAGGATATTGTGGCTACTAAGATTGCACCTAAATCAACAATTTATAGGATCATCAAGAACTTCAAGGAAAGAGGTTCAATTCTTGTAAAGAAGGCTTCAGGGCGTCCAAGAAAGTCCAGCAAGCGCCAGGATCGTCTCCTAAAGAGGATTCAGCTGCGGGATCGGAGTGCCACCAGTGCAGAGCTTGCTCAGGAATGGCAGCAGGCAGATGTGAGGGCATCTGCACGCACAGTGAGGCGAAGACTTTTGGAAGATGGCCTGGTGTCAAGAAGGGCAGCAAAGAAGCCACTTCTCTCCAAAAAAGACATCAGGGACAGATTGATCTTCTGCAGAAAGTATAGTGAATGGACTGCGAGGACTGCAGCAAAGTCATATTCTCCAATGACGCCCCTTTCCGATTGTTTGGGGCATCTGGAAAAAGGCTTGTCCGGAGAAGAAAAGGTGAGCGCTACCATCAATCCTGTGTCATGCCAACAGTAAAGCATCCTGACACCATTCATGTATGGGGTTGCTTCTCATCCAAGGGAGTGGGCTCACTCACAATTCTGCCCAAAAACACAGCCATGAATAAAGAATGGTACCAAAACACCCTCCAACAGCAACTTCTTCCAACAATCCAACAACAGTTTGGTAAAGAACAATGCATTTTCCAGCACGATAGATCACCGTGCCATAAGGCAAAAGTGATAACTAAGTGGCTCGGGGACCAGAATGTTGAGTTTTTGGGTCCATGGCCTGGAAACTCCCCAGATCTTAATCCCATTGAGAACTTGTGGTCAATGCTCAAGAGGCGGGTGGACAAACAAAAACCCACTAATTCTGACAAACTCCAAGAAGTGATTATGAAAGAATGGGTTGCTATCAGTCAGGATTTGGCCCAGAAGTTGATTGAGAGCATGCCCAGTCGAATTGCAGAGGTCCTGAAAAAGAAGGGCCAACACTGCAAATACTGAATCTTTGCATAAATGTCATGTAATTGTCGATAAAAGCCTTTGAATTGTATGAAGTGCTTGTAATTATATTTCAGTACATCACAGAAACAACTGAAACAAAGATCTAAAAGCAGTTTAGCAGCAAACATTTTGAAAACTAATATTTATGTAATTCTCAAAACTTTTGGCCACGACTGTAGAGTTGGGTGTCATCAGTGTAGCAGTGATAAGAAAAGCCATGCTTCTGAATGACAGATCCTAATGACATTATGTAGATAGAGAAGAGAAGTGGTCCAAATACTGAGCCTTGAGGAACCCCAGTAGCAAGGTGTTGTGACTTAGAAACATCACCCCTCCAAGACACACTGAAGGATCTGTCAGAGATGTAGGACTTAACCCACAGGAGTGCGGTTCCAGAGATGCCCATTTTTCTGATGGCGGACAGGAGAATCTGGTGATTAACGGTGTCAAAAGCAGCAGATAGGTCCAGTAAGATGAGTACTGAGGATTTTGAAGCTGCTCTTGCTAGTCGCAGGGCTTCAGTAACCGAGAGCAGAGCAGTCTCAGTTGAGTGGCCACTTTTGAAGCCAGATTGGTTGCTGTCCAGGAGGTTGTTCTGTACAAGGAACATAGAAAGCTGGTTGAACACAGCTCACTCAAGTGTATTTGCAATGAATGGAAGAAGTGATACCTGTCTATAGTTTTCCAGAAGCGCTAGATTTAGAGTTGGTTTCTTGAGCAGTGGGCTTACCCGAGCCTGCTTGAATGCTTCCAGAGTGAAGAGAGGAGTTTATAACGTGAGTAAGCGAAGGTATGACTGAAGAAGAGAATGCTTGAAGAAGGTGAGTGAGGATCGGATCAAGTGGACAAGTAGTAGGATGATTGGACAGGAGAAGTTTGGAAACGTCCATCTCTAAAAGTGGGGAGAAGGAGGAGAAAGAGTGTGAGTCGGTCATTGTGAAGTTGTCCTCAATCTGCGATGTGGAGAATTGGTCACTGATGGTTCTTGTATTATTTGTGAAGAAAACTGCAAAGTCGTCCGCTGTAAGAATCGATGGAGTAGGTGGTGGAGGCGGATTAAGAAGAGAAGAGAAAGTCTCGAAGAGTGTCCGAGCGTAACAACAGCTGTTAATTTTGTTGTGGTAGTAGGATGTTTTAGCCCTGAAGACATTTGCAGAGAAGGAAGAGAGGAGAGACTGATACACACTGAGGTCAGAGTAGATTTTTTATTTCTGCCATTTCCTCTCTGAAGCCATGAGTTTAGAGCGATGTTCAAGGAGAACCTCGGACAGCCAGGGGGCAGATGGGGCAGTGCGTGCTGGTCAAGACAACAGTGGGCAAAAGTAGTCCAAGCAAGATGTTAAAGTGGAGCAAAGAGTGTCCGTAGCGCTGTTCGTGTCCAGAGTTGAAAACTGAGAGAGTGCAGGAAGCGAAGATGAAACCACTGAAAATAGGCGAGATGGAGAGAGTGAGCGTACGTTCCGTCGAAAGGTGACCTACATTGGAGTGTGTGCTGCTTCAGGAGTAAGTGCTAGGTTAGCAGTAATGAGGAAGTGGTCTGAGGTGTGCAGTGGAGCAACTGAAGAGTTGTCCACAGAGCAACAGTGCGTGTAGATGAGGTCCAGTTGGATGCCTGATTTGTGAGTTGCTGTAGTAGACACTCGCTTGAGATCAAATGAGGTAAGCAGAGTTTTGAAGTCAGTAGCCTGGGGTTTATCTAGGTGGATGTTGAAGTCACCAAGCAGTACCAGAGGAGTACCATCTTCAGGAAAGTTGGATAGCAGCACATCCTACTCCTCCAAGAAGTTTCCCAATTGACCTGGGGGACGATAAATGATCACAAAGTGGCTTTTAACAGGGTGGGTTACCATAATGGCATGTGATTCAAATGAACCATTACCCGTCGGTGATGGCTGAAGATCAAATTTCCATTCTTTTTATATAAGGAGACCAGTACCTCCACCCCTCCCAGTGGTATGAGGAGTGTGGGAACAAGTGAAATTAGTGGAGAGGGCTGCGGTAGCGGCAGTGTCTTCAGGTTTGATCCAAGTCTCAGTCAGTGCCATGAGGTTGAGACCAGAATGAGTAGCAATAGAAGAAATGAACTCTGCTTTGTTAACTGCAGACTGGCAGTTCCAGAGACCAACTGGAATAGAGAGCGTAGTAGTAGAGGTCAGAGGGACAGGCCGTAGGTTTGTCAGACAGGCCTTCCTGCGATGTACATAGCATGCTCTTCGAGTGTTAGTAGTGATAGTAGAGATCTGAAATCACATAGTGACTACAAGTGTAAGAAATATTTGAGAACAAGCTATAAAAAAGTAAAGAAAGGAGGAAAAAGCAATACTCAAGTGCCCTGTCGGTGTCCTCGCTCGGTGGAGTCGCTCAAGTAGAGTCAATGGTCTTTACACTCATCGGTCTTCAGACGAGGAGGATTCACACGAGGGCTGCCGCGATGAAAACAACCACTTTTGTATTTGCCTGATTACCTGTGATTGAAGTCAGCTGGCCACGCCTCACTATTTAGCAGATCAAAACTGGGCAGTCCCACAATAGGCAAACGCAAAACCAAGTGCCACTTTCAGCACGTATTTACCAGGGTAAGACACACACACAATTTAAAACAAAAACTTTCCTAGCAATGACGATCACATAGTAGTCTAATGAAAAACGAGACAAAACACTTACAAGCTGCTGAGGTTCAACAGAACCTCTAACTAAGTATTAGTGCTCTCAGAAGCTCTAAACTGACAATCCTGAGCACTGAAGCTGTAACATAAGTTTATGTGCATAGAACATCTAACTAGGGTTGCCACCTTTAATAGAGAAAAATAAGGGACACCTGGGGGGGACACCCCTCGGGGCCACGATAACCACAGGTCCGATGACGTGCCAGTGGTGGTAAATCACAACTTAAAACATGTTTTCATAAAAATATTAATTAATGAACTTTAGTAATTGTATAAGGTGACGTGAATACTGATTTTGGATAAAATATTTGTCATTGTTTGCAGACAGTAACACCATCCAAACAGTGAAACCACATAATAAATAACCGATCTACAAACATTTCTAAATTCATGTAAAACACAATTTATTTTTAATTATTATTGGTAAGATAATCTATTTTATACAGTCTATTGTTAATTCTACAGTAGCCTATTAAAGAATGCAATATTTAAATTAGTTAAGTTGTTTATATGCTTCACAAAGGCACTGTATTTTTATTATTAAATATACCTCCCTTTTGACTCTTATTAAAATAATGCTTATGTGTCTGACAGTACACCTTAACCGTAATAAACAAATCGGTAACACTTTAAAATAAGGTTCATTAGTTAACTACATTAATTAACATTAACTAATAATGAACTGCGCTTATACAGCAATTGTTCATTTTTGTTCATTTTAATTTCCACATTTAATTGTTACAGACACACCAGGTTTCACCTCCATCCAATCACAGCGCACGCCCTCACCTGAGTACTGATCACTTCCACCTGACCCATATCAACATTCAATCACCTCTGCACTACAAATACCACACACTCAGTCAAGGTAAAGCACTTCAGTGGGCCGATTCAATTTGGACTCAGAATAACCCAGTTATTCAATCTTATTCCAGCTTCATCGACCATTTCCGAGAAGTTTTTTGGCAGACCAGCTTGGAACTCGTCTATTGGTGAGAAGCTTTATAACCTTAAACAGGGAAAAATGTCTGTCAATGAATATGCTCTTCAGTTCAGGACTCTAGCAGCCACCAGTGGATGGAACGAACAGGCCTTGCTGACTACCTACCATCAGGGATTGGAACCTCGAGTGCGGTTGCATCTCGCTGCATACAAGGATACCATCGGGCTTGAATGGTTCATTCAACTCTCCATTCGCTTCGCCACACGTATGCAGTCGTGCCTAGAAGAGCGGCAGGGCCAGGCGTACTCCAGCTCGCCACTCTTCCGACCAGAGGCCGTCAGCTCCCCAGAACCAGCCAACGAACCTATGTTAGTCGACTCCTATCGACACACTGCGGCTGAAAGACAAAGACGGCTGGCCCAGAATCTATGCCTCTACTGTGCATCCCCGGGGCATGTCATCTCTGTATGCCCCGTCCGTCCTCCTCGTCCCATGGTGAGTGCCATTCTCCCTTCGAAGTATCAAATGAAACCACTCACCACTGTTGTGACACTTACTGCTGCTGACATCTCTCTTCCAGTTTCCGCCCACCTCGATTCTGGGTCAGCCGGCAACTTCATCTCTGGCGCTCTCTGCCGTCAACTCAAACTCACTACCATGGCAACGCCGTCAGCCTACCAGGTCCACACAATAACTGGAAGGCCTTTGAGTAGAAGATGTGTGCGTCATAGTGTGGGTCCCATTACCCTCCAAACCGGACTACTCCATCAAGAGGAGATCCACCTGCTGGTTCTGGAGGAATCCTCCGCTGACGCCATCCTAGGGCGGCCATGGTTGGAGCAGCATAACCCTGTCATCTTGTGGAAGACGGGCGAAGTCCTGAAGGGGGGATGACTCCTGTTTCCAGAGCTGCATCACTGGTTGTCCTGTCCCAGCCAAACCTACCCCTGCACCTCTTGCAGTTTGTACGACCTCCATAGAGAGCCCGGTGGAAAATCAATCCATCTCCATCCTAACATGCTACGCCCCCTTCAGTGACGTATTCTGCCCCAAACGGGCTTCCAACTGCCTCCACACCGGCCGTGGGACTGTGCCATCGATCTGCTTCCGGGTGAACCATTGCCTAAAGGAAAGATCTACCCCGTTTCCATTCCGGAGGAGAAGGCCATGGAGGAGTACTTCAAGGAGGCGCTGGCCCAGGGTTACATTCGTCCATCTACCTCCCCTGCTTCGAGTTTCTTCTTGTTGGAGAAGAAGGACGGAGGCTTACGACCCTGTATCGATTATCGGGCTCTGAATAACATAAATGTCAAGTTCTGCTATCCACTTACCCTCATCCCAGCTGCCCTGGAACATCTCTGTGGTGCCACTGTCTTCACCAAGTTGGACCTCCGCAGCGCCTACAACCTCATCCGGATACGTGAGGGGGACGAGTGGAAAACCACCATCAAAGAACTCCAACGGTTCCTTGGCTTTGCCAATTTCTACAGACGTTTCATCCAAAACAGTCATCCTAACAGGCCAGCTCAAAGAGGAAGAGGACGTCCACCCCGTCGTCGGGGTCCTCGGCCCTCAGGAGCGGGCCTTTGGGAGGGGGGTACTGTTACAGACACGCCAGGTTCCACCTCCATCCAATCACAGCGCACGCCCTCACCTGAGTACTGATCACTCCCACCTGACCCATTTCAACATTCAATCACCTCTGCACTACAAATACCACACACACGCACTCAGTCAGCGTCCAGTCTCGTTCGCAACAAGGTCTTCCCTTTATGCTAACTCTAAGGGCTAACTCTAGCTCTACTTACCTCTCTCCAGCGATCTCCAGAAGTTCCCAGTCATCTACATGTGTGTGGTACACCTCCCTCCTTCGACGTATCTACCCCTCTACTACGAATCCATTCATCACAGCTTTCCTACACATCTCTTTACCTAGCACTACCCGCTCCTCTGCTTGTGCCTGAATAAAACTTTCTTTCTGTTATCCTCAGCCTCCTGTGGTATTCCGTAACATTAATAATACTTTATTAAAATCTTGTTAATATTAGTGCCCTGTGAACTATCATGAACAAACAATGAGCAGCTTTATTTCTATTAACTAACATAAAGAAAGATTAATAAATACTGTAACAAATGTATTACTTACTCATTGTTAGTTCATGTTAGTTAATACACTAATGTTTAATAAATGAACCTTATTATAAAGTGTATCTGGAGCAGCCTCCGCCATTCTTTCAAATTGAATCTCTGCCAAGAGACCCGCCCTTTTCTGACTCTGATTGGCCGTGAACCTGAAAAAAACCAACCAGTCCAACGATGGCAGCGAGTATAACCCAATCAGGGGCAGAATATGAAGAGTCTTCACAGAATGCTGGTGGGATGATTTGCATGAGATGCTGCATTGAAGACAACTCCGAAAATACGGGACAAACCACGTCCCGTATTGATTCAAAACGGGACGTGCTATTTTATTCTCAAATACTGGATGATTACGTATTTTAAGGGATGGGTGGCAACCCTACATCTAACACATTAAAAACTGTGTTTCTGCATTGCAAAAAACACATTAGTTCATTAGTCAGAGAGATCTTTCATGTTGGCAAGTTTTGCAGTTAACATTGTAAAAAGCTACATTCTCTCACTGAGAGATAAGCTGTATTGCATATGTGGGCTTGTTTTAGCATCGTTTCACCAGAACAACTAACTAAACATTAGTGCTCTCAGAAGCTACATACTGACAATCCTGAGCACTGAAGCTGTAACATCGTTTCACCAGAACCACTAACATAAGATTTTGTGCATATAACTTCTAACACATTAAAAACTGTTTTACTGCATTGTAAAAAACATTATATTTTGATTAGACATAAACATCTTTCAGTTTGGCAAGTTTTGCACTAAACATTGAATGAAGCAGCTTTCTTTCCTTGAAAGAGAAGGTTTTAAGCAGATTTGGGCTAGTTTGCAGTTCATTTGAACAGAAGCACTATTTGAACATTAGTGGTCCTAGAAACCTGTAAACTGACAATCTTGAGCATTTAAGCTCTAACATAAGTTTTTGTGCATATAACTTCTAACACATTAAACACTGTCTCACTGCATTGCAAATAACATTTTATTTCATTAGACATAAGCATCTTTCAGTCTGGCAAGTTTTGCACTAATCATTGAATGAAGCAGCTTTCTCTCATTGAGAGAGAAGGTTTTAAGCAGATTTGGGCTACTTTGCAGTTAATTTCAACAGAAGCACTATTTGAACATTAGTGGTCTCAGAAACCTGTAAACTGACAATCTTGAGCATTGAAGCTCTAACATAAGATTTTGTGCATATAACTTCTAACACATTAAAAACTGTTTTACTGCATTGTAAAAAACATTATATTTGATAAGACATAAGCATCTTGGCTAGTTTTGCACTAAACATTGAATGAAGCAGCTTTCTCTCATTGAGAGAGAAGGTTTTAAGCAGATTTGGGCTAGTTTGCGGTTCATTTGAACAGAAGCACTATTTGAACATTAGTGGTCCCAGACATTGTAGACTGACAATCTTGAGCATTGAAGCTCTAACATAAGATTTTGTGCATATAACTTCTAACACATTAAAAATTGTCTCACTGCATTGCAAAAAACATTTTATTTCATTAGACATAAGAATCTTTCAGTTTGGCAAGTTTTGCACTAAACATTGAATGAAGCAGCTTTCTCTCATTGAAAGAGAAGGTTTTAAGCAGATTTGGGCTAGTTTGCCGTTCATTTGAACAGAAGCACTATTTGAACATTAGTGGTCTCGGAAACCTGTAAACTGACAATCTTAAGCATTGAAGCTCTACATAAGTTTTTGTGCATTTAACTTCTAACACATTAAAAACTGTCTCACCGCATTGCAAAAAACATTATATTTGACAAGACATAAGCATCTTTCAGTTTGGCAAGTTTTGCACTAAACATTGAATGAAGCAGCTTTCTCTCATTGAGAGAGAAGGTTTTAAGCAGATTTGGGCTAGTTTGCAGTTCATTTGAACAGAAGCACTATTTGAACATTAGTGGTCTCAGAAACCTGTAAACTGACAATCTTGAGCATTGAAGCTCTAACATAAGTTTTTGTGCATATACCTTCTAACAAATTGAAAACTGTCTCACCGCATTGCAAAAAACATTTTATTTCATTAGACATAAGCATCTTTCAGTTTGGCAAGTTTTGCACTAAACATTGAATGAAGCAGCTTTCTCTCATTGAGAGAGAAGGTTTTAAGCAGATTTGGGCTAGTTTGCAGTTCATTTGAACAGAAGCACTATTTGAACATAAGTGGTCTCAGAAACCTGTAAACTGACAATCTTGAGCATTGAAGCTCTAACATATGATTTTGTGCATATAACATCTAACACATTAAAAACTGCTTTACTGCATTGTAAAAACATTATATTTGATAAGACATAAGCATCTTTCAGTTTGGCAAGTTTTGCACTAAACATTGAATGTAGCAGCTTTCTCTCATTGAGAGAGAAGGTTTTAAGAAGATTTGGGCTAGTTTACAGTTCATTTGAACAGAAGCACTATTTGAACATTAGTGCTCTCAGAAACCTGTAAACTGACAATCTTGAGCATTGAAGCTCTAACATAAGTTTTTGTGCATATAACTCCTAACACATTAAAAACTGTCTCACTGCATTGCAAAAAAACATTTTATTTCATTAGACAAGCATCTTTCAGTTTGGCAAGTTTTGCACTAAACATTGAATGAAGCAGCTTTCTCTCATTGAGAGAGAATGTTTTAAGCAGATTTGGGCTAGTTTGCAGTTCATTTGAACAGAAGCACTATTTGAACATTAGTGGTCTCAGAAACCTGTAAACTGACAATCTTGAGCATTGAAGCTCTAACATAAGTTTTTGTGCATATAACTTCTAACACATTAAAAACCGTTTCACTGCATTGCAAAAAACATTTTATTTCATTAGACATAAGCATCTTTCAGTTTGGCAAGTTTTGCACTAAACATTGAATGAAGCAGCTTTCTCTCATTGAGAGAGAAGGTTTTAAGCAGATTTGGGCTAGTTTGCAGTTCATTTGAACAGAAGCACTATTTGAACATTAGTGGTCTCAGAAACCTGTAAACTGACAATCTTGAGCACTGAAGCTCTAACATATGATTTTGTGCATATAACATCTAACACAATAAAAACTGTTTTACTGCATTGTAAAAAACATTATATTTGATAAGACATAAGCATCTTTCAGTTTGGCAAGTTTTGCACTAAACATTGAATGTAGCAGCTTTCTCTCATTGAGAGAGAAGGTTTTAAGCAGATTTGGGCTAGTTTGCAGTTCATTTGAATAGAAGCACTATTTGAACATTAGTGGTCTCAGAAACCTGTAAACTGACAATCTTGAGCATTGAAGTTCTAACATAAGTTTTTGTGCATTTAACTTCTAACACATTTAAAACTGTCTCACCGCATTGCAAAAAATTTTTTGTTTGATAAGACATAAGCATCTTTCAGTTTGGCAAGTTTTGCACTAAACATTGAATGAAGCAGCTTTCTCTCATTGAGAGAGAAGGTTTTAAGCAGATTTGGGCTAGTTTGCAGTTCATTTGATCAGAAGCACTATTTGAACATTAGTGGTCTAGGAAACCTGTAAACTGAAAATTTTGAGCATTGAAGCTCTAACATAAGTTTTTGTGCATATAACTTCTAACACAAATAAAAACTGTCTCACTGCATTGCAAAAAACATTTTATTTCATTAGACAAGCATCTTTCAGTTTGGCAAGAATTTGCACTAAACATTGAATGAAGCAGCTTTCTCTCATTGAGAGAGAATGTTTTAAGCAGATTTGGGCTGGTTTGCAGTTCATTTGAACAGAAGCACTATTTGAACATTAGTGGTCTCAGAAACCTGTAAACTGACAATCTTGAGCATTGAAGTCCTAACATATGTTTTTGTGCATATAACGTCTGACACATTAAAAACTGTCTCACTGCATTGCAGAAATCATTTTATTTCATAAGACATAAGCATCTTTCAGTTTGGCAAGATTTGCACTGAATATTGAATAAAGCAGCTTTCTCTCATAGAGAGACAAGCTTTTGAGCAGATTTGGGCTAGATTTCACTTCATTTGAACAGAAGCACTATTTTAACATAACTGGTCTCAGAAACCTGTAAACTGACAATCTTGAGCATTGAAGTCCTAACATAAGGTTTTGTGCATATAACTTCTAACACATTAAAAACTGTCTTACATCATTGCAAAACTATTGTGTTTCATAAGGCATAAGCATCTTTCAGTTTGGCAAGATTTGCACTGAATATTGAATGAAGCAGCTTTCTCTCAGAGAGAGACAAGCTTTTGAACAGATTTGGGCTTGATTTCACTTCATTTGAACAGAAGCACTATTTCAACATAACTGGTCTCAGAAACCTGTAAACTGACAATCTTGAGCATTGAAGTCCTAACATACGTTTTTGTGCTCATAACTTCTAACACATTAAAAACTGTCTCACTGCATTGCAGAAATCATTTTATTTCATAAGACATAAGCATCTTTCAGTTTGGCAAGATTTGCACTGAATATTGAATGAAGCAGCTTTCTCTCAGAGAGAGACAAGCTTTTGAACAGATTTGGGCTTGATTTCACTTCATTTGAACAGAAGCACTATTTCAACATAACTGGTCTAAGAAACTTGTAAATTGACAATCTTGAGTATTGAAGTCCTAATATAAGTTTTTGTGCATATAACTTCTAACACATTAAAAACTGTCTCAACGCATTGCAGAAATAATTTTATTTCATAAGAAATAAGCATTTTTCAGATTGGCAAGATTTGCACTGAACGTTGAATAAAGCAGCTTTCTCTCATACAAGCTTTTGAGCAGATTTGGGCTAGATTTCACTTCATTTGAACAGAAGCACTATTTCAACATTACTGGTCTCAGAAACCTGTAAACTGACAATCTTCAGCATTGAAGTCTTAACATAAGTTTTTGTGCATATAACTTCTAACATATTAAAAACTGTCTTACAGCATTGCAAAAACATTGTATTTCATAAGGCATAAGCGTCTTTCAGTTTGGCAAGATTTGCACTGAATATTGAATGAAGCAGCTTTTTCTCATAGAGAGACAAGCTTTTGAGCAGATTTGGTCTAGATTTCACTTCATTTGAACAGAAGCACTATTTCAATATTACTGGTCTCAGAAACATGTAAAATGAGAATCTTGAGCATTGAAGTCCTAACATAAGGTTTTGTGCATATAATTTCTAACACATTAAAAACTGTCTCACTGCATTGCAAAAACATTGTATTTCATAAGGCATAAGCATCTTTCAGTTTGGCAAGATTTGCACTGAATATGGAATGAAGCAGCTTTCTCTCATAGAAAGACATGCTTTTGAGCAGATTTGAGCAAGATTTCACTTCATTTGAACAGAAGCACTATTTCAACATAACTGGTCTCAGAAACCTGTAAACTGACAATCTTGAGCATTGAAGTCCTAACATAAGTTTTTGTGCATATAACTTCTATAACATTAAAAACTGTCTCACTGCATTGTAGAAATCATTTTATTTCATAAGACATAAGCATCTTTCAGTTTGGCAAGATTTGCACTGAATATTGAATGAAGCAGCTCTATCTCACAGAGAGACAATCTTTTGAGCAGATTTGGGCTAGATTTCACTTCATTTGAACAGAAGCACTATTTCAACATTACTGGTCTCAGAAACCTGTAAACTGACAATCTTGAGCATTGAAGTCCCAACATAAGTTTTTGTGCATATAACTTCTAACACATTAAAAACTGTCTTAAAGCATTGCAAAAACATTGTATTTCATAAGGCATAAGCATCTTTCAGTTTGGCAAGATTTGCACTGAATATTAAATGAAGCAGTTTTCTCTCATAGAGAGACAAGCTTTTGAGCAGATTTGGTCTAGATTTCACTTCATTTGAACAGAAGCACTATTTCAACATTACTGGTCTCAGAAACCTGTAAACTTAGAATCTTGAGCATTGAAGTCCTAACATAAGGTTTTGTGCTTATAACTTCTAACACATTAAAAACTGTTTTTTACTGCATTGTAAAAACATTATATTTGATAAGACATAAGCATCTTTCAGTTTGGCAAGTTTTGCACTAAACATTGAATGTAGCAGCTTTCTCTCATTGAGAGAGAAGGTTTTAAGAAGATTTGGGCTAGTTTACAGTTCATTTGAACAGAAGCACTATTTGAACATTAGTATTCTCAGAAACCTGTAAACTGACAATCTTGAGCATTGAAGTCCTAACATAAGTTTTTTAGCATATAACTTCTAACACATTAAAAACTGTCTTACAGCATTGCAAAAACATTGTATTTCATAAGGCATAAGCATCTTTCAGTTTGGCAAGATTTGCACTGAATATTGAATGAAGCAACTTTCTCTCATAGAGAGACAAGCTTTTGAGCAGATTTGGGCTAGATTTCACTTCATTTGAACAGAAGCACTATTTCAATATTACTGGTCTCAGAAACATGTAAAATGAGAATCTTGAGCATTGAAGTCCTAACATAAGGTTTTGTGCTTATAACTTCTAACACATTAAAAACTGTTTTTTACTGCATTGTAAAAACATTATATTTGATAAGACATAAGCATCTTTCAGTTTGGCAAGTTTTGCACTAAACATTGAATGTAGCAGCTTTCTCTCATTGAGAGAGAAGGTTTTAAGAAGATTTGGGCTAGTTTACAGTTCATTTGAACAGAAGCACTATTTGAACATTAGTATTCTCAGAAACCTGTAAACTGACAATCTTGAGCATTGAAGTCCTAACATAAGTTTTTTAGCATATAACTTCTAACACATTAAAAACTGTCTTACAGCATTGCAAAAACATTGTATTTCATAAGGCATAAGCATCTTTCAGTTTGGCAAGATTTGCACTGAATATTGAATGAAGCAACTTTCTCTCATAGAGAGACAAGCTTTTGAGCAGATTTGGGCTAGATTTCACTTCATTTGAACAGAAGCACTATTCCAATATTACTGGTCTCAGAAACATGTAAAATGAGAATCTTGAGCATTGAAGTCCTAAGATAAGGTTTTGTGCATATAACTTCTAACACATTAAAAACTGTCTTACAGCATTGCAAAAACATTGTATTTCATAAGGCATAAGCATCTTTCAGTTTGGCAAGATTTGCACTGAATATTGAATGAAGCAACTTTCTCTCATAGAGAGACAAGCTTTTGAGCAGATTTGGGCTAGATTTCACTTCATTTGAACAGAAGCACTATTTCAACATTGCTGGTCTCAGAAACCTGTAAACTGACAATCTTGAGCATTGAAGTCCTAACATATGTTTTTGTGCATATAACTTCTAACACATTAAAAACTGTCTTACAGCATTGCAAAAACATTGTATTTCATAAGGCATAAGCATCTTTCAGTTTGGCAAGATTTGCACTGAATATTGAATGAAGCAGCTTTCTCTCATAGAAAGACATGCTTTTGAGCAGATTTGAGCAAGATTTCATTTCATTTGAACAGAAGCACTATTTCAACATAACTGGTCTCAGAAACCTGTAAACTGACAATCTTGAGCATTGAAGTCCTAACATAAGTTTTTGTGCATATAACTTCTAACACATTAAAAACTGTCTCACTGCATTGTAGAAATCATTTTATTTCATAAGACATAAGCATCTTTCAGTTTGGCAAGATTTACACTGAATATTGAATGAAGCAGCTCTATCTCACAGAGAGACAATTTTTTGAGCAGATTTGGGCGAGATTTCACTTCATTTGAACAGAAGCACTATTTCAACATTACTAGTCTCAGAAACCTGTAAACTGACAATCTTGAGCATTGAAGTCCTAACATAAGGTTTTGTGCATATAACTTCTAACACATTAAAAACTGTTTTTTACTGCATTGTAAAAACATTATATTTGATAAGACATAAGCATCTTTCAGTTTGGCAAGTTTTGCACTAAACATTGAATGTAGCAGCTTTCTCTCATTGAGAGAGAAGGTTTTAAGAAGATTTGGGCTAGTTTACAGTTCATTTGAACAGAAGCACTATTTGAACATTAGTATTCTCAGAAACCTGTAAACTGACAATCTTGAGCATTGAAGCTCTAACATAAGTTTTTGTGCATATAACTTCTAACACATTAAAAACTGTCTCACTGCATTGCAAAAAAACATTTTATTTCATTAGACAAGCATCTTTCAGTTTGGCAAGTTTTGCACTAAACATTGAATAAAGCAGCTTTCTCTCATTGAGAGAGAATGTTTTAAGCAGATTTGGGCTAGTTTGCAGTTCATTTGAACAGAAGCACCATTTGAACATTAGTGGTCTCAGAAACCTGTAAACTGACAATCTTGAGCACTGAAGCTCTAACATATGATTTTGTGCATATAACATCTAACACAATAAAAACTGTTTTACTGCATTGTAAAAAACATTATATTTGATAAGACATAAGCATCTTTCAGTTTGGCAAGTTTTGCACTAAACATTGAATGTAGCAGCTTTCTCTCATTGAGAGAGAAGGTTTTAAGCAGATTTGGGCTAGTTTGCAGTTCATTTGAACAGAAGCACTATTTGAACATTAGTGGTCTCAGAAACCTGTAAACTGACAATCTTGAGCATTGAAGCTCTAACATAAGTTTTTGTGCATATAACTTCTAACACATTAAAGACTGTCTCACTATTGCAAAAAACATTTTATTTCATTAGACATAAGCATCTTTCAGTTTGGCAAGTTTTGCACTAAACATTGAATGAAGCAGCTTTCTCTCATTGAGAGAGAAGGTTTTAAGCAGATTTGGGCTAGTTTGCAGTTCATTTGAACAGAAGCACTATTTGAACATTAGTGGTCTCAGAAACCTGTAAACTGACAATCTTGAGCATTGAAGTTCTAACATAAGTTTTTGTGCATTTAACTTCTAACACATTAAAAACTGTCTCACCGCATTGCAAAAAAAATTTTATTTGATAAGACATAAGCATCTTTCAGTTTGGCAAGTTTTGCACTAAACATTGAATGAAGCAGCTTTCTCTCATTGAGAGAGAAGGTTTTAAGCAGATTTGGGCTAGTTTGCAGTTCATTTGATCAGAAGCACTATTTGAACATTAGTGGTCTAGGAAACCTGTAAACTGAAAATCTTGAGCATTTAAGCTCTAACATAAGTTTTTGTGCATATAACTTCTAACACAAATTAAAACTGTCTCACTGCATTGCAAAAAACATTTTATTTCATTAGACAAGCATCTTTCAGTTTGGCAAGAATTTGCACTAAACATTGAATGAAGCAGCTTTCTCTCATTGAGAGAGAATGTTTTAAGCAGATTTGGGCTAGTTTGCAGTTCATTTGAACAAAAGCACTATTTGAACATTAGTGGTCTCAGAAACCTGTAAACTGACAATCTTGAGCATTGAAGCTCTATAATTAGATTTTTTGCATATAACTTCTAACACATTAAAAACTGTTTTACTGCATTGTAAAAAAACATTGTATTTGATAAGACATAAGCATGTTTCAGTTTGGCAAGTTTTGCACTAAACATTGAATGTAGCAGCTTTCTCTCATTGAAAGAGAATGTTTTAAGTAGATTTGGGCTAGTTTGCAGTTAATTTGAACAGAAGCACTATTTGAACATTAGTGGTTTCAGAAACCTGTAAACTGACAATCTTGAGCATTGAAGTCCTAACATATGTTTTTGTGCATATAACTTCTGACACATTAAAAACTGTCTCACTGCATTGCAGAAATCATTTTATTTCATAAGACATAAGCATCTTTCAGTTTGGCAAGATTTGCACTGAATATTGAATGAAGCAGCTTTCTCTCATAGAGAGACAAGCTTTTGAACAGATTTGGGCTTGATTTCACTTCATTTGAACAGAAGCACTATTTCAACATAACTGGTCTCAGAAACCTGTAAACTGACAATCTTGAGCATTGAAGTCCTAACATAAGTTTTTGTGCATATAACTTCTAACACATTAAAAACTGTCTCACTGCATTGCAGAAATCATTTTATTTCATAAGACATAAGCATCTTTCAGTTTGGCAAGATTTGCACTGAATATTGAATGAAGCAGCTCTATCTCACAGAGAGACAAGCCTTTGGGCAGATTTGGGCTAGATTTCACTTCATTTGAACAGAAGCACTATTTCAACATTACTGGTCTCAGAAACCTGTAAACTGACAATCTTGAGCATTGAAGTCCTAACATATGTTTTTGTGCATATAACTTCTAACACATTAAAAGCTGTCTTACAGCATTGCAAAACTATTGTATTTCATAAGACATAAGCATCTTTCAGTTTGGCAAGATTTGCACTGAATATTGAATGAAGCAGCTTTCTCTCATAGAGAGACAAGCTTTTGAGCAGATTTGGGCTAGATTTCACTTCATTTGAACATAAGCACTATTTCAACATAACTGGTCTCAGAAACTTGTAAATTGACAATCTTGAGTATTGAAGTCCTAATATAAGTGTTTGTGCATATAACTTCTAACACATTAAAAACTGTCTCAACGCATTGCAGAAATCATTTTATTTCATAAGAAATAAGCATTTTTCAGTTTGGCAAGATTTGCACTGAACGTTGAATGAAGCAGCTTTCTCTCATACAAGCTTTTGAGCAGATTTGGGCTAGATTTCACTTCATTTGAACAGAAGCACTATTTCAACATTACTGGTCTCAGAAACCTGTAAACTGACAATCTTGAGCATTGAAGTCCTAACATAAGTTTTTGTGCATATAACTTCTAACACATTAAAAACTGTCTTACAGCATTGCAAAAACATTGTATTTCATAAGGCATAAGCGTGTTTCAGTTTGGCAAGATTTACACTGAATATTGAATAAAGCAGCTTTCTCTCATAGAGAGACAAGCTTTCGAGTAGATTTGGGCTAGATTTCACTTCATTTGAACAGAAGCACTATTTCAACATTGCTGGTCTCAGAAACCTGTAAACTGACAATCTTGAGCATTGAAGTCCTAACATATGTTTTTGTGCATATAACTTCTAACACATTAAAAACTGTCTTACAGCATTGCAAAAACATTGTATTTCATAAGGCATAAGCATCTTTCAGTTTGGCAAGATTTGCACTGAATATTGAATGGAGCAGCTTTCTCTCATAGAGAGACAAGCTTTTGAGCAGATTTGGGCTAGATTTCACTTCATTTGAACAGAAGCACTATTTCAACATTACTGGTCTCAGAAACATGTAAACTGAGAATCTTGAGCATTAAAAGTCCTAACATAAGGTTTTGTGCATATAACTTCTAACACATTAAAAACTGTCTTACATCATTGCAAAAACATTGTATTTCATAAGACATAAACATCTTTCAGTTTGGCAAGATTTGCACTGAACGTTGAATAAAGCAGCTTTCTCTCATAGAGAGACAATCTTTTGAGCAGATTTGGGCTAGATTTCACTTCATTTGAACAGAAGCACTATTTCAACATTACTGGTCTCAGAAACCTGTAAACTGACAATCTTGAGCATTGAAGTCCTAACATAAGGTTTTGTGCATATAACTTCTAACACATTAAAAACTGTCTTACATCATTGCAAAAACATTGTATTTCATAAGACCTAAGCATCTTTCAGTTTGGCAAGATTTGCACTGAATATTGAATAAAGCAGCTCTATCTCACAGAGAGACAAGCTTTTGAACAGATTTGGGCTAGATTTCACTTCATTTGAACAGAAGCACTATTTCAACATTACTGGTCTCAGAAACCTGTAAACTGACAGTCTTGAGCATTGAAGTCCTAACATAAGTTTTTGTGCATATAACTTCTAACACATTAAAAACTGTCTTACAGCATTGCAAAAACATTGTATTTCATAAGGCATAAGCATCTTTCAGTTTGGCAGGATTTGCACTGAATATTAAATGAAGCAGCTTTCTCTCATAGAGAGACAAGCTTTTGAGCAGATTTGGGCTAGATTTCACTTCATTTGAACAGAAGCACTATTTTAACATTACTGGTCTCAGAAACCTGTAAACTGACAATCTTGAGCATTGAAGTCCTAACATATGTTTTTGTGCATATAACTTCTAACACATTAAAAACTGTCTTACAGCATTGCAAAAATCATTTTATTTCATAAGACATAAGCATCTTTCAGTTTAGCAAGGTTTGCACTGAACATTGAATGAAGCACCTCTATCTCACAGAGAGACAAGCTTTTGAGCAGATTTGGGCTAGATTTCACTTCATTTGAACAGAAGCACTATTTCAACATTACTGGTCTCAGAAACCTGTAAACTGACAATCTTGAGCATTGAAGTCCTAACATATGTTTTTGTGCATATAACTTCTAACACATTAAAAACTGTCTCACTGCATTGCAGAAATCATTTTATGTCATAAGACATAAGCATCTTTCAGTTTGGCAAGATTTGCACTGAATATTGAATAAAGCAGCTTTCTCTCATAGAAAGACAAGCTTTTGAGCAGATTTGGGCTAGATTTCACTTCATTTGAACAGAAGCACTATTTCAACATTACTGGTCTCAGAAACCTGTAAACTGACAATCTTGAGCATTGAAGTCCTAACAAATGTTTTTGTGCATATAACTTCTAACACATTAAACACATTAAAAGCTGTCTCACTGCATTGCAGAAATCATTTTATTTCATAAGACATAAGCATCTTTCAGTTTTGCAAGATTTGCACTGAATATTGAATGAAGCAGCTTTCTCTCATAGAGAGACAAGCTTTTGAGCAGATTTGGGCTAGATTTCACTTCATTTGAACAGAAGCACTATTTCAACATTACTGGTCTCAGAAACCTGTAAACTGACAATCTTGAGCATTGAAGTCCTAACATAAGTTTTTGTTTATATAACTTCTAACACATTAAAAACTGTCTCACTGCATTGTAGAAATCATTTTATTTCATAAGACATAAGCATCTTTCAGTTTGGCAAGATTTGCACTGAATATTGAATGAAGCAGCTCTATCTCACAGAGAGACAAGCTTTTGAGCAGATTTGGGCTAGATTTCACTTCATTTGAACAGAAGCACTATTTCAACATTACTGGTCTCAGAAACCTGTAAACTGACAATCTTGAGCATTGAAGTCCCAACATAAGTTTTTGTGCATATAACTTCTAACACATTAAAAACTGTCTTAAAGCATTGCAAAAACATTGTATTTCATAAGGCATAAGCATCTTTCAGTTTGGCAAGATTTGCACTGAATTTTAAATGAAGCAGTTTTCTCTCATAGAGAGACAAGCTTTTGAGCAGATTTGGGCTAGATTTCACTTAATTTGAACAGAAGCACTATTTCAACATTACTGGTCTCAGAAACCTGTAAACTGAGAATCTTGAGCATTGAAGTCCTAACATAAGGTTTTGTGCATATAACTTCTAACACATTAAAAACTGTCTTACATCATTGCAAAAACATTGTATTTCATAAGACCTAAGCATCTTTCAGTTTGGCAAGATTTGCACTGAATATTGAATAAAGCAGCTCTATCTCACAGAGAGACAAGCTTTTGAACAGATTTGGGCTAGATTTCACTTCATTTGAACAGAAGCACTATTTCAACATTACTGATCTCAGAAATTTGTAAACTGACAATCTTGAGCATTGAAGTCCTAACATAAGTTTTTGTGCATATAACTTCTAACACATTAAAAACTGTCTTACAGCATTGCAAAAATCATTTTATTTCATAAGACATAAGCATCTTTCAGTTTAGCAAGGTTTGCACTGAACATTGAATGAAGCACCTCTATCTCACAGAGAGACAAGCTTTTGAGCAGATTTGGGCTAGATTTCACTTCATTTGAACAGAAGCACTATTTCAACATTACTGGTCTCAGAAACCTGTCAACTGACAATCTTGAGCATTGAAGTCCTAACAAATGTTTTTGTGCATACAACTTCTAACACATTAAAAGCTGTCTCACTGCATTGCAGAAATCATTTTATTTCATAAGACATAAGCATCTTTCAGTTTTGCAAGATTTGCACTGAATATTGAATAAAGCAGCTCTATCTCACAGAGAGACAAGCTTTTGAGCAGATTTGGGCTAGATTTCACTTCATTTGAACAGAAGCACTATTTCAACATTACTGGTCTCAGAAACCTGTAAACTGAGAATCTTGAGCATTGAAGTCCTAACATAAGGTTTTGTGCATATAACTTCTAACACATTAAAAACTGTCTTACATCATTGCAAAAACATTGTATTTCATAAGACCTAAGCATCTTTCAGTTTGGCAAGATTTGCACTGAATATTGAATAAAGCAGCTCTATCTCACAGAGAGACAAGCTTTTGAACAGATTTGGGCTAGATTTCACTTCATTTGAACAGAAGCACTATTTCAACATTACTGATCTCAGAAATTTGTAAACTGACAATCTTGAGCATTGAAGTCCTAACATAAGTTTTTGTGCATATAACTTCTAACACATTAAAAACTGTCTTACAGCATTGCAAAAATCATTTTATTTCATAAGACATAAGCATCTTTCAGTTTAGCAAGGTTTGCACTGAACATTGAATGAAGCACCTCTATCTCACAGAGAGACAAGCTTTTGAGCAGATTTGGGCTAGATTTCACTTCATTTGAACAGAAGCACTATTTCAACATTACTGGTCTCAGAAACCTGTCAACTGACAATCTTGAGCATTGAAGTCCTAACAAATGTTTTTGTGCATACAACTTCTAACACATTAAAAGCTGTCTCACTGCATTGCAGAAATCATTTTATTTCATAAGACATAAGCATCTTTCAGTTTTGCAAGATTTGCACTGAATATTGAATGAAGCAGCTCTATCTCACAGAGAGACAAGCTTTTGAGCAGATTTGGGCTAGATTTCACTTCATTTGAACAGAAGCACTATTTCAACATTACTGGTCTCAGAAACCTGTAAACTGACAATCTTGAGCATTGAAGTCCCTAACATAAGTTTTTGTGCATTTAACTTCTAACACATTAAAAACTGTCTTACAGCTTTGCAAGAACATTGTATTTCATAAGGCATAAGCATCTTCCATTTTGTCAAGATTTGCACTGAATATTGAATGAAGCAGCTTTCTCTCATAGAGAGACAAGCTTTTGAGCAGATTTGGGCTAGATATCACTTCATTTGAACAGAAGCACTATTTCAACATTGCTGGTCTCAGAAACTTGTAAACTGACAATCTTGAGCATTGAAGTCCTAACATAAGTTTTTGTGCATATAACTTCTAACACATTAAAAACTGTCTCACTGCATTGCAGAAATCATTTTATTTCATAAGACATAAGCATCTTTCAGTTTGGCAAGATTTGCACTGAATATTGAATGAAGCAGCTCTATCTCACAGAGAGACAAGCTTTTGAGCAGATTTGGGCTAGATTTCACTTCATTTGAACAGAAGCACTATTTCAACATTACTGGTCTCAGAAACCTGTAAACTGACAATCTTGAGCATTGAAGTCCTAACAAATGTTTTTGTGCATATAACTTCTAACACATTAAACACATTAAAAGCTGTCTCACTGCATTGCAGAAATCATTTTTTTTCATAAGACATAAGCATCTTTCAGTTTGGCAAGATTTGCACTGAATATTGAATAAAGCAGCTTTCTCTCATAGAAAGACAAGCTTTTGAGCAGATTTGGGCTAGATTTCACTTCATTTGAACAGAAGCACTATTTCAACATTGCTGGTTTCAGAAACTTGTAAACTGACAATCTTGAGCATTGAAGTCCTAACATAAGTTTTTGTGCATATAACTTCTAACACATTAAAAACTGTCTCACTGCATTGCAGAAATCATTTTATTTCATAAGACATAAGCATCTTTCAGTTTGGCAAGATTTGCACTGAATATTGAATGACGCAGCTCTATCTCACAGAGAGACAAGCTTTTGAGCAGATTTGGGCTAGATTTCACTTCATTTGAACAGAAGCACTATTTCAACATTACTGGTCTCAGAAACCTGTAAACTGACAATCTTGAGCATTGAAGTCCTAACAAATGTTTTTGTGCATATAACTTCTAACACATTAAACACATTAAAAGCTGTCTCACTGCATTGCAGAAATCATTTTATTTCATAAGACATAAGCATCTTTCAGTTTTGCAAGATTTGCACTGAATATTGAATGAAGCAGCTTTCTCTCATAGAGAGACAAGCTTTTGAGCAGATTTGGGCTAGATTTCACTTCATTTGAACAGAAGCACTATTTCAACATTACTGGTCTCAGAAACCTGTAAACTGACAATCTTGAGCATTGAAGTCTTAACATAAGTTTTTGTGCATATAACTTCTAACATATTAAAAACTGTCTTACAGCATTGCAAAAACATTGTATTTCATAAGGCATAAGCGTCTTTCAGTTTGGCAAGATTTGCACTGAATATTGAATGAAGCAGCTTTTTCTCATAGAGAGACAAGCTTTTGAGCAGATTTGGTCTAGATTTCACTTCATTTGAACAGAAGCACTATTTCAATATTACTGGTCTCAGAAACATGTAAAATGAGAATCTTGAGCATTGAAGTCCTAACATAAGGTTTTGTGCATATAACTTCTAACACATTAAAAACTGTCTCACTGCATTGCAAAAACATTGTATTTCATAAGGCATAAGCATCTTTCAGTTTGGCAAGATTTGCACTGAATATTGAATAAAGCAGCTTTCTCTCATAGAGAGACAAGCTTTTGAGCAGATTTGGGCTAGATTTCACTTCATTTGAACAGAAGCACTATTTTAACATTACTGGTCTCAGAAACCTGTAAACTGACAATCTTGAGCATTGAAGTCCTAACATATGTTTTTGTGCATATAACTTCTAACACATTAAAAACTGTCTTACAGCATTGCAAAAACATTGTATTTCATAAGGCATAAGCATCTTTCAGTTTGGCAAGATTTGCACTGAATATTGAATGAAGCAGCTTTCTCTCATAGAAAGACATGCTTTTGAGCAGATTTGAGCAAGATTTCACTTCATTTGAACAGAAGCACTATTTCAACATAACTGGTCTCAGAAACCTGTAAACTGACAATCTTGAGCATTGAAGTCCTAACATAAGTTTTTGTGCATATAACTTCTATAACATTAAAAACTGTCTCACTGCATTGTAGAAATCATTTTATTTCATAAGACATAAGCATCTTTCAGTTTGGCAAGATTTGCACTGAATATTGAATTAAGCAGCTTTCTCTCATAGAAAGACATGCTTTTGAGCAGATTTGAGCAAGATTTCATTTCATTTGAACAGAAGCACTATTTCAACATAACTGGTCTCAGAAACCTGTAAACTGACAATCTTGAGCATTGAAGTCCTAACATAAGGTTTTGTGCATATAACTTCTAACACACTAAAAACTGTTTTTTACTGCATTGTAAAAACATTATATTTGATAAGACATAAGCATCTTTCAGTTTGGCAAGTTTTGCACTAAACATTGAATGTAGCAGCTTTCTCTCATTGAGAGAGAAGGTTTTAAGAAGATTTGGGCTAGTTTACAGTTCATTTGAACAGAAGCACTATTTGAACATTAGTATTCTCAGAAACCTGTAAACTGACAATCTTGAGCATTGAAGCTCTAACATAAGTTTTTGTGCATATAACTTCTAACACATTAAAAACTGTCTCACTGCATTGCAAAAAAACATTTTATTTCATTAGACAAGCATCTTTCAGTTTGGCAAGTTTTGCACTAAACATTGAATAAAGCAGCTTTCTCTCATTGAGAGAGAATGTTTTAAGCAGATTTGGGCTAGTTTGCAGTTCATTTGAACAGAAGCACTATTTGAACATTAGTGGTCTCAGAAACCTGTAAACTGACAATCTTGAGCACTGAAGCTCTAACATATGATTTTGTGCATATAACATCTAACACAATAAAAACTGTTTTACTGCATTGTAAAAAACATTATATTTGATAAGACATAAGCATCTTTCAGTTTGGCAAGTTTTGCACTAAACATTGAATGTAGCAGCTTTCTCTCATTGAGAGAGAAGGTTTTAAGCAGATTTGGGCTAGTTTGCAGTTCATTTGAACAGAAGCACTATTTGAACATTAGTGGTCTCAGAAACCTGTAAACTGACAATCTTGAGCATTGAAGCTCTAACATAAGTTTTTGTGCATATAACTTCTAACACATTAAAGACTGTCTCACTATTGCAAAAAACATTTTATTTCATTAGACATAAGCATCTTTCAGTTTGGCAAGTTTTGCACTAAACATTGAATGAAGCAGCTTTCTCTCATTGAGAGAGAAGGTTTTAAGCAGATTTGGGCTAGTTTGCAGTTCATTTGAACAGAAGCACTATTTGAACATTAGTGGTCTCAGAAACCTGTAAACTGACAATCTTGAGCATTGAAGTTCTAACATAAGTTTTTGTGCATTTAACTTCTAACACATTAAAAACTGTCTCACCGCATTGCAAAAAAAAATTTATTTGATAAGACATAAGCATCTTTCAGTTTGGCAAGTTTTGCACTAAACATTGAATGAAGCAGCTTTCTCTCATTGAGAGAGAAGGTTTTAAGCAGATTTGGGCTAGTTTGCAGTTCATTTGATCAGAAGCACTATTTGAACATTAGTGGTCTCAGAAACCTGTAAACTGAAAATCTTGAGCATTTAAGCTCTAACATAAGTTTTTGTGCATATAACTTCTAACACAAATTAAAACTGTCTCACTGCATTGCAAAAAACATTTTATTTCATTAGACAAGCATCTTTCAGTTTGGCAAGAATTTGCACTAAACATTGAATGAAGCAGCTTTCTCTCATTGAGAGAGAATGTTTTAAGCAGATTTGGGCTAGTTTGCAGTTCATTTGAACAAAAGCACTATTTGAACATTAGTGGTCTCAGAAACCTGTAAACTGACAATCTTGAGCATTGAAGCTCTATCATTAGATTTTGTGCATATAACTTCTAACACATTAAAAACTGTTTTACTGCATTGTAAAAAAAAACATTGTATTTGATAAGACATAAGCATGTTTCAGTTTGGCAAGTTTTGCACTAAACATTGAATGTAGCAGCTTTCTCTCATTGAAAGAGAATGTTTTAAGCAGATTTGGGCTAGTTTGCAGTTAATTTGAACAGAAGCACTATTTGAACATTAGTGGTTTCAGAAACCTGTAAACTGACAATCTTGAGCATTGAAGTCCTAACATATGTTTTTGTGCATACAACTTCTGACACATTAAAAACTGTCTCACTGCATTGCAGAAATCATTTTATTTCATAAGACATAAGCATCTTTCAGTTTGGCAAGATTTGCACTGAATATTGAATGAAGCAGCTTTCTCTCATAGAGAGACAAGCTTTTGAACAGATTTGGGCTTGATTTCACTTCATTTGAACAGAAGCACTATTTCAACATAACTGGTCTCAGAAACCTGTAAACTGACAATCTTGAGCATTGAAGTCCTAACATAAGTTTTTGTGCATATAACTTCTAACACATTAAAAACTGTCTCACTGCATTGCAGAAATCATTTTATTTCATAAGACATAAGCATCTTTCAGTTTGGCAAGATTTGCACTGAATATTGAATGAAGCAGCTCTATCTCACAGAGAGACAAGCCTTTGGGCAGATTTGGGCTAGATTTCACTTCATTTGAACAGAAGCACTATTTCAACATTACTGGTCTCAGAAACCTGTAAACTGACAATCTTGAGCATTGAAGTCCTAACATATGTTTTTGTGCATATAACTTCTAACACATTAAAAGCTGTCTTACAGCATTGCAAAACTATTGTATTTCATAAGACATAAGCATCTTTCAGTTTGGCAAGATTTGCACTGAATATTGAATGAAGCAGCTTTCTCTCATAGAGAGACAAGCTTTTGAGCAGATTTGGGCTAGATTTCACTTCATTTGAACATAAGCACTATTTCAACATAACTGGTCTCAGAAACTTGTAAATTGACAATCTTGAGTATTGAAGTCCTAATATAAGTGTTTGTGCATATAACTTCTAACACATTAAAAACTGTCTCAACGCATTGCAGAAATCATTTTATTTCATAAGAAATAAGCATTTTTCAGTTTGGCAAGATTTGCACTGAACGTTGAATGAAGCAGCTTTCTCTCATACAAGCTTTTGAGCAGATTTGGGCTAGATTTCACTTCATTTGAACAGAAGCACTATTTCAAAATTACTGGTCTCAGAAACCTGTAAACTGACAATCTTGAGCATTGAAGTCCTAACATAAGTTTTTGTGCATATAACTTCTAACACATTAAAAACTGTCTTACAGCATTGCAAAAACATTGTATTTCATAAGGCATAAGCATCTTTCAGTTTGGCAAGATTTGCACTGAATATTGAATGGAGCAGCTTTCTCTCATAGAGAGACAAGCTTTTGAGCAGATTTGGGCTAGATTTCACTTCATTTGAACAGAAGCACTATTTCAACATTACTGGTCTCAGAAACCTGTAAACTGACAATCTTGAGCATTGAAGTCCTAACATAAGTTTTTGTGCATATAACTTCTAACACATTAAAAACTGTCTTACAGCATTGCAAAAACATTGTATTTCATAAGACATAAACATCTTTCAGTTTGGCAAGATTTGCACTGAACGTTGAATAAAGCAGCTTTCTCTCATAGAGAGACAATCTTTTGAGCAGATTTGGGCTAGATTTCACTTCATTTGAACAGAAGCACTATTTCAACATTACTGGTCTCAGAAACCTGTAAACTGACAATCTTGAGCATTGAAGTCCTAACATAAGTTTTTGTGCATATAACCTCTAACACATTAAAAACTGTCTTACAGCATTGCAAAAACATTGTATTTCATAAGGCATAAGCATCTTTCAGTTTTGCAAGATTTGCACTGAATATTGAATAAAGCAGCTTTCTCTCATAGAGAGACAAGCTTTTGAGTAGATTTGGGCTAGATTTCACTTCATTTGAACAAAAGCACTATTTCAACATTACTGGTCTCAGAAATTTGTAAACTGACAATCTTGAGCATTGAAGTCCTAACATAAGTTTTTGTGCATATAACTTCTAACACATTAAAAACTGTCTTACAGCATTGCAAAAACATTGTATTTCATAAGGCATAAGCATCTTTCAGTTTGGCAAGATTTGAACTGAATATTGAATGAAGCAGCTTTCTCTCATAGAGAGACATGCATTTGAGCAGATTTGAGCTAGATTTCACTTCATTTGAACAGAAGCACTATTTCAACATAACTGGTCTCAGAAACCTGTAAACTGACAATCTTGAGCCTTGAAGTCCTAACATAAGTTTTTGTTTATATAACTTCTAACACATTAAAAACTGTCTCACTGCATTGTAGAAATCATTTTATTTCATAAGACATAAGCATCTTTCAGTTTGGCAAGATTTGCACTGAATATTGAATGAAGCAGCTTTCTCTCATAGAGAGACAAGCTTTTGAGCAGATTTGGGCTAGATTTCACTTCATTTGAACAGAAGCACTATTTCAACATTACTGGTCTCAGAAACCTGTAAACTGAGAATCTTGAGCATTGAAGTCCTAACATAAGGTTTTGTGCATATAACTTCTAACACATTAAAAACTTTCTTACATCATTGCAAAAACATTGTATTTCATAAGACCTAAGCATCTTTCAGTTTGGCAAGATTTGCACTGAATATTGAATAAAGCAGCTCTATCTCACAGAGAGACAAGCTTTTGAACAGATTTGGGCTAGATTTCACTTCATTTGAACAGAAGCACTATTTCAACATTACTGGTCTCAGAAACCTGTAAACTGACAGTCTTGAGCATTGAAGTCCTAACATAAGTTTTTGTGCATATAACTTCTAACACATTAAAAACTGTCTTACAGCATTGCAAAAACATTGTATTTCATAAGGCATAAGCATCTTTCAGTTTGGCAGGATTTGCACTGAATATTAAATGAAGCAGCTTTCTCTCATAGAGAGACAAGCTTTTGAGCAGATTTGGGCTAGATTTCACTTCATTTGAACAGAAGCACTATTTTAACATTACTGGTCTCAGAAACCTGTAAACTGACAATCTTGAGCATTGAAGTCCTAACATATGTTTTTGTGCATATAACTTCTAACACATTAAAAACTGTCTTACAGCATTGCAAAAATCATTTTATTTCATAAGACATAAGCATCTTTCAGTTTAGCAAGGTTTGCACTGAACATTGAATGAAGCACCTCTATCTCACAGAAAGACAAGCTTTTGAGCAGATTTGGGCTAGATTTCACTTCATTTGAACAGAAGCA
The DNA here is from genome assembly GCF_963082965.1 of Carassius carassius. NCBI lineage: Eukaryota > Metazoa > Chordata > Actinopteri > Cypriniformes > Cyprinidae > Carassius > Carassius carassius. The sequence goes on from NC_081799.1 coordinate 1,813,069, forward strand.
CTATTTCAACATTACTGGTCTCAGAAACCTGTAAACTGACAATCTTGAGCATTGAAGTCCTAACAAATGTTTTTGTGCATACAACTTCTAACACATTAAAAGCTGTCTCACTGCATTGCAGAAATCATTTTATTTCATAAGACATAAGCATCTTTAAGTTTTGCAAGATTTGCACTGAATATTGAATAAAGTAGCTCTATCTCACAGAGAGACAAGCTTTTGAGCAGATTTGGGCTAGATTTCACTTCATTTGAACAGAAGCACTATTTCAACATAACTGGTCTCAGAAACCTGTAAACTGACAATCTTGAGCATTGAAGTCCTAACATATGTTTTTGTGCATATAACTTCTAACACATTAAAAACTGTCTCACTGCATTGCAGAAATCATTTTATGTCATAAGACATAAGCATCTTTCAGTTTGGCAAGATTTGCACTGAATATTGAATAAAGCAGCTTTCTCTCATAGAAAGACAAGCTTTTGAGCAGATTTGGGCTAGATTTCACTTCATTTGAACAGAAGCACTATTTCAACATTACTGGTCTCAGAAACCTGTAAACTGACAATCTTGAGCATTGAAGTCCTAACAAATGTTTTTGTGCATATAACTTCTAACACATTAAACACATTAAAAGCTGTCTCACTGCATTGCAGAAATCATTTTATTTCATAAGACATAAGCATCTTTCAGTTTTGCAAGATTTGCACTGAATATTGAATGAAGCAGCTCTATCTCACAGAGAGACAAGCTTTTGAGCAGATTTGGGCTAGATTTCACTTCATTTGAACAGAAGCACTATTTCAACATTACTGGTCTCAGAAACCTGTAAACTGACAATCTTGAGCATTGAAGTCCTAACATAAGTTTTTGTTTATATAACTTCTAACACATTAAAAACTGTCTCACTGCATTGTAGAAATCATTTTATTTCATAAGACATAAGCATCTTTCAGTTTGGCAAGATTTGCACTGAATATTGAATGAAGCAGCTCTATCTCACAGAGAGACAAGCTTTTGAGCAGATTTGGGCTAGATTTCACTTCATTTGAACAGAAGCACTATTTCAACATTACTGGTCTCAGAAACCTGTAAACTGACAATCTTGAGCATTGAAGTCCCAACATAAGTTTTTGTGCATATAACTTCTAACACATTAAAAACTGTCTTAAAGCATTGCAAAAACATTGTATTTCATAAGGCATAAGCATCTTTCAGTTTGGCAAGATTTGCACTGAATTTTAAATGAAGCAGTTTTCTCTCATAGAGAGACAAGCTTTTGAGCAGATTTGGGCTAGATTTCACTTCATTTGAACAGAAGCACTATTTCAACATTGCTGGTCTCAGAAACCTGTAAACTGACAATCTTGAGCATTGAAGTCCTAACATATGTTTTTGTGCATATAACTTCTTACACTTTAAAAACTGTCTTACAGCATTGCAAAAACATTGTATTTCATAAGGCATAAGCATCTTTCAGTTTGGCAAGATTTGCACTGAATATTGAATAAAGCAGCTCTATCTCACAGAGAGACAAGCTTTTGAACAGATTTGGGCTAGATTTCACTTCATTTGAACAGAAGCACTATTTCAACATTACTGGTCTCAGAAACCTGTAAACTGACAGTCTTGAGCATTGAAGTCCTAACATAAGTTTTTGTGCATATAACTTCTAACACATTAAAAACTGTCTTACAGCATTGCAAAAACATTGTATTTCATAAGGCATAAGCATCTTTCAGTTTGGCAAGATTTACACTGAATATTGAATAAAGCAGCTTTCTCTCATAGAGAGACAAGCTTTAGAGTAGATTTGGGCTAGATTTCACTTCATTTGAACAGAAGCACTATTTCAACATTACTGATCTCAGAAATTTGTAAACTGACAATCTTGAGCATTGAAGTCCTAACATAAGTTTTTGTGCATATAACTTCTAACACATTAAAAACTGTCTTACAGCATTGCAAAAACATTGTATTTCATAAGGCATAAGCATCTTTCAGTTTGGCAGGATTTGCACTGAATATTAAATGAAGCAGCTTTCTCTCATAGAGAGACAAGCTTTTGAGCAGATTTGGGCTAGATTTCACTTCATTTGAACAGAAGCATTATTTCAACATAACTGGTCTCAGAAACCTGTAAACTGACAATCTTGAGCATTGAAGTCCTAACATAAGTTTTTGTGCATATAACTTCTAACACATTAAAAATGTCTCACTGCATTGCAGAAATCATTTTATTTCATAAGACATAAGCATCTTTCAGTTTGGCAAGATTTGCAGTGAACATTGAATGAAGCAGCTCTATCTCACAGAGAGACAAGCTTTTGAACAGATTTGGGCTTGATTTCACTTCATTTGAACAGAAGCACTATTTCAACATAACTGGTCTCAGAAACCTGTAAACTGACAATCTTGAGCATTGAAGTCCTAACATAAGTTTTTGTGCATATAACCTCTAACACATTAAAAACTGTCTCACTGCATTGCAGAAATCATTTTATTTCATAAGACATAAGCATCTTTCAGTTTGGCAAGATTTGCACTGAATATTGAATGAAGCAGCTCTATCTCACAGAGAGACAAGCCTTTGGGCAGATTTGGGCTAGATTTCACTTCATTTGAACAGAAGCACTATTTCAACATTACTGGTCTCAGAAACCTGTAAACTGACAATCTTGAGCATTGAAGTCCTAACATATGTTTTTGTGCATATAACTTCTAACACATTAAAAGCTGTCTTACAGCATTGCAAAACTATTGTATTTCATAAGACATAAGCATCTTTCAGTTTGGCAAGATTTGCACTGAATATTGAATGAAGCAGCTTTCTCTCATAGAGAGACAAGCTTTTGAGCAGATTTGGGCTAGATTTCACTTCATTTGAACATAAGCACTATTTCAACATAACTGGTCTCAGAAACTTGTAAATTGACAATCTTGAGTATTGAAGTCCTAATATAAGTGTTTGTGCATATAACTTCTAACACATTAAAAACTGTCTCAACGCATTGCAGAAATCATTTTATTTCATAAGAAATAAGCATTTTTCAGTTTGGCAAGATTTGCACTGAACGTTGAATGAAGCAGCTTTCTCTCATACAAGCTTTTGAGCAGATTTGGGCTAGATTTCACTTCATTTGAACAGAAGCACTATTTCAACATTACTGGTCTCAGAAACCTGTAAACTGACAATCTTGAGCATTGAAGTCCTAACATAAGTTTTTGTGCATATAACTTCTAACACATTAAAAACTGTCTTACAGCATTGCAAAAACATTGTATTTCATAAGGCATAAGCGTGTTTCAGTTTGGCAAGATTTACACTGAATATTGAATAAAGCAGCTTTCTCTCATAGAGAGACAAGCTTTCGAGTAGATTTGGGCTAGATTTCACTTCATTTGAACAGAAGCACTATTTCAACATTGCTGGTCTCAGAAACCTGTAAACTGACAATCTTGAGCATTGAAGTCCTAACATATGTTTTTGTGCATATAACTTCTAACACATTAAAAACTGTCTTACAGCATTGCAAAAACATTGTATTTCATAAGGCATAAGCATCTTTCAGTTTGGCAAGATTTGCACTGAATATTGAATGGAGCAGCTTTCTCTCATAGAGAGACAAGCTTTTGAGCAGATTTGGGCTAGATTTCACTTCATTTGAACAGAAGCACTATTTCAACATTACTGGTCTCAGAAACATGTAAACTGAGAATCTTGAGCATTAAAAGTCCTAACATAAGGTTTTGTGCATATAACTTCTAACACATTAAAAACTGTCTTACATCATTGCAAAAACATTGTATTTCATAAGACATAAACATCTTTCAGTTTGGCAAGATTTGCACTGAACGTTGAATAAAGCAGCTTTCTCTCATAGAGAGACAATCTTTTGAGCAGATTTGGGCTAGATTTCACTTCATTTGAACAGAAGCACTATTTCAACATTACTGGTCTCAGAAACCTGTAAACTGACAATCTTGAGCATTGAAGTCCTAACATAAGGTTTTGTGCATATAACTTCTAACACATTAAAAACTGTCTTACATCATTGCAAAAACATTGTATTTCATAAGACCTAAGCATCTTTCAGTTTGGCAAGATTTGCACTGAATATTGAATAAAGCAGCTCTATCTCACAGAGAGACAAGCTTTTGAACAGATTTGGGCTAGATTTCACTTCATTTGAACAGAAGCACTATTTCAACATTACTGGTCTCAGAAACCTGTAAACTGACAGTCTTGAGCATTGAAGTCCTAACATAAGTTTTTGTGCATATAACTTCTAACACATTAAAAACTGTCTTACAGCATTGCAAAAACATTGTATTTCATAAGGCATAAGCATCTTTCAGTTTGGCAGGATTTGCACTGAATATTAAATGAAGCAGCTTTCTCTCATAGAGAGACAAGCTTTTGAGCAGATTTGGGCTAGATTTCACTTCATTTGAACAGAAGCACTATTTTAACATTACTGGTCTCAGAAACCTGTAAACTGACAATCTTGAGCATTGAAGTCCTAACATATGTTTTTGTGCATATAACTTCTAACACATTAAAAACTGTCTTACAGCATTGCAAAAATCATTTTATTTCATAAGACATAAGCATCTTTCAGTTTAGCAAGGTTTGCACTGAACATTGAATGAAGCACCTCTATCTCACAGAGAGACAAGCTTTTGAGCAGATTTGGGCTAGATTTCACTTCATTTGAACAGAAGCACTATTTCAACATTACTGGTCTCAGAAACCTGTAAACTGACAATCTTGAGCATTGAAGTCCTAACATATGTTTTTGTGCATATAACTTCTAACACATTAAAAACTGTCTCACTGCATTGCAGAAATCATTTTATGTCATAAGACATAAGCATCTTTCAGTTTGGCAAGATTTGCACTGAATATTGAATAAAGCAGCTTTCTCTCATAGAAAGACAAGCTTTTGAGCAGATTTGGGCTAGATTTCACTTCATTTGAACAGAAGCACTATTTCAACATTACTGGTCTCAGAAACCTGTAAACTGACAATCTTGAGCATTGAAGTCCTAACAAATGTTTTTGTGCATATAACTTCTAACACATTAAACACAGTAAAAGCTGTCTCACTGCATTGCAGAAATCATTTTATTTCATAAGACATAAGCATCTTTCAGTTTTGCAAGATTTGCACTGAATATTGAATGAAGCAGCTTTCTCTCATAGAGAGACAAGCTTTTGAGCAGATTTGGGCTAGATTTCACTTCATTTGAACAGAAGCACTATTTCAACATTACTGGTCTCAGAAACCTGTAAACTGACAATCTTGAGCATTGAAGTCCTAACATAAGTTTTTGTTTATATAACTTCTAACACATTAAAAACTGTCTCACTGCATTGTAGAAATCATTTTATTTCATAAGACATAAGCATCTTTCAGTTTGGCAAGATTTGCACTGAATATTGAATGAAGCAGCTCTATCTCACAGAGAGACAAGCTTTTGAGCAGATTTGGGCTAGATTTCACTTCATTTGAACAGAAGCACTATTTCAACATTACTGGTCTCAGAAACCTGTAAACTGACAATCTTGAGCATTGAAGTCCCAACATAAGTTTTTGTGCATATAACTTCTAACACATTAAAAACTGTCTTAAAGCATTGCAAAAACATTGTATTTCATAAGGCATAAGCATCTTTCAGTTTGGCAAGATTTGCACTGAATTTTAAATGAAGCAGTTTTCTCTCATAGAGAGACAAGCTTTTGAGCAGATTTGGGCTAGATTTCACTTAATTTGAACAGAAGCACTATTTCAACATTACTGGTCTCAGAAACCTGTAAACTGAGAATCTTGAGCATTGAAGTCCTAACATAAGGTTTTGTGCATATAACTTCTAACACATTAAAAACTGTCTTACATCATTGCAAAAACATTGTATTTCATAAGACCTAAGCATCTTTCAGTTTGGCAAGATTTGCACTGAATATTGAATAAAGCAGCTCTATCTCACAGAGAGACAAGCTTTTGAACAGATTTGGGCTAGATTTCACTTCATTTGAACAGAAGCACTATTTCAACATTACTGATCTCAGAAATTTGTAAACTGACAATCTTGAGCATTGAAGTCCTAACATAAGTTTTTGTGCATATAACTTCTAACACATTAAAAACTGTCTTACAGCATTGCAAAAATCATTTTATTTCATAAGACATAAGCATCTTTCAGTTTAGCAAGGTTTGCACTGAACATTGAATGAAGCACCTCTATCTCACAGAGAGACAAGCTTTTGAGCAGATTTGGGCTAGATTTCACTTCATTTGAACAGAAGCACTATTTCAACATTACTGGTCTCAGAAACCTGTCAACTGACAATCTTGAGCATTGAAGTCCTAACAAATGTTTTTGTGCATACAACTTCTAACACATTAAAAGCTGTCTCACTGCATTGCAGAAATCATTTTATTTCATAAGACATAAGCATCTTTCAGTTTTGCAAGATTTGCACTGAATATTGAATAAAGCAGCTCTATCTCACAGAGAGACAAGCTTTTGAGCAGATTTGGGCTAGATTTCACTTCATTTGAACAGAAGCACTATTTCAACATTACTGGTCTCAGAAACCTGTAAACTGAGAATCTTGAGCATTGAAGTCCTAACATAAGGTTTTGTGCATATAACTTCTAACACATTAAAAACTGTCTTACATCATTGCAAAAACATTGTATTTCATAAGACCTAAGCATCTTTCAGTTTGGCAAGATTTGCACTGAATATTGAATAAAGCAGCTCTATCTCACAGAGAGACAAGCTTTTGAACAGATTTGGGCTAGATTTCACTTCATTTGAACAGAAGCACTATTTCAACATTACTGATCTCAGAAATTTGTAAACTGACAATCTTGAGCATTGAAGTCCTAACATAAGTTTTTGTGCATATAACTTCTAACACATTAAAAACTGTCTTACAGCATTGCAAAAATCATTTTATTTCATAAGACATAAGCATCTTTCAGTTTAGCAAGGTTTGCACTGAACATTGAATGAAGCACCTCTATCTCACAGAGAGACAAGCTTTTGAGCAGATTTGGGCTAGATTTCACTTCATTTGAACAGAAGCACTATTTCAACATTACTGGTCTCAGAAACCTGTCAACTGACAATCTTGAGCATTGAAGTCCTAACAAATGTTTTTGTGCATACAACTTCTAACACATTAAAAGCTGTCTCACTGCATTGCAGAAATCATTTTATTTCATAAGACATAAGCATCTTTCAGTTTTGCAAGATTTGCACTGAATATTGAATGAAGCAGCTCTATCTCACAGAGAGACAAGCTTTTGAGCAGATTTGGGCTAGATTTCACTTCATTTGAACAGAAGCACTATTTCAACATTACTGGTCTCAGAAACCTGTAAACTGACAATCTTGAGCATTGAAGTCCCTAACATAAGTTTTTGTGCATTTAACTTCTAACACATTAAAAACTGTCTTACAGCTTTGCAAGAACATTGTATTTCATAAGGCATAAGCATCTTCCATTTTGTCAAGATTTGCACTGAATATTGAATGAAGCAGCTTTCTCTCATAGAGAGACAAGCTTTTGAGCAGATTTGGGCTAGATATCACTTCATTTGAACAGAAGCACTATTTCAACATTGCTGGTCTCAGAAACTTGTAAACTGACAATCTTGAGCATTGAAGTCCTAACATAAGTTTTTGTGCATATAACTTCTAACACATTAAAAACTGTCTCACTGCATTGCAGAAATCATTTTATTTCATAAGACATAAGCATCTTTCAGTTTGGCAAGATTTGCACTGAATATTGAATGAAGCAGCTCTATCTCACAGAGAGACAAGCTTTTGAGCAGATTTGGGCTAGATTTCACTTCATTTGAACAGAAGCACTATTTCAACATTACTGGTCTCAGAAACCTGTAAACTGACAATCTTGAGCATTGAAGTCCTAACAAATGTTTTTGTGCATATAACTTCTAACACATTAAACACATTAAAAGCTGTCTCACTGCATTGCAGAAATCATTTTTTTTCATAAGACATAAGCATCTTTCAGTTTGGCAAGATTTGCACTGAATATTGAATAAAGCAGCTTTCTCTCATAGAAAGACAAGCTTTTGAGCAGATTTGGGCTAGATTTCACTTCATTTGAACAGAAGCACTATTTCAACATTGCTGGTTTCAGAAACTTGTAAACTGACAATCTTGAGCATTGAAGTCCTAACATAAGTTTTTGTGCATATAACTTCTAACACATTAAAAACTGTCTCACTGCATTGCAGAAATCATTTTATTTCATAAGACATAAGCATCTTTCAGTTTGGCAAGATTTGCACTGAATATTGAATGACGCAGCTCTATCTCACAGAGAGACAAGCTTTTGAGCAGATTTGGGCTAGATTTCACTTCATTTGAACAGAAGCACTATTTCAACATTACTGGTCTCAGAAACCTGTAAACTGACAATCTTGAGCATTGAAGTCCTAACAAATGTTTTTGTGCATATAACTTCTAACACATTAAACACATTAAAAGCTGTCTCACTGCATTGCAGAAATCATTTTATTTCATAAGACATAAGCATCTTTCAGTTTTGCAAGATTTGCACTGAATATTGAATGAAGCAGCTTTCTCTCATAGAGAGACAAGCTTTTGAGCAGATTTGGGCTAGATTTCACTTCATTTGAACAGAAGCACTATTTCAACATTACTGGTCTCAGAAACCTGTAAACTGACAATCTTGAGCATTGAAGTCTTAACATAAGTTTTTGTGCATATAACTTCTAACATATTAAAAACTGTCTTACAGCATTGCAAAAACATTGTATTTCATAAGGCATAAGCGTCTTTCAGTTTGGCAAGATTTGCACTGAATATTGAATGAAGCAGCTTTTTCTCATAGAGAGACAAGCTTTTGAGCAGATTTGGTCTAGATTTCACTTCATTTGAACAGAAGCACTATTTCAATATTACTGGTCTCAGAAACATGTAAAATGAGAATCTTGAGCATTGAAGTCCTAACATAAGGTTTTGTGCATATAACTTCTAACACATTAAAAACTGTCTCACTGCATTGCAAAAACATTGTATTTCATAAGGCATAAGCATCTTTCAGTTTGGCAAGATTTGCACTGAATATTGAATAAAGCAGCTTTCTCTCATAGAGAGACAAGCTTTTGAGCAGATTTGGGCTAGATTTCACTTCATTTGAACAGAAGCACTATTTTAACATTACTGGTCTCAGAAACCTGTAAACTGACAATCTTGAGCATTGAAGTCCTAACATATGTTTTTGTGCATATAACTTCTAACACATTAAAAACTGTCTTACAGCATTGCAAAAACATTGTATTTCATAAGGCATAAGCATCTTTCAGTTTGGCAAGATTTGCACTGAATATTGAATGAAGCAGCTTTCTCTCATAGAAAGACATGCTTTTGAGCAGATTTGAGCAAGATTTCACTTCATTTGAACAGAAGCACTATTTCAACATAACTGGTCTCAGAAACCTGTAAACTGACAATCTTGAGCATTGAAGTCCTAACATAAGTTTTTGTGCATATAACTTCTATAACATTAAAAACTGTCTCACTGCATTGTAGAAATCATTTTATTTCATAAGACATAAGCATCTTTCAGTTTGGCAAGATTTGCACTGAATATTGAATTAAGCAGCTTTCTCTCATAGAAAGACATGCTTTTGAGCAGATTTGAGCAAGATTTCATTTCATTTGAACAGAAGCACTATTTCAACATAACTGGTCTCAGAAACCTGTAAACTGACAATCTTGAGCATTGAAGTCCTAACATAAGGTTTTGTGCATATAACTTCTAACACACTAAAAACTGTTTTTTACTGCATTGTAAAAACATTATATTTGATAAGACATAAGCATCTTTCAGTTTGGCAAGTTTTGCACTAAACATTGAATGTAGCAGCTTTCTCTCATTGAGAGAGAAGGTTTTAAGAAGATTTGGGCTAGTTTACAGTTCATTTGAACAGAAGCACTATTTGAACATTAGTATTCTCAGAAACCTGTAAACTGACAATCTTGAGCATTGAAGCTCTAACATAAGTTTTTGTGCATATAACTTCTAACACATTAAAAACTGTCTCACTGCATTGCAAAAAAACATTTTATTTCATTAGACAAGCATCTTTCAGTTTGGCAAGTTTTGCACTAAACATTGAATAAAGCAGCTTTCTCTCATTGAGAGAGAATGTTTTAAGCAGATTTGGGCTAGTTTGCAGTTCATTTGAACAGAAGCACTATTTGAACATTAGTGGTCTCAGAAACCTGTAAACTGACAATCTTGAGCACTGAAGCTCTAACATATGATTTTGTGCATATAACATCTAACACAATAAAAACTGTTTTACTGCATTGTAAAAAACATTATATTTGATAAGACATAAGCATCTTTCAGTTTGGCAAGTTTTGCACTAAACATTGAATGTAGCAGCTTTCTCTCATTGAGAGAGAAGGTTTTAAGCAGATTTGGGCTAGTTTGCAGTTCATTTGAACAGAAGCACTATTTGAACATTAGTGGTCTCAGAAACCTGTAAACTGACAATCTTGAGCATTGAAGCTCTAACATAAGTTTTTGTGCATATAACTTCTAACACATTAAAGACTGTCTCACTATTGCAAAAAACATTTTATTTCATTAGACATAAGCATCTTTCAGTTTGGCAAGTTTTGCACTAAACATTGAATGAAGCAGCTTTCTCTCATTGAGAGAGAAGGTTTTAAGCAGATTTGGGCTAGTTTGCAGTTCATTTGAACAGAAGCACTATTTGAACATTAGTGGTCTCAGAAACCTGTAAACTGACAATCTTGAGCATTGAAGTTCTAACATAAGTTTTTGTGCATTTAACTTCTAACACATTAAAAACTGTCTCACCGCATTGCAAAAAAAATTTTATTTGATAAGACATAAGCATCTTTCAGTTTGGCAAGTTTTGCACTAAACATTGAATGAAGCAGCTTTCTCTCATTGAGAGAGAAGGTTTTAAGCAGATTTGGGCTAGTTTGCAGTTCATTTGATCAGAAGCACTATTTGAACATTAGTGGTCTCAGAAACCTGTAAACTGAAAATCTTGAGCATTTAAGCTCTAACATAAGTTTTTGTGCATATAACTTCTAACACAAATTAAAACTGTCTCACTGCATTGCAAAAAACATTTTATTTCATTAGACAAGCATCTTTCAGTTTGGCAAGAATTTGCACTAAACATTGAATGAAGCAGCTTTCTCTCATTGAGAGAGAATGTTTTAAGCAGATTTGGGCTAGTTTGCAGTTCATTTGAACAAAAGCACTATTTGAACATTAGTGGTCTCAGAAACCTGTAAACTGACAATCTTGAGCATTGAAGCTCTATCATTAGATTTTGTGCATATAACTTCTAACACATTAAAAACTGTTTTACTGCATTGTAAAAAAAACATTGTATTTGATAAGACATAAGCATGTTTCAGTTTGGCAAGTTTTGCACTAAACATTGAATGTAGCAGCTTTCTCTCATTGAAAGAGAATGTTTTAAGCAGATTTGGGCTAGTTTGCAGTTAATTTGAACAGAAGCACTATTTGAACATTAGTGGTTTCAGAAACCTGTAAACTGACAATCTTGAGCATTGAAGTCCTAACATATGTTTTTGTGCATACAACTTCTGACACATTAAAAACTGTCTCACTGCATTGCAGAAATCATTTTATTTCATAAGACATAAGCATCTTTCAGTTTGGCAAGATTTGCACTGAATATTGAATGAAGCAGCTTTCTCTCATAGAGAGACAAGCTTTTGAACAGATTTGGGCTTGATTTCACTTCATTTGAACAGAAGCACTATTTCAACATAACTGGTCTCAGAAACCTGTAAACTGACAATCTTGAGCATTGAAGTCCTAACATAAGTTTTTGTGCATATAACTTCTAACACATTAAAAACTGTCTCACTGCATTGCAGAAATCATTTTATTTCATAAGACATAAGCATCTTTCAGTTTGGCAAGATTTGCACTGAATATTGAATGAAGCAGCTCTATCTCACAGAGAGACAAGCCTTTGGGCAGATTTGGGCTAGATTTCACTTCATTTGAACAGAAGCACTATTTCAACATTACTGGTCTCAGAAACCTGTAAACTGACAATCTTGAGCATTGAAGTCCTAACATATGTTTTTGTGCATATAACTTCTAACACATTAAAAGCTGTCTTACAGCATTGCAAAACTATTGTATTTCATAAGACATAAGCATCTTTCAGTTTGGCAAGATTTGCACTGAATATTGAATGAAGCAGCTTTCTCTCATAGAGAGACAAGCTTTTGAGCAGATTTGGGCTAGATTTCACTTCATTTGAACATAAGCACTATTTCAACATAACTGGTCTCAGAAACTTGTAAATTGACAATCTTGAGTATTGAAGTCCTAATATAAGTGTTTGTGCATATAACTTCTAACACATTAAAAACTGTCTCAACGCATTGCAGAAATCATTTTATTTCATAAGAAATAAGCATTTTTCAGTTTGGCAAGATTTGCACTGAACGTTGAATGAAGCAGCTTTCTCTCATACAAGCTTTTGAGCAGATTTGGGCTAGATTTCACTTCATTTGAACAGAAGCACTATTTCAAAATTACTGGTCTCAGAAACCTGTAAACTGACAATCTTGAGCATTGAAGTCCTAACATAAGTTTTTGTGCATATAACTTCTAACACATTAAAAACTGTCTTACAGCATTGCAAAAACATTGTATTTCATAAGGCATAAGCATCTTTCAGTTTGGCAAGATTTGCACTGAATATTGAATGGAGCAGCTTTCTCTCATAGAGAGACAAGCTTTTGAGCAGATTTGGGCTAGATTTCACTTCATTTGAACAGAAGCACTATTTCAACATTACTGGTCTCAGAAACCTGTAAACTGACAATCTTGAGCATTGAAGTCCTAACATAAGTTTTTGTGCATATAACTTCTAACACATTAAAAACTGTCTTACAGCATTGCAAAAACATTGTATTTCATAAGACATAAACATCTTTCAGTTTGGCAAGATTTGCACTGAACGTTGAATAAAGCAGCTTTCTCTCATAGAGAGACAATCTTTTGAGCAGATTTGGGCTAGATTTCACTTCATTTGAACAGAAGCACTATTTCAACATTACTGGTCTCAGAAACCTGTAAACTGACAATCTTGAGCATTGAAGTCCTAACATAAGTTTTTGTGCATATAACCTCTAACACATTAAAAACTGTCTTACAGCATTGCAAAAACATTGTATTTCATAAGGCATAAGCATCTTTCAGTTTTGCAAGATTTGCACTGAATATTGAATAAAGCAGCTTTCTCTCATAGAGAGACAAGCTTTTGAGTAGATTTGGGCTAGATTTCACTTCATTTGAACAAAAGCACTATTTCAACATTACTGGTCTCAGAAATTTGTAAACTGACAATCTTGAGCATTGAAGTCCTAACATAAGTTTTTGTGCATATAACTTCTAACACATTAAAAACTGTCTTACAGCATTGCAAAAACATTGTATTTCATAAGGCATAAGCATCTTTCAGTTTGGCAAGATTTGAACTGAATATTGAATGAAGCAGCTTTCTCTCATAGAGAGACATGCATTTGAGCAGATTTGAGCTAGATTTCACTTCATTTGAACAGAAGCACTATTTCAACATAACTGGTCTCAGAAACCTGTAAACTGACAATCTTGAGCCTTGAAGTCCTAACATAAGTTTTTGTTTATATAACTTCTAACACATTAAAAACTGTCTCACTGCATTGTAGAAATCATTTTATTTCATAAGACATAAGCATCTTTCAGTTTGGCAAGATTTGCACTGAATATTGAATGAAGCAGCTTTCTCTCATAGAGAGACAAGCTTTTGAGCAGATTTGGGCTAGATTTCACTTCATTTGAACAGAAGCACTATTTCAACATTACTGGTCTCAGAAACCTGTAAACTGAGAATCTTGAGCATTGAAGTCCTAACATAAGGTTTTGTGCATATAACTTCTAACACATTAAAAACTTTCTTACATCATTGCAAAAACATTGTATTTCATAAGACCTAAGCATCTTTCAGTTTGGCAAGATTTGCACTGAATATTGAATAAAGCAGCTCTATCTCACAGAGAGACAAGCTTTTGAACAGATTTGGGCTAGATTTCACTTCATTTGAACAGAAGCACTATTTCAACATTACTGGTCTCAGAAACCTGTAAACTGACAGTCTTGAGCATTGAAGTCCTAACATAAGTTTTTGTGCATATAACTTCTAACACATTAAAAACTGTCTTACAGCATTGCAAAAACATTGTATTTCATAAGGCATAAGCATCTTTCAGTTTGGCAGGATTTGCACTGAATATTAAATGAAGCAGCTTTCTCTCATAGAGAGACAAGCTTTTGAGCAGATTTGGGCTAGATTTCACTTCATTTGAACAGAAGCACTATTTTAACATTACTGGTCTCAGAAACCTGTAAACTGACAATCTTGAGCATTGAAGTCCTAACATATGTTTTTGTGCATATAACTTCTAACACATTAAAAACTGTCTTACAGCATTGCAAAAATCATTTTATTTCATAAGACATAAGCATCTTTCAGTTTAGCAAGGTTTGCACTGAACATTGAATGAAGCACCTCTATCTCACAGAAAGACAAGCTTTTGAGCAGATTTGGGCTAGATTTCACTTCATTTGAACAGAAGCACTATTTCAACATTACTGGTCTCAGAAACCTGTAAACTGACAATCTTGAGCATTGAAGTCCTAACAAATGTTTTTGTGCATACAACTTCTAACACATTAAAAGCTGTCTCACTGCATTGCAGAAATCATTTTATTTCATAAGACATAAGCATCTTTAAGTTTTGCAAGATTTGCACTGAATATTGAATAAAGTAGCTCTATCTCACAGAGAGACAAGCTTTTGAGCAGATTTGGGCTAGATTTCACTTCATTTGAACAGAAGCACTATTTCAACATAACTGGTCTCAGAAACCTGTAAACTGACAATCTTGAGCATTGAAGTCCTAACATATGTTTTTGTGCATATAACTTCTAACACATTAAAAACTGTCTCACTGCATTGCAGAAATCATTTTATGTCATAAGACATAAGCATCTTTCAGTTTGGCAAGATTTGCACTGAATATTGAATAAAGCAGCTTTCTCTCATAGAAAGACAAGCTTTTGAGCAGATTTGGGCTAGATTTCACTTCATTTGAACAGAAGCACTATTTCAACATTACTGGTCTCAGAAACCTGTAAACTGACAATCTTGAGCATTGAAGTCCTAACAAATGTTTTTGTGCATATAACTTCTAACACATTAAACACATTAAAAGCTGTCTCACTGCATTGCAGAAATCATTTTATTTCATAAGACATAAGCATCTTTCAGTTTTGCAAGATTTGCACTGAATATTGAATGAAGCAGCTTTCTCTCATAGAGAGACAAGCTTTTGAGCAGATTTGGGCTAGATTTCACTTCATTTGAACAGAAGCACTATTTCAACATTACTGGTCTCAGAAACCTGTAAACTGACAATCTTGAGCATTGAAGTCCTAACATAAGTTTTTGTTTATATAACTTCTAACACATTAAAAACTGTCTCACTGCATTGTAGAAATCATTTTATTTCATAAGACATAAGCATCTTTCAGTTTGGCAAGATTTGCACTGAATATTGAATGAAGCAGCTCTATCTCACAGAGAGACAAGCTTTTGAGCAGATTTGGGCTAGATTTCACTTCATTTGAACAGAAGCACTATTTCAACATTACTGGTCTCAGAAACCTGTAAACTGACAATCTTGAGCATTGAAGTCCCAACATAAGTTTTTGTGCATATAACTTCTAACACATTAAAAACTGTCTTAAAGCATTGCAAAAACATTGTATTTCATAAGGCATAAGCATCTTTCAGTTTGGCAAGATTTGCACTGAATTTTAAATGAAGCAGTTTTCTCTCATAGAGAGACAAGCTTTTGAGCAGATTTGGGCTAGATTTCACTTCATTTGAACAGAAGCACTATTTCAACATTGCTGGTCTCAGAAACCTGTAAACTGACAATCTTGAGCATTGAAGTCCTAACATATGTTTTTGTGCATATAACTTCTTACACTTTAAAAACTGTCTTACAGCATTGCAAAAACATTGTATTTCATAAGGCATAAGCATCTTTCAGTTTGGCAAGATTTGCACTGAATATTGAATAAAGCAGCTCTATCTCACAGAGAGACAAGCTTTTGAACAGATTTGGGCTAGATTTCACTTCATTTGAACAGAAGCACTATTTCAACATTACTGGTCTCAGAAACCTGTAAACTGACAGTCTTGAGCATTGAAGTCCTAACATAAGTTTTTGTGCATATAACTTCTAACACATTAAAAACTGTCTTACAGCATTGCAAAAACATTGTATTTCATAAGGCATAAGCATCTTTCAGTTTGGCAAGATTTACACTGAATATTGAATAAAGCAGCTTTCTCTCATAGAGAGACAAGCTTTCGAGTAGATTTGGGCTAGATTTCACTTCATTTGAACAGAAGCACTATTTCAACATTACTGATCTCAGAAATTTGTAAACTGACAATCTTGAGCATTGAAGTCCTAACATAAGTTTTTGTGCATATAACTTCTAACACATTAAAAACTGTCTTACAGCATTGCAAAAACATTGTATTTCATAAGGCATAAGCATCTTTCAGTTTGGCAGGATTTGCACTGAATATTAAATGAAGCAGCTTTCTCTCATAGAGAGACAAGCTTTTGAGCAGATTTGGGCTAGATTTCACTTCATTTGAACAGAAGCATTATTTCAACATAACTGGTCTCAGAAACCTGTAAACTGACAATCTTGAGCATTGAAGTCCTAACATAAGTTTTTGTGCATATAACTTCTAACACATTAAAAATGTCTCACTGCATTGCAGAAATCATTTTATTTCATAAGACATAAGCATCTTTCAGTTTGGCAAGATTTGCAGTGAACATTGAATGAAGCAGCTCTATCTCACAGAGAGACAAGCTTTTGAGCAGATTTGGGCTAGATTTCACTTCATTTGAACAGAAGCACTATTTCAACATTACTGGTCTCAGAAACCTGTAAACTGAGAATCTTGAGCATTGAAGTCCTAACATAAGGTTTTGTGCATATAACTTCTAACACATTAAAAACTTTCTTACATCATTGCAAAAACATTGTATTTCATAAGACCTAAGCATCTTTCAGTTTGGCAAGATTTGCACTGAATATTGAATAAAGCAGCTCTATCTCACAGAGAGACAAGCTTTTGAACAGATTTGGGCTAGATTTCACTTCATTTGAACAGAAGCACTATTTCAACATTACTGGTCTCAGAAACCTGTAAACTGACAGTCTTGAGCATTGAAGTCCTAACATAAGTTTTTGTGCATATAACTTCTAACACATTAAAAACTGTCTTACAGCATTGCAAAAACATTGTATTTCATAAGGCATAAGCATCTTTCAGTTTGGCAGGATTTGCACTGAATATTAAATGAAGCAGCTTTCTCTCATAGAGAGACAAGCTTTTGAGCAGATTTGGGCTAGATTTCACTTCATTTGAACAGAAGCACTATTTTAACATTACTGGTCTCAGAAACCTGTAAACTGACAATCTTGAGCATTGAAGTCCTAACATATGTTTTTGTGCATATAACTTCTAACACATTAAAAACTGTCTTACAGCATTGCAAAAATCATTTTATTTCATAAGACATAAGCATCTTTCAGTTTAGCAAGGTTTGCACTGAACATTGAATGAAGCACCTCTATCTCACAGAAAGACAAGCTTTTGAGCAGATTTGGGCTAGATTTCACTTCATTTGAACAGAAGCACTATTTCAACATTACTGGTCTCAGAAACCTGTAAACTGACAATCTTGAGCATTGAAGTCCTAACAAATGTTTTTGTGCATACAACTTCTAACACATTAAAAGCTGTCTCACTGCATTGCAGAAATCATTTTATTTCATAAGACATAAGCATCTTTAAGTTTTGCAAGATTTGCACTGAATATTGAATAAAGTAGCTCTATCTCACAGAGAGACAAGCTTTTGAGCAGATTTGGGCTAGATTTCACTTCATTTGAACAGAAGCACTATTTCAACATAACTGGTCTCAGAAACCTGTAAACTGACAATCTTGAGCATTGAAGTCCTAACATATGTTTTTGTGCATATAACTTCTAACACATTAAAAACTGTCTCACTGCATTGCAGAAATCATTTTATGTCATAAGACATAAGCATCTTTCAGTTTGGCAGGATTTGCACTGAATATTGAATAAAGCAGCTTTCTCTCATAGAAAGACAAGCTTTTGAGCAGATTTGGGCTAGATTTCACTTCATTTGAACAGAAGCACTATTTCAACATTACTGGTCTCAGAAACCTGTAAACTGACAATCTTGAGCATTGAAGTCCTAACAAATGTTTTTGTGCATATAACTTCTAACACATTAAACACATTAAAAGCTGTCTCACTGCATTGCAGAAATCATTTTATTTCATAAGACATAAGCATCTTTCAGTTTTGCAAGATTTGCACTGAATATTGAATGAAGCAGCTTTCTCTCATAGAGAGACAAGCTTTTGAGCAGATTTGGGCTAGATTTCACTTCATTTGAACAGAAGCACTATTTCAACATTACTGGTCTCAGAAACCTGTAAACTGACAATCTTGAGCATTGAAGTCCTAACATAAGTTTTTGTTTATATAACTTCTAACACATTAAAAACTGTCTCACTGCATTGTAGAAATCATTTTATTTCATAAGACATAAGCATCTTTCAGTTTGGCAAGATTTGCACTGAATATTGAATGAAGCAGCTCTATCTCACAGAGAGACAAGCTTTTGAGCAGATTTGGGCTAGATTTCACTTCATTTGAACAGAAGCACTATTTCAACATTACTGGTCTCAGAAACCTGTAAACTGACAATCTTGAGCATTGAAGTCCCAACATAAGTTTTTGTGCATATAACTTCTAACACATTAAAAACTGTCTTAAAGCATTGCAAAAACATTGTATTTCATAAGGCATAAGCATCTTTCAGTTTGGCAAGATTTGCACTGAATTTTAAATGAAGCAGTTTTCTCTCATAGAGAGACAAGCTTTTGAGCAGATTTGGGCTAGATTTCACTTCATTTGAACAGAAGCACTATTTCAACATTGCTGGTCTCAGAAACCTGTAAACTGACAATCTTGAGCATTGAAGTCCTAACATATGTTTTTGTGCATATAACTTCTTACACTTTAAAAACTGTCTTACAGCATTGCAAAAACATTGTATTTCATAAGGCATAAGCATCTTTCAGTTTGGCAAGATTTGCACTGAATATTGAATAAAGCAGCTCTATCTCACAGAGAGACAAGCTTTTGAACAGATTTGGGCTAGATTTCACTTCATTTGAACAGAAGCACTATTTCAACATTACTGGTCTCAGAAACCTGTAAACTGACAGTCTTGAGCATTGAAGTCCTAACATAAGTTTTTGTGCATATAACTTCTAACACATTAAAAACTGTCTTACAGCATTGCAAAAACATTGTATTTCATAAGGCATAAGCATCTTTCAGTTTGGCAAGATTTACACTGAATATTGAATAAAGCAGCTTTCTCTCATAGAGAGACAAGCTTTCGAGTAGATTTGGGCTAGATTTCACTTCATTTGAACAGAAGCACTATTTCAACATTACTGATCTCAGAAATTTGTAAACTGACAATCTTGAGCATTGAAGTCCTAACATAAGTTTTTGTGCATATAACTTCTAACACATTAAAAACTGTCTTACAGCATTGCAAAAACATTGTATTTCATAAGGCATAAGCATCTTTCAGTTTGGCAGGATTTGCACTGAATATTAAATGAAGCAGCTTTCTCTCATAGAGAGACAAGCTTTTGAGCAGATTTGGGCTAGATTTCACTTCATTTGAACAGAAGCACTATTTCAACATAACTGGTCTCAGAAACCTGTAAACTGACAATCTTGAGCATTGAAGTCCTAACATAAGTTTTTGTGCATATAACTTCTAACACATTAAAAATGTCTCACTGCATTGCAGAAATCATTTTATTTCATAAGACATAAGCATCTTTCAGTTTGGCAAGATTTGCAGTGAACATTGAATGAAGCAGCTCTATCTCACAGAGAGACAAGCTTTTGAGCAGATTTGGGCTAGATTTCACTTCATTTGAACAGAAGCAC
This sequence comes from Carassius carassius, assembly GCF_963082965.1. Taxonomy (NCBI): domain Eukaryota; kingdom Metazoa; phylum Chordata; class Actinopteri; order Cypriniformes; family Cyprinidae; genus Carassius; species Carassius carassius. The sequence goes on from NC_081799.1 coordinate 1,833,328, forward strand.
TATTTCAACATTACTGGTCTCAGAAACCTGTAAACTGACAATCTTGAGCATTGAAGTCCCTAACATAAGTTTTTGTGCATAAAATTTCGTACACATTAAAAACTGTCTTACAGCATTGCAAAAACATTGTATTTCATAAGGCATAAGCATCTTTCATTTTGGCAAGATTTGCACTGAATATTGAATGAAGCAGCTTTCTCTCATAGAGAGACAAGCTTTTGAGCAGATTTGGGCTAGATTTCACTTCATTTGAACAGAAGCACTATTTAAACATTGCTGGTCTCAGAAACTTGTAAACTGACAATCTTGAGCATTGAAGTCCTAACATAAGTTTTTGTGCATATAACTTCTAACACTTTAAAAACAGTCTTACAGCATTGCAAAAACATTGTATTTCATAAGGCATAAGCATCTTTCAGTTTGGCAAGATTTGCACTGAATATTGAATGAAGCAGCTTTCTCTCATAGAGAGACAAGCTTTTGAGCAGATTTGGGCTAGATTTCACTTCATTTGAACAGAAGCACTATTTCAACATAACTGGTCTCAGAAACCTGTAAACTGACAATCTTGAGCATTGAAGTCCTAACATAAGTTTTTGTGCATATAACTTCTAACACATTAAAAATGTCTCACTGCATTGCAGAAATCATTTTATTTCATAAGACATAAGCATCTTTCAGTTTGGCAAGATTTGCACTGAACATTGAATGAAGCAGCTCTATCTCACAGAGAGACAAGCTTTTGAGCAGATTTGGGCTAGATTTCACTTCATTTGAACAGAAGCACTATTTCAACATTGCTGGTCTCAGAAACCTGTAAACTGACAATCTTGAGCATTGAAGTCCTAACATAAGTTTTTGTGCATATAACTTCTAACACATTAAAAACTGTCTCACTGCATTGCAGAAATCATTTTATTTCATAAGACATAAGCATCTTTCAGTTTGGCAAGATTTGCACTGAATATTGAATGAAGCAGCTCTATCTCACAGAGAGACAAGCTTTTGAGCAGATTTTGGCTAGATTTCACTTCATTTGAACAGAAGCACTATTTCAACATTACTGGTCTCAGAAACCTGTAAACTGACAATCTTGAGCATTGAAGTCCTAACAAATGTTTTTGTGCATATAACTTCTAACACATTAAAAGCTGTCTCACTGCATTGCAGAAATCATTTTATTTCATAAGACATAAGCATCTTTCAGTTTGGCAAGATTTGCACTGAATATTGAATGAAGCAGCTCTATCTCACAGAGAGACAAGCTTTTGAACAGATTTGGGCTAGATTTCACTTCATTTGAACAGAAGCACTATTTCAACATTACTGGTCTCAGAAACCTGTAAACTGAGAATCTTGAGCATTGAAGTCCTAACATAAGTTTTTGTGCATATAACTTCTAACACATTAAAAACTGTCTCACTGCATTGCAGAAATCATTTTATTTCATAAGACATAAGCATCTTTCAGTTTGGCAAGATTTGCACTGAATGTTGAATGAAGCAGCTCTATCTCACAGAGAGACAAGCTTTTGAGCAGATTTGGGCTAGATTTCACTTCATTTGAACAGAAGCACTATTTCAACATTACTGGTCTCAGAAACCTGTAAACTGACAATCTTGAGCATTGAAGTCCTAACAAATGTTTTTGTGCATATAACTTCTAACACATTAAAAGCTGTCTCACTGCATTGCAGAAATCATTTTATTTCATAAGACAAAAGCATCTTTCAGTTTTGCAAGATTTGCACTGAATATTGAATGAAGCAGCTTTCTATCATAGAGAGACAAGCTTTTGAGCAGATTTGGGCTAGATTTCACTTCATTTGAACAGAAGCACTATTTCAACATTACTGGTCTCAGAAACCTGTAAACTGACAATCTTGAGCATTGAAGTCCTAACATATGTTTTTGTGCATATAACTTCTAACACATTAAAAACTGTCTCACTGCATTGCAGAAATCATTTTATTTCATAAGACATAAGCATCTTTCAGTTTGCCAAGATTCGCACTGAACATTGAATGAAGCAGCTCTATCTCACAGAGAGACAAGCTTTTGAACAGATTTGGGCTAGATTTCACTTCATTTGAACAGAAGCATTACTTCAACATTACTGGTCTCAGAAACCTGTAAACTGACAATCTTGAGCATTGAAGTCCTAACAAATGTTTTTGTGCATATAACTTCTAACACATTAAAAACTGTCTTACAGCATTGCAAAAACATTGTATTTTATAATGCATAAGCATCTTTCATTTTGGCAAGATTTGCACTGAATATTGAATGAAGCAGCTTTCTCTCATAGAGAGACAAGCTTTTGAGCAGATTTGGGCTAGATTTCACTTCATTTGAACAGAAGCACTATTTCAACATTGCTGGTCTCAGAAACCTGTAAACTGACAATCTTGAGCATTGAAGTCCTAACATATGTTTTTGTGCATTTAACTTCTAACACATTAAAAACTGTCTTACATCATTGCAAAAACATTGTATTTCATAAGACATAACCATCTTTCAGTTTGGCAAGATTTGCACTGAATATTGAATGAAGCAGCTCTATCTCACAGAGAGACAAGCTTTTGAACAGATTTGGGCTAGATTTCACTTCATTTGAACAGAAGTACTATTTCAACATTACTGGTCTCAGAAACCTGTAAACTGAGAATCTTGAGCATTGAAGTCCTAACATAAGTTTTTGTGCATATAACTTCTAACACATTAAAAACTGTCTCACTGCATTGCAGAAATCATTTTATTTCATAAGACATAAGCATCTTTCAGTTTGGCAAGATTTGCACTGAATATTGAATGAAGCAGCTCTATCTCACAGAGAGACAAGCTTTTGAACAGATTTGGGCTAGATTTCACTTCATTTGAACAAACGCACTATTTCAACATTACTGGTCTCAGAAACCTGTAAACTGAGAATCTTGAGCATTGAAGTCCTAACATAAGTTTTTGTGCATATAACTTCTAACACATTAAAAACTGTCTCACTGCATTGCAGAAATCATTTTATTTCATAAGACATAAGCATCTTTCAGTTTGGCAAGATTTGCACTGAATATTGAATGAAGCAGCTCTATCTCACAGAGAGACAAGCTTTTGAGCAGATTTGGGCTAGATTTCACTTCATTTGAACAGAAGCACTATTTCAACATTACTGGTCTCAGAAACCTGTAAACTGACAATCTTGAGCATTGAAGTCCTAACAAATGTTTTTGTGCATATAACTTCTAACACATTAAAAGCTGTCTCACTGCATTGCAGAAATCATTTTATTTCATAAGACATAAGCATCTTTCAGTTTTGCAAGATTTGCACTGAATATTGAAAGAAGCAGCTTTCTATCATAGAGAGACAAGCTTTTGAGCAGATTTGGGCTAGATTTCACTTCATTTGAACAGAAGCACTATTTCAACATTACTGGTCTCTGAAACCTGTAAACTGACAATCTTGAGCATTGAAGTCCTAACATATGTTTTTGTGCATATAACTTCTAACACATTAAAAACTGTCTCACTGCATTGCAGAAATCATTTTATTTCATGAGATATAAGCATCTTTCAGTTTGGCAAGATTTGCACTGAACATTGAATGAAGCAGCTCTATCTCACAGAGAGACAAGCTTTTGAGCAGATTTGGGCTAGATTTCACTTCATTTGAACAGAAGCACTATTTCAACATTACTGGTCTCAGAAACCTGTAAACTGACAATCTTGAGCATTGAAGTCCTAACAAATGTTTTTGTGCATATAACTTCTAACACATTAAAAGCTGTCTCACTGCATTGCAGAAATCATTTTACTTCATAAGACATAAGCATCTTTCAGTTTTGCAAGATTTGCACTGAATATTGAAAGAAGCAGCTTTCTATCATAGAGAGACAAGCTTTTGAGCAGATTTGGGCTAGATTTCACTTCATTTGAACAGAAGCCCTATTTCCACATTACTGGTCTCAGAAACCTGTAAACTGACAATCTTGAGCATTGAAGTCCTAACATATGTTTTTGTGCATATAACTTCTAACACATTAAAAACTGTCTCACTGCATTGCAGAAATCATTTTATTTCATAAGACATAAGCATCTTTCAGTTTGGCAAGATTTGCACTGAACATTGAATGAAGCAGCTCTATCTCACAGAGAGACAAGCTTTTGAACAGATTTGGGCTAGATTTCACTTCATTTGAACAGAAGCATTACTTCAACATTACTGGTCTCAGAAACCTGTAAACTGACAATCTTGAGCATTGAAGTCCTAACAAATGTTTTTGTGCATATAACTTCTAACACATTAAAAACTGTCTTACAGCATTGCAAAAACATTGTATTTTATAAGGCATAAGCATCTTTCATTTTGGCAAGATTTGCACTGAATATTGAATGAAGCAGCTCTATCTCACAGAGAGACAAGCTTTTGAACAGATTTGGGCTAGATTTCACTTCATTTGAACAGAAGCACTATTTCAACATTACTGGTCTCAGAAACCTGTAAACTGACAATCTTGAGCATTGAAGTCCTAACATATGTTTTTGTGCATATAACTTCTAACACATTAAAAACTGTCTCACTGCATTGCAGAAATCATTTTATTTCATAAGACATAAGCATCTTTCAGTTTGGCAAGATTTGCACTGAATATTGAATGAAGCAGCTCTATCTCACAGGGAGACAAGCTTTTGAGCAGATTTGGGCTAGATTTCACTTCATTTGAACAGAAGCACTATTTCAACATTACTGGTCTCAGAAACCTGTAAACTGACAATCTTGAGCATTGAAGTCCTAACATATGTTTTTGTGCATATAACTTCTAACACATTAAAAACTGTCTCACTGCATTGCAGAAATCATTTTATTTCATAAGACATAAGCATCTTTCAGTTTTGCAAGATTTGCACTGAATATTGAATGAAGCAGCTTTCTATCATAGAGAGACAAGCTTTTGAGCAGATTTGGGCTAGATTTCACTTCATTTGAACAGAAGCACTATTTCAACATTACTGGTCTCAGAAACCTGTAAACTGACAATCTTGAGCATTGAAGTCCTAACATATGTTTTTGTGCATATAACTTCTAACACATTAAAAACTGTCTCACTGCATTGCAGAAATCATTTTATTTCATAAGACATAAGCATCTTTCAGTTTGGCAAGATTTGCACGGAACATTGAATGAAGCAGCTCTATCTCACAGAGAGACAAGCTTTTGAACAGATTTGGGCTAGATTTCACTTCATTTGAACAGAAGCATTACTTCAACATTACTGGTCTCAGAAACCTGTAAACTGACAATCTTGAGCATTGAAGTCCTAACAAATGTTTTTGTGCATATAACTTCTAACACATTAAAAACTGTCTTACAGCATTGCAAAAACATTGTATTTTATAAGGCATAAGCATCTTTCATTTTGGCAAGATTTGCACTGAATATTGAATGAAGCAGCTCTATCTCACAGAGAGACAAGCTTTTGAACAGATTTGGGCTAGATTTCACTTCATTTGAACAGAAGCACTATTTCAACATTACTGGTCTCAGAAACCTGTAAACTGAGAATCTTGAGCATTGAAGTCCTAACATAAGTTTTTGTGCATATAACTTCTAACACATTAAAAACTGTCTCACTGCATTGCAGAAATCATTTTATTTCATAAGACATAAGCATCTTTCAGTTTGGCAAGATTTGCACTGAATATTGAATGAAGCAGCTCTATCTCACAGGGAGACAAGCTTTTGAGCAGATTTGGGCTAGATTTCACTTCATTTGAACAGAAGCACTATTTCAACATTACTGGTCTCAGCAACCTGTAAACTGACAATCTTGAGCATTGAAGTCCTAACATATGTTTTTGTGCATATAACTTCTAACACATTAAAAACTGTCTCACTGCATTGCAGAAATCATTTTATTTCATAAGACATAAGCATCTTTCAGTTTTGCAAGATTTGCACTGAATATTGAATGAAGCAGCTTTCTATCATAGAGAGACAAGCTTTTGAGCAGATTTGGGCTAGATTTCACTTCATTTGAACAGAAGCACTATTTCAACATTACTGGTCTCAGAAACCTGTAAACTGACAATCTTGAGCATTGAAGTCCTAACATATGTTTTTGTGCATATAACTTCTAACACATTAAAAACTGTCTCACTGCATTGCAGAAATCATTTTATTTCATAAGACATAAGCATCTTTCAGTTTGGCAAGATTTGCACGGAACATTGAATGAAGCAGCTCTATCTCACAGAGAGACAAGCTTTTGAACAGATTTGGGCTAGATTTCACTTCATTTGAACAGAAGCATTACTTCAACATTACTGGTCTCAGAAACCTGTAAACTGACAATCTTGAGCATTGAAGTCCTAACAAATGTTTTTGTGCATATAACTTCTAACACATTAAAAACTGTCTTACAGCATTGCAAAAACATTGTATTTTATAAGGCATAAGCATCTTTCATTTTGGCAAGATTTGCACTGAATATTGAATGAAGCAGCTCTATCTCACAGAGAGACAAGCTTTTGAACAGATTTGGGCTAGATTTCACTTCATTTGAACAGAAGCACTATTTCAACATTACTGGTCTCAGAAACCTGTAAACTGAGAATCTTGAGCATTGAAGTCCTAACATAGGTTTTTGTGCATATAACTTCTAACACATTAAAAACTGTCTCACTGCATTGCAGAAATCATTTTATTTCATAAGACATAAGCATCTTTCAGTTTGGCAAGATTTGCACTGAATATTGAATGAAGCAGCTCTATCTCACAGAGAGACAAGCTTTTGAGCAGATTTGGGCTAGATTTCACTTCATTTGAACAGAAGCACTATTTCAACATTACTGGTCTCAGAAACCTGTAAACTGACAATCTTGAGCATTGAAGTCCTAACAAATGTTTTTGTGCATATAACTTCTAACACATTAAAAGCTGTCTCACTGCATTGCAGAAATCATTTTATTTCATAAGACATAAGCATCTTTCAGTTTGGCAAGATTTGCACTGAACATTGAATGAAGCAGCTCTATCTCACAGAGAGACAAGCTTTTGAACAGATTTGTTCTAGATTTCACTTCATTTGAACAGAAGCATTACTTCAACATTACTGGTCTCAGAAACCTGTAAACTGACAATCTTGAGCATTGAAGTCCTAACAAATGTTTTTGTGCATATAACTTCTAACACATTAAAAACTGTCTTACAGCATTGCAAAAACATTGTATTTTATAAGGCATAAGCATCTTTCATTTTGGCAAGATTTGCACTGAATATTGAATGAAGCAGCTCTATCTCACAGAGAGACAAGCTTTTGAACAGATTTGGGCTAGATTTCACTTCATTTGAACAGAAGCACTATTTCAACATTACTGGTCTCAGAAACCTGTAAACTGAGAATCTTGAGCATTGAAGTCCTAACATAGGTTTTTGTGCATATAACTTCTAACACATTAAAAACTGTCTCACTGCATTGCAGAAATCATTTTATTTCATAAGACATAAGCATCTTTCAGTTTGGCAAGATTTGCACTGAATATTGAATGAAGCAGCTCTATCTCACAGAGAGACAAGCTTTTGAGCAGATTTGGGCTAGATTTCACTTCATTTGAACAGAAGCACTATTTCAACATTACTGGTCTCAGAAACCTGTAAACTGACAATCTTGAGCATTGAAGTCCTAACAAATGTTTTTGTGCATATAACTTCTAACACATTAAAAGCTGTCTCACTGCATTGCAGAAATCATTTTATTTCATAAGACATAAGCATCTTTCAGTTTTGCAAGATTTGCACTGAATATTGAATGAAGCAGCTTTCTATCATAGAGAGACAAGCTTTTGAGCAGATTTGGGCTAGATTTCACTTCATTTGAACAGAAGCACTATTTCAACATTACTGGTCTCAGAAACCTGTAAACTGACAATCTTGAGCATTGAAGTCCTAACATATGTTTTTGTGCATATAACTTCTAACACATTAAAAACTGTCTCACTGCATTGCAGAAATCATTTTATTTCATAAGACATAATCATCTTTCAGTATGGCAAGATTTGCACTGAATATTGAATGAAGCAGCTCTATCTCACAGAGAGACAAGCTTTTGAGCAGATTTGGGCTAGATTTCACTTCATTTGAACAGAAGCACTATTTAAACATTACTGGTCTCAGAAACCTGTAAACTGAGAATCTTGAGCATTGAAGTCCTAACATATGTTTTTGTGCATTTAACTTCTAACACATTAAAAACTGTCTTACATCATTGCAAAAACATTGTATTTCATAAGACATAAGCATCTTTTAGTTTGGCAAGATTTGCACTGAATATTGAATGAAACAGCTCTATCTCACAGAGAGACAAGCTTTTGAGCAGATTTGGGCTAGATTTCACTTCATTTGAACAGAAGCACTACTTCAACATTACTGGTCTCAGAAACCTGTAAACTGACAATCTTGAGCATTGAAGTCCTAACATAAGTTTTTGTGCATATAACTTCTAACACATTAAAAACTGTCTCACTGCATTGCAGAAATCATTTTATTTCATAAGACATAAGCATCTTTCAGTTTGGCAAGATTTGCACTGAATATTGAATAAACAGCTTTCTCTCATAGAGAGACAAGCTTTTGAGCAGATTTGGGCTAGATTTCACTTCATTTGATCAGAAGCACCTATTTTAACATTACTGGTCTCAGAAACCTGTAAACTGACAATCTTGAGCACTGAAGTCCTAACATAAGTTTTTGTGCATATAACTTCTAACACATTAAAAACTGTCTCACTGCATTGCAGAAATCATTTTATGTCATAAGACATAAGCATCTTTCAGTTTGGCAAGATTTGCACTGAATATTGAATAAAGCAGCTTTCTCTCACAGAGAGACAAGCTTTTGAGCAGATTTGGGCTAGATTTCACTTCATTTGAACAGAAGTACTATTTCAACATTACTGGTCTCAGAAACCTGTAAACTGAGAATCTTGAGCATTGAAGTCCTAACATAAGTTTTTGTGCATATAACTTCTAACACATTAAAAACTGTCTCACTGCATTGCAGAAATCATTTTATTTCATAAGACATAAGCATCTTTCAGTTTGGCAAGATTTGCACTGAATATTGAATGAAGCAGCTCTATCTCACAGAGAGACAAGCTTTTGAACAGATTTGGGCTAGATTTCACTTCATTTGAACAAAAGCACTATTTCAACATTACTGGTCTCAGAAACCTGTAAACTGAGAATCTTGAGCATTGAAGTCCTAACATAAGTTTTTGTGCATATAACTTCTAACACATTAAAAACTGTCTCACTGCATTGCAGAAATCATTTTATTTCATAAGACATAAGCATCTTTCAGTTTTGCAAGATTTGCACTGAATATTGAAAGAAGCAGCTTTCTATCATAGAGAGACAAGCTTTTGAGCAGATTTGGGCTAGATTTCACTTCATTTGAACAGAAGCCCTATTTCCACATTACTGGTCTCAGAAACCTGTAAACTGACAATCTTGAGCATTGAAGTCCTAACATATGTTTTTGTGCATATAACTTCTAACACATTAAAAACTGTCTCACTGCATTGCAGAAATCATTTTATTTCATAAGACATAAGCATCTTTCAGTTTGGCAAGATTTGCACTGAACATTGAATGAAGCAGCTCTATCTCACAGAGAGACAAGCTTTTGAACAGATTTGGGCTAGATTTCACTTCATTTGAACAGAAGCATTACTTCAACATTACTGGTCTCAGAAACCTGTAAACTGACAATCTTGAGCATTGAAGTCCTAACAAATGTTTTTGTGCATATAACTTCTAACACATTAAAAACTGTCTTACAGCATTGCAAAAACATTGTATTTTATAAGGCATAAGCATCTTTCATTTTGGCAAGATTTGCACTGAATATTGAATGAAGCAGCTCTATCTCACAGAGAGACAAGCTTTTGAACAGATTTGGGCTAGATTTCACTTCATTTGAACAGAAGCACTATTTCAACATTACTGGTCTCAGAAACCTGTAAACTGAGAATCTTGAGCATTGAAGTCCTAACATAAGTTTTTGTGCATATAACTTCTAACACATTAAAAACTGTCTCACTGCATTGCAGAAATCATTTTATTTCATAAGACATAAGCATCTTTCAGTTTGGCAAGATTTGCACTGAATATTGAATGAAGCAGCTCTATCTCACAGGGAGACAAGCTTTTGAGCAGATTTGGGCTAGATTTCACTTCATTTGAACAGAAGCACTATTTCAACATTACTGGTCTCAGAAACCTGTAAACTGACAATCTTGAGCATTGAAGTCCTAACATATGTTTTTGTGCATATAACTTCTAACACATTAAAAACTGTCTCACTGCATTGCAGAAATCATTTTATTTCATAAGACATAAGCATCTTTCAGTTTGGCAAGATTTGCACTGAATATTGAATGAAGCAGCTCTATCTCACAGAGAGACAAGCTTTTGAACAGATTTGGGCTAGATTTCACTTCATTTGAACAAAAGCACTATTTCAACATTACTGGTCTCAGAAACCTGTAAACTGAGAATCTTGAGCATTGAAGTCCTAACATAAGTTTTTGTGCATATAACTTCTAACACATTAAAAACTGTCTCACTGCATTGCAGAAATCATTTTATTTCATAAGACATAAGCATCTTTCAGTTTGGCAAGATTTGCACTGAATATTGAATGAAGCAGCTCTATCTCACAGAGAGACAAGCTTTTGAGCAGATTTGGGCTAGATTTCACTTCATTTGAACAGAAGCACTATTTCAACATTACTGGTCTCAGAAACCTGTAAACTGACAATCTTGAGCATTGAAGTCCTAACAAATGTTTTTGTGCATATAACTTCTAACACATTAAAAGCTGTCTCACTGCATTGCAGAAATCATTTTATTTCATAAGACATAAGCATCTTTCAGTTTTGCAAGATTTGCACTGAATATTGAAAGAAGCAGCTTTCTATCATAGAGAGACAAGCTTTTGAGCAGATTTGGGCTAGATTTCACTTCATTTGAACAGAAGCACTATTTCAACATTACTGGTCTCAGAAACCTGTAAACTGACAATCTTGAGCATTGAAGTCCTAACATATGTTTTTGTGCATATAACTTCTAACACATTAAAAACTGTCTCACTGCATTGCAGAAATCATTTTATTTCATAAGATATAAGCATCTTTCAGTTTGGCAAGATTTGCACTGAACATTGAATGAAGCAGCTCTATCTCACAGAGAGACAAGCTTTTGAACAGATTTGGGCTAGATTTCACTTCATTTGAACAGAAGCATTACTTCAACATTACTGGTCTCAGAAACCTGTAAACTGAGAATCTTGAGCATTGAAGTCCTAACATAAGTTTTTGTGCATATAACTTCTAACACATTAAAAACTGTCTCACTGCATTGCAGAAATCATTTTATTTCATAAGACATAAGCATCTTTCAGTTTGGCAAGATTTGCACTGAATATTGAATGAAGCAGCTCTATCTCACAGAGAGACAAGCTTTTGAACAGATTTGGGCTAGATTTCACTTCATTTGAACAAAAGCACTATTTCAACATTACTGGTCTCAGAAACCTGTAAACTGAGAATCTTGAGCATTGAAGTCCTAACATAAGTTTTTGTGCATATAACTTCTAACACATTAAAAACTGTCTCACTGCATTGCAGAAATCATTTTATTTCATAAGACATAAGCATCTTTCAGTTTGGCAAGATTTGCACTGAATATTGAATGAAGCAGCTCTATCTCACAGAGAGACAAGCTTTTGAGCAGATTTGGGCTAGATTTCACTTCATTTGAACAAAAGCACTATTTCAACATTACTGGTCTCAGAAACCTGTAAACTGACAATCTTGAGCATTGAAGTCCTAACAAATGTTTTTGTGCATATAACTTCTAACACATTAAAAGCTGTCTCACTGCATTGCAGAAATCATTTTATTTCATAAGACATAAGCATCTTTCAGTTTGGCAAGATTTGCACTGAATATTGAAAGAAGCAGCTTTCTATCATAGAGAGACAAGCTTTTGAGCAGATTTGGGCTAGATTTCACTTCATTTGAACAGAAGCACTATTTCAACATTACTGGTCTCAGAAACCTGTAAACTGACAATCTTGAGCATTGAAGTCCTAACATATGTTTTTGTGCATATAACTTCTAACACATTAAAAACTGTCTCACTGCATTGCAGAAATCATTTTATTTCATAAGACATAAGCATCTTTCAGTTTGGCAAGATTTGCACTGAATATTGAATGAAGCAGCTCTATCTCACAGAGAGACAAGCTTTTGAGCAGATTTGGGCTAGATTTCACTTCATTTGAACAGAAGCACTATTTCAACATTACTGGTCTCAGAAACCTGTAAACTGACAATCTTGAGCATTGAAGTCCTAACAAATGTTTTTGTGCATATAACTTCTAACACATTAAAAGCTGTCTCACTGCATTGCAGAAATCATTTTATTTCATAAGACATAAGCATCTTTCAGTTTGGCAAGATTTGCACTGAACATTGAATGAAGCAGCTCTATCTCACAGAGAGACAAGCTTTTGAACAGATTTGGGCTAGATTTCACTTCATTTGAACAGAAGCATTACTTCAACATTACTGGTCTCAGAAACCTGTAAACTGACAATCTTGAGCATTGAAGTCCTAACAAATGTTTTTGTGCATATAACTTCTAACACATTAAAAACTGTCTTACAGCATTGCAAAAACATTGTATTTTATAAGGCATAAGCATCTTTCATTTTGGCAAGATTTGCACTGAATATTGAATGAAGCAGCTCTATCTCACAGAGAGACAAGCTTTTGAACAGATTTGGGCTAGATTTCACTTCATTTGAACAGAAGCACTATTTCAACATTACTGGTCTCAGAAACCTGTAAACTGACAATCTTGAGCATTGAAGTCCTAACAAATGTTTTTGTGCATATAACTTCTAACACATTAAAAGCTGTCTCACTGCATTGCAGAAATCATTTTATTTCATAAGACATAAGCATCTTTCAGTTTTGCAAGATTTGCACTGAATATTGAAAGAAGCAGCTTTCTATCATAGAGAGACAAGCTTTTGAGCAGATTTGGGCTAGATTTCACTTCATTTGAACAGAAGCACTATTTCAACATTACTGGTCTCAGAAACCTGTAAACTGACAATCTTGAGCATTGAAGTCCTAACATATGTTTTTGTGCATATAACTTCTAACACATTAAAAACTGTCTCACTGCATTGCAGAAATCATTTTATTTCATAAGATATAAGCATCTTTCAGTTTGGCAAGATTTGCACTGAACATTGAATGAAGCAGCTCTATCTCACAGAGAGACAAGCTTTTGAACAGATTTGGGCTAGATTTCACTTCATTTGAACAGAAGCATTACTTCAACATTACTGGTCTCAGAAACCTGTAAACTGAGAATCTTGAGCATTGAAGTCCTAACAAATGTTTTTGTGCATATAACTTCTAACACATTAAAAACTGTCTTACAGCATTGCAAGAACATTGTATTTTATAAGGCATAAGCATCTTTCATTTTGGCAAGATTTGCACTGAATATTGAATGAAGCAGCTCTATCTCACAGAGAGACAAGCTTTTGAACAGATTTGGGCTAGATTTCACTTCATTTGAACAGAAGCCCTATTTCCACATTACTGGTCTCAGAAACCTGTAAACTGACAATCTTGAGCATTGAAGTCCTAACATATGTTTTTGTGCATATAACTTCTAACACATTAAAAACTGTCTCACTGCATTGCAGAAATCATTTTATTTCATAAGACATAAGCATCTTTCAGTTTGGCAAGATTTGCACTGAATATTGAATGAAGCAGCTCTATCTCACAGAGAGACAAGCTTTTGAACAGATTTGGGCTAGATTTCACTTCATTTGAACAGAAGCACTATTTCAACATTACTGGTCTCAGAAACCTGTAAACTGAGAATCTTGAGCATTGAAGTCCTAACATAAGTTTTTGTGCATATAACTTCTAACACATTAAAAACTGTCTCACTGCATTGCAGAAATCATTTTATTTCATAAGACATAAGCATCTTTCAGTTTGGCAAGATTTGCACTGAATATTGAATGAAGCAGCTCTATCTCACAGGGAGACAAGCTTTTGAGCAGATTTGGGCTAGATTTCACTTCATTTGAACAGAAGCACTATTTCAACATTACTGGTCTCAGAAACCTGTAAACTGACAATCTTGAGCATTGAAGTCCTAACATATGTTTTTGTGCATATAACTTCTAACACATTAAAAACTGTCTCACTGCATTGCAGAAATCATTTTATTTCATAAGACATAAGCATCTTTCAGTTTGGCAAGATTTGCACGGAACATTGAATGAAGCAGCTCTATCTCACAGAGAGACAAGCTTTTGAACAGATTTGGGCTAGATTTCACTTCATTTGAACAGAAGCATTACTTCAACATTACTGGTCTCAGAAACCTGTAAACTGACAATCTTGAGCATTGAAGTCCTAACAAATGTTTTTGTGCATATAACTTCTAACACATTAAAAACTGTCTTACAGCATTGCAAAAACATTGTATTTTATAAGGCATAAGCATCTTTCATTTTGGCAAGATTTGCACTGAATATTGAATGAAGCAGCTTTCTCTCTTAGAGAGACAAGCTTTTGAGCAGATTTGGGCTAGATTTCACTTCATTTGAACAGAAGCACTATTTCAACATTGCTGGTCTTAGAAACCTGTAAACTGACAATCTTGAGCATTGAAGTCCTAACATATGTTTTTGTGCATTTAACTTCTAACACATTAAAAACTGTCTTACATCATTGCAAAAACATTGTATTTCATAAGACATAAGCATCTTTCAGTTTGGCAAGATTTGCACTGAATATTGAATGAAACAGCTCTATCTCACAGAGAGACAAGCTTTTGAACAGATTTGGGCTAGATTTCACTTCATTTGAACAGAAGCACTACTTCAACATTACTGGTCTCAGAAACCTGTAAACTGACAATCTTGAGCATTGAAGTCCTAACATAAGTTTTTGTGCATATAACTTCTAACACATTAAAAACTGTCTCACTGCATTGCAGAAATCATTTTATTTCATAAGACATAAGCATCTTTCAGTTTGGCAAGATTTGCACTGAATATTGAATAAAGCAGCTCTATCTCACAGAGAGACAAGCTTTTGAGCAGATTTGGGCTAGATTTCACTTCATTTGAACAGAAGCACTATTTAAACATTACTGGTCTCAGAAACCTGTAAACTGAGAATCTTGAGCATTGAAGTCCTAACATATGTTTTTGTGCATTTAACTTCTAACACATTAAAAACTGTCTTACATCATTGCAAAAACATTGTATTTCATAAGACATAAGCATCTTTTAGTTTGGCAAGATTTGCACTGAATATTGAATGAAACAGCTCTATCTCACAGAGAGACAAGCTTTTGAACAGATTTGGGCTAGATTTCACTTCATTTGAACAGAAGCACTACTTCAACATTACTGGTCTCAGAAACCTGTAAACTGACAATCTTGAGCATTGAAGTCCTAACATAAGTTTTTGTGCATATAACTTCTAACACATTAAAAACTGTCTCACTGCATTGCAGAAATCATTTTATTTCATAAGACATAAGCATCTTTCAGTTTGGCAAGATTTGCACTGAATATTGAATGAAGCAGCATTCTCTCATAGAGAGACAAGCTTTTGAGCAGATTTCGGCTAGATTTCACTTCATTTGAACAGAAGCACTATTTCAATATTGCTGGTCTCAGAAACCTGTAAACTGACAATCTTCAGCATTGAAGTCCTAACATATGTTTTTGTGCATTTAACTTCTAACACATTAAAAACTGTCTTACATCATTGCAAAAACATTGTATTTCATAAGACATAAGCATCTTTCAGTTTGGCAAGATTTGCACTGAATATTGAATGAAACAGCTCTATCTCATAGAGAGACAAGCTTTTGAGCAGATTTGGGCTAGATTTCACTTCATTTGAACAGAAGCACTATTTCAACATAACTGGTCTCAGAAACCTGTAAACTGACAATCTTGAGCATTGAAGTCCTAACATAAGTTTTTGTGCATATAACTTCTAACACATTAAAAACTGTCTCACTGCATTGCAGAAATCATTTTATTTCATAAGACATAAGCATCTTTCAGTTTGGCAAGATTTGCACTGAATATTGAATGAAGCAGCTCTATCTCACAGAGAGACAAGCTTTTGAGCAGATTTGGGCTAGATTTCACTTCATTTGAACAGAAGCACTATTTAAACATTACTGGTCTCAGAAACCTGTAAGCTGAGAATCTTGAGCACTGAAGTCCTAACATAAGGTTTTGTGCATATAACCTCTAACACATTAAAAACTGTCTTACAGCATTGCAAAAACATTGTATTGCATAAGGCATAAGCATCTTTCAGTTTGGCAAGATTTGCACTGAATATTGAATGAAGCAGCTTTCTCTCATAGAGAGACAAGCTTTTGAGCAGATTTGGGCTAGATTTCACTTCATTTGAACAGAAGCACTATTTCAACATTACTGGTCTCAGAAACCTGTAAACTGAGAATCTTGAGCATTGAAGTCCTAACATAAGGTTTTGTGCATATAACTTCTAACACATTAAAAACTGTCTTACATCATTGCAAAAACATTGTATTTCATAAGACATAAGCATCTTTCAGTTTGGCAAGATTTGCACTGAATATTGAATGAAGCAGCTCTATCTCACAGAGAGACAAGCTTTTGAGCAGATTTGGGCTAGATTTCACTTCATTTGAACAAAAGCACTATTTCAACATTACTGGTCTCAGAAACCTGTAAACTGACAATCTTGAGCATTGAAGTCCTAACAAATGTTTTTGTGCATATAACTTCTAACACATTAAAAGCTGTCTCACTGCATTGCAGAAATCATTTTATTTCATAAGACATAAGCATCTTTCAGTTTGGCAAGATTTGCACTGAATATTGAAAGAAGCAGCTTTCTATCATAGAGAGACAAGCTTTTGAGCAGATTTGGGCTAGATTTCACTTCATTTGAACAGAAGCACTATTTCAACATTACTGGTCTCAGAAACCTGTAAACTGACAATCTTGAGCATTGAAGTCCTAACATATGTTTTTGTGCATATAACTTCTAACACATTAAAAACTGTCTCACTGCATTGCAGAAATCATTTTATTTCATAAGACATAAGCATCTTTCAGTTTGGCAAGATTTGCACTGAATATTGAATGAAGCAGCTCTATCTCACAGAGAGACAAGCTTTTGAGCAGATTTGGGCTAGATTTCACTTCATTTGAACAGAAGCACTATTTCAACATTACTGGTCTCAGAAACCTGTAAACTGACAATCTTGAGCATTGAAGTCCTAACAAATGTTTTTGTGCATATAACTTCTAACACATTAAAAGCTGTCTCACTGCATTGCAGAAATCATTTTATTTCATAAGACATAAGCATCTTTCAGTTTGGCAAGATTTGCACTGAACATTGAATGAAGCAGCTCTATCTCACAGAGAGACAAGCTTTTGAACAGATTTGGGCTAGATTTCACTTCATTTGAACAGAAGCATTACTTCAACATTACTGGTCTCAGAAACCTGTAAACTGACAATCTTGAGCATTGAAGTCCTAACAAATGTTTTTGTGCATATAACTTCTAACACATTAAAAACTGTCTTACAGCATTGCAAAAACATTGTATTTTATAAGGCATAAGCATCTTTCATTTTGGCAAGATTTGCACTGAATATTGAATGAAGCAGCTCTATCTCACAGAGAGACAAGCTTTTGAACAGATTTGGGCTAGATTTCACTTCATTTGAACAGAAGCACTATTTCAACATTACTGGTCTCAGAAACCTGTAAACTGACAATCTTGAGCATTGAAGTCCTAACAAATGTTTTTGTGCATATAACTTCTAACACATTAAAAGCTGTCTCACTGCATTGCAGAAATCATTTTATTTCATAAGACATAAGCATCTTTCAGTTTTGCAAGATTTGCACTGAATATTGAAAGAAGCAGCTTTCTATCATAGAGAGACAAGCTTTTGAGCAGATTTGGGCTAGATTTCACTTCATTTGAACAGAAGCACTATTTCAACATTACTGGTCTCAGAAACCTGTAAACTGACAATCTTGAGCATTGAAGTCCTAACATATGTTTTTGTGCATATAACTTCTAACACATTAAAAACTGTCTCACTGCATTGCAGAAATCATTTTATTTCATAAGATATAAGCATCTTTCAGTTTGGCAAGATTTGCACTGAACATTGAATGAAGCAGCTCTATCTCACAGAGAGACAAGCTTTTGAACAGATTTGGGCTAGATTTCACTTCATTTGAACAGAAGCATTACTTCAACATTACTGGTCTCAGAAACCTGTAAACTGAGAATCTTGAGCATTGAAGTCCTAACAAATGTTTTTGTGCATATAACTTCTAACACATTAAAAACTGTCTTACAGCATTGCAAGAACATTGTATTTTATAAGGCATAAGCATCTTTCATTTTGGCAAGATTTGCACTGAATATTGAATGAAGCAGCTCTATCTCACAGAGAGACAAGCTTTTGAACAGATTTGGGCTAGATTTCACTTCATTTGAACAGAAGCCCTATTTCCACATTACTGGTCTCAGAAACCTGTAAACTGACAATCTTGAGCATTGAAGTCCTAACATATGTTTTTGTGCATATAACTTCTAACACATTAAAAACTGTCTCACTGCATTGCAGAAATCATTTTATTTCATAAGACATAAGCATCTTTCAGTTTGGCAAGATTTGCACTGAATATTGAATGAAGCAGCTCTATCTCACAGAGAGACAAGCTTTTGAACAGATTTGGGCTAGATTTCACTTCATTTGAACAGAAGCACTATTTCAACATTACTGGTCTCAGAAACCTGTAAACTGAGAATCTTGAGCATTGAAGTCCTAACATAAGTTTTTGTGCATATAACTTCTAACACATTAAAAACTGTCTCACTGCATTGCAGAAATCATTTTATTTCATAAGACATAAGCATCTTTCAGTTTGGCAAGATTTGCACTGAATATTGAATGAAGCAGCTCTATCTCACAGGGAGACAAGCTTTTGAGCAGATTTGGGCTAGATTTCACTTCATTTGAACAGAAGCACTATTTCAACATTACTGGTCTCAGAAACCTGTAAACTGACAATCTTGAGCATTGAAGTCCTAACATATGTTTTTGTGCATATAACTTCTAACACATTAAAAACTGTCTCACTGCATTGCAGAAATCATTTTATTTCATAAGACATAAGCATCTTTCATTTTGGCAAGATTTGCACGGAACATTGAATGAAGCAGCTCTATCTCACAGAGAGACAAGCTTTTGAACAGATTTGGGCTAGATTTCACTTCATTTGAACAGAAGCATTACTTCAACATTACTGGTCTCAGAAACCTGTAAACTGACAATCTTGAGCATTGAAGTCCTAACAAATGTTTTTGTGCATATAACTTCTAACACATTAAAAACTGTCTTACAGCATTGCAAAAACATTGTATTTTATAAGGCATAAGCATCTTTCATTTTGGCAAGATTTGCACTGAATATTGAATGAAGCAGCTTTCTCTCATAGAGAGACAAGCTTTTGAGCAGATTTGGGCTAGATTTCACTTCATTTGAACAGAAGCACTATTTCAACATTGCTGGTCTTAGAAACCTGTAAACTGACAATCTTGAGCATTGAAGTCCTAACATATGTTTTTGTCAACCTGGTCTCACAGAATTCCGTGAAATGAACACGGCCCCTTAACTCAAAATCCGTGACAGTTTCACGGAATCGCCGAAAATTCCGTGATGTGCCCACGGAAGTGATCCCTATGTAAGTCAATGACAGGCAGCATCCGTGGTCCACACACGGATTCCCTGTTCCAACAATTGCGCTCCCCCGGTTGACGTCGTTTTATAATTTGGAAACGTATCGCTTTAAATATTCTGAGTTTACTTAAAGTACTTCACTTTAAATATTTGGTTTTAAAGTGATTTTAACTTGATATTGCATTGTTCTGTCGTCGTTTGATCGCTAGGATAACTTCTGGTCACCCTGTTCCGTGACGGTACCACGGAATATGCAGTAGATTGTTTCACCTTCACTGGACGATATTGCCTATTGCTGATTTTGACACTTTAAGTAGGCTATTCAAGTTGTCTGTGTTTGCGATGCAATGTAGCCCAATTAAACTGTGAACCTCTTATCCCCCCTGATCAGTTTGTATAGCCTTTTGCATATTGTGAAATTCTGTGATGGCACCACGGATTCTTCCGTGGTGGACACACGGATAACCGGATCACTTGCGCTCCCCCAATTGACGTCGTTTTATAATTTGGAAACGTATGGCTTTAAATATTCCGAGTTTACTTAAAGTACTTCACTTGAAATGTTTAGTTTTAAAGGGATTTTAACTTGATATTGCATTGTTTAATCGCTATGATGACTTCTGGTCACCACGTTCCGTGACGGTACCACGGAATATTCAGTAGATTGTTTCACCTTCACTGGACGATATTGCCTATTGCTGATTTTGACACATTAAGTAGGCTATTCAAGTTTGCGATGCAATGTAGCCCAATTAAACTGTGAACCTCTTATCCCCCCTGATCAGTTTGTATAGCCTTTTGCATATTGTGAAATTCTGTGATGGCACCACGGATTCTTCCGTGGTGGACACACGGATAACCGGATCACTTGCGCTCCCCCAATTGACGTCGTTTTATAATTTGGAAACGTATGGCTTTAAATATTCTGAGTTTACTTAAAGTACTTCAGTTTAAATGTTTAGTCTCAAAGGGATTTTAACTTGATATTGCACTGTTCTGTCGTCGTTTAATCGCTATGATAGCTTCTGGTCACCTCATTCCGTGACGGTACCACGGAATATTCAGTAGATTGTTTCACCTTCACTGGACGATATTGCCTATTGCTGATTTTGACACTTTAAGTAGGCTATTCAAGTTGTCTGTGTTTGCGATGCAATGTAGCCCAATTAAACTGTGAACCTCTTATCCCCCCCTGATCAGTTTTGTATAGCCCTTTGCATATTGTGAAATTCTGTGATGGCACCACGGATTATTCCGTGGTGGACACACGGATAACCGGATCACTAGAGGCAGGCTTGATCAATCAAACTCCCCACCTCTCCACCCATCAGCCACCCCTTAGCCTTAGTTTAAATACTATTTGGACTAATTTACTATTATTATTATTATTATTTTTTTTTTTTTACTGTTCACGGAATTGACAGATAGGCATATACAAACAACAAAACACGATAAAGATTAATAATAAATGAATGTTAAATCAGATGAGTCTGTTGCCATGACGGCGACACGTCACACTTCCGTACGCGCATCCTAGAATTTCGCGGTTTTTACAGCCATTGCGAGGATCACCTCTACAGATCGGTATGTATATCAAGCCTGCGTTACGTATTTATTTACATCACCTTTATTGTTTATTCCCGCACTGCAATTGCAATAATGCAAACTTTGGCTAACGTTACTGTTTCAACGTTACTGTTTCAAAAGTGGATTGTAAAACACATGTTTATTGGTTAGGATGAAATGGTTTCTCAACGGGCAGAAATTAAAACTTTTAGTTAAAATGTCTTAAAATAGTCCAGTCATTTTATGAAAAAAGGTTGAACAAATTGCAACAAAAGCAAACTCAACTGATTTTGTATCCTCAATATGTCCTGAGTAAGGGAAAAAAAGTCCCGAAGAATCCCATTAGGGGAAAGTTTCGAAAAAGACCCAAATATACCCTATTCATACGCCTATTCATTCTTTCTCTCACGTGAATAGAGTAGAATTTTTAACCTTTAGATATCACCATGGGAATTACTGAGTTGATTACTTAAATCAAGACAAACAAAAAATGTATTAAATGTATTAGTTTTTTTTAATTGTTTGTTAACATGGACAAACGGTGCATAATCTAATTACGAAGGCCTGTATGTGCTAATTTGCATAAATACCACAATATATCTAAACATTGGGTGAAGCCAGGTGAAAATGTCTTGTTGAATCTTGTTGACTTAAAACAGTAAAATACTTAATGTTAAGGTCTGAATGGAACCCATTTAGGCTACCCATGAACATTAATACATAGAGGCAGGAAGAAGTACTTTAGAAACCAGCCTTTATTAATTTTTAAGAGATTGGGTTTGGGGGATTGTTTCTGGGGGACGAGTCTGAGGGAAGAACAGGAGACAATGGTAAGGAGAATGCAGAAGACAAAAGGTAAGTAAAATAAAAAGTGAATCCCCAGAAACAGTCCCACGGACCCAGCCCCAAACCCCATCTCTGCAATAATAATTAATAAAGGCTGGTTTCTAAAGTACTTCTTCCTGCCTCTATGTATTAATGCTCATGGGTAGCCTAAATGGGTTCCATTCAGACCTTAACATTAAGTATTTTACTGTTATATGTCAACAAGATCCAACAAGACATTTTCACCTATAACTATACCCAATGTTTAGATCTGTTGCTATTTATGCAAATTAGCACATATGTAATTAGATTATGCACCGTTTGTCCATGTTAACAAACAATAATAAAAACTTCTAACACATTTTTTGTTTGTCTTGATATAAGTAATCAACTCAGTAATTTTCATGGTGATATCTAAAGGTTAAAAATGTTACCCTATTCACATGAGAAAAAAAATGCATAGGCGTATGAATAGGGTATATTTGGGTCTTTTTCTAAACTTTCCCCTAATGGGATTCTTCGGGGTTTTTTTCCTTACTCAGGACATATTGAGGATACAAAATCAGTTGAGTTTGCTTCTGTTGCAATTTGTTCAAGGTTGACCCCCATTTTGGCTTAAAATTACTGGACTATAAAGGAATTTGTAGTTTTCTACAATGGTAACAGACATTATGCCTTCTGTCTGGTTTACAGAATCAAAACATGTCAAAAAGTGGAGGGCTCAAGAAGACCTGCACAGCATGCAACAATAAAATTTTTAATGGCTTCAAAATGTGCCCTATTTGCAAGGCCCCACAGCCTAAAAATGTGCGCCTAAAAAAAAAGATTGAAAAATTTGAGCAAAAAAAAAAGACATGGGTTGCCAACACTAAAAAAAACCAGGTGACCTCACACTTATGGGACGATGCCGTCATTTTGGTAAGTAACTTTTGTTGTTCTATGTCACCATAGTCCAGTTATTTGGGGTACTTGAGGGGACTTTCTGATTCTTAGACAAGATAATGCATTAACATCTTTATGTGGGCTATTTATTCAAACAGTTTCAGCATCTTAACTACTCTACTGTCATTGAAAAACATTGCAAACAGACCAAAGACTCTCAGGATCACTTTGGTCATAGCCTGCACTGCAGTACTGTAAGATGTTTCACAGTGCTCTTCATATGAAGAACATTTGACTTTCCCCTTTGCACAACAAGCACCAGTATGTAAGCACATGGCGCTCTGTTGACATCACATTTTGTGAGCTATTTGACACGTGAACTGAACTTGGCCAATAAGACACAGGTGCATTAGATATCAGACTGAAATCTAATGGTGCTACCATCTGACCTTGTTAGTGAGTGAGACTGCATTTCATACGAAATGGCATTTAGTTTTCACCAAAAGTAATACTACTAACACTGTTCTTGATATGAAGCGACATTGCTACTTACATTGCTACAGGCTACTTGCCTGACGTCGTCATACTCAGAGTCTGATACTGCTCCACTGAGCTTTGATTATGGGGCGTTTCAACTGAACCAGGAAGGAAAATGCCTCTCCACTCAATTGGATAGTCAACGGCTCTGCCTACAACCAATCAGAGCAACGGAGTAAGTGACGTATGTTTTTCATTCATGTTTCTGATCTACAAATGCCTTGATCGTGGTTCTCTGTTCCTCTTTTTTAAAACGAATGCGCTGTCGATATCATCTATAACTGTCGCGATGGCGGAATCTACACATAATGTTTTATAAACAAAGTTCGAGAGGAGTACGTTCAAATAATCAATCCAATCAACTTGTCATCAAACAATGACCGTCTACGGTCTACACTATCAGCATGAGAGGAAGCATATATTTATTCACTCAGTCAACTCACCTAACATTCCTTGACATTTTTCAGCATGCCTCCACTCACTCTCGGTTTGTTCTTCCACAGCCTGGAATACGGGGGGAGTACTTTGGGTTCGGGCCGAATACCGAGCCCGGAACCTCTCCTCGGACAGCATGCCAAACATGCATTTATTCTATCTGACTTATTTGTAAGTGTGAACTCGTGAAATAACAATTCTTCAGAGGCAGTCATCTTTGTTGTAAACGAATTCAACCCAAGCGCTCTTAGATGACGTGGATGATTACGTTGCTCATCTGTCCATCATCGTATAAAGCCCGCCCTGACCATTTGATTGGTCAGAACAATTTTTGTTCGAGCATAATAGCTCCTCAACGGATCGAGTCCAGACCGAACTTCCCAACCTAAAAATGTTGTGGACCGGGCTAAGTTCGGCTGGCATCCAGGCTAACTTACACGTTTATGAAGGATGAACACGACACATGCATGTGCATACTCTTACTATTTTGGTCTTTTGTTCTTGTCTTGTAGTTTTGTCATGTGCTTGGGTTTCCTTTGTCCACTGCTCTGTCATTGTGATTTGTCAATATACTAGCTGCATTTAAGATCACAGAAGATCTGGCAGGGCTTGTTCGACTTGGCTGGCTGGCTGGCTAAGTGGGTGAGACTTGTTGGGCAAAAGCCCATGCAAATTCAGCAATATCACTTTTGCCCAACGAAAAAAGTCCCACCCACCTAGCCAGCCAGCCAAGTCGAACAAGCTTGTTTAGTCAGCCATGCAAAGGGCTTCTGGGATCTTCTGGGATCTTGAATACAACTATTCCTTGTAATGTTCCAAAAGTATGCCTTGACCCTAAGTATTTCGTGTTGACCTGCATTTGTGTCCCAGCTTTGTGATATTCTGATAAGAAGACAAAGATCCATATACACCCACACCAAAGTACTTGTAATTGTTTTTTTTTGTTTTTTGTTTTTTTCCATCTTTAGATAGAGAAGCTGCACTCAGTCGGCTGGAGGCCTTTGCTCCTTCTGGAATATCCACACAAGAAGGCCAAAATGATCTTGCCTAAAGATCTGGTGTTGGGCAAGAATGCACAGACGTGTGTGCAAAACATACATGAGATTTTTAAAATGATGGTTGAAGGTAAGATTATATTTGTATACTATACAATTTATCTGTGTATTTTTTTTAGATTATTATGTATGTAGGGGTAGATGGTGTTGAGTAATTACTGGAAATAGTAAGGGCAACTTTGCTTCTCTGAGTATCTGAGGCTTGTGGGTGTTGTTTTATTTTGCCTTAGCTTTCACATTTTGACCTAATTGCATATTGTAAATGTTTTTGTATTTGTACTCTTCTAGCAAATACAAACCAGGCAACAGACAGTAGCCATGAGTCTGAGGAGGCTACTGTCACTCTGCATTTTGAGACAATAGCCAACCCATCAACAGGAGTACAAGGTGCGTTTGGCCCAGATTTGGTGCCTTCGCTTTGTGTTCTCCTTGAGATTTTTGTGAGAATGTGCTTTAGCAGCAGATGTCTTTTCACTGCACCTAACTAAACTTTTATGAGGCACAATGCTATCTCTCCACTCATCCTCAGATTCAGTAGCCACCATATGCATGGACCAGGGGGCTGGGACTATGGCTGATCAGGAACAGGATTTTAACCAACCTCCTACAGCACAAGGTCTTAAGCTCTTTAGCTTTATTTCTGTTCTTTACATCCTTGTGAGATGTCCTTTAGCAGCAAATCTCTATTTTGACCTGGGGCCGTATTCACAAAGAATTTAATTTTAGCACAAAGAGAATTCCTAAATGACGTTAAAATTTACTCACTAAGGCAAATTTTAGCGCTAAATTTTCCCCTAAAATGTTGAGATACTTTCATCCCTAAGATTCTTTGTGAATACAGCCCCTAATTGTACTATATATTATGTAATCTGTGTATACACTTTTGAGAGACAACATCTTCTTTCCACTCATTCTCATCCTCAGATTTGACAGCCAGCATGAATTTGGACCGGGGGGCTGAAACTGAGGATGGTCCAGAATTGAATCTTAGCCCTCCTCCTACAGGACAAGGTGTTACAGTGTCCAGAGTACCTCCAACTAGCCTGGTTAAAACCAGACCATTCTCAGTAGTAACTGAGTTTTGGTCTGGCAAAGCTTCATTAATAACTCATTTTCAAAGGGGCATCACCAACGGATGCGCTCAAATGCCTCTGGGCGTGATTGGATAGACCTAAAACCAATCAGAGCGATCGTCATGTGTAAAGCCATATGCTGCGTCCCAATTCGCCTAAGTTACACTAGCCATAAAAGTATGTACTATTTTTGTGAAGGAAAGGTATTTACTTTTGAATGTGTAGAAAAAAGTAGGCAAGCTTTGGGACATACTACTTCATCTTTATCGGACGGATCTGTCACGTGCGTCCTGTCACGTAAACTGCCCTGTCAATCATCTCGTCACAGTTAAAATCCTCTATTAAATCTAATTTAATTTCCTACCGTTTCTGAGAGAAATGTAGCAGCACGTTCATCTGCCAGTGGGTCTTTCATGGAGACTGTCCTCATGTGTTTGCAATTTGAATATAATAATGCATTTAAAAGTTGGTGCACTTCACCAACGGAGGTCGCTCAAATGCCTCTGGGCGCAATTGGATAGGCTAGACCTAAAACCAATCAGAGTGATCGTCATCGTGTAAAGCACACCTCAATGTTTCTGATTGGTGCCTCGATTTGACGAATTACAAATGGGCTTGAATGAGCTCTTTGCCAGACTACTTGCAGAGCAAATCTAAATTTGCCGGGAAGTTTGTCTGGGTTTTCCCAGGCTAACCTCCAACCATAGCCCTGCTATTTTAGCTCACTGTATGTTGTCAGTAGGAACAAGAACGAGAGAATTTGGTACAACATAGAGCAAATAGAGAACAGGAAGTTTACTCTGAATGGTACCATGTGAAAATAAACTGAAAGTGAGCTCATAGTGTCATTGTATTAGCGTAAACAGATGGTTTTCTATGTGGTCTATGTTGTACCAAATTATCACATTCTTTTTCCTACCAACAGCACTTGGGAAGCTTAAACAACAGGGCTATGATTGGATGTACTCTGGAGTATCGCTTTAAGCTCTTTTTTCTCAGATCTCTGTTATGACTTAATTGTATATTATGATAGACAACACTATCTCTCCACTCATCCTCAGATTCAGTAGCCACCATATGCATGGACCAGGGGGCTGGGACTATGGCTGATCAGGAACAGGATTTTAACCAACCTCCTACAGCACAAGGTCTTAAGCTCTTCAGCTTTATTTCTGTTCTTTACATCCTTGTGAGATGTCCTTTGGCAGCAAATCTCTATTTTGACCTGGGGCCGTATTCACAAAGAATTTAATTTTAGCACAAAGAGAATTCCTAAATGACGTTAAAATTTCCTCCCTAAGGCAAATTTTAGCACTAAATTTTCTCCAAAAATGTTGAGATACTTTCATCCCTAAGATTCTTTGTGAATACAGCCCCTAATTGTACTATATATTATGTAATCTGTGTATACACTTTTGAGAGACAACATCTTCTTTCCGCTCATTCTCATCCTCAGATTTGACAGCCAGCATGAATTTGGACCTGGGGGCTGAAACTGAGGATGGTCCAGAATTGAATCTTAGTCCTCCTCCTACAGGACAAGGTGTTACAGTGTCCAGAGAACCTCCAACCATAGCCCTGTTATTTTAGCTCACTGTATGTTGTCAGTAGGAACAAGAACGAGAGAATTTGGTACAACATAGACCAAACAGAGAACAGGAAGTTTACTCTGAATGGTACCATGAGAAAATAAACTGAAAGTGAGCTCATAGTGTCATTGTATTAGCGTAAACAGATGGTTTTCTATGTGGTCTATGTTGTACCAAATTATCACATTCTTCTTCCTACCAACAGCACTTGGGAAGCTTAAACAACAGGGCTATGATTGGATGTACTCTGGAGTATCGCTTTAAGCTCTTTTTTCTCAGATCTCTGTTATGACTTAATTGTATATTATGATAGACAACACTATCTCTCCACTCATCCTCAGATTCAGTAGCCACCATATGCATGGACCAGGGGGCTGGGACTATGGCTGATCAGGAACAGGATTTTAACCAACCTCCTACAGCACAAGGTCTTAAGCTCTTCAGCTTTATTTCTGTTCTTTATCTTTGAAAGAATATGCTTAAGCTTCAAATATCTGTACTGTACTGAACCAAGTCTATTTGTTTATATAGGGACAAGACAAAATCAGAGAAAGAAAGGTGAATTAAAATCTGACATCTAATATTCTGCTCTTTTTTACCTTATCAACACAGAGTATGAATTGATTTGTTGTGCAGGTCTTCCTAATATTATTGGTTTAATTAATTTCCTTATGAATTGTATGCAGTCTTCATGTTGTAGATACGTAAAGTTTTTCAAGTATCAAGTATTTTTCAAGGCTACATTTGCATTTGGATTATCATTTATCATTCACTACTCTATGTACTTATGTTGTACAGTGAGAACAAAACAGAAAGATTGCCCCCACAACAATCGGGATGTGCACCCATACCGTGGCATAATCCGGACAAGGCAGAGAAAGGTAGGATTGGAGAGGTAGTTAGATTGTGTTATCTGATATGATGCCTTCCCTACAGAAAATACATCTTGGCTAGCCTAAGCATGTTTTGAAGCTGGTTTGATCAGCCATTTTTTTTACCAGTTCATGTTTTTGCATGAGATTTGATGGTTTAGTTGGTGGTTTGACCATCTTATGATGTCCATTCTTAGCCTGATGCACCAAACGCTTTCACATTATTTCACTTTGTGCAAAGCGCCTGGAACCTATCCATTGGGATATTTGCTTCCCGGTAGGTAGATACTTTCTGCTTCAACCAATCGCTACTGCTTGGTCGTGATGTATGTTACGCGCTGGAATGCACCGTTTTCTCTTTCAGCCCGCCCTAAAACTGCCTTCTTGGGCACACTACTCAAGGCCCAGGTACCCCAGCGGGATAAGTGATAAGTTACTCAGCATCATAAATTAAACTAAAGCGAACCATAATTGGTGGGACCCGCATCATCTGCTTAGATGTCAGCAAAGCTAACCACTGAATCTCCTGTAGTCACAGTGGAGTGTGTCCTATTGCTAAATTTCGAATGCATGTCCATAGCAATAGTGCCAATTGTATCACCAGAGACTTCTTTGTTGTCACTTCGATAAGATTACGCCTTGTCTCTATGTCTCTAAACATTTTCATTTTAAAAGTGTAGAATTATCCTTGAAAGGTCCTTAAATTTGATGCTTAGAAAGGGTGGGAACCCTCTTCCCTGTTAACTATATGATGGTTGCTATCCTGACAGACTATTGCTTGCAAGTAATCAGAATATGGACCTGATTGGTGTTGTTCTGGGGAATATTCATGTTCCTATTATCTTTAATCGTGTAAGACAAAAAAAATTGAAAAACTGGTTGAAGAACGACCACTGCTCAATAAGACAAAGGATCTTGCTGGAAATTAACATTTGACCTCCCACTCATGCAGTCTCACCTAATCTACATTTCATTCTCTCTCTCATACACACCAAAAAGTCACAAAAGAATACATATGGTTTAATGTGAATGATTATCATTGAGTATTATGTTTAGTATAATTTAAAATGTCTCAGAGTGAGTGGTACAAATGTCTCATTTCCAAATAAGTAAAACAAAATGTAATAAGGTTTTTGGAATTTTAAAGAAAGCTGGCACACAAAGGAAGATAGGCAAACATTTTTTAGATTATTAAAAAGTGAGTGTGAAATTGTTTGTGTAGGGAGGGAAACACATTTTTATTTGTGCTCTAAAACAATCATGCATCAGAGGCCCCCTCGAAAACTAGATGTCACATCTCAAGGGGTTTTCCTCTTACAATAAATTTTAAATTACTGAAATTATTTGAAAACTGATCACCTAATGTCACTGCAAATCATTCAATTTAAGTTTGCATTGTAAGTCTGTGTGCAATATTTCATGTAGCACATTTCCATGTCTTTTTTTGCCTTCCACAGGGGAAGACCGAACTCCTGTATGATTGGATGCCCTGCGATCTATGGTATGGTACCCTCGCTTGGACATTTCACCCTTACTATACCCCATTTTTTACATTGACACAACACAAACCTTCCAGCAACTTCAAAGAAATCACGTTGCATGGCAACTAAACCAGTTGGTTAGAACTACTGTGTTTGACAGATGACATTGAGCCAAAAAACAAATCAAAGGAAAATAAACATGTCTCAAGTGTACTTTGACATTTAGATTCAAGGGGAACTGCTGAATAACATCTATTGACCTATAGCCGTAGCCTGTGATCATGATGCTTATAATTTTATTCTATACTCTATATTCTATACTATTCGTTACCAACCCTACTCTCACTCTCAAGTCTTTGCAATCTACTGTATACTACTGTATACTCTATACTACTATCTTAATTTTATTAGGTTATGAGTAAACAGTTACCAGTTGTAAACGGTGTTGTCTAGATATTTTCCTTTGTTTATTGAAAACTCTAGATGCTATTTTCATTTTTTTAGGCCTATGGTTAATCTTAGAATCACTCCTATTGAATACTCTAATATTGTGTAATAGTATTACAGCAGTGTAGTTTACTAGTGTAGACGTTACAGCATTGAATGTGAAGTCATTATTCATACCTTTTTCACTAACCACCTATCTCTTGTCATTTTTCAGCGGGAAAACCTGGCCTCCAACCTGGGAAACTGATTGATACTTTCAGACGCGTACACTCTCTCGCTCTGTCATAAAATCTACACAAAAGTGCAGTGCTCTTATATGTTAATTGATCCTCACAAGTGTCCTTCTCACATGCTCTCGGAAAACGTTCAGACACACATTTCTGTCAAAAAAACAAACATTTCTGTGGTGCTCACGCCCACACACAAATACAATGTTAAGTTTTGTTTTTTATGTTATTTGTTCATTTTTGTTAAGTTTTTTATGGATTTAATAAAGATTTGTATTTACTAAGCTTTTCCATGTCATGTCTAACAGACATCACTCACACTCATGTACTGTAAGTGATACCTAGCAAAGATTGTTGTCATTTGTATACTAGGATGTACATGAAGACTTGAATGAATATACTAAGCTTTTCCTTTAGTAGGCATCATACTAACATCATTTGGGCTTGTTGGTAAATAGTACTGGGGACCCATTTGTATTACACATGCTAGTTTTTCTAATCTCTTGTATGTTGATCGTTTCTACTGTGTCTTTAGTCAGTACTGGAACTACTTTTCATTTAATTCCTTCCTCTTGCTGTCAAAGACTGGTACACACTATAGTCCCTTTCAAGTTGCACACCTTGCACACGTCTTCATTGTGGTACCAATGGTTACATTGCTGAAGAGTCTGGGCTGTTAAGTAGCAAACGTTTACTTTATTCTCTAAAATGGGAACTTGGGGCCCGGTTCTTTTGCCAGGTAAAAAAAGAACACTGCAACCAGGCTGTGGGCAGTTGACAGAAAGTGACACTCGGGGCCCTATCTTGCACCCAGCGCAATTGACTGTACACCGTCACCGACACATGTATCATTACTATTTTGCACCCGCGCACAGTGGACTTTTCCTCCACAGACGCACGTCGGTAAATTAGGGAATGAACTTGCGCTCCCTGGGGCGGTTCAGCGCAAAGAGGAGGCGTGTTTCGGTGCGAACGTTCCCTGGTTCTATTATGCAGGTTTAGAAAACAATTTCGCCACTGACTAGGAAAAAAACATGTTCTAAAATCAGTGGTCGTTTGCGCATCAATGCAATCAATGTAGAGTGTGCACAACGCGCACACTTTGCTTATCTCATCTAGCCTACACACAGACGCAGCAGTTCTCATTTTTAGAAAACCATAAATTATTACAAGAAAAAAATATTCACATACAAGGGGAATCATTGTTGTGTCCATGAATATGAGAAAAAATAGGCATAATCTAGCTTACACATTTACCCAAATTTTTATACGCCTGTTTAAACGCCTGTGTGTTCTCCATCCCCAAAGTCACGTCTTTTACGGCCCTGACGAGAACGTCGGTCTCCTCGGCTGTGAACCGCTCCTGGCGCGCGTCTGGCAAATCCGCCGTTATAATCAATGGAACAAGCGCGCCTGCTCTTAAAGGGAATGTGAGATGTCGCTCTGATTGGTTTATTTCACGTTACGCCCAAACCACACCTATGAATAATGTAGCTACTTCAGACCAACACATTTTAGATTTGCGTCGGGTGCAAGAGTCCCGCTGGTATAATAGCAATAGCGCCCAAGATCCCAGAGTTACTTGCATTACACGTTTGATACTTGCGTTTCAGATCGTTAAAATAGGGCTCATTGTCTCTCAAACATGGTTCAAGTTATGTATGAAATGGGGCTCAGCTCAATGACAGTCAGTCATTGCTGAATTGCAATAACTTTAAACAACAAAGCAAAATGCTCCAGGTCATGTGATGAAATGTCATAGGCTACAGTAATCTACTAAGACAAAGCAGGCTGTTGTATACAATGAATCTTCCTATTAATTCCTAACCATAATACACTATAGTAGTTGCTAGAGGTGAATGCACTCTAGATGTGATTAATATGGATTATGTCCTCCATTCATTTGTTAAATAGTGATGTTTGCTAATACCAGTCATAATGGACAGAATCTGCCTCATGGACAATAGTGTATATCCTTTACAGTGACCAGGTTCTTATTCATCCTTCCTACAGTGTCCTCACTGTCCTGTCCCATGACTCCCATCAGTTTCCCCATCATAGTGGTAGTTATTACTGCTCAGTCACAGGTGTAATGTCCTTTTTTCTCTTGATGTTGAGCAGACCATCTTTATAGAAAACACAAAGACAAATCTACACTTTAACATGGGTAGTGTAAATGCTGCCAAAATATTAAATTTGTCCTTGCATGATAGTGGTTAAGCTGATGTGTATCCAGGGAAGGGCTGGGTCAAAATAATATATAATGAAATTAGACTTAATTAGGGGGGAAGGGGGGTTACAACAAGAAGACCTTTAAATATCCTTTCATAATTTTATTTTATTCACTGGAAATTATGCATATATACATTATTTCTAAATACAGGGACTTTTGTGTCAATCCTCTCTCATTTCCATTCAGTGTGACTGTCTGTCAGACCTTCCATACCAGGCAGTGATGAATAAGATATATGGCTTTAGAAGAGTTTGTTGTGTTTAATGTGTTTTTTTTTTTTCTGTGCCTGTTCATAAGGTGGGATGTTAATATCCCATTTCAATTCAATTAATTATGTCTGATGTGAGACATCAGGGGGAGTATCAGAGAGTATCAGGGTTATGGGATAGTCAACTATAATAACTGGGACTTTGGCATCCTTCTCAAGATGAAATTTGCTGTTGGTACTCCATTCTACATCCCAATTCACCTCCATGGAGCACTTAGACTCATCTCTGATGGGACTGATGATGGGGGTATCACCTGCAAACTTGATCTTGGTCGTTTCTCCTCCAGCAGTAGGAGCAATAGTTGCTGGTAGTTTGCACCACTGATCCACTGCCTCGTGACCTGTGCTGCGCCACTCATCAACTGTCTTATGCCACCTGTCCTGTGCACTGTGCCACTGACTTGCTGTCCCATGCACTGTCCTACACAACTCATGCTGTTTTGTGACACTTGCCTACTCTCACATGGCACTCACCCAATGTCCCGTCTCGTATGATGTGCCTACTGTCCCTAGTCATTTGTCACTGTCCTAGGATTAGGTTTAGGGTTCAGGGTTAGGTTTTTAACAATTTGTAAGTCTCACGGGACAGTGGTGCGGGACCATAAACCAGTGGCACAGGACAATAAGTGAGTGGCGCAGGACAGTGTACAGGACAGTAGGTGAGTGGCACCAGCCACCAGCGACAGTAGAATACAGTTTTTGCTCCTACTGCCTCCTTACAGCCTTGTGGTGGCCTATCCGTGTTGAGGGCATGCTTCCGTATTGTTAAAATTGATTAAATTATATTCCTCTGATAGTCAAGTATCAAGTGACACAGAGCTATATTGCTGCTCATGACTTGCAGGCTGGAGAACAGATTGAGAGGATCTATCATGTTCTATGCTAAGTTATGCATGCATAGGTGTTAATTGACTCGTAGCAGAGTAAACAGCTAGGTTGATGGTATTTTCCACAGCCTTGTAAGCAAACTGATAGGGATCCATGAGTGACAACAGTGGTGGTGGACATCTGGCATGCAGCTTTATTATACTTTCAGACACTGGCTACGATCTTGTCCTGTTTCCAACTCTGAACCTATCAGCACCCTTAATGAAAGGTTCACTTTTTTCATATTAATTTGAATACTATCCTGCTTAAATACATTTGTTTTGAATATATGAATAACAGATTCATGGCTTTTTATCAAAGCTCTAACCTGTCAAGTCCATCACAGCGTGTTAAATACTGCCAAGTGACACCAGGTCCCATGGACAATTAATGATTTTGATGTATTTCACCA
Source organism: Carassius carassius (assembly GCF_963082965.1). Lineage (NCBI taxonomy): Eukaryota > Metazoa > Chordata > Actinopteri > Cypriniformes > Cyprinidae > Carassius > Carassius carassius. The sequence continues at coordinate 1,867,986 of NC_081799.1, forward strand.
GTGCCACTTCAGCATCCTGAAGAGTTTTTATTATGTGACAGTATACTGTAAAATGTAGATTTTCAATGAAGACTACTAGGCAATTATGTACTTTATGCACTTCAATTACAATCACAAATAATTTATGACATTTTCAAATTCACATTCAAGTTTATTGTAGCCATTTCCACGGTTGAAAGAAATCTCTCTTTGTGTGCTCACATGTACCACAACACACATCCAACACAAGAAAATTCAATAGAGCATTAATGAGCTCCATATTGTCCTTTAAGTGCTGAAGTTGAGGTTGAAAAGTCACAGTCCAGAATGCATAAAACAGTCCATGTCCAACAGTCCATGCAGAGGGCCAATCCATTCAGTAGATATTGCATTGATATAGTGTACACACTCATGATTGTAGTACATGTAGTTGCAGTGCAAAATAGTTTCACATTTAACAAAACCTAATGTTGATAACTGAATTATCATAGGGTTAGTGCATATTTACGTGTCTGACAGCCTGGGGGGTAGCCTGGTAATAAAAGGTAGCCTGGGTCTGGCCATTCGGTAGCGATGAATTATTGCTTGCTGGAGGTGTTGAAGTTTAAAAAGATAGGATCATCCCTTGACTGATAGCATTCTAAATCAGCGTTCACAACTCCTTTCCACCGGAGACAACCAGGGCTGGGTTTCCCGAAACCTTCTTAACGCTACGTCGTTCTTAAGTTACACATTAAGCTGTACCTTATCGTTAATACGTGTTTCCCGAAACGTTCTTAGTTAAGCATACCTTCTGTAAGTCATACTTCCGTAAGGTTGGTCTGGACCAATCTTAGCTTTACCTTATCACTGTTGTGGGTCTATATGAATATAATTCTGAAGTTTTAATACACCCAGACAGTGTTCAATTAGGCTAATTCAAGTGTTTTCATGCAAAGAATAAAATTGTCATTACACTGATTGTTAATAGAATTTTAATTATATTATTATATATAATAAAATTCTATACATTTATTTTAATTAAAGAGCACTTTTAAAGGCCAGTGAAAGCATAGGCTACTGTCAGTTAAGTCCTATTCGGACGCTAATATTGTTTCTCATGGTCTCGTACAGTAAGTCGGTTATTATAGTACGAATCCATAATATCAGTGTTTTTTCCTCACCCAACCCGCGTAAAAAACCCTGGCCAAATTAGTACCTACTGTTTTTTTGACAAACAGGTCGTAGCCTACGTTAATTTAATTGCCGTCTGAATCCACATGTCCGAGTTTACAAGAAGAGATTCAAAATCCACTGTTTAAATCATTTTTGATCACTGCCGAGCACCGTAGGCTACGTTAGATTTAAACTTTTATTACTGAAATGCTGGAAAGTATTTACAAGAACAATATTTCACCACAGCTCCACCTCAGCGAACAAAAATGGGAAAGAGAAGAAAGCACATAAATAATTGAAATGGTTATTATGGCAGCAATACATGATACTATTTAAAATATGTAGGCTTGGCTATAATAGGCTATTATAGTTTGGGTTATTTTTTATAATATCCCATGAGCCCTAATAATTGCAATTTCAACTATTTCTGAAGTGCTTCTTTTATAAAGAACACCGCTTTCTCACATAAACAGCCTCTGCACGAGAGAATAATTGATTCTCGAGGCATCGATATCAGCAGATTCAGCACCATCGACACGGACAGAGCCGGGTAACGTCGCACGTAAGAAGGTATATCTTAAACAGCTTCCTAAGGCATAGTTCGGGGAACACGCCTAGAAATGGTATACCTTTTCAGTTAAGTTATACCTTAAGAGTTTTCGTAGCGCGCTAAGAGACAACGTTATCGGGAAACTCAGCCCAGCTCAATGGAATCAGAATCAAATCCAAACTAGTACTGTAGGGAGATGATAATCGAGCGGATGTGCATAGGAAGGCGGGGCCACGCAACCTGGGGTAGGTACTATCCCTGAATCATAATGTTCCTGCTAGTGATGCCTCTGTATCTTTTGCCTGATGTGTGAAGAATGAACAAGCACTGTTCTGGGTAGGAGTTGTTATGATTTAGGGAGGGTGAGAGATAATGTAAAGTTTACAGATTTTAAAAACAAAACAAAACAAAAAACAAAACAGAATGGTCTCCTTTCTAATCTTCTTCTGACTCTGGACTACTAAGGTCATATTCATCATCAGTGTCCGTTCTGCATTCTGTGTCCTGTAACTGGAGGTCATCAACTATACGTGCTCACAGCTTGTTGGCATAAACTCTCCAGTGCAGAGGACCTCCGCATGAGGACACTTTTCAAACCAGCTGCAGCATCCTCTGACATGTCACCAAAATCTGTAACATACATAAACATAAGAATTACAAGTATTGTTCCAAAATTATAGCATGTAGAACCACACATGACAGAAAGATGTTACTCAATTTCTTGTTTATTTGTTGCAAGAAAACTTAAACACGGAATTCAAGGCCATTTTATTGTCATATGCATATAGCTACTGGTACCAGCTCCACTTGACTCTGGTACCAAGCACTTTTGGTTCCACTTCTGTTGAAGTTCCAACAATGATGTGTAAATATTGGAGATAGCTCTGTGGTCATTGTTATCGCTAGCATCGTAATGTTAACGTTCTGAGCATGCCCTCAGCAACAGCTCAGTGTTAGCATGACAGGACGCTGATAGAGTAAATATTGCCATCTCCCCAAAAATGTGTATTGTGATGAATTCAGAATACTTTTGATTTGATCTGTTCTGCTGTAGTGATTGCTGTTACCATCTTTTCCACGTTGGTGATGCTAGGATAGTTTACTTATAAGAACCAGTTACATGAAATGGTACTTTCATGCAGTGGAAAACGAAATGTTTGAAACCAAACCGAGTAGAGTCGTGTTGTGGTGAGGTGAACTGGTACCAGTCTGTAGAAAAGGGACTATACATATGTTAGTGAGAAAAAAAAAAAATCCAAATTTGACTTACAGCCCATTCTGATGTTCTCTTTCAGTTTCTCCACTCCCTTTATCTCCTTACGGAGAGACGTGATGTGTTGAGACATCTCCTTCACCAGGATGCTCTGCTCCTCCTCAAGGCGTCTAATAAGCATCATTTGGTCAAAAAGAGACCGTTTTAGCCTGAAGGAGTGACCTTTAGGTAGAGGGAATTGATGGAAATATGAAAAAGTTATTTAGTATTTATGATGATTAAGTTATAAGCCCAAAATTACAAAACTGGTATGGACATCCCAAACACCAAAATTGGGCTCAGGTGCAGGACATCAAAATAACAAAAAAAAAAAAAAAAAAAAAAAAAAAAAACACCGGTGAAGTGCGCACACTGCATGCTAGATAGATTTATTAAAAGCACAACATTTCGACCATCAGGTCTTAATCAGGTGCAAATGTTGCATCATTTGCACCTGATTAAGACCTGATGGTCGAAACGCTGTGCTTTTAATAAATCTATCTAGTATGCAGTGTGCGCACTTCACTGTTATTTTTTTTTTTGTTTATGTTCAGGCATACATTTTAGAGAACATGTCAGGACTACCATACCATCCTCACGTCTCTCCCAAGGCAGGATGTAGTCCTCTGTCAAATTTGAGGCCAACTCCTCGTCAATTGTGTCCTCTGCACTAGCATTGTACAGCAGGATCTTTTGTTTCATTTTTTTTTTTAATTCTCTTATTTTTCTTCTTTTTCTCTGTCTTGTCTGGTTGCTATCTGCAAAGTGAAATAAGAAAACTATCAGGAAAACAGTTTTTGTTTGTTTGCATTTGCAATGTACCATTTGAATATCAGTCAACCAACCATGCTGACGATAGAGGTCCTGCTTCTTGCGTAGCAGGGCCACTATGATGCTCTCTATCTCAGCCCTGAGGTCCTCTGTTGCTCCCTGTTCTGTTGTGCTCCCTGGCTCTAAATAGGTAACACAATTAAGCAATTGTTTCATTTAAAAAATTCTGATCACCTTATGTAGTTCATATTTGAACAAAGTAATTAACAGTTGTATTTGTGTAAAGTCTGAGCACTATGCATGATTTACCTGTGAGTGCCCACTGCTGAACATCACACACCCACTGCTTTGCTGTTTGTTCAGTGATGTTATTCTTCTGGCGGAAATCACTGAAGCTGGCAACTTCCAGCTTTGCCCTCTCGGAGATCTTTAAATCACACAAAAATAAAAAAAAATATCATGCAAGCTTTCAGCCAATACCGGGATCAAGAAATTCCTTCACCTACAGTTTATAAATGAATGGATGAATGAGCTCATTACAGATGGATGGACTACAGCTCTGCTGTTTGTTGTTAAAATGTATGTTGTGTCAGGCAAGAGGACCATTAGGAAATGTCCTTACTTTGATGTATCTGCAGGCCAAGACTTTGTGAAGATTCTCTGTCTTTTTTCTGTTCCACCCCATGGCCTGTTGAGTGAGCATATTCTCTCTCCCTGATTAAAAAAATAAATCTGCATGCGTGATTGGATCAATTTACATGAGAAAGACCATTGCAGTTAGACACGACCTAACACAACAATTACTTTAGTGCAAGGAGAACAGGAAAATGACATTTTAGAAGTCAGAAATACCTCATCACAGCGTATGGTTTGTAATGTGTCATACCAACCTGCCTTTGTCATGTACTTTGTGACAAGAGCTGCCCTGGAGAGAAAGCTGTTTACCTAGATAAACAATAAAGAAATGAATGCATTTCTATATAACATTACCAAAAAATCCAACAACAAGTAAACCAAAACATATGTATATGTGAACATGTAGCCATACTTAATATTTAAGTAATATCTTATCGTCAACTAGCTCTCCACCTTAGAATGCCATGCAAACTAAAACAACCACACCCTTTCAGCCATAGCCATAGACATCAAATTGGAAAGATCGAGCCCAATTTTTCAAAGTTGGGAGCAATGCTGGATCTTGCCAATTGGGTCTACATTTTAAAACCTCACAATGGCATGCCAGAGCTGTGACAGTCGGCATTTTCATAGAATCCCATGAAAGGTTGGAAAGTCAACCATGGCCTACTGGTTAGTGCCTTGGGCGTTCGACTTGTTCGAATGCCGACCAAGAGGAAAGTGGTTGTGTAAAAAGTGAAAGTTGGTGGGGAAAGTTGTTGAACATCGCAGTCCCGTCCACATCCACGGCTAAGATTCCCTTGAGCAAGACACTAAACCCTTCACTGCTCCCCGGGCGCCGCAGCAGCTGACTGTCCACCACTGCTTTTAAGTGGTTAGGAGATAGTCTGTGCCACCTCACTGTGTGCTGTGTATGTGCGTCTCTAATTCACGGATAGGTTAAATGCAGAGACTGAATTTCCCTAACAGGATCAAAAGAGTGTATATAATTAAATAGTGCAGCTCAGAGGGAAAGAAGCTTGAAATAGTGATGCATCATGCATAAACCACCACTGATGACTTCACTTTTTACTCAGACATAATGTGTGTTGCAACTACAGTTCAGATAGTGATCTGATGGTCATCCGAGCAAGCATGGATCTTTGTTTGATACCCTGATGTACTTTATCCTTCACACTCTGCTTGTCTCTCACATAAATGTATCAGTGAAGTCTCCTATATCTACATAGTTACAATTAATGTCGGTAATAACATACTTGTTCAACTTCCTCTCCAACAGTGTTCCCTGCTCCATCCTGATTCCTGCCACCCCATCTCACCTGCAGCATAGTGTTGGATTAATTTCATACCATAACTTTAAAAATCTAATGTTATGCAATCATGAATTATGTGCACATTAAAACCACTTTCACATTAAAGGTGTCATATTTTATCTGCAAAATATACTACATAAAATATCATAATCACAGACTTACAATTTAGTATATTGCCACTAATACCAGGTTAAAATAATAAAAAATAATAATTGCTCAACTTTTCGCATCTGAATTTCAGTATCAATTTGAGGTACCTCGCATTTTGCTGTATGAGCTTTGGCATGCATCACACTGAGAAATGGCCTCATTTCCATCAGCGGTTGAAGATCTGATGATTCTTCAGTCACTTTGCTTAGGTATGGCCAGTACCTAAAAAGAAGCACAGCATTAGTAGGCATTAACTAAAACTTTGCCTGGCCATCAATATAAAACGAGTGAAAAAAAAAACAGGCATTTGTCATTTAATGTACAGTAGGTTGATCGAGTTTCAATATGATAATAGAAAAATTACCTGCAGACAACATCCATGCAGAAGAAAGTGACATTGGCCCTCTCTGACAATTCCCTCTGTAAAAACATTGGGTAGGCGAAGACCTCGCCACGGTAGTGGTTCAGTCCTCGCAGCAATATCCCGTGTCTGATACACAAGAGGGCAATATGGTTAATAATCAATTTACACAATAAGACCTGTGGAAAGCAAAACTAATCAAAACCCTCTATTCAAAGCTTATATCCATTCACACACACACACACACACACACACACACACACACACTCTCTCTCTCTCTCCCCCACACACACATTTCCCCATCAATCTGTACATATGTGACTAACTAAGCTTTAAAACAATCTTCTTGGGAAAAAAATATATTAACGGGATTTACTTTAATAATAATTCAAGTGTAATTAAATATTAAATAATTAAAGTGATGAAGCCAATATGGGGATGATTAGGAGGCCATGATGGGCAGAGGCCAAGGGGCAAATTTGGCCAGGATGTCACCCCTACTCTTTTTTCAAAGGACATCCTGGGATTTTTTAATGACCACAGAGAGTCAGGACCTCTGTTTAATGTCTCATCCGAAGGATGGAAAGGACTTTACTTCCAATAAGGAAATTAAACACGACTCTGATACATATATCCACAACTGAGTTTCCACAGCGTGTGACAAGTGGCATCTGTACAATTGCACACTTATGATCTACTCACATACCTGCAGACTGCCACTTGTATCCCCTCTTCATCTATTTTGGACGATGATTTTTTTGACGTCTCCTTACTCGCCCTGAACCTTGAAACACCACATGTTCCACTGTTATCTGCCTGTAAAGTCAGATATCACTCGTCTTAACAAATAGAAAACAGAAAAGACACAAACATAAGCAGTAGATATACTGTCTTAATATGCAATATTAGACATACTCTTGTCATGCTGCTGCCTCTGACGTTGTTTAGAAAGGCTGATACCTCCTCATCTTTGGCAAGAAATAATCCCTTGTACAGAGACTGTTCCTCATTTCTGTCCATTAAAATTGATCACAAAAAAAAATCCTTTTTTAACTGACCAAACATTACTCTACATGCAACTATTTCTATGACATTGCTGTGGTTTTGATATTGACATTAATGCCTGTGTAATATGAACATACCCCCTTGATTTTTTGAAGCGATAATGTTTGCGATTGCCATCGCAACACACTGCCAACATGTCTGGGTGACATGCTGGACAGTAAAAGTCATTTACTTCACACATCACCTCTTCTGTATGCTTGCAAAAGCAATATTCGAAAAAACTTTTCTGGAACGTATCTGCACAGACATTTCCCGGCTATGACATAAAAACAATTATTAGTGTTTACAGAAAATAAATATTACAATATTACAGATACAGTAATATGATTATGTGTTACAATGATTCAAGCAGATCTACCCTTCCAGCCTGAACAGAACGGTGCTCCAGTAGCTTTAAAAAGGCATTTCTTGACATCGAAGGAGCCGATACTTTAAGGTGAGCAAATGCTTCGAAGACGTCAAAACTATATAGTGTCTGGCAGTTTGTTGTGCTTGGCCAGTAACGATACCTAAGGAGCTCTTTCACCCCTGGGGTCCATTCCACAAGGCAGGTAGGACAAACTTTACGGGGCAAACAGACATCATATCGTCCTGTGAAAAAAGAGACACATTAAACGTGCTTCAAAGAATCAACTTTTTCCAACTCAACTGTGCATTATTCATTCACTGTAGTATTTGATATGGCATTGGCATTTGGTAATTGGTATATTATTCATGAGAAAAGCTTTGCCTTGATTGCAATTGTTAACTTCTGCAGTACAACAAAACAAAAAGCAGGACTTTTCAAACTTACCATTCATGGTGACCACAGAAATATGCTTGCCAGAGGTGACCTCAATCTCATGGGTGCACTCGCATATTACCCTACGTGCGGGCAAGGGCAACTGACATACTGCAATGCAAAGAGGTTGTTACATTTTTCCTCAATCGAGAAGGTATATCTATACTAGTGATTCAAAACAAACATCTACAAAATAGCTCTACCATATGTCATTATCACTGTTTTCTTACTAATAGCACGTTTCATAGTCAAAGCCAAACAAAAACAATTTCTTCAGTCAAAGAGAGATTCAAATTAAGAGTTTAAACCTTTTCCATTGACAAAGTCTATCAACAAAGAATATTTGTGTAATTACTCTTTACTAGTCAACAGAAATTGTTATTAAACACATACCCTGCTCACAAAAGTGAGGCTGGCCATTTTCACCCATCCCCACAGCCTTTGTGGGGGGAATAGGCTCCAGGTAGCCATGGAAAAGTGCCTCCCTGTCGTGGAACACATTCTTTTTGTGAGCCTCCATGTCGCATCCTCCACATAGAAACTCCATGTCCAGTGGCACACAATCCAGGCACCTAATTACTGCCTCTCCAGCGCCGCACCTGTGGCATTTTTGGTTGATGTCTCTTTCAGCGGACAGTTTAGCATCAAGCAGCACTGGCCTTGCTGCTTTTGCCCTTGTATCAGCGTGTAGCTGCCGCTGTGCCCATGCTGTTTTTTCAGCTGCCACATTAACCTCAACAAGAGTGTCCCTCAACTCTTGAAGACGCGTTTCTGAAAATAAATGAAAATAAATAAATATAATAAATAAATAGGGTTAAACAACCCTTCGATTGAGTGAAGGCACAATGGATCAAAATGACTTAATACTGAATGGTACGACAATAATTATGACTTAAAATCTGACTTTGACCAAGCCATACACTACAGTGTCCATTCAATGTTGGTTTAATGTACTGTATATGGACTTGCTCATGGTATCACAAACCATGTAATATGCTTCCGATAATATACCAGTTTGAAATGAAAAGTTGGAGTGTCTATCACTTCACTTCCCAAACTAGGCAAGAATTAACGCCTCTGCAAAAGCACTGAGTGCAGAATTGTCAAAAATCAGAATATAATGCACATGTTCTGTCTACAACAAAATAGAAACACAAACCACTTTTAATGTAGTTGCGTGGAGAAGAAGTGTGAGACATCAACAACAATGAATCAAGGAAAAGTTTACAAGGTCATTAGAAAAGTTGTTTATATGGAGGAATAGGAAATGTAGTCTTAGGGATATTACAGACATACTCACCAAGACTTGCAGTCATCTCTTCTTCTATCTGAGGGACTTCCTCAGACACTGTGTTCAATTGAACTTCGGAAGCTGTAAAGGCCAATACATTTGGTTATCTATTCTATCAGGGTCTTAAAGCATCATATATTTTAGTCCAGAAAATTCACAAAATTCCATCATACATCTGGCTCAGTGAGCTCAAACCATCTTTTCACTCACCAACATTTAGATAATTACCGTTATTAAACTATCACAACAGTGCTATAAACAACAAACCTAATGCACGGCGTTCTGCTTTTTGACGTTTCTTACGTCTGTTACTTATGGCCGCTGCGCTTGCGACTGCTTTCTTTTTCATAGTCCTCTTTCTTTTTTGAGGGACATGGCTTTCCATTGCCATTGCCATTGCAGCCTATATGAAAATAAAATATTAATGTTTTCTGCTAGAATATCAGACTAACTTATGGTTATGTTTGATGGATGCTTTTTTCCAAAGTAACTAACAATAAAAAAAACACAAATCAAAAACTACAAAATATAAAATACTACACTACTCCAATATACATTAAATGTGTAGAACATCATACCTCAACAGCAACTACAACAAACAAACAATATGTAATTTTGTAAGACATGGGTGTAAGTGTATAAAATGTCTCACCCTGGCCTCATGGAGAAGAGCCTTGCTTATTTCGGCAGCCATATGCCCCCTGACCTCACTGGGATCTTCAAAGACTCTTGAGTGTTTTTCCGACATGGTGCACACTCACAGATACAATACAAAAATACAGACAATAGACACACAATACAGATATGAAGATGAGTGTGTGTGTGTGTGTGTGTGTGTGAGGGGGAGGGGAGGCTGAGTGAGAGTGAGAGACTAGAGAGAAACAGAGTGAGAGAGACAGAGAGATTGAAAGAGTGGCTCTTAAAAGTGCCTTTGTTTTCTATGTAAGAGTCTATATAAAAGAGTTTATGAAGAACAGCAAATAATCTGTAGAACAGACAAGAAAGCATCATTAGATCTCTGAGAAAAAAAGACATTAATTAACTCACAAATATTGGACTACAGTTATTTACTAATTACATTTGAATCAAAAGAAAACAAAGAGAACATTTGTCTCTATGATGATGTAATTTTAATTTTAATCTTTATGGAGATCGTTTTTTAGAGCTCAACAGTGTGAGTTCTATTGCAACACAACAAACACAAACTAATCCCCAGGGTGAACGCAATAAACAATAAAGGTGATGTAAATAAATACGTAACGCAGGCTTGATATACATACCCGATCTGTAGAGGTGATCCTCGCAATGGCTGTAAAAACCGCGAAATTCTAGGATGCGCGTACGGAAGTGTGACGTGTCGCCGTCATGGCAACAGACTCATCTGATTTAACATTCATTTATTATTAATCTTTATCGTGTTTTGTTGTTTGTATATGCCTATCTGTCAATTCCGTGAACAGTAAAAAAAAAAAAATAATAATAATAATAATAGTAAATTAGTCCAAATAGTATTTAAACTAAGGCTAAGGGGTGGCTGATGGGTGGAGAGGTGGGGAGTTTGATTGATCAAGCCTGCCTCTAGTGATCCGGTTATCCGTGTGTCCACCACGGAATAATCCGTGGTGCCATCACAGAATTTCACAATATGCAAAGGGCTATACAAAACTGATCAGGGGGGGATAAGAGGTTCACAGTTTAATTGGGCTACATTGCATCGCAAACACAGACAACTTGAATAGCCTACTTAAAGTGTCAAAATCAGCAATAGGCAATATCGTCCAGTGAAGGTGAAACAATCTACTGAATATTCCGTGGTACCGTCACGGAATGAGGTGACCAGAAGCTATCATAGCGATTAAACGACGACAGAACAGTGCAATATCAAGTTAAAATCCCTTTGAGACTAAACATTTAAACTGAAGTACTTTAAGTAAACTCAGAATATTTAAAGCCATACGTTTCCAAATTATAAAACGACGTCAATTGGGGGAGCGCAAGTGATCCGGTTATCCGTGTGTCCACCACGGAAGAATCCGTGGTGCCATCACAGAATTTCACAATATGCAAAAGGCTATACAAACTGATCAGGGGGGATAAGAGGTTCACAGTTTAATTGGGCTACATTGCATCGCAAACTTGAATAGCCTACTTAATGTGTCAAAATCAGCAATAGGCAATATCGTCCAGTGAAGGTGAAACAATCTACTGAATATTCCGTGGTACCGTCACGGAACGTGGTGACCAGAAGTCATCATAGCGATTAAACAATGCAATATCAAGTTAAAATCCCTTTAAAACTAAACATTTCAAGTGAAGTACTTTAAGTAAACTCGGAATATTTAAAGCCATACGTTTCCAAATTATAAAACGACGTCAATTGGGGGAGCGCAAGTGATCCGGTTATCCGTGTGTCCACCACGGAAGAATCCGTGGTGCCATCACAGAATTTCACAATATGCAAAAGGCTATACAAACTGATCAGGGGGGATAAGAGGTTCACAGTTTAATTGGGCTACATTGCATCGCAAACACAGACAACTTGAATAGCCTACTTAAAGTGTCAAAATCAGCAATAGGCAATATCGTCCAGTGAAGGTGAAACAATCTACTGCATATTCCGTGGTACCGTCACGGAACAGGGTGACCAGAAGTTATCCTAGCGATCAAACGACGACAGAACAATGCAATATCAAGTTAAAATCACTTTAAAACCAAATATTTAAAGTGAAGTACTTTAAGTAAACTCAGAATATTTAAAGCGATACGTTTCCAAATTATAAAACGACGTCAACCGGGGGAGCGCAATTGTTGGAACAGGGAATCCGTGTGTGGACCACGGATGCTGCCTGTCATTGACTTACATAGGGATCACTTCCGTGGGCACATCACGGAATTTTCGGCGATTCCGTGAAACTGTCACGGATTTTGAGTTAAGGGGCCGTGTTCATTTCACGGAATTCTGTGAGACCAGGTTGGTTTTTGTGCATTTAACTTCTAACACATTAAAAACTGTCTTACATCATTGCAAAAACATTGTATTTCATAAGACATAAGCATCTTTCAGTTTGGCAAGATTTGCACTGAATATTGAATGAAACAGCTCTATCTCATAGAGAGACAAGCTTTTGAGCAGATTTGGGCTAGATTTCACTTCATTTGAACAGAAGCACTATTTCAACATAACTGGTCTCAGAAACCTGTAAACTGACAATCTTGAGCATTGAAGTCCTAACATAAGTTTTTGTGCATATAACTTCTAACACATTAAAAACTGTCTCACTGCATTGCAGAAATCATTTTATTTCATAAGACATAAGCATCTTTCAGTTTGGCAAGATTTGCACTGAATATTGAATGAAGCAGCTCTATCTCACAGAGAGACAAGCTTTTGAGCAGATTTGGGCTAGATTTCACTTCATTTGAACAGAAGCACTATTTAAACATTACTGGTCTCAGAAACCTGTAAGCTGAGAATCTTGAGCACTGAAGTCCTAACATAAGGTTTTGTGCATATAACCTCTAACACATTAAAAACTGTCTTACAGCATTGCAAAAACATTGTATTGCATAAGGCATAAGCATCTTTCAGTTTGGCAAGATTTGCACTGAATATTGAATGAAGCAGCTTTCTCTCATAGAGAGACAAGCTTTTGAGCAGATTTGGGCTAGATTTCACTTCATTTGAACAGAAGCACTATTTCAACATTACTGGTCTCAGAAACCTGTAAACTGAGAATCTTGAGCATTGAAGTCCTAACATAAGGTTTTGTGCATATAACTTCTAACACATTAAAAACTGTCTTACATCATTGCAAAAACATTGTATTTCATAAGACATAAGCATCTTTCAGTTTGGCAAGATTTGCACTGAATATTGAATGAAGCAGCTCTATCTCACAGAGAGACAAGCTTTTGAGCAGATTTGGGCTAGATTTCACTTCATTTGAACAAAAGCACTATTTCAACATTACTGGTCTCAGAAACCTGTAAACTGACAATCTTGAGCATTGAAGTCCTAACAAATGTTTTTGTGCATATAACTTCTAACACATTAAAAGCTGTCTCACTGCATTGCAGAAATCATTTTATTTCATAAGACATAAGCATCTTTCAGTTTGGCAAGATTTGCACTGAATATTGAAAGAAGCAGCTTTCTATCATAGAGAGACAAGCTTTTGAGCAGATTTGGGCTAGATTTCACTTCATTTGAACAGAAGCACTATTTCAACATTACTGGTCTCAGAAACCTGTAAACTGACAATCTTGAGCATTGAAGTCCTAACATATGTTTTTGTGCATATAACTTCTAACACATTAAAAACTGTCTCACTGCATTGCAGAAATCATTTTATTTCATAAGACATAAGCATCTTTCAGTTTGGCAAGATTTGCACTGAATATTGAATGAAGCAGCTCTATCTCACAGAGAGACAAGCTTTTGAGCAGATTTGGGCTAGATTTCACTTCATTTGAACAGAAGCACTATTTCAACATTACTGGTCTCAGAAACCTGTAAACTGACAATCTTGAGCATTGAAGTCCTAACAAATGTTTTTGTGCATATAACTTCTAACACATTAAAAGCTGTCTCACTGCATTGCAGAAATCATTTTATTTCATAAGACATAAGCATCTTTCAGTTTGGCAAGATTTGCACTGAACATTGAATGAAGCAGCTCTATCTCACAGAGAGACAAGCTTTTGAACAGATTTGGGCTAGATTTCACTTCATTTGAACAGAAGCATTACTTCAACATTACTGGTCTCAGAAACCTGTAAACTGACAATCTTGAGCATTGAAGTCCTAACAAATGTTTTTGTGCATATAACTTCTAACACATTAAAAACTGTCTTACAGCATTGCAAAAACATTGTATTTTATAAGGCATAAGCATCTTTCATTTTGGCAAGATTTGCACTGAATATTGAATGAAGCAGCTCTATCTCACAGAGAGACAAGCTTTTGAACAGATTTGGGCTAGATTTCACTTCATTTGAACAGAAGCACTATTTCAACATTACTGGTCTCAGAAACCTGTAAACTGACAATCTTGAGCATTGAAGTCCTAACAAATGTTTTTGTGCATATAACTTCTAACACATTAAAAGCTGTCTCACTGCATTGCAGAAATCATTTTATTTCATAAGACATAAGCATCTTTCAGTTTTGCAAGATTTGCACTGAATATTGAAAGAAGCAGCTTTCTATCATAGAGAGACAAGCTTTTGAGCAGATTTGGGCTAGATTTCACTTCATTTGAACAGAAGCACTATTTCAACATTACTGGTCTCAGAAACCTGTAAACTGACAATCTTGAGCATTGAAGTCCTAACATATGTTTTTGTGCATATAACTTCTAACACATTAAAAACTGTCTCACTGCATTGCAGAAATCATTTTATTTCATAAGATATAAGCATCTTTCAGTTTGGCAAGATTTGCACTGAACATTGAATGAAGCAGCTCTATCTCACAGAGAGACAAGCTTTTGAACAGATTTGGGCTAGATTTCACTTCATTTGAACAGAAGCATTACTTCAACATTACTGGTCTCAGAAACCTGTAAACTGAGAATCTTGAGCATTGAAGTCCTAACAAATGTTTTTGTGCATATAACTTCTAACACATTAAAAACTGTCTTACAGCATTGCAAGAACATTGTATTTTATAAGGCATAAGCATCTTTCATTTTGGCAAGATTTGCACTGAATATTGAATGAAGCAGCTCTATCTCACAGAGAGACAAGCTTTTGAACAGATTTGGGCTAGATTTCACTTCATTTGAACAGAAGCCCTATTTCCACATTACTGGTCTCAGAAACCTGTAAACTGACAATCTTGAGCATTGAAGTCCTAACATATGTTTTTGTGCATATAACTTCTAACACATTAAAAACTGTCTCACTGCATTGCAGAAATCATTTTATTTCATAAGACATAAGCATCTTTCAGTTTGGCAAGATTTGCACTGAATATTGAATGAAGCAGCTCTATCTCACAGAGAGACAAGCTTTTGAACAGATTTGGGCTAGATTTCACTTCATTTGAACAGAAGCACTATTTCAACATTACTGGTCTCAGAAACCTGTAAACTGAGAATCTTGAGCATTGAAGTCCTAACATAAGTTTTTGTGCATATAACTTCTAACACATTAAAAACTGTCTCACTGCATTGCAGAAATCATTTTATTTCATAAGACATAAGCATCTTTCAGTTTGGCAAGATTTGCACTGAATATTGAATGAAGCAGCAATATCTCACAGGGAGACAAGCTTTTGAGCAGATTTGGGCTAGATTTCACTTCATTTGAACAGAAGCACTATTTCAACATTACTGGTCTCAGAAACCTGTAAACTGACAATCTTGAGCATTGAAGTCCTAACATATGTTTTTGTGCATATAACTTCTAACACATTAAAAACTGTCTCACTGCATTGCAGAAATCATTTTATTTCATAAGACATAAGCATCTTTCATTTTGGCAAGATTTGCACGGAACATTGAATGAAGCAGCTCTATCTCACAGAGAGACAAGCTTTTGAACAGATTTGGGCTAGATTTCACTTCATTTGAACAGAAGCATTACTTCAACATTACTGGTCTCAGAAACCTGTAAACTGACAATCTTGAGCATTGAAGTCCTAACAAATGTTTTTGTGCATATAACTTCTAACACATTAAAAACT
Source organism: Carassius carassius (assembly GCF_963082965.1). NCBI lineage: Eukaryota > Metazoa > Chordata > Actinopteri > Cypriniformes > Cyprinidae > Carassius > Carassius carassius. Next base: position 1,883,978 of record NC_081799.1, read on the forward strand.
GTCTTACAGCATTGCAAAAACATTGTATTTTATAAGGCATAAGCATCTTTCATTTTGGCAAGATTTGCACTGAATATTGAATGAAGCAGCTTTCTCTCATAGAGAGACAAGCTTTTGAGCAGATTTGGGCTAGATTTCACTTCATTTGAACAGAAGCACTATTTCAACATTGCTGGTCTTAGAAACCTGTAAACTGACAATCTTGAGCATTGAAGTCCTAACATATGTTTTTGTGCATTTAACTTCTAACACATTAAAAACTGTCTTACATCATTGCAAAAACATTGTATTTCATAAGACATAAGCATCTTTCAGTTTGGCAAGATTTGCACTGAATATTGAATGAAACAGCTCTATCTCACAGAGAGACAAGCTTTTGAACAGATTTGGGCTAGATTTCACTTCATTTGAACAGAAGCACTACTTCAACATTACTGGTCTCAGAAACCTGTAAACTGACAATCTTGAGCATTGAAGTCCTAACATAAATTTTTGTGCATATAACTTCTAACACATTAAAAACTGTCTCACTGCATTGCAGAAATCATTTTATTTCATAAGACATAAGCATCTTTCAGTTTGGCAAGATTTGCACTGAATATTGAATGAAGCAGCTCTATCTCACAGAGAGACAAGCTTTTGAGCAGATTTGGGCTAGATTTCACTTCATTTGAACAGAAGCACTATTTAAACATTACTGGTCTCAGAAACCTGTAAACTGAGAATCTTGAGCATTGAAGTCCTAACATATGTTTTTGTGCATTTAACTTCTAACACATTAAAAACTGTCTTACATCATTGCAAAAACATTGTATTTCATAAGACATAAGCATCTTTTAGTTTGGCAAGATTTGCACTGAATATTGAATGAAACAGCTCTATCTCACAGAGAGACAAGCTTTTGAACAGATTTGGGCTAGATTTCACTTCATTTGAACAGAAGCACTACTTCAACATTACTGGTCTCAGAAACCTGTAAACTGACAATCTTGAGCATTGAAGTCCTAACATAAGTTTTTGTGCATATAACTTCTAACACATTAAAAACTGTCTCACTGCATTGCAGAAATCATTTTATTTCATAAGACATAAGCATCTTTCAGTTTGGCAAGATTTGCACTGAATATTGAATGAAGCAGCATTCTCTCATAGAGAGACAAGCTTTTGAGCAGATTTCGGCTAGATTTCACTTCATTTGAACAGAAGCACTATTTCAATATTGCTGGTCTCAGAAACCTGTAAACTGACAATCTTCAGCATTGAAGTCCTAACATATGTTTTTGTGCATTTAACTTCTAACACATTAAAAACTGTCTTACATCATTGCAAAAACATTGTATTTCATAAGACATAAGCATCTTTCAGTTTGGCAAGATTTGCACTGAATATTGAATGAAACAGCTCTATCTCATAGAGAGACAAGCTTTTGAGCAGATTTGGGCTAGATTTCACTTCATTTGAACAGAAGCACTATTTCAACATAACTGGTCTCAGAAACCTGTAAACTGACAATCTTGAGCATTGAAGTCCTAACATAAGTTTTTGTGCATATAACTTCTAACACATTAAAAACTGTCTCACTGCATTGCAGAAATCATTTTATTTCATAAGACATAAGCATCTTTCAGTTTGGCAAGATTTGCACTGAATATTGAATGAAGCAGCTCTATCTCACAGAGAGACAAGCTTTTGAGCAGATTTGGGCTAGATTTCACTTCATTTGAACAGAAGCACTATTTAAACATTACTGGTCTCAGAAACCTGTAAGCTGAGAATCTTGAGCACTGAAGTCCTAACATAAGGTTTTGTGCATATAACCTCTAACACATTAAAAACTGTCTTACAGCATTGCAAAAACATTGTATTGCATAAGGCATAAGCATCTTTCAGTTTGGCAAGATTTGCACTGAATATTGAATGAAGCAGCTTTCTCTCATAGAGAGACAAGCTTTTGAGCAGATTTGGGCTAGATTTCACTTCATTTGAACAGAAGCACTATTTCAACATTACTGGTCTCAGAAACCTGTAAACTGAGAATCTTGAGCATTGAAGTCCTAACATAAGGTTTTGTGCATATAACTTCTAACACATTAAAAACTGTCTTACATCATTGCAAAAACATTGTATTTCATAAGACATAAGCATCTTTCAGTTTGGCAAGATTTGCACTGAATATTGAATGAAGCAGCTCTATCTCACAGAGAGACAAGCTTTTGAGCAGATTTGGGCTAGATTTCACTTCATTTGAACAGAAGCACTATTTCAACATTACTGGTCTCAGAAACCTGTAAACTGACAATCTTGAGCATTGAAGTCCTAACAAATGTTTTTGTGCATATAACTTCTAACACATTAAAAGCTGTCTCACTGCATTGCAGAAATCATTTTATTTCATAAGACATAAGCATCTTTCAGTTTTGCAAGATTTGCACTGAATATTGAAAGAAGCAGCTTTCTATCATAGAGAGACAAGCTTTTGAGCAGATTTGGGCTAGATTTCACTTCATTTGAACAGAAGCACTATTTCAACATTACTGGTCTCAGAAACCTGTAAACTGACAATCTTGAGCATTGAAGTCCTAACATATGTTTTTGTGAATATAACTTCTAACACATTAAAAACTGTCTCACTGCATTGCAGAAATCATTTTATGTCATAAGACATAAGCATCTTTCAGTTTGGCAAGATTTGCACTGAATATTGAATAAAGCAGCTTTCTCTCACAGAGAGACAAGCTTTTGAGCAGATTTGGGCTAGATTTCACTTCATTTGAACAGAAGCACTATTTCAACATTACTGGTCTCAGAAACCTGTAAACTGAGAATCTTGAGCATTGAAGTCCTAACATAAGTTTTTGTGCATATAACTTCTAACACATTAAAAACTGTCTCACTGCATTGCAGAAATCATTTTATTTCATAAGACATAAGCATCTTTCAGTTTGGCAAGATTTGCACTGAATATTGAATGAAGCAGCTCTATCTCATTGAGAGACAAGCTTTTGAACAGATTTGGGCTAGATTTCACTTCATTTGAACAGAAGCACTATTTCAACATTACTGGTCTCAGAAACCTGTAAACTGAGAATCTTGAGCATTGAAGTCCTAACATAAGTTTTTGTGCATATAACTTCTAACACATTAAAAACTGTCTCACTGCATTGCAGAAATCATTTTATTTCATAAGACATAAGCATCTTTCAGTTTGGCAAGATTTGCACTGAATATTGAATGAAGCAGCTCTATCTCACAGAGAGACAAGCTTTTGAGCAGATTTGGGCTAGATTTCACTTCATTTGAACAGAAGCACTATTTCAACATTACTGGTCTCAGAAACCTGTAAACTGACAATCTTGAGCATTGAAGTCCTAACAAATGTTTTTGTGCATATAACTTCTAACACATTAAAAGCTGTCTCACTGCATTGCAGAAATCATTTTATTTCATAAGACATAAGCATCTTTCAGTTTTGCAAGATTTGCACTGAATATTGAAAGAAGCAGCTTTCTATCATAGAGAGACAAGCTTTTGAGCAGATTTGGGCTAGATTTCACTTCATTTGAACAGAAGCACTATTTCAACATTACTGGTCTCAGAAACCTGTAAACTGACAATCTTGAGCATTGAAGTCCTAACAAATGTTTTTGTGCAAACAACTTCTAACACATTAAAAACTGTCTTACAGTATTGCAAAAATATTGTATTTTATAAGGCATAAGCATCTTTCATTTTGGCAAGATTTGCACTGAATATTAAATGAAGCAGCTCTATCTCACAGAGAGACAAGCTTTTGAACAGATTTGGGCTAGATTTCACTTCATTTGAACAGAAGCACTACTTCAACATTACTGGTCTCAGAAACCTGTAAACTGACAATCTTGAGCATTGAAGTCCTAACATAAGTTTTTGTGCATATAACTTCTAACACATTAAAAACTGTCTCACTGCATTGCAGAAATCATTTTATTTCATAAGACATAAGCATCTTTCAGTTTGGCAAGATTTGCACTGAATATTGAATGAAGCAGCTCTATCTCACAGAGAGACAAGCTTTTGAACAGATTTGGGCTAGATTTCACTTCATTTGAACAGAAGCACTATTTCAACATTACTGGTCTCAGAAACCTGTAAACTGAGAATCTTGAGCATTGAAGTCCTAACATAAGTTTTTGTGCATATAACTTCTAACACATTAAAAACTGTCTCACTGCATTGCAGAAATCATTTTATTTCATAAGACATAAGCATCTTTCAGTTTGGCAAGATTTGCACTGAATATTGAATGAAGCAGCTCTATCTCACAGAGAGACAAGCTTTTGAGCAGATTTGGGCTAGATTTCACTTCATTTGAACAGAAGCACTATTTAAACATTACTGGTCTCAGAAACCTGTAAGCTGAGAATCTTGAGCACTGAAGTCCTAACATAAGGTTTTGTGCATATAACTTCTAACACATTAAAAACTGTCTTACAGCATTGCAAAAACATTGTATTTCATAAGGCATAAGCATCTTTCAGTTTGGCAAGATTTGCACTGAATATTGAATGAAGGCAGCTTTCTCTCATAGAGAGACAAGCTTTTGAGCAGATTTGGGCTAGATTTCACTTCATTTGAACAGAAGCACTATTTCAACATAACTGGTCTCAGAAACCTGTAAACTGACAATCTTGAGCATTGAAGTCTTAACATATGTTTTTGTGCATATAACTTCTAACACATTAAAAACTGTCTCACTGCATTGCAGAAATCATTTTATGTCATAAGACATAAGCATCTTTCAGTTTGGCAAGATTTGCACTGAATATTGAATAAAGCAGCTTTCTCTCACAGAGAGACAAGCTTTTGAGCAGATTTGGGCTAGATTTCACTTCATTTGAACAGAAGCACTATTTCAACATTACTGGTCTCAGAAACCTGTAAACTGAGAATCTTGAGCATTGAAGTCCTAACATAAGTTTTTGTGCATATAACTTCTAACACATTAAAAACTGTCTCACTGCATTGCAGAAATCATTTTATTTCATAAGACATAAGCATCTTTCAGTTTGGCAAGATTTGCACTGAATATTGAATGAAGCAGCTCTATCTCACAGAGAGACAAGCTTTTGAACAGATTTGGGCTAGATTTCACTTCATTTGAACAGAAGCACTATTTCAACATTACTGGTCTCAGAAACCTGTAAACTGAGAATCTTGAGCATTGAAGTCCTAACATAAGTTTTTGTGCATATAACTTCTAACACATTAAAAACTGTCTCACTGCATTGCAGAAATTTTTTTATTTCATAAGACATAAGCATCTTTCAGTTTGGCAAGATTTGCACTGAATATGGAATGAAGCAGCTCTATCTCACAGAGAGACAAGCTTTTGAACAGATTTGGGCTAGATTTTACTTCATTTGAACAGAAGCATTACTTCTACATTACTGGTCTCAGAAACCTGTAAACTGACAATCTTGAGCATTGAAGTCCTAACAAATGTTTTTGTGCATATAACTTCTAACACATTAAAAACTGTCTTACAGCATTGCAAAAACATTGTATTTTATAAGGCATAAGCATCTTTCATTTTGGCAAGATTTGCACTGAATATTGAATGAAGCAGCTCTATCTCACAGAGAGACAAGCTTTTGAACAGATTTGGGCTAGATTTCACTTCATTTGAACAGAAGCACTATTTCAACATTACTGGTCTCAGAAACCTGTAAACTGAGAATCTTGAGCATTGAAGTCCTAACAAATGTTTTTGTGCATATAACTTCTAACACATTAAAAGCTGTCTCACTGCATTGCAGAAATCATTTTATTTCATAAGACATAAGCATCTTTCAGTTTTGCAAGATTTGCACTGAATATTGAATGAAGCAGCTTTCTATCATAGAGAGACAAGCTTTTGAGCAGATTTGGGCTAGATTTCACTTCATTTGAAAAGAAGCATTACTTCAACATTACTGGTCTCAGAAACCTGTAAACTGACAATCTTGAGCATTGAAGTCCTAACAAATGTTTTTGTGCATATAACTTCTAACACATTAAAAACTGTCTCACTGCATTGCAGAAATTTTTTTATTTCATAAGACATAAGCATCTTTCAGTTTGGCAAGATTTGCACTGAATATGGAATGAAGCAGCTCTATCTCACAGAGAAACAAGCTTTTGAGCAGATTTGGGCTAGATTTCACTTCATTTGAACAGAAGCACTATTTCAACATTACTGGTCTCAGAAACCTGTAAACTGACAATCTTGAGCATTGAAGTCCTAACATATGTTTTTGTGCATATAACTTCTAACACATTAAAAACTGTCTCACTGCATTGCAGAAATCATTTTATTTCATAAGACATAAGCATCTTTCAGTTTGGCAAGATTTGCACTGAACATTGAATGAAGCAGCTCTATCTCACAGAGAGACAAGCTTTTGAACAGATTTGGGCTAGATTTCACTTCATTTGAACAGAAGCATTACTTCTACATTACTGGTCTCAGAAACCTGTAAACTGACAATCTTGAGCATTGAAGTCCTAACAAATGTTTTTGTGCATATAACTTCTAACACATTAAAAACTGTCTTACAGCATTGCAAAAACATTGTATTTTATAAGGCATAAGCATCTTTCATTTTGGCAAGATTTGCACTGAATATTGAATGAAGCAGCTCTATCTCACAGAGAGACAAGCTTTTGAACAGATTTGGGCTAGATTTCACTTCATTTGAACAGAAGCACTATTTCAACATTACTGGTCTCAGAAACCTGTAAACTGAGAATCTTGAGCATTGAAGTCCTAACATAAGTTTTTGTGCATATAACTTCTAACACATTAAAAACTGTCTCACTGCATTGCAGAAATCATTTTATTTCATAAGACATAAGCATCTTTCAGTTTGGCAAGATTTGCACTGAATATTGAATGAAGCAGCTCTATCTCACAGGGAGACAAGCTTTTGAGCAAATTTGGGCTAGATTTCACTTCATTTGAACAGAAGCACTATTTCAACATTACTGGTCTCAGAAACCTGTAAACTGACAATCTTGAGCATTGAAGTCCTAACAAATGTTTTTTGTGCATATAACTTCTAACACATTAAAAGCTGTCTCACTGCATTGCAGAAATCATTTTATTTCATAAGACATAAGCATCTTTCAGTTTTGCAAGATTTGCACTGAATATTGAATGAAGCAGCTTTCTATCATAGAGAGACAAGCTTTTGAGCAGATTTGGGCTAGATTTCACTTCATTTGAACAGAAGCACTATTTCAACATTACTGGTCTCAGAAACCTGTAAACTGCCAATCTTGAGCATTGAAGTCCTAACATATGTTTTTGTGCATATAACTTCTAACACATTAAAAACTGTCTCACTGCATTGCAGAAATCATTTTATTTCATAAGACATAAGCATCTTTCAGTTTGGCAAGATTTGCACTGAACATTGAATGAAGCAGCTCTATCTCACAGAGAGACAAGCTTTTGAACAGATTTGGGCTAGATTTCACTTCATTTGAAAAGAAGCATTACTTCAACATTACTGGTCTCAGAAACCTGTAAACTGACAATCTTGAGCATTGAAGTCCTAACAAATGTTTTTGTGCATATAACTTCTAACACATTAAAAACTGTCTCACTGCATTGCAGAAATTTTTTTATTTCATAAGACATAAGCATCTTTCAGTTTGGCAAGATTTGCACTGAACATTGAATGAAGCAGCTCTATCTCACAGAGAGACAAGCTTTTGAACAGATTTGGGCTAGATTTCACTTCATTTGAACAGAAGCATTACTTCTACATTACTGGTCTCAGAAACCTGTAAACTGACAATCTTGAGCATTGAAGTCCTAACAAATGTTTTTGTGCATATAACTTCTAACACATTAAAAACTGTCTTACAGCATTGCAAAAACATTGTATTTTATAAGGCATAAGCATCTTTCATTTTGGCAAGATTTGCACTGAATATTGAATGAAGCAGCTCTATCTCACAGAGAGACAAGCTTTTGAACAGATTTGGGCTAGATTTCACTTCATTTGAACAGAAGCACTATTTCAACATTACTGGTCTCAGAAACCTGTAAACTGAGAATCTTGAGCATTGAAGTCCTAACATATGTTTTTGTGCATATAACTTCTAACACATTAAAAACTGTCTCACTGCATTGCAGAAATCATTTTATTTCATAAGACATAAGCATCTTTCAGTTTGGCAAGATTTGCACTGAATATTGAATGAAGCAGCTCTATCTCACAGGGAGACAAGCTTTTGAGCAAATTTGGGCTAGATTTCACTTCATTTGAACAGAAGCACTATTTCAACATTACTGGTCTCAGAAACCTGTAAACTGACAATCTTGAGCATTGAAGTCCTAACAAATGTTTTTTGTGCATATAACTTCTAACACATTAAAAGCTGTCTCACTGCATTGCAGAAATCAATTTATTTCATAAGACATAAGCATCTTTCAGTTTTGCAAGATTTGCACTGAATATTGAATGAAGCAGCTTTCTATCATAGAGAGACAAGCTTTTGAGCAGATTTGGGCTAGATTTCACTTCATTTGAACAGAAGCACTATTTCAACATTACTGGTCTCAGAAACCTGTAAACTGACAATCTTGAGCATTGAAGTCCTAACATATGTTTTTGTGCATATAACTTCTAACACATTAAAAACTGTCTCACTGCATTGCAGAAATCATTTTATTTCATAAGACATAAGCATCTTTCAGTTTGGCAAGATTTGCACTGAACATTGAATGAAGCAGCTCTATCTCACAGAGAGACAAGCTTTTGAACAGATTTGGGCTAGATTTCACTTCATTTGAAAAGAAGCATTACTTCAACATTACTGGTCTCAGAAACCTGTAAACTGACAATCTTGAGCATTGAAGTCCTAACAAATGTTTTTGTGCATATAACTTCTAACACATTAAAAACTGTCTCACTGCATTGCAGAAATTTGTTTATTTCATAAGACATAAGCATCTTTCAGTTTGGCAAGATTTGCACTGAATATGGAATGAAGCAGCTCTATCTCACAGAGAAACAAGCTTTTGAGCAGATTTGGGCTAGATTTCACTTCATTTGAACAGAAGCACTATTTCAACATTACTGGTCTCAGAAACCTGTAAACTGACAATCTTGAGCATTGAAGTCCTAACATATGTTTTTGTGCATATAACTTCTAACACATTAAAAACTGTCTCACTGCATTGCAGAAATCATTTTATTTCATAAGACATAAGCATCTTTCAGTTTGGCAAGATTTGCACTGAACATTGAATGAAGCAGCTCTATCTCACAGAGAGACAAGCTTTTGAACAGATTTGGGCTAGATTTCACTTCATTTGAACAGAAGCATTACTTCTACATTACTGGTCTCAGAAACCTGTAAACTGACAATCTTGAGCATTGAAGTCCTAACAAATGTTTTTGTGCATATAACTTCTAACACATTAAAAACTGTCTTACAGCATTGCAAAAACATTGTATTTTATAAGGCATAAGCATCTTTCATTTTGGCAAGATTTGCACTGAATATTGAATGAAGCAGCTCTATCTCACAGAGAGACAAGCTTTTGAACAGATTTGGGCTAGATTTCACTTCATTTGAACAGAAGCACTATTTCAACATTACTGGTCTCAGAAACCTGTAAACTGAGAATCTTGAGCATTGAAGTCCTAACATAAGTTTTTGTGCATATAACTTCTAACACATTAAAAACTGTCTCACTGCATTGCAGAAATCATTTTATTTCATAAGACATAAGCATCTTTCAGTTTGGCAAGATTTGCACTGAATATTGAATGAAGCAGCTCTATCTCACAGGGAGACAAGCTTTTGAGCAAATTTGGGCTAGATTTCACTTCATTTGAACAGAAGCACTATTTCAACATTACTGGTCTCAGAAACCTGTAAACTGACAATCTTGAGCATTGAAGTCCTAACAAATGTTTTTTGTGCATATAACTTCTAACACATTAAAAGCTGTCTCACTGCATTGCAGAAATCATTTTATTTCATAAGACATAAGCATCTTTCAGTTTTGCAAGATTTGCACTGAATATTGAATGAAGCAGCTTTCTCTCATAGAGAGACAAGCTTTTGAGCAGATTTGGGCTAGATTTCACTTCATTTGAACAGAAGCACTATTTCAACATTGCTGGTCTCAGAAACCTGTAAACTGACAATCTTGAGCATTGAAGTCCTAACATATGTTTTTGTGCATTTAACTTCTAACACATTAAAAACTGTCTCACTGCATTGCAGAAATCATTTTATTTCATAAGACATAAGCATCTTTCAGTTTGGCAAGATTTGCACTGAACATTGAATGAAGCAGCTCTATCTCACAGAGAGACAAGCTTTTGAACAGATTTGGGCTAGATTTCACTTCATTTGAAAAGAAGCATTACTTCAACATTACTGGTCTCAGAAACCTGTAAACTGACAATCTTGAGCATTGAAGTCCTAACAAATGTTTTTGTGCATATAACTTCTAACACATTAAAAACTGTCTTACAGCATTGCAAAAACATTGTATTTTATAAGGCATAAGCATCTTTCATTTTGGCAAGATTTGCACTGAATATTGAATGAAGCAGCTTTCTCTCATAGAGAGACAAGCTTTTGAGCAGATTTGGGCTAGATTTCACTTCATTTGAACAGAAGCACTATTTCAACATTGCTGGTCTTAGAAACCTGTAAACTGACAATCTTGAGCATTGAAGTCCTAACATATGTTTTTGTGCATTTAACTTCTAACACATTAAAAACTGTCTTACATCATTGCAAAAACATTGTATTTCATAAGACATAAGCATCTTTCAGTTTGGCAAGATTTGCACTGAATATTGAATGAAACAGCTCTATCTCATAGAGAGACAAGCTTTTGAGCAGATTTGGGCTAGATTTCACTTCATTTGAACAGAAGCACTATTTCAACATAACTGGTCTCAGAAACCTGTAAACTGACAATCTTGAGCATTGAAGTCCTAACATAAGTTTTTGTGCATATAACTTCTAACACATTAAAAACTGTCTCACTGCATTGCAGAAATCATTTTATTTCATAAGACATAAGCATCTTTCAGTTTGGCAAGATTTGCACTGAATATTGAATGAAGCAGCTCTATCTCACAGGGAGACAAGCTTTTGAGCAAATTTGGGCTAGATTTCACTTCATTTGAACAGAAGCACTATTTCAACATTACTGGTCTCAGAAACCTGTAAACTGACAATCTTGAGCATTGAAGTCCTAACAAATGTTTTTTGTGCATATAACTTCTAACACATTAAAAGCTGTCTCACTGCATTGCAGAAATCATTTTATTTCATAAGACATAAGCATCTTTCAGTTTTGCAAGATTTGCACTGAATATTGAATGAAGCAGCTTTCTCTCATAGAGAGACAAGCTTTTGAGCAGATTTGGGCTAGATTTCACTTCATTTGAACAGAAGCACTATTTCAACATTGCTGGTCTCAGAAACCTGTAAACTGACAATCTTGAGCATTGAAGTCCTAACATATGTTTTTGTGCATTTAACTTCTAACACATTAAAAACTGTCTCACTGCATTGCAGAAATCATTTTATTTCATAAGACATAAGCATCTTTCAGTTTGGCAAGATTTGCACTGAACATTGAATGAAGCAGCTCTATCTCACAGAGAGACAAGCTTTTGAACAGATTTGGGCTAGATTTCACTTCATTTGAAAAGAAGCATTACTTCAACATTACTGGTCTCAGAAACCTGTAAACTGACAATCTTGAGCATTGAAGTCCTAACAAATGTTTTTGTGCATATAACTTCTAACACATTAAAAACTGTCTTACAGCATTGCAAAAACATTGTATTTTATAAGGCATAAGCATCTTTCATTTTGGCAAGATTTGCACTGAATATTGAATGAAGCAGCTTTCTCTCATAGAGAGACAAGCTTTTGAGCAGATTTGGGCTAGATTTCACTTCATTTGAACAGAAGCACTATTTCAACATTGCTGGTCTCAGAAACCTGTAAACTGACAATCTTGAGCATTGAAGTCCTAACATATGTTTTTGTGCATTTAACTTCTAACACATTAAAAACTGTCTTACATCATTGCAAAAACATTGTATTTCATAAGACATAAGCATCTTTCAGTTTGGCAAGATTTGCACTGAATATTGAATGAAACAGCTCTATCTCACAGAGAGACAAGCTTTTGAACAGATTTGGGCTAGATTTCACTTCATTTGAACAGAAGCACTACTTCAACATTACTGGTCTCAGAAACCTGTAAACTGACAATCTTGAGCATTGAAGTCCTAACATAAGTTTTTGTGCATATAACTTCTAACACATTAAAAACTGTCTCACTGCATTGCAGAAATCATTTTATTTCATAAGACATAAGCATCTTTCAGTTTGGCAAGATTTGCACTGAATATTGAATGAAGCAGCTCTATCTCACAGAGAGACAAGCTTTTGAACAGATTTGGGCTAGATTTCACTTCATTTGAACAGAAGCACTATTTCAACATTACTGGTCTCAGAAACCTGTAAACTGACAATCTTGAGCATTGAAGTCCTAACATAAGTTTTTGTGCATATAACTTCTAACACATTAAAAACTGTCTCACTGCATTGCAGAAATCATTTTATTTCATAAGACATAAGCATCTTTCAGTTTGGCAAGATTTGCACTGAATATTGAATGAAGCAGCTCTATCTCACAGAGAGACAAGCTTTTGAGCAGATTTGGGCTAGATTTCACTTCATTTGAACAGAAGCACTATTTCAACATTACTGGTCTCAGAAACCTGTAAACTGACAATCTTGAACATTGAAGTCCTAACAAATGTTTTTGTGCATATAACTTCTAACACATTAAAAGCTGTCTCACTGCATTGCAGAAATCATTTTATTTCATAAGACATAAGCATCTTTCAGTTTTGCAAGATTTGCACTGAATATTGAAAGAAGCAGCTTTCTATCATAGAGAGACAAGCTTTTGAGCAGATTTGGGCTAGATTTCACTTCATTTGAACAGAAGCCCTATTTCCACATTACTGGTCTCAGAAACCTGTAAACTGACAATCTTGAGCATTGAAGTCCTAACATATGTTTTTGTGCATATAACTTCTAACACATTAAAAACTGTCTCACTGCATTGCAGAAATCATTTTATTTCATAAGACATAAGCATCTTTCAGTTTGGCAAGATTTGCACTGAATATTGAATGAAGCAGCTCTATCTCACAGAGAGACAAGCTTTTGAGCAGATTTGGGCTAGATTTCACTTCATTTGAACAGAAGCACTATTTAAACATTACTGGTCTCAGAAACCTGTAAACTGAGAATCTTGAGCATTGAAGTCCTAACATATGTTTTTGTGCATTTAACTTCTAACACATTAAAAACTGTCTTACATCATTGCAAAAACATTGTATTTCATAAGACATAAGCATCTTTTAGTTTGGCAAGATTTGCACTGAATATTGAATGAAACAGCTCTATCTCACAGAGAGACAAGCTTTTGAACAGATTTGGGCTAGATTTCACTTCATTTGAACAGAAGCACTACTTCAACATTACTGGTCTCAGAAACCTGTAAACTGACAATCTTGAGCATTGAAGTCCTAACATAAGTTTTTGTGCATATAACTTCTAACACATTAAAAACTGTCTCACTGCATTGCAGAAATCATTTTATTTCATAAGACATAAGCATCTTTCAGTTTGGCAAGATTTGCACTGAATATTGAATGAAGCAGCATTCTCTCATAGAGAGACAAGCTTTTGAGCAGATTTCGGCTAGATTTCACTTCATTTGAACAGAAGCACTATTTCAACATTGCTGGTCTCAGAAACCTGTAAACTGACAATCTTGAGCATTGAAGTCCTAACATATGTTTTTGTGCATTTAACTTCTAACACATTAAAAACTGTCTTACATCATTGCAAAAACATTGTATTTCATAAGACATAAGCATCTTTCAGTTTGGCAAGATTTGCACTGAATATTGAATGAAACAGCTCTATCTCATAGAGAGACAAGCTTTTGAGCAGATTTGGGCTAGATTTCACTTCATTTGAACAGAAGCACTATTTCAACATAACTGGTCTCAGAAACCTGTAAACTGACAATCTTGAGCATTGAAGTCCTAACATAAGTTTTTGTGCATATAACTTCTAACACATTAAAAACTGTCTCACTGCATTGCAGAAATCATTTTATTTCATAAGACATAAGCATCTTTCAGTTTGGCAAGATTTGCACTGAATATTGAATGAAGCAGCTCTATCTCACAGAGAGACAAGCTTTTGAGCAGATTTGGGCTAGATTTCACTTCATTTGAACAGAAGCACTATTTCAACATTACTGGTCTCAGAAACCTGTAAACTGACAATCTTGAGCATTGAAGTCCTAACAAATGTTTTTGTGCATATAACTTCTAACACAATAAAAGCTGTCTCACTGCATTGCAGAAATCATTTTATTTCATAAGACATAAGCATCTTTCAGTTTGGCAAGATTTGCAGTGAATATTGAATGAAGCAGCTCTATCTCACAGAGAGACAAGCTTTTGAGCAGATTTGGGCTAGATTTCACTTCATTTGAACAGAAGCACTATTTCAACGTTACTGGTCTCAGAAACCTGTAAACTGACAATCTTGAGCATTGAAGTCCCAACATAAGTTTTGTGCATATAACTTCTAACACATTAAAAACTGTCTTACATCATTGCAAAAACATTGTATTTCATAAGACATAAGCATCTTTTAGTTTGGCAAGATTTGCACTGAATATTGAATGAAACAGCTCTATCTCACAGAGAGACAAGCTTTTGAACAGATTTGGGCTAGATTTCACTTCATTTGAACAGAAGCACTACTTCAACATTACTGGTCTCAGAAACCTGTAAACTGACAATCTTGAGCATTGAAGTCCTAACATAAGTTTTTGTGCATATAACTTCTAACACATTAAAAACTGTCTCACTGCATTGCAGAAATCATTTTATTTCATAAGACATAAGCATCTTTCAGTTTGGCAAGATTTGCACTGAATATTGAATGAAGCAGCATTCTCTCATAGAGAGACAAGCTTTTGAGCAGATTTCGGCTAGATTTCACTTCATTTGAACAGAAGCACTATTTCAACATTGCTGGTCTCAGAAACCTGTAAACTGACAATCTTGAGCATTGAAGTCCTAACATATGTTTTTGTGCATTTAACTTCTAACACATTAAAAACTGTCTTACATCATTGCAAAAACATTGTATTTCATAAGACATAAGCATCTTTCAGTTTGGCAAGATTTGCAGTGAATATTGAATGAAACAGCTCTATCTCATAGAGAGACAAGCTTTTGAGCAGATTTGGGCTAGATTTCACTTCATTTGAACAGAAGCACCTATTTTAACATTACTGGTCTCAGAAACCTGTAAACTGACAATCTTGAGCATTGAAGTCCTAACATATGTTTTTGTGCATATAACTTCTAACACATTAAAAAATGTCTCACTGCATTGCAGAAATCATTTTATTTCATAAGACATAAGCATCTTTCAGTTTTGCAAGATTTGCACTGAATATTGAAAGAAGCAGCTTTCTATCATAGAGAGACAAGCTTTTGAGCAGATTTGGGCTAGATTTCACTTCATTTGAACAGAAGCACTATTTCAACATTACTGGTCTCAGAAACCTGTAAACTGACAATCTTGAGCATTGAAGTCCTAACATATGTTTTTGTGCATATAACTTCTAACACATTAAAAACTGTCTCACTGCATTGCAGAAATCATTTTATTTCATAAGACATAAGCATCTTTCAGTTTGGCAAGACTTGCACTGAACATTGAATGAAGCAGCTCTATCTCACAGAGAGACAAGCTTTTGAACAGATTTGGGCTAGATTTCACTTCATTTGAACAGAAGCACTATTTCAACATTACTGGTCTCAGAAACCTGTAAACTGAGAATCTTGAGCATTGAAGTCCTAACATAAGTTTTTGTGCATATAACTTCTAACACATTAAAAACTGTCTCACTGCATTACAGAAATTATTTTATTTCATAAGACATAAGCATCTTTCAGTTTGGCAAGATTTGCACTGAATATTGAATGAAGCAGCTCTATCTCACAGGGAGACAAGCTTTTGAGCAGATTTGGGCTAGATTTCACTTCATTTGAACAGAAGCACTATTTCAACATTACTGGTCTCAGAAACCTGTAAACTGACAATCTTGAGCATTGAAGTCCTAACAAATGTTTTTGTGCATATAACTTCTAACACATTAAAAGCTGTCTCACTGCATTGCAGAAATCATTTTATTTCATAAGACATAAGCATCTTTCAGTTTTGCAAGATTTGCACTGAATATTGAATGAAGCAGCTTTCTATCATAGAGAGACAAGCTTTTGAGCAGATTTGGGCTAGATTTCACTTCATTTGAACAGAAGCACTATTTCAACATTACTGGTCTCAGAAACCTGTAAACTGACAATCTTGAGCATTGAAGTCCTAACAAATGTTTTTGTGCATATAACTTCTAACACATTAAAAACTGTCTTACAGCATTGCAAAAACATTGTATTTTATAAGGCATAAGCATCTTTCATTTTGGCAAGATTTGCACTGAATATTGAATGAAGCAGCTTTCTCTCATAGAGAGACAAGCTTTTAAGCAGATTTGGGCTAGATTTCACTTCATTTGAACAGAAGCACTATTTCAACATTGCTGGTCTCAGAAACCTGTAAACTGACAATCTTGAGCATTGAAGTCCTAACATATGTTTTTGTGCATTTAACTTCTAACACATTAAAAACTGTCTTACATCATTGCAAAAACATTGTATTTCATAAGACATAACCATCTTTCAGTTTGGCAAGATTTGCACTGAATATTGAATGAAACAGCTCTATCTCACAGAGAGACAAGCTTTTGAACAGATTTGGGCTAGATTTCACTTCATTTGAACAGAAGCACTACTTCAACATTACTGGTCTCAGAAACCTGTAAACTGACAATCTTGAGCATTGAAGTCCTAACATAAGTTTTTGTGCATATAACTTCTAACACATTAAAAACTGTCTCACTGCATTGCAGAAATCATTTTATTTCAATAAGACATAAGCATCTTTCAGTTTTGCAAGATTTGCACTGAATATTGAATGAAGCAGCTTTCTCTCATAGAGAGACAAGCTTTTGAGCAGATTTGGGCTAGATTTCACTTCATTTGAACAGAAGCAATATTTCAATATTACTGGTCTCAGAAACCTGTAAACTGAGAATGTTGAGCATTGAAGTCCTAACATAAGGTTTTGTGCATATAACTTCTAACACATTAAAAACAGTCTTACATCATTGCAAAAACATTGTATTTCATAAGACATAAGCATCTTTCAGTTTAGCAAGATTTGCACTGAATATTGAATGAAACAGCTCTATCTCACAGAGAGACAAGCTTTTGAACAGATTTGGGCTAGATTTCACTTCATTTGAACAGAAGCACTATTTCAACATAACTGGTCTCAGAAACCTGTAAACTGACAATCTTGAGCATTGAAGTCCTAACATAAGTTTTTGTGCATAAAACTTCTAACACATTAAAAGCTGTCTCACTGCATTGCAGAAATCATTTTATTTCATAAGACATAAGCATCTTTCAGTTTGGCAAGATTTGCACTGAATATTGAATAAAGCAGCTTTCTCTAATAGAGAGACAAGCTTTTGAGCAGATTTGTGCTAGATTTCACTTCATTTGAACAGAAGCACTGTTTTAACATAACTGGTCTCAGAAACCTGTAAACTGACAATATTGAGCATTGAAGTCCTAACATAAGTTTTTGTGCATATAACTTCTAACACATTAAAAACTGTCTCACTGCATTGCAGAAATCATTTTATTTCATAAGACATAAGCATCTTTCAGTTTGGCAAGATTTGCACTGAATATTGAATGAAGCAGCTCTATCTCACAGAGAGACAAGCTTTTAAACAGATTTGGGCTAGATTTCACGTCATTTGAACAGAAGCACTATTTCAACATTACTGGTCTCAGAAACCTGTAAACTGACAATCTTGAGCATTGAAGTCCTAACATAAGTTTTTGTGCATATAACTTCTAACACATTAAAAACTGTCTCACTGCATTGCAGAAATCATTTTATTTCATAAGACATAAGCATCTTTAAGTTTGGCAAGATTTGCACTGAATATTGAATGAAGCAGCTCTATCTCACAGAGAGACAAGCTTTTGAGCAGATTTGGGCTAGATTTCACTTCATTTGAACAGAAGCACTATTTCAACATTACTGGTCTCAGAAACCTGTAAACTGACAATCTTGAGCATTGAAGTCCTAACAAATGTTTTTGTGCATATAACTTCTAACACAATAAAAGCTGTCTCACTGCATTACAGAAATCATTTTATTTCATAAGGCATAAGCATCTTTCAGTTTGGCAAGATTTGCACTGAATATTGAATGAAGCAGCTTTCTCTCATAGAGAGACAAGCTTTTGAGCAGATTTGGGCTAGATTTCACTTCATTTGAACAGAAGCACTATTTCAACATTACTGGTCTCAGAAACCTGTAAACTGACAATCTTGAGCATTGAAGTCCTAACATAAGTTTTTGTGCATATAACTTCTAACACATTAAAAACTGTCTTACAGCATTGCAAAAACATTGTATTTCATAAGACATAAGCATCTTTCAGTTTGGCAAGATTTGCACTGAATATTGAATGAAGCAGCTCTATCTCACAGAGAGACAAGCTTTTGAACAGATTTGGGCTAGATTTCACGTCATTTGAACAGAAGCACTATTTCAACATTACTGGTCTCAGAAACCTGTAAACTGACAATCTTGAGCATTGAAGTCCTAACATAAGTTTTTGTGCATATAACTTCTAACACATTAAAAACTGTCTTACAGCATTGCAAAAACATTGTATTTCATAAGACATAAGCATCTTTCAGTTTGGCAAGATTTGCACTGAATATTGAATGAAGCAGCTTTCTCTCATAGAGAGACAAGCTTTTGAGCAGATTTGGCTAGATTTCACTTCATTTGAACAGAAGCACTATTTCAACATTACTGGTCTCAGAAACCTGTAAGCTGAGAATCTTGAGCATTGAAGTCCTAAGATAAGGTTTTGTGCATATAACTTCTAACACATTAAAAACTGTCTTACATCATTGCAAAAACATTGTATTTCATAAGACATAAAGCCATCTTTCAGTTTGGCAAGATTTGCACTGAATATTGAATGAAGCAGCTCTATCTCAAAGAGAGACAAGCCTTTGAACAGATTTGGGCTAGATTTCACTTCATTTGAACAGAAGCACTATTTCAACATTACTGGTCTCAGAAACCTGTAAACTGGCAATCTTGAGCATTGAAGTGCTAACATAAGTTTTTGTGCATATAACTTCTAACACATTAAAAACAAACTGTCTCACTGCATTGCAGAAATCATTTTATTTCATAAGACATAAGCATCTTTCAGTTTGGCAAGATTTGCACTGAATATTGAATGAAGCAGCTCTATCTCACAGAGAGACAAGCTTTTGAGCAGATTTGGGCTAGATTTCACTTCATTTGAACAGAAGCACTATTTCAACATAACTGGTCTCAGAAACCTGTAAACTGACAATCTTGAGCATAGAAGTCCTAACAAATGTTTTTGTGCATATAACTTCTAACACACTAAAAGCTGTCTCACTGCATTGCAGAAATCATTTTATTTCATAAGACATAAGCATCTTTCAGTTTTGCAAGATTTGCACTGAATATTGAATAAACAGCTTTCTCTCATAGAGAGACAAGCTTTTGAGCAGATTTGGGCTAGATTTCACTTCATTTGAACAGAAGCACCTATTTTAACATTACTGGTCTCAGAAACCTGTAAACTGACAATCTTGAGCATTGAAGTCCTAACATATGTTTTTGTGCATATAACTTCTAACACATTAAAAGCTGTCTCACTGCATTGCAGAAATCATTTTATTTCATAAGACATAAGCATCTTTCAGTTTGGCCAGATTTGCACTGAATATTGAATGAAGCAGCTCTATCTCACAGAGAGAAAAGCTTTTGAACAGATTTGGGCTAGATTTCACTTCATTTGAACAGAAGCACTATTTCAACATAACTGGTCTCAGAAACCTGGAAACTGACAATCTTGAGCATTGAAGTCCCAACATAAATTTTTATGCATATAACTTCTAACACATTAAAAACTGTCTTACAGCATTGCAAAAACATTGTATTTCATAAGGCATAAGCATCTTTCAGTTTGGCAAGATTTGCACTGAATATTGAATGAAGCAGCTTTCTCTCATAGAGAGACAAGCTTTTGAGCAGATTTGGGCTAGATTTCACTTCATTTGAACAGAAGCACTATTTCAACATTACTGGTCTCAGAAACCTGTAAACTGACAATCTTGAGCATTGAAGTCCTAACATAAGTTTTTGTGCATATAACTTCTAACACATTAAAAACTGTCTCACTGCATTGCAGAAATCATTTTATTTCATAAGACATAAGCATCTTTAAGTTTGGCAAGATTTGCACTGAATATTGAATGAAGCAGCTCTATCTCACAGAGAGACAAGCTTTTGAGCAGATTTGGGCTAGATTTCACTTCATTTGAACAGAAGCACTATTTCAACATTACTGGTCTCAGAAACCTGTAAACTGACACTCTTGAGCATTGAAGTCCTAACAAATGTTTTTGTGCATATAACTTCTAACACATTAAAAGCTGTCTCACTGCATTGCAGAAATCATTTTATTTCATAAGACATAAGCATCTTTCAGTTTGGCAAGATTTGCACTGAATATTGAATGAAGCAGCTGTCTCTCATAGAGAGACAAGCTTTTGAGCAGATTTGGGCTAGATTTCACTTCATTTGAACAGAAGCACTATTTCAACATTACTGGTCTCAGAAACCTGTAAACTGACAATCTTGAGCATTGAAGTCCTAACATAAGTTTTTGTGCATAAAACTTCTAACACATTAAAAACTGTCTCACTGCATTGCAGAAATCATTTTATTTCATAAGACATAAGCATCTTTCAGTTTTGCAAGATTTGCACTGAATATTGAATAAAGCAGCTTTCTCTCATAGAGAGACAAGCTTTTGAGCAGATTTGGGCTAGATTTCACTTCATTTGAACAGAAGCACTATTTCAACATAACTGGTCTCAGAAACTTGTAAACTGACAATTTTGAGCATTGAAGTCCTAACATATGTTTTTGTGCATATAACTTCTAACACATTAAAAACTGTCTTACAAGCATTGCAAAAACATTGTATTTCATAAGGCATAAGCATCTTTCAGTTTGGCAAGATTTGCACTGAATATTGAATGAAGCAGCTTTCTCTCATAGAGAGACAAGCTTTTGAGCAGATTTGGGCTAGATTTCACTTCATTTGAACAGAAGCACTATTTCAACATAACTGGTCTCAGAAACTTGTAAACTGACAATCTTGAGCATTGAAGTCCTAACATATGTTTTTGTGCATATAAATTCTAACACA
The DNA here is from genome assembly GCF_963082965.1 of Carassius carassius. Classification (NCBI taxonomy): domain Eukaryota; kingdom Metazoa; phylum Chordata; class Actinopteri; order Cypriniformes; family Cyprinidae; genus Carassius; species Carassius carassius. The sequence goes on from NC_081799.1 coordinate 1,905,519, forward strand.
TTAAAAACTGTCTTACAAGCATTGTAAAAACATTGTATTTCATAAGGCATAAGCATCTTTCAGTTTGGCAAGATTTGCACTGAATATTGAATGAAGCAGCTTTCTCTCATAGAGAGACAAGCTTTTGAGCAGATTTGGGCTAGATTTCACTTCATTTGAACAGAAGCACTATTTCAACATTACTGGTCTCAGACACCTGTAAACTGACAATCTTGAGCATTGAAGTCCTAACATATGTTTTTGTGCATATAACTTCTAACACATTAAAAACTGTCTTACAAGCATTGCAAAAACATTGTATTTCATAAGGCATAAGCATCTTTCAGTTTGGCAAGATTTGCACTGAATATTGAATGAAGCAGCTTTCTCTCATAGAGAGACAAGCTTTTGAGCAGATTTGGGCTAGATTTCACTTCATTTGAACAGAAGCACTATTTCAACATTACTGGTCTCAGAAACCTGTAAACTGACAATCTTGAGCATTGAAGTCCTAACATATGTTTTTGTGCATATAACTTCTAACACATTAAAAACTGTCTCACTGCATTGCAGAACTCATTTTATTTCATAAGGCATAAGCATCTTTCAGTTTGGCAAGATTTGCACTGAATATTGAATGAAGCAGCTGTCTCTCACAGAGAGACAAGCTTTTGAGCAGATTTGGGCTAGATTTCACTTCATTTGAACAGAAGCACTATTTCAACATTACTGGTCTCAGAAACCTGTAAACAGACAATCTTGAGCATTGAAGTCCCAACATAAATTTTTGTGCATATAACTTCTAACACATTAAAAACTGTCTTACAGCATTGCAAAAACATTGTATTTCATAAGGCATAAGCATCTTTCAGTTTGGCAAGATTTGCACTGAATATTGAATGAAGCAGCTTTCTCTCATAGAGAGACAAGCTTTTGAGCAGATTTGGGCTAGATTTCACTTCATTTGAACAGAAGCACTATTTCAACATTACTGGTCTCAGAAACCTGTAAGCTGAGAATCTTGAGCATTGAAGTCCTAAGATAAGGTTTTGTGCATATAACTTCTAACACATTAAAAACTGTCTTACATCATTGCAAAAACATTGTATTTCATAAGACATAAAGCCATCTTTCAGTTTGGCAAGATTTGCACTGAATATTGAATGAAGCAGCTCTATCTCACAGAGAGACAAGCCTTTGAACAGATTTGGGCTAGATTTCACTTCATTTGAACAGAAGCACTATTTCAACATTACTGGTCTCAGAAACCTGTAAACTGGCAATCTTGAGCATTGAAGTACTAACATAAGTTTTTGTGCATATAACTTCTAACACATTAAAAACAAACCGTCTCACTGCATTGCAGAAATCATTTTATTTCATAAGACATAAGCATCTTTCAGTTTGGCAAGATTTGCACTGAATATTGAATGAAGCAGCTCTATCTCACAGAGAGACAAGCTTTTGAGCAGATTTGGGCTAGATTTCACTTCATTTGAACAGAAGCACTATTTCAACATAACTGGTCTCAGAAACCTGTAAACTGACAATCTTGAGCATAGAAGTCCTAACAAATGTTTTTGTGCATATAACTTCTAACACACTAAAAGCTGTCTCACTGCATTGCAGAAATCATTTTATTTCATAAGACATAAGCATCTTTCAGTTTTGCAAGATTTGCACTGAATATTGAATAAACAGCTTTCTCTCATAGAGAGACAAGCTTTTGAGCAGATTTGGGCTAGATTTCACTTCATTTGAACAGAAGCACTATTTCAACATAACTGGTCTCAGAAACCTGTAAACTGACAATCTTGAGCATTGAAGTCCTAACATAAGGTTTTGTGCATATAACTTCTAACACATTAAAAGCTGTCTCACTGCATTGCAGAAATCATTTTATTTCATAAGACATAAGCATCTTTCAGTTTTGCAAGATTTGCACTGAATATTGAATAAAGCAGCTTTCTCTCATAGAGAGACAAGCTTTTGAGCAGAATAGGGCTAGATTTCACTTCATTTGAACAGAAGCACTATTTTAACATTACTGGTCTCAGAAACCTGTAAACTGACAATCTTGAGCATTGAAGTCCCAACATAAGTTTTTGTGCATATAACTTCTAACACATTAAAAACTGTCTTACAGCATTGCAAAAACATTGTATTTCATAAGGCATAAGCATCTTTCAGTTTGGCAAGATTTGCACTGAATATTGAATGAAGCAGCTTTCTCTCATAGAGAGACAAGCTTTTGAGCAGATTTGGGCTAGATTTCACTTCATTTGAACAGAAGCACTATTTCAACATAACTGGTCTCAGAAACCTGTAAACTGACAATCTTGAGCATTGAAGTCCTAACATAAGTTTTTGTGCATATAACTTCTAACACATTAAAAACTGTCTTACAGCATTGCAAAAAACATTGTATTCCATAAGGTATAAGCATCTTTCAGTTTGGCAAGATTTGCACTGAATATTGAATGAAGCAGCTTTCTCTCATAGAGAGACAAGCTTTTGAGCAGATTTGGGCTAGATTTCACTTCATTTGAACAGAAGAAATATTTCAACATTGCTGGTCTCAGAAACCTGTAAACTGACAATCTTGAGCATTGAAGTCCTAACATATGTTTTTGTGCATATAACTTCTAACACATTAAAAACTGTCTTACAGCATTGCAAAAACATTGTATTTCATAAGGCATAAGCATCTTTCAGTTTGGCAAGATTTGCACTGAACATTGAATGAAGCAGCTCTATCGCACAGAGAGACAAGCTTTTGAACAGATTTGGGCTAGATTTCACTTCATTTGAAAAGAAGCACTATTTCAACATAACTGGTCTCAGAAACCTGTAAACTGACAATCTTGAGCATTGAAGTCCTAACAAATGTTTTTGTGCATATAACTTCTAACACATTAAAAGCTGTCTCACTAAATTGCAGAAATCATTTTATTTCATAAGACATAAGCATCTTTCAGTTTTGCAAGATTTGCACTGAATATTGAATAAAGCAGCTTTCTCTCATAGAGAGACAAGCTTTTGAGCAGATTTGGGCTAGATTTCACTTCATTTGAACAGAAGCACTATTTCAACATTGCTGGTCTCAGAAACCTGTAAACTGACAATCTTGAGCATTGAAGTCCTAACATATGTTTTTGTGCATATAACTTCTAACACATTAAAAACTGTCTTTAAGCATTGCAAAAACATTGTATTTCATAAGGCATAAGCATCTTTCAGTTTTGCAAGATTTGCACTGAATATTGAATAAAGCAGCTTTCTCTCATAGAGAGACAAGCTTTTGAGCAGATTTGGGCTAGATTTCACTTCATTTGAACAGAAGCACTATTTTAACATTACTGGTCTCAGAAACCTGTAAACTGACAATCTTGAGCATTGAAGTCCTAACATATGTTTTTGTGCATATAACTTCTAAAACATTAAAAACTGTTTTACAGCATTGCAAAAACATTGTATTTCATAAGGCATAAGCATCTTTCAGTTTGGCAAGATTTGCACTGAATATTGAATGAAGCAGCTGTCTCTCATAGAGAGACAAGCTTTTGAGCAGATTTGGGCTAGATTTCACTTCATTTGAACAGAAGCACTATTTCATAATTACTGGTCTCAGAAACCTGTAAACTGACAATCTTGAGCATTGAAGTCCAAACATAAATTTTTGTGCATATAACTTCTAACACATTAAAAACTGTCTTACAGCATTGCAAAAAACATTGTATTCCATAAGGTATAAGCATCTTTCAGTTTGGCAAGATTTGCACTGAATATTGAATGAAGCAGCTTTCTCTCATAGAGAGACAAGCTTTTGAGCAGATTTGGGCTAGATTTCACTTCATTTGAACAGAAGCAATATTTCAACATTGCTGGTCTCAGAAACCTGTAAACTGACAATCTTGAGCATTGAAGTCCTAACATATGTTTTTGTGCATATAACTTCTAACACATTAAAAACTGTCTTACAGCATTGCAAAAACATTGTATTTCATAAGGCATAAGCATCTTTCAGTTTGGCAAGATTTGCACTGAACATTGAATGAAGCAGCTCTATCTCACAGAGAGACAAGCTTGTGAACAGATTTGGGCTAGATTTCACTTCATTTGAAAAGAAGCACTATTTCAACATAACTGGTCTCAGAAACCTGTAAACTGACAATCTTGAGCATTGAAGTCCTAACATAAGTTTTTGTGCATATAACTTCTAACACATTAAAAACTGTCTTACAGCATTGCAAAAACATTGTATTTCATAAGGCATAAGCATCTTTCAGTTTGGCAAGATTTGCACTGAATATTGAATGAAGCAGCTTTCTCTCATAGAGAGACAAGCTTTTGAGCAGATTTGGGCTAGATTTCACTTCATTTGAACAGAAGCACTATTTCAACATAACTGGTCTCAGAAACCTGTAAACTGACAATCTTGAGCATTGAAGTCCTAACATAAGTTTTTGTGCATATAACTTCTAACACATTAAAAACTGTCTTACAGCATTGCAAAAAACATTGTATTCCATAAGGTATAAGCATCTTTCAGTTTGGCAAGATTTGCACTGAATATTGAATGAAGCAGCTTTCTCTCATAGAGAGACAAGCTTTTGAGCAGATTTGGGCTAGATTTCACTTCATTTGAACAGAAGAAATATTTCAACATTGCTGGTCTCAGAAACCTGTAAACTGACAATCTTGAGCATTGAAGTCCTAACATATGTTTTTGTGCATATAACTTCTAACACATTAAAAACTGTCTTACAGCATTGCAAAAACATTGTATTTCATAAGGCATAAGCATCTTTCAGTTTGGCAAGATTTGCACTGAACATTGAATGAAGCAGCTCTATCGCACAGAGAGACAAGCTTTTGAACAGATTTGGGCTAGATTTCACTTCATTTGAAAAGAAGCACTATTTCAACATAACTGGTCTCAGAAACCTGTAAACTGACAATCTTGAGCATTGAAGTCCTAACAAATGTTTTTGTGCATATAACTTCTAACACATTAAAAGCTGTCTCACTAAATTGCAGAAATCATTTTATTTCATAAGACATAAGCATCTTTCAGTTTTGCAAGATTTGCACTGAATATTGAATAAAGCAGCTTTCTCTCATAGAGAGACAAGCTTTTGAGCAGATTTGGGCTAGATTTCACTTCATTTGAACAGAAGCACTATTTCAACATTGCTGGTCTCAGAAACCTGTAAACTGACAATCTTGAGCATTGAAGTCCTAACATATGTTTTTGTGCATATAACTTCTAACACATTAAAAACTGTCTTTAAGCATTGCAAAAACATTGTATTTCATAAGGCATAAGCATCTTTCAGTTTTGCAAGATTTGCACTGAATATTGAATAAAGCAGCTTTCTCTCATAGAGAGACAAGCTTTTGAGCAGATTTGGGCTAGATTTCACTTCATTTGAACAGAAGCACTATTTTAACATTACTGGTCTCAGAAACCTGTAAACTGACAATCTTGAGCATTGAAGTCCTAACATATGTTTTTGTGCATATAACTTCTAAAACATTAAAAACTGTTTTACAGCATTGCAAAAACATTGTATTTCATAAGGCATAAGCATCTTTCAGTTTGGCAAGATTTGCACTGAATATTGAATGAAGCAGCTGTCTCTCATAGAGAGACAAGCTTTTGAGCAGATTTGGGCTAGATTTCACTTCATTTGAACAGAAGCACTATTTCATAATTACTGGTCTCAGAAACTTGTAAACTGACAATCTTGAGCATTGAAGTCCAAACATAAATTTTTGTGCATATAACTTCTAACACATTAAAAACTGTCTTACAGCATTGCAAAAAACATTGTATTCCATAAGGTATAAGCATCTTTCAGTTTGGCAAGATTTGCACTGAATATTGAATGAAGCAGCTTTCTCTCATAGAGAGACAAGCTTTTGAGCAGATTTGGGCTAGATTTCACTTCATTTGAACAGAAGCAATATTTCAACATTGCTGGTCTCAGAAACCTGTAAACTGACAATCTTGAGCATTGAAGTCCTAACATATGTTTTTGTGCATATAACTTCTAACACATTAAAAACTGTCTTACAGCATTGCAAAAACATTGTATTTCATAAGGCATAAGCATCTTTCAGTTTGGCAAGATTTGCACTGAACATTGAATGAAGCAGCTCTATCTCACAGAGAGACAAGCTTTTGAACAGATTTGGGCTAGATTTCACTTCATTTGAAAAGAAGCACTATTTCAACATAACTGGTCTCAGAAACCTGTAAACTGACAATCTTGAGCATTGAAGTCCTAACATAAGTTTTTGTGCATATAACTTCTAACACATTAAAAACTGTCTCACTGCATTGCAGAAATCATTTTATTTCATAAGACATAAGCATCTTTCAGTTTGGCAAGATTTGCACTGAATATTGAATGAAGCAGCTCTATCGCACAGAGAGACAAGCTTTTGAGCAGATTTGGGCTAGATTTCACTTCATTTGAACAGAAGCACTATTTCAACATTACTGGTCTCAGAAACCTGTAAACTGACAATCTTGAGCATTGAAGTCCTAACAAATGTTTTTGTGCATATAACTTCTAACACATTAAAAGCTGTCTCACTAAATTGCAGAAATCATTTTATTTCATAAGACATAAGCATCTTTCAGTTTTGCAAGATTTGCACTGAATATTGAATAAAGCAGCTTTCTCTCATATAGAGACAAGCTTTTGAGCAGATTTGGGCTAGATTTCACTTCATTTGAACAGAAGCACTATTTCAACTTTGCTGGTCTCAGAAACCTGTAAACTGACAATCTTGAGCATTGAAGTCCTAACATATGTTTTTGTGCATATAACTTCTAACACATTAAAAACTGTCTTTAAGCATTGCAAAAACATTGTATTTCATAAGGCATAAGCATCTTTCAGTTTGGCAAGATTTGCACTGAATATTGAATGAAGCAGCTTTCTCTCATAGAAGGACAAGCTTTTGAGCAGATTTGGGCTAGATTTCACTTCATTTGAACAGAAGCACTATTTCAACATAACTGGTCTCAGAAACCTGTAAACTGACAATCGTGAGCATTGAAGTCCTAACATAAGTTTTTATGCATATAACTTCTAACACATTAAAAACTGTCTCACTGCATTGCAGAAATCATTTTATTTCATAAGACATAAGCATCTTTCAGTTTTGCAAGATTTGCACTGAATATTGAATAAAGCAGCTTTCTCTCATAGAGAGACAAGCTTTTGAGCAGAATAGGGCTAGATTTCACTTCATTTGAACAGAAGCACTATTTTAACAGTACTGGTCTCAGAAACCTGTAAACTGACAATCTTGAGCATTGAAGTCCTAACATAAGTTTTTGTGCATATAACTTCTAAAACATTAAAAACTGTTCCTTTTCAGGAACTCGAGCTGCGTCGAAACGCTTTTGGGGAACGTCCCTGACGAGACCGACTCTGAATATCGTGTGCAATCAGTCCATCGGAAAGGCGTGACGTCACGGGCGGGGTGACGTAGCGACCAGGAAGCTATAAAAGCACGTGCCGTGCAGCTGGCTTCAGCTTCGAATCTGTCAGCAAGCGCTCTGTGTGTGCATGTGCAAAAGTCTGTCTGTTGGTCCTATTTATTGTTGTCTGTCCCTTAGCTTAAAAAGATCGCTAAAACAGCTACAATATGCCTAAACAAAAGCAAAAGACCAAACATTTGAAGGGCGATTCCAAGCCGCGTTACAGACTGTGTGTTCCTCCCTGCACTCGCTACATTACGAGTGGGGATACACACAGGCTGTGCGTGGCTTGCCTGGGATCGAAGCACGCTGAGTCGGCTCTCGAGGGGGCCGACTGCCCGCATTGTGATCGTTTGCCAATGCGGACGCTTCGATCCCGGAGGGCTCTCTTCGAGGAGGGAGCCTTCACCAGCGTTCCTCGCGGTGCTGGCCCCGCTTCTGCCGAGGCAGAGCGGCTGCTGCACTCGTGGGGTTCGCAGGTGGATCTGTCAGAAGGAATGGAGACGGGCCAGTCCTTATCTCCTTCCTCATCTGCCAGATCCGGCGCCCAAACCCTGGGTTCGGAAGCACGCTCGTCGGTTTCTTCCCCCCAGGGTGAGGGATCAGCTCTTCACCTCTCGTCCTCCGAGGAGGTCGATGTGGAGACTGTTGCTGGGGATTCGCCACCCCTGTCGCCCCAGTATGAGGAGCTGTTGGAGGTGGTCACGCGGGCAGTAGATAAATTAAAAATTGACTGGCCTGCTGAAAAACAGACTGAGCCGCAGAGAAGCAAATTAGACGAACGCTTTCTGCGGCCAAAGCAACCACCTCCACGTCGGAGCCTTCCATATTTTCCCGATCTCCATGACGAGTTATCGAGATCGTGGAAACACCCGTATTCGACCCGCCTCTTTGGCCCCGATTCACTATACTATGGCAACGTGATGGGGCTGGGAGAGCGTGGTTATAGAGCGATGCCACGGGCTGAACAGACGCTCGCGAGCTATCTGTCACCCGGTTCGGCCTCGTCTCTAAAGGCTCCGACATTGCCCACTAAGCCGCTTCGAGTTACATCATCGCTAGTGGGCAAAGGTTATGTGGCAGCAGGTCAGGCTGGGGCGTGCCTTCATACTATGGCAGTCCTGCAAGCTTATCAGGCTGACCTGCTGAGAGATGTCGATGAGGGGGAGGGGATTAAGTCTGAGGAGATTGAAGAACTCAGGAAGACCGCTGATCTCTCCCTCCGCGCCACTAAGGAGACCGCTCGCGCAATTGGGCGGTCTATGGCAGCTTTAGTGGCCGCGGAGAGGCATTTGTGGCTGACCCTGTCAGAAATTAAAGAACGGGACAGGGTCTGCCTCCTGGACGCCCCGCTTCAAGCCTCGGGCCTGTTCGGCGACACAGTTAATACTGTCGTCGACAGGTTCCAGGAGGCGCACAAGCAGGCGGCGGCGTTCCAGAGTTTCCTCCCTCGTCGCTCTCGTGGTACATCTGGGCGGGAGATGACCACGCCACATACCGGCTCCTCACACCGGGTAGCGCAAAAACAGAGCTCTGAGTCGGGGGCTTCTAGGGCGAAAGCCGATTTAAGATCTGTCATCGAAGCCCGGAAGTCCTCGACGAAACGATCCTGACGCCAGGATCCAGAGGGTAGCCCCTGCTGGGGTAGAGCGCGGTTCACCTCATTACACGGTGCCCGTCTCACCTCAGTACCCTCAGGAGGTCGGTCTGCCAACCCTGCCAGAGTTTCAGGGCGCAGCGGCCTCCAGCGAGCACCACTCCCAGTTACTTCCGCCCGTGACCGTAGCGGAGCTGGGATGCTCGCCGCCCCTTCGGGGGCCTCTTACACCAGAGGTCAGTCTCGAGAGACTGATTCCCTTAGTAGATTATTTAGCAGCGTGGAAGCTACTGCCAAATGTATCTCAATGGGTCCTGCGTACAATAGAAAGAGGCTATTGCATTCAGTTCGGTCATCCACCACCGAAGTTCAACGGGGTTACACCGACTGTGGTCGGCCCCCAGCAGGCTCTGGTTATGGAACAAGAAGTGAATACCCTATTAAGGAAGGAGGCCATCGAGGTGGTCCCTCCTCTAGACAGGGAATCCGGATTTTACAGCCGGTATTTCATAGTTCCAAAGAAGGATGGGGGGTTGCGTCCGATCTTAGACTTGCGTCTCCTGAACCGCTCAGTTATGTCACTGAAGTTCAAGATGCTCACTGTCAACCAGGTTGTAGCTCAAATCAGATCCGAGGACTGGTTTGTCACAATAGATCTCAAAGACGCATACTTCCACATATCCATCCTTCCACAACACAGGAAGTTTCTGAGGTTCGCTTTCGGGGGCAAAGCTTATCAATATCGAGTACTTCCCTTTGGCCTCGCACTCTCACCCCGCACGTTCACGAAATGTATGGATGCGGCTCTGGTATCCCTCCGTATGCAGGGCATCCGCATTTTAAATTATATCAACGATTGGTTGATCCTAGCTCAATCAGAGCAGATGGCGGCTCGACATCGAGATGTCGTTCTCGCACACATGGGGGAGCTGGGTTTGAGACTAAACGCCAAGAAGAGTGTACTTTCTCCAGTTCAGAGAACCACCTATCTAGGCGTAGTGTGGAATTCGACCACGATGCAGGCACGCTTGTCTCCTGCTCGGATCGAGTCGATCCTCACATCAGTCGAGAGAGTCAAAGAAGGCCAGTCACTCACTGTCAAACAATTCCAGAGATTGTTAGGGCTGATGGCAGCTGCGTCCAACGTGATACCTTTTGGCCTGCTGTACATGAGACCCCTACAGTGGTGGCTCAAGTCCAAGGGTTTTTCCCCGAGGGGAAATCCACGTCGAGTTATCAAGGTCACGCGGCGGTGCCTTCGTGCCTTAGACATGTGGAGGAAACCTTGGTTCTTGAATCAGGGCCCGGTGCTGGGAGTTCCTTGTCGCCGTGTAACGCTAGCGACAGATGCGTCCCTCACCGGTTGGGGTGCGGTCATGAGTGGCCACCCTGCCCGCGGTCTGTGGAGTGGTCGCCATCTAACATGGCACATCAATTGCCTAGAGATACTAGCGGTCTATCGAGCATTGAAATATTTCCTCCCGGACCTGAGAGGTCACCATGTGTTGGTGCGCACCGACAACACATCAGTGGTCTCTTATATCAATCACCAGGGGGGTCTGCGTTCGCGCCCCTTGTACAAGCTGGCACACCAGATCCTTCTGTGGTCCCAGGGCAAGCTCCTCTCGATCAGAGCAGCGTATATTCCTGGGAGATTGAATGTGGGAGCAGACATACTGTCGAGACAGGGGCCGAGGCCCGGGGAATGGATGCTTCACCCCGAGGTGGTGAAGCAGATATGGAGAGTATTTGGTACAGCTCAGGTGGACCTCTTTGCGACTCAGGAGACATCGCAATGTCCCCTCTGGTTCTCTCTAGTTCATCCAGCTCCTCTGGGACTGGACGCTATGGTACAGACCTGGCCGAGGCTTCGTCTGTACGCTTTTCCCCCTATCGCTCTGCTCCCGGGAGTTCTGGCGAGAGTACGCCGGGACGGGGCCCGTCTACTACTAGTAGCCCCGTTCTGGCCGGGCCGAGTATGGTTCTCAGATCTAGTCTCGCTCCTCGACGGCTCTCCGTGGGAGATACCGATCAGGACAGACCTACTCTCACAGGCGCAGGGCACGATAATTCACCCTCGCCCGGAGTTGTGGAGGCTGTGGGTGTGGCCCCTGAGGGGGCACAGCTGTTAGCAGCCGGTCTCTCAACCGAGGTTGTTGAGACCCTACTCCAATCCAGAGCTCCCTCTACGAGGAAACTGTACGCTCTGAAGTGGAAGCTCTTCACTTCATGGTGCAGAGACCGCCAGCTTGACCCAGCAGACTGCCCAGTTGGTACAGTTCTGGAGTTTTTACAAGCCAGGCTCTCTGCGGGGTTATCCCACTCCACCTTAAAGGTTTACGTGGCGGCCATAGCTGCTTTCCACGTCCCTTTCAATGGTCAGTCAGTGGGTAGACACCCCCTAGTTACACGTTTCCTCCGCGGTGCGCTGAGGCTGAGACCTCCAGTACGATCCCGTGTTCCCCCCTGGGATTTGGTTGTGGTTCTAGAGGCTCTTTGTAAAGCTCCATTCGAGCCTATACAAGATATCTCAGATAGACATCTGACACTTAAAACTGCCCTATTACTGGCAATCACCTCACTAAAGAGAGTTGGAGATCTTCAGGCCCTTTCGGTGGCCCCTACCTACTTAGACTTTGCCCCTGGTATGGCCAAAGCATTTTTATACCCTCGAGCGGGTTACGTTCCGAAGGTTCCCTCTGTTACACCACAGCCTATCGTACTGCAGGCCTTCTGTCCTCCTCCCTTTCGGGAGCACGACCAAGAGAAGCTAAACTGTATGTGTCCAGTGCGAGCACTGGACGCATACGTCCACAGAGCTGCCCTGTGGAGAAAATCAGACCAATTGCTTGTTTGCTACGGTCCTTCTAACAAGGGTTCTCCTGCCACCAAGCAGACCCTTAGTCGTTGGATAGTCGAGGCTATCAACCTCTCCTATGAGTCCTCTGGTCTTCCCCCCTCTTTGGGGGCCAAGGCTCACTCTACTCGGAGTATGGCGGCCTCCAAGGCCTTCTCAGCAGGTGTGTCCCTCTTGGACATCTGCAACGCTGCGGGGTGGTCCACGCCCTCCACATTTGTCCGATTTTACGATCTTGACATGCGAGCCACGCCGGGCTCTTCTGTCCTCTCGTCTTAGCTGTGCTCTTTTGACTACACACTAGGCAGGGATTTGGAAGTCTGGCAGCGTTGGCACATCGTTCCCCAAAAGCGTTTCGACGCAGCTCGAGTTCCTGAAAAGGAACGTCCCAAGGTTACGTATGTAACCCTAGTTCCTTGAAGGAACGAGACGCTGCGTCGCAGAGCCATACTCCCGGCACCCCTGCCGGCGCTTGCTTCCCTACTCGAAGCTGAAGCCAGCTGCACGGCACGTGCTTTTATAGCTTCCTGGTCGCTACGTCACCCCGCCCGTGACGTCACGCCTTTCCGATGGACTGATTGCACACGATATTCAGAGTCGGTCTCGTCAGGGACGTTCCCCAAAAGCGTTTCGACGCAGCGTCTCGTTCCTTCAAGGAACTAGGGTTACATACGTAACCTTGGGACGTTTTACAGCATTGCAAAAACATTGTATTTCATAAGGCATAAGCATCTTTCAGTTTGGCAAGATTTGCACTGAATATTGAATGAAGCAGCTGTCTCTCATAGAGAGACAAGCTTTTGAGCAGATTTGGGCTAGATTTCACTTCATTTGAACAGAAGTACTATTTCATAATTACTGGTCTCAGAAACCTGTAAACTGACAATCTTGAGCATTGAAGTCCAAACATAAATTTTTGTGCATATAACTTCTAACACATTAAAAACTGTCTTACAGCATTGCAAAAAACATCCTCTATACAAGATATCTCAGATAGACATCTGACACTTAAAACTGCCCTATTACTGGCAATCACCTCACTAAAGAGAGTTGGAGATCTTCAGGCCCTTTCGGTGGCCCCTACCTACTTAGACTTTGCCCCTGGTATGGCCAAAGCATTTTTATACCCTCGAGCGGGTTACGTTCCGAAGGTTCCCTCTGTTACACCACAGCCTATCGTACTGCAGGCCTTCTGTCCTCCTCCCTTTCGGGAGCACGACCAAGAGAAGCTAAACTGTATGTGTCCAGTGCGAGCACTGGACGCATACGTCCACAGAGCTGCCCTGTGGAGAAAATCAGACCAATTGCTTGTTTGCTACGGTCCTTCTAACAAGGGTTCTCCTGCCACCAAGCAGACCCTTAGTCGTTGGATAGTCGAGGCTATCAACCTCTCCTATGAGTCCTCTGGTCTTCCCCCCCCTTTGGGGGCCAAGGCTCACTCTACTCGGAGTATGGCGGCCTCCAAGGCCTTCTCAGCAGGTGTGTCCCTCTTGGACATCTGCAACGCTGCGGGGTGGTCCACGCCCTCCACATTTGTCCGATTTTACGATCTTGACATGCGAGCCACGCCGGGCTCTTCTGTCCTCTCGTCTTAGCTGTGCTCTTTTGACTACACACTAGGCAGGGATTTGGAAGTCTGGCAGCGTTGGCACATCGTTCCCCAAAAGCGTTTCGACGCAGCTCGAGTTCCTGAAAAGGAACGTCCCAAGGTTACGTATGTAACCCTAGTTCCTTGAAGGAACGAGACGCTGCGTCGCAGAGCCATACTCCCGGCACCCCTGCCGGCGCTTGCTTCCCTACTCGAAGCTGAAGCCAGCTGAACGGCACGTGCTTTTATAGCTTCCTGGTCGCTACGTCACCCCGCCCGTGACGTCACGCCTTTCCGATGGACTGATTGCACACGATATTCAGAGACGGTCTCGTCAGGGACGTTCCCCAAAAGCGTTTCGACGCAGCGTCTCGTTCCTTCAAGGAACTAGGGTTACATACGTAACCTTGGGACGTTTTACAGCATTGCAAAAACATTGTATTTCATAAGGCATAAGCATCTTTCAGTTTGGCAAGATTTGCACTGAATATTGAATGAAGCAGCTGTCTCTCATAGAGAGACAAGCTTTTGAGCAGATTTGGGCTAGATTTCACTTCATTTGAACAGAAGTACTATTTCATAATTACTGGTCTCAGAAACCTGTAAACTGACAATCTTGAGCATTGAAGTCCAAACATAAATTTTTGTGCATATAACTTCTAACACATTAAAAACTGTCTTACAGCATTGCAAAAAACATTGTATTCCATAAGGTATAAGCATCTTTCAGTTTGGCAAGATTTGCACTGAATATTGAATGAAGCAGCTTTCTCTCATAGAGAGACAAGCTTTTGAGCAGAATAGGGCTAGATTTCACTTCATTTGAACAGAAGCACTATTTTAACATTACTGGTCTCAGAAACCTGTAAACTGACAATCTTGAGCATTGAAGTCCTAACATATGTTTTTGTGCATATAACTTCTAACACATTAAAAACTGTCTTTAAGCATTGCAAAAACATTGTATTTCATAAGGCATAAGCATCTTTCAGTTTGGCAAGATTTGCACTGAATATTGAATAAAGCAGCTTTCTCTCATAGAGAGACAAGCTTTTGAGCAGATTTGGGCTAGATTTCACTTCATTTGAACAGAAGCACTATTTCAACATAACTGGTCTCAGAAACCTGTAAACTGACAATCTTGAGCATTGAAGTCCTAACATAAGGTTTTGTGCTTATAACTTCTAACACATTAAAAACTGTCTTGCATCATAGCAAAAACATTGTATTTCATAAGACATAAGCATCTTTCAGTTTGGCAAGATTTGCACTGAATATTGAATGAAACAGCTCTATCTCACAGAGATTTCACTTCATTTGAACAGAAGCACTATTTCAACATTGCTGGTCTCCGAAACCTGTAAACTGACAATCTTGAGCATTGAAGTCCTAACATATGTTTTTGTGCATATAACTTCTAACACATTAAAAACTGTCTTTAAGCATTGCAAAAACATTGTATTTCATAAGGCACAAGCATCTTCAGTTTGGCAAGATTTGCACTGAATATTGAATAAAGCAGCTTTCTCTCATAGAGAGACAAGCTTTTGAGCAGATTTGGGCTAGATTTCACTTCATTTGAACAGAAGCACTATTTCAACATAACTGGTCTCAGAAACCTGTAAACTGACAATCTTGAGCATTGAAGTCCTAACATAAGTTTTTGTGCATAAAACTTCTAACACATTAAAAACTGTCTCACTGCATTGCAGAAATCATTTTATTTCATAAGACATAAGCATCTTTCAGTTTTGCAAGATTTGCACTGAATATTGAATAAAGCAGCTTTCTCTCATAGAGAGACAAGCTTTTGAACAGATTTGGGCTAGATTTCACTTCATTTGAACAGAAGCACTATTTCAACATTGCTGGTCTCAGAAACCTGTAAACTGACAATCTTGAGCATTGAAGTCCTAACATATGTTTTTGTGCATATAACTTCTAACACATTAAAAACTGTCTTTAAGCATTGCAAAAACATTGTATTTCATAAGGCATAAGCATCTTTCAGTTTGGCAAGATTTGCACTGAATATTGAATGAAGCAGCTTTCTCTTATAGAGAGACAAGCTTTTGAGCAGATTTGGGCTAGATTTCACTTCATTTGAACAGAAGCACTATTTCAACATTACTGGTTTCAGAAACCTGTAAACTGACAATCTTGAGCATTGAAGTCCTAACATAAGTTTTTATGCATATAACTTCTAACACATTAAAAACTGTCTCACTGCATTGCAGAAATCATTTTATTTCATAAGACATAAGCATCTTTTAGTTTGGCAAGATTTGCACTGAATATTGAATGAAGCAGCTCTATCTCACAGAGAGACAAGCTTTTGAGCAGATTTGGGCTAGATTTCACTTCATTTGAACAGAAGCACTATTTCAACATAACTGGTCTCAGAAACCTGTAAACTGACAATCTTGAGCATTGAAGTCCTAACATAAGTTTTTGTGCATATAACTTCTAACACATTAAAAACTGTCTTACAGCATTGCAAAAAACATTGTATTCCATAAGGTATAAGCATCTTTCAGTTTGGCAAGATTTGCACTGAATATTGAATGAAGCAGCTTTCTCTCATAGAGAGACAAGCTTTTGAGCAGATTTGGGCTAGATTTCACTTCATTTGAACAGAAGAAATATTTCAACATTGCTGGTCTCAGAAACCTGTAAACTGACAATCTTGAGCATTGAAGTCCTAACATAAGGTTTTGTGCTTATAACTTCTAACACATTAAAAACTGTCTTGCATCATAGCAAAAACATTGTATTTCATAAGACATAAGCATCTTTCAGTTTGGCAAGATTTGCACTGAATATTGAATGAAACAGCTCTATCTCACAGAGATTTCACTTCATTTGAACAGAAGCACTATTTCAACATTGCTGGTCTCCGAAACCTGTAAACTGACAATCTTGAGCATTGAAGTCCTAACATATGTTTTTGTGCATATAACTTCTAACACATTAAAAACTGTCTTTAAGCATTGCAAAAACATTGTATTTCATAAGGCACAAGCATCTTCAGTTTGGCAAGATTTGCACTGAATATTGAATAAAGCAGCTTTCTCTCATAGAGAGACAAGCTTTTGAGCAGATTTGGGCTAGATTTCACTTCATTTGAACAGAAGCACTATTTCAACATAACTGGTCTCAGAAACCTGTAAACTGACAATCTTGAGCATTGAAGTCCTAACATAAGTTTTTGTGCATAAAACTTCTAACACATTAAAAACTGTCTCACTGCATTGCAGAAATCATTTTATTTCATAAGACATAAGCATCTTTCAGTTTTGCAAGATTTGCACTGAATATTGAATAAAGCAGCTTTCTCTCATAGAGAGACAAGCTTTTGAACAGATTTGGGCTAGATTTCACTTCATTTGAACAGAAGCACTATTTCAACATTGCTGGTCTCAGAAACCTGTAAACTGACAATCTTGAGCATTGAAGTCCTAACATATGTTTTTGTGCATATAACTTCTAACACATTAAAAACTGTCTTTAAGCATTGCAAAAACATTGTATTTCATAAGGCATAAGCATCTTTCAGTTTGGCAAGATTTGCACTGAATATTGAATGAAGCAGCTTTCTCTTATAGAGAGACAAGCTTTTGAGCAGATTTGGGCTAGATTTCACTTCATTTGAACAGAAGCACTATTTCAACATAACTGGTCTCAGAAACCTGTAAACTGACAATCTTGAGCATTGAAGTCCTAACATAAGTTTTTATGCATATAACTTCTAACACATTAAAAACTGTCTCACTGCATTGCAGAAATCATTTTATTTCATAAGACATAAGCATCTTTTAGTTTGGCAAGATTTGCACTGAATATTGAATGAAGCAGCTCTATCTCACAGAGAGACAAGCTTTTGAGCAGATTTGGGCTAGATTTCACTTCATTTGAACAGAAGCACTATTTCAACATTACTGGTCTCAGAAACCTGTAAACTGACAATCTTGAGCATTGAAGTCCTAACATAAGTTTTTATGCATATAACTTCTAACACATTAAATACTGTCTCACTGCATTGCAGAAATCATTTTATTTCATAAGACATAAGCATCTTTCAGTTTTGCAAGATTTGCACTGAATATTGAATAAAGCAGCTTTCTCTCATAGAGAGACAAGCTTTTGAGCAGAATAGGGCTAGATTTCACTTCATTTGAACAGAAGCACTATTTTAACATTACTGGTCTCAGAAACCTGTAAACTGACAATCTTGAGCATTGAAGTCCTAACATAAGTTTTTATGCATATAACTTCTAACACATTAAAAACTGTCTCACTGCATTGCAGAAATCATTTTATTTCATAAGACATAAGCATCTTTCAGTTTGGCAAGATTTGCACTGAATATTGAATGAAACAGCTCTATCTCACAGAGAGACAAGCTTTTGAACAGATTTGGGCTTGATTTCACTTTATTTGAACAGAAGCACTATTTCAACATAACTGGTCTCAGAAACCTGTAAACTGACAATCTTGAGCATTGAAGTCCTAACATAAGTTTTTGTGCATATAACTTCTAACACATTAAAAACTGTTTTACAGCATTGCAAAAACATTGTATTTCATAAGGCATAAGCATCTTTCAGTTTGGCAAGATTTGCACTGAATATTGAATGAAGCAGCTCTATCGCACAGAGAGACAAGGTTTTGAGCAGATTTGGGCTAGATTTCACTTCATTTGAACAGAAGCACTATTTCAACATAACTCGTCTCAGAAACCTGTAAACTGACAATCTTGAGCATTGAAGTCCTAACCTAAGTTTTTGTGCATATAACTTCTAACACATTAAAAACTGTCTCACTGCATTGCAGAAATCATTTTATTTCATAAGACATAAACATCTTTCAGTTTGGCAAGATTGCACTAAATATTGAATAAGCAGCTCTATCGCACAGAGAGACAAGCTTTTGAGCAGATTTGGGCTAGATTTCACTTCATTTGAACAGAAGCACTATTTCAACATTACTGGTCTCAGAAACCTGTAAACTGACAATCTTGAGCATTGAAGTCCTAACAAATGTTTTTGTGCATATAACTTCTAACACATTAAAAGCTGTCTCACTAAATTGCAGAAATCATTTCATTTCATAAGACATAAGCATCTTTCAGTTTTGCAAGATTTGCACTGAACATTGAATAAAGCAGCTTTCTCTCATAGAGAGACAAGCTTTTGAGCAGATTTGGGCTAGATTTCACTTCATTTGAACAGAAGCACTATTTCAACATTGCTGGTCTCAGAAAGCTGTAAACTGACAATCTTGAGCATTGAAGTCCTAACATAAGGTTTTGTGCTTATAACTTCTAACACATTAAAAACTGTCTTGCATCATAGCAAAAACATTGTATTTCATAAGACATAAGCATCTTTCAGTTTGGCAAGATTTGCACTGAATATTGAATGAAGCAGCTTTCTCTTATAGAGAGACAAGCTTTTGAGCAGATTTGGGCTAGATTTCACTTCATTTGAACAGAAGCACTATTTCAACATAACTGGTCTCAGAAACCTGTAAACTGACAATCTTGAGCATTGAAGTCCTAACATAAGTTTTTATGCATATAACTTCTAACACATTAAAAACTGTCTCACTGCATTGCAGAAATCATTTTATTTCATAAGACATAAGCATCTTTTAGTTTGGCAAGATTTGCACTGAATATTGAATGAAGCAGCTCTATCTCACAGAGAGACAAGCTTTTGAGCAGATTTGGGCTAGATTTCACTTCATTTGAACAGAAGCACTATTTCAACATTACTGGTCTCAGAAACCTGTAAACTGACAATCTTGAGCATTGAAGTCCTAACATAAGTTTTTATGCATATAACTTCTAACACATTAAATACTGTCTCACTGCATTGCAGAAATCATTTTATTTCATAAGACATAAGCATCTTTCAGTTTTGCAAGATTTGCACTGAATATTGAATAAAGCAGCTTTCTCTCATAGAGAGACAAGCTTTTGAGCAGAATAGGGCTAGATTTCACTTCATTTGAACAGAAGCACTATTTTAACATTACTGGTCTCAGAAACCTGTAAACTGACAATCTTGAGCATTGAAGTCCCAACATAAGTTTTTGTGCATATAACTTCTAACACATTAAAAACTGTCTTACAGCATTGCAAAAACATTGTATTTCATAAGGCATAAGCATCTTTCAGTTTGGCAAGATTTGCACTGAATATTGAATGAAGCAGCTTTCTCTCATAGAGAGACAAGCTTTTGAGCAGATTTGGGCTAGATTTCACTTCATTTGAACAGAAGCACTATTTTAACATTACTGGTCTCAGAAACCTGTAAACTGACAATCTTGAGCATTGAAGTCCTAACATATGTTTTTGTGCATATAACTTCTAACACATTAAAAACTGTCTTTAAGCATTGCAAAAACATTGTATTTCATAAGGCATAAGCATCTTTCAGTTTGGCAAGATTTGCACTGAATATTGAATGAAGCAGCTTTCTCTTATAGAGAGACAAGCTTTTGAGCAGATTTGGGCTAGATTTCACTTCATTTGAACAGAAGCACTATTTCAACATAACTGGTCTCAGAAACCTGTAAACTGACAATCTTGAGCATTGAAGTCCTAACATAAGTTTTTATGCATATAACTTCTAACACATTAAAAACTGTCTCACTGCATTGCAGAAATCATTTTATTTCATAAGACATAAGCATCTTTTAGTTTGGCAAGATTTGCACTGAATATTGAATGAAGCAGCTCTATCTCACAGAGAGACAAGCTTTTGAGCAGATTTGGGCTAGATTTCACTTCATTTGAACAGAAGCACTATTTCAACATTACTGGTCTCAGAAACCTGTAAACTGACAATCTTGAGCATTGAAGTCCTAACATAAGTTTTTATGCATATAACTTCTAACACATTAAATACTGTCTCACTGCATTGCAGAAATCATTTTATTTCATAAGACATAAGCATCTTTCAGTTTTGCAAGATTTGCACTGAATATTGAATAAAGCAGCTTTCTCTCATAGAGAGACAAGCTTTTGAGCAGAATAGGGCTAGATTTCACTTCATTTGAACAGAAGCACTATTTTAACATTACTGGTCTCAGAAACCTGTAAACTGACAATCTTGAGCATTGAAGTCCCAACATAAGTTTTTGTGCATATAACTTCTAACACATTAAAAACTGTCTTACAGCATTGCAAAAACATTGTATTTCATAAGGCATAAGCATCTTTCAGTTTGGCAAGATTTGCACTGAATATTGAATGAAGCAGCTTTCTCTCATAGAGAGACAAGCTTTTGAGCAGATTTGGGCTAGATTTCACTTCATTTGAACAGAAGCAATATTTCAATATTACTGGTCTCAGAAACCTGTAAACTGAGAATGTTGAGCATTGAAGTCCTAACATAAGGTTTTGTGCATATAACTTCTAACACATTAAAAACTGTCTTACATCATTGCAAAAACATTGTATTTCATAAGACATAAGCATCTTTCAGTTTAGCAAGATTTGCACTGAATATTGAATGAAACAGCTCTATCTCACAGAGAGACAAGCTTTTGAACAGATTTGGGCTAGATTTCACTTCATTTGAACAGAAGCACTATTTCAACATAACTGGTCTCAGAAACCTGTAAACTGACAATCTTGAGCATTGAAGTCCTAACAAATGTTTTTGTGCATATAACTTCTAACACATTAAAAGCTGTCTCACTAAATTGCAGAAATCATTTTATTTCATAAGACATAAGCATCTTTCAGTTTTGCAAGATTTGCACTTAATATTGAATAAAGCAGCTTTCTCTCATAGAGAGACAAGCTTTTGAGCAGATTTGGGCTAGATTTCACTTCATTTGAACAGAAGCACTATTTCAACATTGCTGGTCTCAGAAACCTGTAAACTGACAATCTTGAGCATTGAAGTCCTAACATATGTTTTTGTGCATATAACTTCTAACACATTAAAAACTGTCTTTAAGCATTGCAAAAACATTGTATTTCATAAGGCATAAGCATCTTTCAGTTTGGCAAGATTTGCACTGAATATTGAATAAAGCAGCTTTCTCTCATAGAGAGACAAGCTTTTGAGCAGATTTGGGCTAGATTTCACTTCATTTGAACAGAAGCACTATTTCAACATAACTGGTCTCAGAAACCTGTAAACTGACAATCTTGAGCATTGAAGTCCTAACATAAGGTTTTGTGCATATAACTTCTAACACATTAAAAGCTGTCTCACTGCATTGCAGAAATCATTTTATTTCATAAGACATAAGCATCTTTCAGTTTTGCAAGATTTGCACTGAATATTGAATAAAGCAGCTTTCTCTCATAGAGAGACAAGCTTTTGAGCAGAATAGGGCTAGATTTCACTTCATTTGAACAGAAGCACTATTTTAACATTACTGGTCTCAGAAACCTGTAAACTGACAATCTTGAGCATTGAAGTCCTAACATATGTTTTTGTGCATATAACTTCTAACACATTAAAAACTGTCTTTAAGCATTGCAAAAACATTGTATTTCATAAGGCATAAGCATCTTTCAGTTTGGCAAGATTTGCACTGAATATTGAATGAAGCAGCTTTCTCTTATAGAGAGACAAGCTTTTGAGCAGATTTGGGCTAGATTTCACTTCATTTGAACAGAAGCACTATTTCAACATAACTGGTCTCAGAAACCTGTAAACTGACAATCTTGAGCATTGAAGTCCTAACATAAGTTTTTATGCATATAACTTCTAAAACATTAAAAACTGTCTCACTGCATTGCAGAAATCATTTTATTTCATAAGACATAAGCATCTTTTAGTTTGGCAAGATTTGCACTGAATATTGAATGAAGCAGCTCTATCTCACAGAGAGACAAGCTTTTGAGCAGATTTGGGCTAGATTTCACTTCATTTGAACAGAAGCACTATTTCAACATTACTGGTCTCAGAAACCTGTAAACTGACAATCTTGAGCATTGAAGTCCTAACATAAGTTTTTATGCATATAACTTCTAACACATTAAATACTGTCTCACTGCATTGCAGAAATCATTTTATTTCATAAGACATAAGCATCTTTCAGTTTTGCAAGATTTGCACTGAATATTGAATAAAGCAGCTTTCTCTCATAGAGAGACAAGCTTTTGAGCAGAATAGGGCTAGATTTCACTTCATTTGAACAGAAGCACTATTTTAACATTACTGGTCTCAGAAACCTGTAAACTGACAATCTTGAGCATTGAAGTCCTAACATAAGTTTTTATGCATATAACTTCTAACACATTAAAAACTGTCTCACTGCATTGCAGAAATCATTTTATTTCATAAGACATAAGCATCTTTCAGTTTGGCAAGATTTGCACTGAATATTGAATGAAACAGCTCTATCTCACAGAGAGACAAGCTTTTGAACAGATTTGGGCTTGATTTCACTTTATTTGAACAGAAGCACTATTTCAACATAACTGGTCTCAGAAACCTGTAAACTGACAATCTTGAGCATTGAAGTCCTAACATAAGTTTTTGTGCATATAACTTCTAACACATTAAAAACTGTTTTACAGCATTGCAAAAACATTGTATTTCATAAGGCATAAGCATCTTTCAGTTTGGCAAGATTTGCACTGAATATTGAATGAAGCAGCTCTATCGCACAGAGAGACAAGGTTTTGAGCAGATTTGGGCTAGATTTCACTTCATTTGAACAGAAGCACTATTTCAACATAACTCGTCTCAGAAACCTGTAAACTGACAATCTTGAGCATTGAAGTCCTAACCTAAGTTTTTGTGCATATAACTTCTAACACATTAAAAACTGTCTCACTGCATTGCAGAAATCATTTTATTTCATAAGACATAAACATCTTTCAGTTTGGCAAGATTGCACTAAATATTGAATAAGCAGCTCTATCGCACAGAGAGACAAGCTTTTGAGCAGATTTGGGCTAGATTTCACTTCATTTGAACAGAAGCACTATTTCAACATTACTGGTCTCAGAAACCTGTAAACTGACAATCTTGAGCATTGAAGTCCTAACAAATGTTTTTGTGCATATAACTTCTAACACATTAAAAGCTGTCTCACTAAATTGCAGAAATCATTTTATTTCATAAGACATAAGCATCTTTCAGTTTTGCAAGATTTGCACTGAACATTGAATAAAGCAGCTTTCTCTCATAGAGAGACAAGCTTTTGAGCAGATTTGGGCTAGATTTCACTTCATTTGAACAGAAGCACTATTTCAACATTGCTGGTCTCAGAAAGCTGTAAACTGACAATCTTGAGCATTGAAGTCCTAACATAAGGTTTTGTGCTTATAACTTCTAACACATTAAAAACTGTCTTGCATCATAGCAAAAACATTGTATTTCATAAGACATAAGCATCTTTCAGTTTGGCAAGATTTGCACTGAATATTGAATGAAGCAGCTTTCTCTTATAGAGAGACAAGCTTTTGAGCAGATTTGGGCTAGATTTCACTTCATTTGAACAGAAGCACTATTTCAACATAACTGGTCTCAGAAACCTGTAAACTGACAATCTTGAGCATTGAAGTCCTAACATAAGTTTTTATGCATATAACTTCTAACACATTAAAAACTGCCTCACTGCATTGCAGAAATCATTTTATTTCATAAGACATAAGCATCTTTTAGTTTGGCAAGATTTGCACTGAATATTGAATGAAGCAGCTCTATCTCACAGAGAGACAAGCTTTTGAGCAGATTTGGGCTAGATTTCACTTCATTTGAACAGAAGCACTATTTCAACATTACTGGTCTCAGAAACCTGTAAACTGACAATCTTGAGCATTGAAGTCCTAACATAAGTTTTTATGCATATAACTTCTAACACATTAAATACTGTCTCACTGCATTGCAGAAATCATTTTATTTCATAAGACATAAGCATCTTTCAGTTTTGCAAGATTTGCACTGAATATTGAATAAAGCAGCTTTCTCTCATAGAGAGACAAGCTTTTGAGCAGAATAGGGCTAGATTTCACTTCATTTGAACAGAAGCACTATTTTAACATTACTGGTCTCAGAAACCTGTAAACTGACAATCTTGAGCATTGAAGTCCCAACATAAGTTTTTGTGCATATAACTTCTAACACATTAAAAACTGTCTTACAGCATTGCAAAAACATTGTATTTCATAAGGCATAAGCATCTTTCAGTTTGGCAAGATTTGCACTGAATATTGAATGAAGCAGCTTTCTCTCATAGAGAGACAAGCTTTTGAGCAGATTTGGGCTAGATTTCACTTCATTTGAACAGAAGCAATATTTCAATATTACTGGTCTCAGAAACCTGTAAACTGAGAATGTTGAGCATTGAAGTCCTAACATAAGGTTTTGTGCATATAACTTCTAACACATTAAAAACTGTCTTACATCATTGCAAAAACATTGTATTTCATAAGACATAAGCATCTTTCAGTTTAGCAAGATTTGCACTGAATATTGAATGAAACAGCTCTATCTCACAGAGAGACAAGCTTTTGAACAGATTTGGGCTAGATTTCACTTCATTTGAACAGAAGCACTATTTCAACATAACTGGTCTCAGAAACCTGTAAACTGACAATCTTGAGCATTGAAGTCCTAACAAATGTTTTTGTGCATATAACTTCTAACACATTAAAAGCTGTCTCACTAAATTGCAGAAATCATTTTATTTCATAAGACATAAGCATTTTTCAGTTTTGCAAGATTTGCACTTAATATTGAATAAAGCAGCTTTCTCTCATAGAGAGACAAGCTTTTGAGCAGATTTGGGCTAGATTTCACTTCATTTGAACAGAAGCACTATTTCAACATTGCTGGTCTCAGAAACCTGTAAACTGACAATCTTGAGCATTGAAGTCCTAACATATGTTTTTGTGCATATAACTTCTAACACATTAAAAACTGTCTTTAAGCATTGCAAAAACATTGTATTTCATAAGGCATAAGCATCTTTCAGTTTGGCAAGATTTGCACTGAATATTGAATAAAGCAGCTTTCTCTCATAGAGAGACAAGCTTTTGAGCAGATTTGGGCTAGATTTCACTTCATTTGAACAGAAGCACTATTTCAACATAACTGGTCTCAGAAACCTGTAAACTGACAATCTTGAGCATTGAAGTCCTAACATAAGGTTTTGTGCATATAACTTCTAACACATTAAAAGCTGTCTCACTGTATTGCAGAAATCATTTTATTTCATAAGACATAAGCATCTTTCAGTTTTGCAAGATTTGCACTGAATATTGAATAAAGCAGCTTTCTCTCATAGAGAGACAAGCTTTTGAGCAGAATAGGGCTAGATTTCACTTCATTTGAACAGAAGCACTATTTTAACATTACTGGTCTCAGAAACCTGTAAACTGACAATCTTGAGCATTGAAGTCCCAACATAAGTTTTTGTGCATATAACTTCTAACACATTAAAAACTGTCTTACAGCATTGCAAAAACATTGTATTTCATAAGGCATAAGCATCTTTCAGTTTGGCAAGATTTGCACTGAATATTGAATGAAGCAGCTTTCTCTCATAGAGAGACAAGCTTTTGAGCAGATTTGGGCTAGATTTCACTTCATTTGAACAGAAGCAATATTTCAATATTACTGGTCTCAGAAACCTGTAAACTGAGAATGTTGAGCATTGAAGTCCTAACATAAGGTTTTGTGCATATAACTTCTAACACATTAAAAACTGTCTTACATCATTGCAAAAACATTGTATTTCATAAGACATAAGCATCTTTCAGTTTAGCAAGATTTGCACTGAATATTGAATGAAACAGCTCTATCTCACAGAGAGACAAGCTTTTGAACAGATTTGGGCTAGATTTCACTTCATTTGAACAGAAGCACTATTTCAACATAACTGGTCTCAGAAACCTGTAAACTGACAATCTTGAGCATTGAAGTCCTAACATAAGTTTTTGTGCATATAACTTCTAACACATTAAAAACTGTCTTACAGCATTGCAAAAAACATTGTATTCCATAAGGTATAAGCATCTTTCAGTTTGGCAAGATTTGCACTGAATATTGAATGAAGCAGCTTTCTCTCATAGAGAGACAAGCTTTTGAGCAGATTTGGGCTAGATTTCACTTCATTTGAACAGAAGAAATATTTCAACATTGCTGGTCTCAGAAACCTGTAAACTGACAATCTTGAGCATTGAAGTCCTAACATAAGGTTTTGTGCTTATAACTTCTAACACATTAAAAACTGTCTTGCATCATTGCAAAAACATTGTATTTCATAAGACATAAGCATCTTTCAGTTTGGCAAGATTTGCACTGAATATTGAATGAAACAGCTCTATCTCACAGAGATTTCACTTCATTTGAACAGAAGCACTATTTCAACATTGCTGGTCTCCGAAACCTGTAAACTGACAATCTTGAGCATTGAAGTCCTAACATATGTTTTTGTGCATATAACTTCTAACACATTAAAAACTGTCTTTAAGCATTGCAAAAACATTGTATTTCATAAGGCACAAGCATCTTCAGTTTGGCAAGATTTGCACTGAATATTGAATAAAGCAGCTTTCTCTCATAGAGAGACAAGCTTTTGAGCAGATTTGGGCTAGATTTCACTTCATTTGAACAGAAGCACTATTTCAACATAACTGGTCTCAGAAACCTGTAAACTGACAATCTTGAGCATTGAAGTCCTAACATAAGTTTTTGTGCATAAAACTTCTAACACATTAAAAACTGTCTCACTGCATTGCAGAAATCATTTTATTTCATAAGACATAAGCATCTTTCAGTTTTGCAAGATTTGCACTGAATATTGAATGAAACAGCTCTATCTCACAGAGAGACAAGCTTTTGAGCAGAATAGGGCTAGATTTCACTTCATTTGAACAGAAGCACTATTTTAACATTACTGGTCTCAGAAACCTGTAAACTGACAATCTTGAGCATTGAAGTCCCAACATAAGTTTTTGTGCATATAACTTCTAACAAATTAAAAACTGTCTTACAGCATTGCAAAAACATTGTATTTCATAAGGCATAAGCATCTTTCAGTTTGGCAAGATTTGCACTGAATATTGAATGAAGCAGCTTTCTCTCATAGAGAGACAAGCTTTTGAGCAGATTTGGGCTAGATTTCACTTCATTTGAACAGAAGCAATATTTCAATATTACTGGTCTCAGAAACCTGTAAACTGAGAATGTTGAGCATTGAAGTCCTAACATAAGGTTTTGTGCATATAACTTCTAACACATTAAAAACTGTCTTACATCATTGCAAAAACATTGTATTTCATAAGACATAAGCATCTTTCAGTTTAGCAAGATTTGCACTGAATATTGAATGAAACAGCTCTATCTCACAGAGAGACAAGCTTTTGAACAGATTTGGGCTAGATTTCACTTCATTTGAACAGAAGCACTATTTCAACATAACTGGTCTCAGAAACCTGTAAACTGACAATCTTGAGCATTGAAGTCCTAACAAATGTTTTTGTGCATATAACTTCTAACACATTAAAAGCTGTCTCACTAAATTGCAGAAATCATTTTATTTCATAAGACATAAGCATCTTTCAGTTTTGCAAGATTTGCACTTAATATTGAATAAAGCAGCTTTCTCTCATAGAGAGACAAGCTTTTGAGCAGATTTGGGCTAGATTTCACTTCATTTGAACAGAAGCACTATTTCAACATTGCTGGTCTCAGAAACCTGTAAACTGACAATCTTGAGCATTGAAGTCCTAACATATGTTTTTGTGCATATAACTTCTAACACATTAAAAACTGTCTTTAAGCATTGCAAAAACATTGTATTTCATAAGGCATAAGCATCTTTCAGTTTGGCAAGATTTGCACTGAATATTGAATAAAGCAGCTTTCTCTCATAGAGAGACAAGCTTTTGAGCAGATTTGGGCTAGATTTCCTTCATTTGAACAGAAGCACTATTTCAACATAACTGGTCTCAGAAACCTGTAAACTGACAATCTTGAGCATTGAAGTCCTAACATAAGGTTTTGTGCATATAACTTCTAACACATTAAAAGCTGTCTCACTGCATTGCAGAAATCATTTTATTTCATAAGACATAAGCATCTTTCAGTTTTGCAAGATTTGCACTGAATATTGAATAAAGCAGCTTTCTCTCATAGAGAGACAAGCTTTTGAGCAGAATAGGGCTAGATTTCACTTCATTTGAACAGAAGCACTATTTTAACATTACTGGTCTCAGAAACCTGTAAACTGACAATCTTGAGCATTGAAGTCCCAACATAAGTTTTTGTGCATATAACTTCTAACACATTAAAAACTGTCTTACAGCATTGCAAAAACATTGTATTTCATAAGGCATAAGCATCTTTCAGTTTGGCAAGATTTGCACTGAATATTGAATGAAGCAGCTTTCTCTCATAGAGAGACAAGCTTTTGAGCAGATTTGGGCTAGATTTCACTTCATTTGAACAGAAGCAATATTTCAATATTACTGGTCTCAGAAACCTGTAAACTGAGAATGTTGAGCATTGAAGTCCTAACATAAGGTTTTGTGCATATAACTTCTAACACATTAAAAACTGTCTTACATCATTGCAAAAACATTGTATTTCATAAGACATAAGCATCTTTCAGTTTAGCAAGATTTGCACTGAATATTGAATGAAACAGCTCTATCTCACAGAGAGACAAGCTTTTGAACAGATTTGGGCTAGATTTCACTTCATTTGAACAGAAGCACTATTTCAACATAACTGGTCTCAGAAACCTGTAAACTGACAATCTTGAGCATTGAAGTCCTAACATAAGTTTTTGTGCATATAACTTCTAACACATTAAAAACTGTCTTACAGCATTGCAAAAAACATTGTATTCCATAAGGTATAAGCATCTTTCAGTTTGGCAAGATTTGCACTGAATATTGAATGAAGCAGCTTTCTCTCATAGAGAGACAAGCTTTTGAGCAGATTTGGGCTAGATTTCACTTCATTTGAACAGAAGAAATATTTCAACATTGCTGGTCTCAGAAACCTGTAAACTGACAATCTTGAGCATTGAAGTCCTAACATAAGGTTTTGTGCTTATAACTTCTAACACATTAAAAACTGTCTTGCATCATTGCAAAAACATTGTATTTCATAAGACATAAGCATCTTTCAGTTTGGCAAGATTTGCACTGAATATTGAATGAAACAGCTCTATCTCACAGAGATTTCACTTCATTTGAACAGAAGCACTATTTCAACATTGCTGGTCTCCGAAACCTGTAAACTGACAATCTTGAGCATTGAAGTCCTAACATATGTTTTTGTGCATATAACTTCTAACACATTAAAAACTGTCTTTAAGCATTGCAAAAACATTGTATTTCATAAGGCACAAGCATCTTCAGTTTGGCAAGATTTGCACTGAATATTGAATAAAGCAGCTTTCTCTCATAGAGAGACAAGCTTTTGAGCAGATTTGGGCTAGATTTCACTTCATTTGAATAGAAGCACTATTTCAACATAACTGGTCTCAGAAACCTGTAAACTGACAATCTTGAGCATTGAAGTCCTAACATAAGTTTTTGTGCATAAAACTTCTAACACATTAAAAACTGTCTCACTGCATTGCAGAAATCATTTTATTTCATAAGACATAAGCATCTTTCAGTTTTGCAAGATTTGCACTGAATATTGAATAAAGCAGCTTTCTCTCATAGAGAGACAAGCTTTTGAACAGATTTGGGCTAGATTTCACTTCATTTGAACAGAAGCACTATTTCAACATTGCTGGTCTCAGAAACCTGTAAACTGACAATCTTGAGCATTGAAGTCCTAACATATGTTTTTGTGCATATAACTTCTAACACATTAAAAACTGTCTTTAAGCATTGCAAAAACATTGTATTTCATAAGGCATAAGCATCTTTCAGTTTGGCAAGATTTGCACTGAATATTGAATGAAGCAGCTTTCTCTTATAGAGAGACAAGCTTTTGAGCAGATTTGGGCTAGATTTCACTTCATTTGAACAGAAGCACTATTTCAACATAACTGGTCTCAGAAACCTGTAAACTGACAATCTTGAGCATTGAAGTCCTAACATAAGTTTTTATGCATATAACTTCTAACACATTAAAAACTGTCTCACTGCATTGCAGAAATCATTTTATTTCATAAGACATAAGCATCTTTTAGTTTGGCAAGATTTGCACTGAATATTGAATGAAGCAGCTCTATCTCACAGAGAGACAAGCTTTTGAGCAGATTTGGGCTAGATTTCACTTCATTTGAACAGAAGCACTATTTCAACATTACTGGTCTCAGAAACCTGTAAACTGACAATCTTGAGCATTGAAGTCCTAACATAAGTTTTTATGCATATAACTTCTAACACATTAAATACTGTCTCACTGCATTGCAGAAATCATTTTATTTCATAAGACATAAGCATCTTTCAGTTTTGCAAGATTTGCACTGAATATTGAATAAAGCAGCTTTCTCTCATAGAGAGACAAGCTTTTGAGCAGAATAGGGCTAGATTTCACTTCATTTAAACAGAAGAACTATTTTAACATTACTGGTCTCAGAAACCTGTAAACTGACAATCTTGAGCATTGAAGTCCCAACATAAGGTTTTGTGCATATAACTTCTAACACATTAAAAACTGTCTTACATCATTGCAAAAACATTGTATTTCATAAGACATAAGCATCTTTCAGTTTAGCAAGATTTGCACTGAATATTGAATGAAACAGCTCTATCTCACAGAGAGACAAGCTTTTGAACAGATTTGGGCTAGATTTCACTTCATTTGAACAGAAGCACTATTTCAACATAACTGGTCTCAGAAACCTGTAAACTGACAATCTTGAGCATTGAAGTCCTAACAAATGTTTTTGTGCATATAACTTCTAACACATTAAAAGCTGTCTCACTAAATTGCAGAAATAATTTTATTTCATAAGACATAAGCATTTTTCAGTTTTGCAAGATTTGCACTTAATATTGAATAAAGCAGCTTTCTCTCATAGAGAGACAAGCTTTTGAGCAGATTTGGGCTAGATTTCACTTCATTTGAACAGAAGCACTATTTCAACATTGCTGGTCTCAGAAACCTGTAAACTGACAATCTTGAGCATTGAAGTCCTAACATATGTTTTTGTGCATATAACTTCTAACACATTAAAAACTGTCTTTAAGCATTGCAAAAACATTGTATTTCATAAGGCATAAGCATCTTTCAGTTTGGCAAGATTTGCACTGAATATTGAATAAAGCAGCTTTCTCTCATAGAGAGACAAGCTTTTGAGCAGATTTGGGCTAGATTTCACTTCATTTGAACAGAAGCACTATTTCAACATAACTGGTCTCAGAAACCTGTAAACTGACAATCTTGAGCATTGAAGTCCTAACATAAGGTTTTGTGCATATAACTTCTAACACATTAAAAGCTGTCTCACTGTATTGCAGAAATCATTTTATTTCATAAGACATAAGCATCTTTCAGTTTTGCAAGATTTGCACTGAATATTGAATAAAGCAGCTTTCTCTCATAGAGAGACAAGCTTTTGAGCAGAATAGGGCTAGATTTCACTTCATTTGAACAGAAGCACTATTTTAACATTACTGGTCTCAGAAACCTGTAAACTGACAATCTTGAGCATTGAAGTCCCAACATAAGTTTTTGTGCATATAACTTCTAACACATTAAAAACTGTCTTACAGCATTGCAAAAACATTGTATTTCATAAGGCATAAGCATCTTTCAGTTTGGCAAGATTTGCACTGAATATTGAATGAAGCAGCTTTCTCTCATAGAGAGACAAGCTTTTGAGCAGATTTGGGCTAGATTTCACTTCATTTGAACAGAAGCAATATTTCAATATTACTGGTCTCAGAAACCTGTAAACTGAGAATGTTGAGCATTGAAGTCCTAACATAAGGTTTTGTGCATATAACTTCTAACACATTAAAAACTGTCTTACATCATTGCAAAAACATTGTATTTCATAAGACATAAGCATCTTTCAGTTTAGCAAGATTTGCACTGAATATTGAATGAAACAGCTCTATCTCACAGAGAGACAAGCTTTTGAACAGATTTGGGCTAGATTTCACTTCATTTGAACAGAAGCACTATTTCAACATAACTGGTCTCAGAAACCTGTAAACTGACAATCTTGAGCATTGAAGTCCTAACATAAGTTTTTGTGCATATAACTTCTAACACATTAAAAACTGTCTTACAGCATTGCAAAAAACATTGTATTCCATAAGGTATAAGCATCTTTCAGTTTGGCAAGATTTGCACTGAATATTGAATGAAGCAGCTTTCTCTCATAGAGAGACAAGCTTTTGAGCAGATTTGGGCTAGATTTCACTTCATTTGAACAGAAGAAATATTTCAACATTGCTGGTCTCAGAAACCTGTAAACTGACAATCTTGAGCATTGAAGTCCTAACATAAGGTTTTGTGCTTATAACTTCTAACACATTAAAAACTGTCTTGCATCATTGCAAAAACATTGTATTTCATAAGACATAAGCATCTTTCAGTTTGGCAAGATTTGCACTGAATATTGAATGAAACAGCTCTATCTCACAGAGATTTCACTTCATTTGAACAGAAGCACTATTTCAACATTGCTGGTCTCCGAAACCTGTAAACTGACAATCTTGAGCATTGAAGTCCTAACATATGTTTTTGTGCATATAACTTCTAACACATTAAAAACTGTCTTTAAGCATTGCAAAAACATTGTATTTCATAAGGCACAAGCATCTTCAGTTTGGCAAGATTTGCACTGAATATTGAATAAAGCAGCTTTCTCTCATAGAGAGACAAGCTTTTGAGCAGATTTGGGCTAGATTTCACTTCATTTGAACAGAAGCACTATTTCAACATAACTGGTCTCAGAAACCTGTAAACTGACAATCTTGAGCATTGAAGTCCTAACATAAGTTTTTGTGCATAAAACTTCTAACACATTAAAAACTGTCTCACTGCATTGCAGAAATCATTTTATTTCATAAGACATAAGCATCTTTCAGTTTTGCAAGATTTGCACTGAATATTGAATGAAACAGCTCTATCTCACAGAGAGACAAGCTTTTGAGCAGAATAGGGCTAGATTTCACTTCATTTGAACAGAAGCACTATTTTAACATTACTGGTCTCAGAAACCTGTAAACTGACAATCTTGAGCATTGAAGTCCCAACATAAGTTTTTGTGCATATAACTTCTAACAAATTAAAAACTGTCTTACAGCATTGCAAAAACATTGTATTTCATAAGGCATAAGCATCTTTCAGTTTGGCAAGATTTGCACTGAATATTGAATGAAGCAGCTTTCTCTCATAGAGAGACAAGCTTTTGAGCAGATTTGGGCTAGATTTCACTTCATTTGAACAGAAGCAATATTTCAATATTACTGGTCTCAGAAACCTGTAAACTGAGAATGTTGAGCATTGAAGTCCTAACATAAGGTTTTGTGCATATAACTTCTAACACATTAAAAACTGTCTTACATCATTGCAAAAACATTGTATTTCATAAGACATAAGCATCTTTCAGTTTAGCAAGATTTGCACTGAATATTGAATGAAACAGCTCTATCTCACAGAGAGACAAGCTTTTGAACAGATTTGGGCTAGATTTCACTTCATTTGAACAGAAGCACTATTTCAACATAACTGGTCTCAGAAACCTGTAAACTGACAATCTTGAGCATTGAAGTCCTAACAAATGTTTTTGTGCATATAACTTCTAACACATTAAAAGCTGTCTCACTAAATTGCAGAAATCATTTTATTTCATAAGACATAAGCATCTTTCAGTTTTGCAAGATTTGCACTTAATATTGAATAAAGCAGCTTTCTCTCATAGAGAGACAAGCTTTTGAGCAGATTTGGGCTAGATTTCACTTCATTTGAACAGAAGCACTATTTCAACATTGCTGGTCTCAGAAACCTGTAAACTGACAATCTTGAGCATTGAAGTCCTAACATATGTTTTTGTGCATATAACTTCTAACACATTAAAAACTGTCTTTAAGCATTGCAAAAACATTGTATTTCATAAGGCATAAGCATCTTTCAGTTTGGCAAGATTTGCACTGAATATTGAATAAAGCAGCTTTCTCTCATAGAGAGACAAGCTTTTGAGCAGATTTGGGCTAGATTTCCTTCATTTGAACAGAAGCACTATTTCAACATAACTGGTCTCAGAAACCTGTAAACTGACAATCTTGAGCATTGAAGTCCTAACATAAGGTTTTGTGCATATAACTTCTAACACATTAAAAGCTGTCTCACTGCATTGCAGAAATCATTTTATTTCATAAGACATAAGCATCTTTCAGTTTTGCAAGATTTGCACTGAATATTGAATAAAGCAGCTTTCTCTCATAGAGAGACAAGCTTTTGAGCAGAATAGGGCTAGATTTCACTTCATTTGAACAGAAGCACTATTTTAACATTACTGGTCTCAGAAACCTGTAAACTGACAATCTTGAGCATTGAAGTCCCAACATAAGTTTTTGTGCATATAACTTCTAACACATTAAAAACTGTCTTACAGCATTGCAAAAACATTGTATTTCATAAGGCATAAGCATCTTTCAGTTTGGCAAGATTTGCACTGAATATTGAATGAAGCAGCTTTCTCTCATAGAGAGACAAGCTTTTGAGCAGATTTGGGCTAGATTTCACTTCATTTGAACAGAAGCAATATTTCAATATTACTGGTCTCAGAAACCTGTAAACTGAGAATGTTGAGCATTGAAGTCCTAACATAAGGTTTTGTGCATATAACTTCTAACACATTAAAAACTGTCTTACATCATTGCAAAAACATTGTATTTCATAAGACATAAGCATCTTTCAGTTTAGCAAGATTTGCACTGAATATTGAATGAAACAGCTCTATCTCACAGAGAGACAAGCTTTTGAACAGATTTGGGCTAGATTTCACTTCATTTGAACAGAAGCACTATTTCAACATAACTGGTCTCAGAAACCTGTAAACTGACAATCTTGAGCATTGAAGTCC
The DNA here is from genome assembly GCF_963082965.1 of Carassius carassius. Lineage (NCBI taxonomy): Eukaryota > Metazoa > Chordata > Actinopteri > Cypriniformes > Cyprinidae > Carassius > Carassius carassius. The sequence goes on from NC_081799.1 coordinate 1,941,040, forward strand.
TAACATAAGTTTTTGTGCATATAACTTCTAACACATTAAAAACTGTCTTACAGCATTGCAAAAAACATTGTATTCCATAAGGTATAAGCATCTTTCAGTTTGGCAAGATTTGCACTGAATATTGAATGAAGCAGCTTTCTCTCATAGAGAGACAAGCTTTTGAGCAGATTTGGGCTAGATTTCACTTCATTTGAACAGAAGAAATATTTCAACATTGCTGGTCTCAGAAACCTGTAAACTGACAATCTTGAGCATTGAAGTCCTAACATAAGGTTTTGTGCTTATAACTTCTAACACATTAAAAACTGTCTTGCATCATTGCAAAAACATTGTATTTCATAAGACATAAGCATCTTTCAGTTTGGCAAGATTTGCACTGAATATTGAATGAAACAGCTCTATCTCACAGAGATTTCACTTCATTTGAACAGAAGCACTATTTCAACATTGCTGGTCTCCGAAACCTGTAAACTGACAATCTTGAGCATTGAAGTCCTAACATATGTTTTTGTGCATATAACTTCTAACACATTAAAAACTGTCTTTAAGCATTGCAAAAACATTGTATTTCATAAGGCACAAGCATCTTCAGTTTGGCAAGATTTGCACTGAATATTGAATAAAGCAGCTTTCTCTCATAGAGAGACAAGCTTTTGAGCAGATTTGGGCTAGATTTCACTTCATTTGAACAGAAGCACTATTTCAACATAACTGGTCTCAGAAACCTGTAAACTGACAATCTTGAGCATTGAAGTCCTAACATAAGTTTTTGTGCATAAAACTTCTAACACATTAAAAACTGTCTCACTGCATTGCAGAAATCATTTTATTTCATAAGACATAAGCATCTTTCAGTTTTGCAAGATTTGCACTGAATATTGAATAAAGCAGCTTTCTCTCATAGAGAGACAAGCTTTTGAACAGATTTGGGCTAGATTTCACTTCATTTGAACAGAAGCACTATTTCAACATTGCTGGTCTCAGAAACCTGTAAACTGACAATCTTGAGCATTGAAGTCCTAACATATGTTTTTGTGCATATAACTTCTAACACATTAAAAACTGTCTTTAAGCATTGCAAAAACATTGTATTTCATAAGGCATAAGCATCTTTCAGTTTGGCAAGATTTGCACTGAATATTGAATGAAGCAGCTTTCTCTTATAGAGAGACAAGCTTTTGAGCAGATTTGGGCTAGATTTCACTTCATTTGAACAGAAGCACTATTTCAACATAACTGGTCTCAGAAACCTGTAAACTGACAATCTTGAGCATTGAAGTCCTAACATAAGTTTTTATGCATATAACTTCTAACACATTAAAATCTGTCTCACTGCATTGCAGAAATCATTTTATTTCATAAGACATAAGCATCTTTTAGTTTGGCAAGATTTGCACTGAATATTGAATGAAGCAGCTCTATCTCACAGAGAGACAAGCTTTTGAGCAGATTTGGGCTAGATTTCACTTCATTTGAACAGAAGCACTATTTCAACATTACTGGTCTCAGAAACCTGTAAACTGACAATCTTGAGCATTGAAGTCCTAACATAAGTTTTTATGCATATAACTTCTAACACATTAAATACTGTCTCACTGCATTGCAGAAATCATTTTATTTCATAAGACATAAGCATCTTTCAGTTTTGCAAGATTTGCACTGAATATTGAATAAAGCAGCTTTCTCTCATAGAGAGACAAGCTTTTGAGCAGAATAGGGCTAGATTTCACTTCATTTAAACAGAAGAACTATTTTAACATTACTGGTCTCAGAAACCTGTAAACTGACAATCTTGAGCATTGAAGTCCCAACATAAGTTTTTGTGCATATAACTTCTAACACATTAAAAACTGTCTTACAGCATTGCAAAAACATTGTATTTCATAAGGCATAAGCATCTTTCAGTTTGACAAGATTTGCACTGAATATTGAATGAAGCAGCTTTCTCTCATAGAGAGACAAGCTTTTGAGCAGATTTGGGCTAGATTTCACTTCATTTGAACAGAAGCAATATTTCAATATTACTGGTCTCAGAAACCTGTAAACTGAGAATGTTGAGCATTGAAGTCCTAACATAAGGTTTTGTGCATATAACTTCTAACACATTAAAAACTGTCTTACATCATTGCAAAAACATTGTATTTCATAAGACATAAGCATCTTTCAGTTTAGCAAGATTTGCACTGAATATTGAATGAAACAGCTCTATCTCACAGAGAGACAAGCTTTTGAACAGATTTGGGCTAGATTTCACTTCATTTGAACAGAAGCACTATTTCAACATAACTGGTCTCAGAAACCTGTAAACTGACAATCTTGAGCATTGAAGTCCTAACATAAGTTTTTGTGCATATAACTTCTAACACATTAAAAACTGTCTTACAGCATTGCAAAAAACATTGTATTCCATAAGGTATAAGCATCTTTCAGTTTGGCAAGATTTGCACTGAATATTGAATGAAGCAGCTTTCTCTCATAGAGAGACAAGCTTTTGAGCAGATTTGGGCTAGATTTCACTTCATTTGAACAGAAGAAATATTTCAACATTGCTGGTCTCAGAAACCTGTAAACTGACAATCTTGAGCATTGAAGTCCTAACATAAGGTTTTGTGCTTATAACTTCTAACACATTAAAAACTGTCTTGCATCATTGCAAAAACATTGTATTTCATAAGATATAAGCATCTTTCAGTTTGGCAAAATTTGCACTGAATATTGAATGAAACAGCTCTATCTCACAGAGATTTCACTTCATTTGAACAGAAGCACTATTTCAACATTGCTGGTCTCCGAAACCTGTAAACTGACAATCTTGAGCATTGAAGTCCTAACATATGTTTTTGTGCATATAACTTCTAACACATTAAAAACTGTCTTTAAGCATTGCAAAAACATTGTATTTCATAAGGCACAAGCATCTTCAGTTTGGCAAGATTTGCACTGAATATTGAATAAAGCAGCTTTCTCTCATAGAGAGACAAGCTTTTGAGCAGATTTGGGCTAGATTTCACTTCATTTGAACAGAAGCACTATTTCAACATAACTGGTCTCAGAAACCTGTAAACTGACAATCTTGAGCATTGAAGTCCTAACATAAGTTTTTGTGCATAAAACTTCTAACACATTAAAAACTGTCTCACTGCATTGCAGAAATCATTTTATTTCATAAGACATAAGCATCTTTCAGTTTTGCAAGATTTGCACTGAATATTGAATAAAGCAGCTTTCTCTCATAGAGAGACAAGCTTTTGAACAGATTTGGGCTAGATTTCACTTCATTTGAACAGAAGCACTATTTCAACATTGCTGGTCTCAGAAACCTGTAAACTGACAATCTTGAGCATTGAAGTCCTAACATATGTTTTTGTGCATATAACTTCTAACACATTAAAAACTGTCTTTAAGCATTGCAAAAACATTGTATTTCATAAGGCATAAGCATCTTTCAGTTTGGCAAGATTTGCACTGAATATTGAATGAAGCAGCTTTCTCTTATAGAGAGACAAGCTTTTGAGCAGATTTGGGCTAGATTTCACTTCATTTGAACAGAAGCACTATTTCAACATAACTGGTCTCAGAAACCTGTAAACTGACAATCTTGAGCATTGAAGTCCTAACATAAGTTTTTATGCATATAACTTCTAACACATTAAAAACTCTCACTGCATTGCAGAAATCATTTTATTTCATAAGACATAAGCATCTTTCAGTTTGGCAAGATTTGCACTGAATATTGAATGAAACAGCTCTATCTCACAGAGAGACAAGGTTTTGAGCAGATTTGGGCTAGATTTCACTTCATTTGAACAGAAGCACTATTTCAACATAACTCGTCTCAGAAACCTGTAAACTGACAATCTTGAGCATTGAAGTCCTAACATAAATTTTTGTGCATATAACTTCTAACACATTAAAAACTCTCACTGCATTGCAGAAATCATTTTATTTCATAAGACATAAACATCTTTCAGTTTGGCAAGATTGCACTGAATATTGAATAAGCAGCTCTATCGCACAGAGAGACAAGCTTTTGAGCAGATTTGGGCTAGATTTCACTTCATTTGAACAGAAGCACTATTTCAACATTACTGGTCTCAGAAACCTGTAAACTGACAATCTTGAGCATTGAAGTCCTAACAAATGTTTTTGTGCATATAACTTCTAACACATTAAAAGCTGTCTCACTAAATTGCAGAAATCATTTTATTTCATAAGACATAAGCATCTTTCAGTTTTGCAAGATTTGCACTGAACATTGAATAAAGCAGCTTTCTCTCATAGAGAGACAAGCTTTTGAGCAGATTTGGGCTAGATTTCACTTCATTTGAACAGAAGCACTATTTCAACATTGCTGGTCTCAGAAAGCTGTAAACTGACAATCTTGAGAATTGAAGTCCTAACATATGTTTTTGTGCATATAACTTCTAACACATTAAAAACTGTCTTTAAGCATTGCAAAAACATTGTATTTCATAAGGCATAAGCATCTTTCAGTTTGGCAAGATTTGCACTGAATATTGAATGAAGCAGCTTTCTCTTATAGAGAGACAAGCTTTTGAGCAGATTTGGGCTAGATTTCACTTCATTTGAACAGAAGCAATATTTCAACATAACTGGTCTCAGAAACCTGTAAACTGACAATCTTGAGCATTGAAGTCCTAACATAAGTTTTTATGCATATAACTTCTAACACATTAAAAACTGTCTCACTGCATTGCAAAAATCATTTTATTTCATAAGACATAAGCATCTTTTAGTTTGGCAAGATTTGCACTGAATATTGAATGAAGCAGCTCTATCTCACAGAGAGACAAGCTTTTGAACAGAGTTGGGCTTGATTTCACTTTATTTGAACAGAAGCACTATTTCAACATAACTGGTCTCAGAAACCTGTAAACTGACAATCTTGAGCATTGAAGTCCTAACAAATGTTTTTGTGCATATAACTTCTAACACATTAAAAGCTGTCTCACTAAATTGCAGAAATCATTTTATTTCATAAGACATAAGCATCTTTCAGTTTTGCAAGATTTGCACTGAACATTGAATAAAGCAGCTTTCTCTCATAGAGAGACAAGCTTTTGAGCAGATTTGGGCTAGATTTCACTTCATTTGAACAGAAGCACTATTTCAACATTGCTGGTCTCAGAAAGCTGTAAACTGACAATCTTGAGCATTGAAGTCCTAACATATGTTTTTGTGCATATAACTTCTAACACATTAAAAACTGTCTTTAAGCATTGCAAAAACATTGTATTTCATAAGGCATAAGCATCTTTCAGTTTGGCAAGATTTGCACTGAATATTGAATGAAGCAGCTTTCTCTTATAGAGAGACAAGCTTTTGAGCAGATTTGGGCTAGATTTCACTTCATTTGAACAGAAGCACTATTTCAACATAACTGGTCTCAGAAACCTGTAAACTGACAATCTTGAGCATTGAAGTCCTAACATAAGTTTTTATGCATATAACTTCTAACACATTAAAAACTGTCTCACTGCATTGCAGAAATCATTTTATTTCATAAGACATAAGCATCTTTTAGTTTGGCAAGATTTGCACTGAATATTGAATGAAGCAGCTCTATCTCACAGAGAGACAAGCTTTTGAGCAGATTTGGGCTAGATTTCACTTCATTTGAACAGAAGCACTATTTCAACATTACTGGTCTCAGAAACCTGTAAACTGACAATCTTGAGCATTGAAGTCCTAACATAAGTTTTTATGCATATAACTTCTAACACATTAAATACTGTCTCACTGCATTGCAGAAATCATTTTATTTCATAAGACATAAGCATCTTTCAGTTTTGCAAGATTTGCACTGAATATTGAATAAAGCAGCTTTCTCCAATAGAGAGACAAGCTTTTGAGCAGAATAGGGCTAGATTTCACTTCATTTGAACAGAAGCACTATTTTAACATTACTGGTCTCAGAAACCTGTAAACTGACAATCTTGAGCATTGAAGTCCCAACATAAGTTTTTGTGCATATAACTTCTAACACATTAAAAACTGTCTTACAGCATTGCAAAAACATTGTATTTCATAAGGCATAAGCATCTTTCAGTTTGACAAGATTTGCACTGAATATTGAATGAAGCAGCTTTCTCTCATAGAGAGACAAGCTTTTGAGCAGATTTGGGCTAGATTTCACTTCATTTGAACAGAAGCAATATTTCAATATTACTGGTCTCAGAAACCTGTAAACTGAGAATGTTGAGCATTGAAGTCCTAACATAAGGTTTTGTGCATATAACTTCTAACACATTAAAAACTGTCTTACATCATTGCAAAAACATTGTATTTCATAAGACATAAGCATCTTTCAGTTTAGCAAGATTTGCACTGAATATTGAATGAAACAGCTCTATCTCACAGAGAGACAAGCTTTTGAACAGATTTGGGCTAGATTTCACTTCATTTGAACAGAAGCACTATTTCAACATAACTGGTCTCAGAAACCTGTAAACTGACAATCTTGAGCATTGAAGTCCTAACATAAGTTTTTGTGCATATAACTTCTAACACATTAAAAACTGTCTTACAGCATTGCAAAAAACATTGTATTCCATAAGGTATAAGCATCTTTCAGTTTGGCAAGATTTGCACTGAATATTGAATGAAGCAGCTTTCTCTCATAGAGAGACAAGCTTTTGAGCAGATTTGGGCTAGATTTCACTTCATTTGAACAGAAGAAATATTTCAACATTGCTGGTCTCAGAAACCTGTAAACTGACAATCTTGAGCATTGAAGTCCTAACATAAGGTTTTGTGCTTATAACTTCTAACACATTAAAAACTGTCTTGCATCATTGCAAAAACATTGTATTTCATAAGATATAAGCATCTTTCAGTTTGGCAAGATTTGCACTGAATATTGAATGAAACAGCTCTATCTCACAGAGATTTCACTTCATTTGAACAGAAGCACTATTTCAACATTGCTGGTCTCCGAAACCTGTAAACTGACAATCTTGAGCATTGAAGTCCTAACATATGTTTTTGTGCATATAACTTCTAACACATTAAAAACTGTCTTTAAGCATTGCAAAAACATTGTATTTCATAAGGCACAAGCATCTTCAGTTTGGCAAGATTTGCACTGAATATTGAATAAAGCAGCTTTCTCTCATAGAGAGACAAGCTTTTGAACAGATTTGGGCTAGATTTCACTTCATTTGAAGAGAAGCACTATTTCAACATTGCTGGTCTCAGAAACCTGTAAACTGACAATCTTGAGCATTGAAGTCCTAACATATGTTTTTGTGCATATAACTTCTAACACATTAAAAACTGTCTTTAAGCATTGCAAAAACATTGTATTTCATAAGGCATAAGCATCTTTCAGTTTGGCAAGATTTGCACTGAATATTGAATGAAGCAGCTTTCTCTTATAGAGAGACAAGCTTTTGAGCAGATTTGGGCTAGATTTCACTTCATTTGAACAGAAGCACTATTTCAACATAACTGGTCTCAGAAACCTGTAAACTGACAATCTTGAGCATTGAAGTCCTAACATAAGTTTTTATGCATATAACTTCTAACACATTAAAAACTGTCTCACTGCATTGCAGAAATCATTTTATTTCATAAGACATAAGCATCTTTTAGTTTGGCAAGATTTGCACTGAATATTGAACGAAGCAGCTCTATCTCACAGAGAGACAAGCTTTTGAGCAGATTTGGGCTAGATTTCACTTCATTTGAACAGAAGCACTATTTCAACATTACTGGTCTCAGAAACCTGTAAACTGACAATCTTGAGCATTGAAGTCCTAACATAAGTTTTTATGCATATAACTTCTAACACATTAAATACTGTCTCACTGCACTGCAGAAATCATTTTATTTCATAAGACATAAGCATCTTTCAGTTTTGCAAGATTTGCACTGAATATTGAATAAAGCAGCTTTCTCTCATAGAGAGACAAGCTTTTGAGCAGAATAGGGCTAGATTTCACTTCATTTGAACAGAAGCACTATTTTAACATTACTGGTCTCAGAAACCTGTAAACTGACAATCTTGAGCATTGAAGTCCTAACATAAGTTTTTATGCATATAACTTCTAACACATTAAAAACTCTCACTGCATTGCAGAAATCATTTTATTTCATAAGACATAAGCATCTTTCAGTTTGGCAAGATTTGCACTGAATATTGAATGAAACAGCTCTATCTCACAGAGAGACAAGCTTTTGAACAGATTTGGGCTTGATTTCACTTTATTTGAACATAAGCACTATTTCAACATAACTGGTCTCAGAAACCTGTAAACTGACAATCTTGAGCATTGAAGTCCTAACATAAGTTTTTGTGCATATAACTTCTAACACATTAAAAACTGTTTTACAGCATTGCAAAAACATTGTATTTCATAAGGCATAAGCATCTTTCAGTTTGGCAAGATTTGCACTGAATATTGAATGAAGCAGCTCTATCGCACAGAGAGACAAGCTTTTGAGCAGATTTGGGCTAGATTTCACTTCATTTGAACAGAAGCACTATTTCAACATTACTGGTCTCAGAAACCTGTAAACTGACAATCTTGAGCATTGAAGTCCTAACAAATGTTTTTGTGCATATAACTTCTAACACATTAAAAGCTGTCTCACTAAATTGCAGAAATCACTTTATTTCATAAGACATAAGCATCTTTCAGTTTTGCAAGATTTGCACTGAACATTGAATAAAGCAGCTTTCTCTCATAGAGAGACAAGCTTTTGAGCAGATTTGGGCTAGATTTCACTTCATTTGAACAGAAGCACTATTTCAACATTGCTGGTCTCAGAAAGCTGTAAACTGACAATCTTGAGCATTGAAGTCCTAACATATGTTTTTGTGCATATAACTTCTAACACATTAAAAACTGTCTTTAAGCATTGCAAAAACATTGTATTTCATAAGGCATAAGCATCTTTCAGTTTGGCAAGATTTGCACTGAATATTGAATGAAGCAGCTTTCTCTTATAGAGAGACAAGCTTTTGAGCAGATTTGGGCTAGATTTCACTTCATTTGAACAGAAGCACTATTTCAACATAACTGGTCTCAGAAACCTGTAAACTGACAATCTTGAGCATTGAAGTCCTAACATAAGTTTTTATGCATATAACTTCTAACACATTAAAAACTGTCTCACTGCATTGCAGAAATCATTTTATTTCATAAGACATAAGCATCTTTTAGTTTGGCAAGATTTGCACTGAATATTGAATGAAGCAGCACTATCTCACAGAGAGACAAGCTTTTGAACAGATTTGGGCTTGATTTCACTTTATTTGAACAGAAGCACTATTTCAACATTGCTGGTCTCAAAAAGCTGTAAACTGACAATCTTGAGCATTGAAGTCCTAACATATGTTTTTGTGCATATAACTTCTAACACATTAAAAACTGTCTTTAAGCATTGCAAAAACATTGTATTTCATAAGGCATAAGCATCTTTCAGTTTGGCAAGATTTGCACTGAATATTGAATGAAGCAGCTTTCTCTCATAGAGAGACAAGCTTTTGAGCAGATTTGGGCTAGATTTCACTTCATTTGAACAGAAGCACTATTTCAACATAACTGGTCTCAGAAACCTGTAAACTGAGAATGTTGAGCATTGAAGTCCTAACATAAGGTTTTGTGCATATAACTTCTAACACATTAAAAACTGTCTTACATCATTGCAAAAACATTGTATTTCATAAGACATAAGCATCTTTCAGTTTAGCAAGATTTGCACTGAATATTGAATGAAACAGCTCTATCTCACAGAGAGACAAGCTTTTGAACAGATTTGGGCTAGATTTCACTTCATTTGAACAGAAGCACTATTTCAACATAACTGGTCTCAGAAACCTGTAAACTGACAATCTTGAGCATTGAAGTCCTAACATAAGTTTTTGTGCATAAAACTTCTAACACATTAAAAACTGTCTCACTGCATTGCAGAAATCATTTTATTTCATAAGACATAAGCATCTTTCAGTTTTGCAAGATTTGCACTGAATATTGAATAAAGCAGCTTTCTCTCATAGAGAAACAAGCTTTTGAGCAGATTTGGGCTAGATTTCACTTCATTTGAATAGAAGCACTATTTCAACATTTCTGGTCTCCGAAACCTGTAAACTGACAATCTTGAGCATTGAAGTCCTAACATATGTTTTTGTGCATATAACTTCTAACACATTAAAAACTGTCTTTAAGCATTGCAAAAACATTGTATTTCATAAGGCACAAGCATCTTCAGTTTGGCAAGATTTGCACTGAATATTGAATAAAGCAGCTTTCTCTCATAGAGAGACAAGCTTTTGAGCAGATTTGGGCTAGATTTCACTTCATTTGAACAGAAGCACTATTTCAACATAACTGGTCTCAGAAACCTGTAAACTGACAATCTTGAGCATTGAAGTCCTAACATAAGTTTTTATGCATATAACTTCTAACACATTAAAAACTGTCTCACTGCATTGCAGAAATCATTTTATTTCATAAGACATAAGCATCTTTTAGTTTGGCAAGATTTGCACTGAATATTGAATGAAGCAGCTCTATCTCACAGAGAGACAAGCTTTTGAGCAGATTTGGGCTAGATTTCACTTCATTTGAACAGAAGCACTATTTCAACATTACTGGTCTCAGAAACCTGTAAACTGACAATCTTGAGCATTGAAGTCCTAACATAAGTTTTTATGCATATAACTTCTAACACATTAAATACTGTCTCACTGCATTGCAGAAATCATTTTATTTCATAAGACATAAGCATCTTTCAGTTTTGCAAGATTTGCACTGAATATTGAATAAAGCAGCTTTCTCTCATAGAGAGACAAGCTTATGAGCAGAATAGGGCTAGATTTCACTTCATTTGAACAGAAGCACTATTTTAACATTACTGGTCTCAGAAACCTGTAAACTGACAATCTTGAGCATTGAAGTCCCAACATAAGTTTTTGTGCATATAACTTCTAACACATTAAAAACTGTCTTACAGCATTGCAAAAACATTGTATGTCATAAGGCATAAGCATCTTTCAGTTTGGCAAGATTTGCACTGAATACTGAATGAAGCAGCTTTCTCTCATAGAGAGACAAGCTTTTGAGCAGATTTGGGCTAGATTTCACTTCATTTGAACAGAAGCAATATTTCAATATTACTGGTCTCAGAAACCTGTAAACTGAGAATGTTGAGCATTGAAGTCCTAACATAAGGTTTTGTGCATATAACTTCTAACACATTAAAAACTGTCTTACATCATTGCAAAAACATTGTATTTCATAAGACATAAGCATCTTTCAGTTTAGCAAGATTTGCACTGAATATTGAATGAAACAGCTCTATCTCACAGAGAGACAAGCTTTTGAACAGATTTGGGCTAGATTTCACTTCATTTGAACAGAAGCACTATTTCAACATAACTGGTCTCAGAAACCTGTAAACTGACAATCTTGAGCATTGAAGTCCTAACAAATGTTTTTGTGCATATAACTTCTAACACATTAAAAGCTGTCTCACTAAATTGCAGAAATCATTTTATTTCATAAGACATAAGCATCTTTCAGTTTTGCAAGATTTGCACTTAATATTGAATAAAGCAGCTTTCTCTCATAGAGAGACAAGCTTTTGAGCAGATTTGGGCTAGATTTCACTTCATTTGAACAGAAGCACTATTTCAACATTGCTGGTCTCAGAAACCTGTAAACTGACAATCTTGAGCATTGAAGTCCTAACATATGTTTTTGTGCATATAACTTCTAACACATTAAAAACTGTCTTTAAGCATTGCAAAAACATTGTATTTCATAAGGCATAAGCATCTTTCAGTTTGGCAAGATTTGCACTGAATATTGAATAAAGCAGCTTTCTCTCATAGAGAGACAAGCTTTTGAGCAGATTTGGGCTAGATTTCACTTCATTTGAACAGAAGCACTATTTCAACATAACTGGTCTCAGAAACCTGTAAACTGACAATCTTGAGCATTGAAGTCCTAACATAAGGTTTTGTGCATATAACTTCTAACACATTAAAAGCTGTCTCACTGCATTGCAGAAATCATTTTATTTCATAAGACATAAGCATCTTTCAGTTTTGCAAGATTTGCACTGAATATTGAATAAAGCAGCTTTCTCTCATAGAGAGACAAGCTTTTGAGCAGAATAGGGCTAGATTTCACTTCATTTGAACAGAAGCACTATTTTAACATTACTGGTCTCAGAAACCTGTAAACTGACAATCTTGAGCATTGAAGTCCCAACATAAGTTTTTGTGCATATAACTTCTAACACATTAAAAACTGTCTTACAGCATTGCAAAAACATTGTATTTCATAAGGCATAAGCATCTTTCAGTTTGGCAAGATTTGCACTGAATATTGAATGAAGCAGCTTTCTCTCATAGAGAGACAAGCTTTTGAGCAGATTTGGGCTAGATTTCACTTCATTTGAACAGAAGCAATATTTCAATATTACTGGTCTCAGAAACCTGTAAACTGAGAATGTTGAGCATTGAAGTCCTAATATAAGGTTTTGTGCATATAACTTCTAACACATTAAAAACTGTCTTACATCATTGCAAAAACATTGTATTTCATAAGACATAAGCATCTTTCAGTTTAGCAAGATTTGCACTGAATATTGAATGAAACAGCTCTATCTCACAGAGAGACAAGCTTTTGAACAGATTTGGGCTAGATTTCACTTCATTTGAACAGAAGCACTATTTCAACATAACTGGTCTCAGAAACCTGTAAACTGACAATCTTGAGCATTGAAGTCCTAACATAAGTTTTTGTGCATATAACTTCTAACACATTAAAAACTGTCTTACAGCATTGCAAAAAACATTGTATTCCATAAGGTATAAGCATCTTTCAGTTTGGCAAGATTTGCACTGAATATTGAATGAAGCAGCTTTCTCTCATAGAGAGACAAGCTTTTGAGCAGATTTGGGCTAGATTTCACTTCATTTGAACAGAAGAAATATTTCAACATTGCTGGTCTCAGAAACCTGTAAACTGACAATCTTGAGCATTGAAGTCCTAACATAAGGTTTTGTGCTTATAACTTCTAACACATTAAAAACTGTCTTGCATCATTGCAAAAACATTGTATTTCATAAGACATAAGCATCTTTCAGTTTGGCAAGATTTGCACTGAATATTGAATGAAACAGCTCTATCTCACAGAGATTTCACTTCATTTGAACAGAAGCACTATTTCAACATTGCTGGTCTCCGAAACCTGTAAACTCACAATCTTGAGCATTGAAGTCCTAACATATGTTTTTGTGCATATAACTTCTAACACATTAAAAACTGTCTTTAAGCATTGCAAAAACATTGTATTTCATAAGGCACAAGCATCTTCAGTTTGGCAAGATTTGCACTGAATATTGAATAAAGCAGCTTTCTCTCATAGAGAGACAAGCTTTTGAGCAGATTTGGGCTAGATTTCACTTCATTTGAACAGAAGCACTATTTCAACATAACTGGTCTCAGAAACCTGTAAACTGACAATCTTGAGCATTGAAGTCCTAACATAAGTTTTTGTGCATAAAACTTCTAACACATTAAAAACTGTCTCACTGCATTGCAGAAATCATTTTATTTCATAAGACATAAGCATCTTTCAGTTTTGCAAGATTTGCACTGAATATTGAATAAAGCAGCTTTCTCTCATAGAGAGACAAGCTTTTGAACAGATTTGGGCTAGATTTCACTTCATTTGAACAGAAGCACTATTTCAACATAACTGGTCTCAGAAACCTGTAAACTGACAATCTTGAGCATTGAAGTCCTAACATAAGTTTTTATGCATATAACTTCTAACACATTAAAAACTGTCTCAATGCATTGCAGAAATCATTTTATTTCATAAGACATAAGCATCTTTTAGTTTGGCAAGATTTGCACTGAATATTGAATGAAGCAGCTCTATCTCACAGAGAGACAAGCTTTTGAGCAGATTTGGGCTAGATTTCACTTCATTTGAACAGAAGCACTATTTCAACATTACTGGTCTCAGAAACCTGTAAACTGACAATCTTGAGCATTGAAGTCCTAACATAAGTTTTTATGCATATAACTTCTAACACATTAAATACTGTCTCACTGCATTGCAGAAATCATTTTATTTCATAAGACATAAGCATCTTTCAGTTTTGCAAGATTTGCACTGAATATTGAATAAAGCAGCTTTCTCTCATAGAGAGACAAGCTTTTGAGCAGAATAGGGCTAGATTTCACTTCATTTGAACAGAAGCACTATTTTAACATTACTGGTCTCAGAAACCTGTAAACTGACAATCTTGAGCATTGAAGTCCTAACATAAGTTTTTATGCATATAACTTCTAACACATTAAAAACTGTCTCACTGCATTGCAGAAATCATTTTATTTCATAAGACATAAGCATCTTTCAGTTTGGCAAGATTTGCACTGAATATTGAATGAAACAGCTCTATCTCACAGAGAGACAAGCTTTTGAACAGATTTGGGCTTGATTTCACTTTATTTGAACAGAAGCACTATTTCAACATAACTGGTCTCAGAAACCTGTAAACTGACAATCTTGAGCATTGAAGTCCTAACATAAGTTTTTGTGCATATAACTTCTAACACATTAAAAACTGTTTTACAGCATTGCAAAAACATTGTATTTCATAAGGCATAAGCATCTTTCAGTTTGGCAAGATTTGCACTGAATATTGAATGAAGCAGCTCTATCGCACAGAGAGACAAGGTTTTGAGCAGATTTGGGCTAGATTTCACTTCATTTGAACAGAAGCACTATTTCAACATAACTCGTCTCAGAAACCTGTAAACTGACAATCTTGAGCATTGAAGTCCTAACCTAAGTTTTTGTGCATATAACTTCTAACACATTAAAAACTGTCTCACTGCATTGCAGAAATCATTTTATTTCATAAGACATAAACATCTTTCAGTTTGGCAAGATTGCACTGAATATTGAATAAGCAGCTCTATCGCACAGAGAGACAAGCTTTTGAGCAGATTTGGGCTAGATTTCACTTCATTTGAACAGAAGCACTATTTCAACATTACTGGTCTCAGAAACCTGTAAACTGACAATCTTGAGCATTGAAGTCCTAACAAATGTTTTTGTGCATATAACTTCTAACACATTAAAAGCTGTCTCACTAAATTGCAGAAATCATTTTATTTCATAAGACATAAGCATCTTTCAGTTTTGCAAGGTTTGCACTGAACATTGAATAAAGCAGCTTTCTCTCATAGAGAGACAAGCTTTTGAGCAGATTTGGGCTAGATTTCACTTCATTTGAACAGAAGCACTATTTCAACATTGCTGGTCTCAGAAAGCTGTAAACTGACAATCTTGAGCATTGAAGTCCTAACATATGTTTTTGTGCATATAACTTCTAACACATTAAAAACTGTCTTTAAGCATTGCAAAAACATTGTATTTCATAAGGCATAAGCATCTTTCAGTTTGGCAAGATTTGCACTGAATATTGAATGAAGCAGCTTTCTCTTATAGAGAGACAAGCTTTTGAGCAGATTTGGGCTAGATTTCACTTCATTTGAACAGAAGCACTATTTCAACATAACTGGTCTCAGAAACCTGTAAACTGACAATCTTGAGCATTGAAGTCCTAACATAAGTTTTTATGCATATAACTTCTAACACATTAAAAACTGTCTCACTGCATTGCAGAAATCATTTTATTTCATAAGACATAAGCATCTTTTAGTTTGGCAAGATTTGCACTGAATATTGAATGAAGCAGCTCTATCTCACAGAGAGACAAGCTTTTGAGCAGATTTGGGCTAGATTTCACTTCATTTGAACAGAAGCACTATTTCAACATAACTGGTCTCAGAAACCTGTAAACTGACAATCTTGAGCATTGAAGTCCTAACATAAGTTTTTATGCATATAACGTCTAACACATTAAAAACTGTCTCACTGCATTGCAGAAATCATTTTATTTCATAAGACATAAACATATTTCAGTTTGGCAAGATTGCACTGAATATTGAATAAGCAGCTCTAACGCACAGAGAGACAAGCTTTTGAGCAGATTTGGGCTAGATTTCACTTCATTTGAACAGAAGCACTATTTCAACATTACTGGTCTCAGAAACCTGTA
The DNA here is from genome assembly GCF_963082965.1 of Carassius carassius. Classification (NCBI taxonomy): domain Eukaryota; kingdom Metazoa; phylum Chordata; class Actinopteri; order Cypriniformes; family Cyprinidae; genus Carassius; species Carassius carassius. The sequence goes on from NC_081799.1 coordinate 1,957,157, forward strand.
AACTGACAATCTTGAGCATTGAAGTCCTAACAAATGTTTTTGTGCATATAACTTCTAACACATTAAAAGCTGTCTCACTAAATTGCAGAAATCATTTTATTTCATAAGACATAAGCATCTTTCAGTTTGGCAAGATTTGCACTGAATATTGAATGAAACAGCTCTATCTCACAGAGAGACAAGCTTTTGAACAGATTTGGGCTTGATTTCACTTTATTTGAACAGAAGCACTATTTCAACATAACTGGTCTCAGAAACCTGTAAACTGACAATCTTGAGCATTGAAGTCCTAACATAAGTTTTTGTGCATATAACTTCTAACACATTAAAAACTGTTTTACAGCATTGCAAAAACATTGTATTTCATAAGGCATAAGCATCTTTCAGTTTGGCAAGATTTGCACTCAATATTGAATGAAGCAGCTCTATCGCACAGAGAGACAAGGTTTTGAGCAGATTTGGGCTAGATTTCACTTCATTTGAACAGAAGCACTATTTCAACATAACTCGTCTCAGAAACCTGTAAACTGACAATCTTGAGCATTGAAGTCCTAACATAAGTTTTTGTGCATATAACTTCTAACACATTAAAAACTGTCTCACTGCATTGCAGAAATCATTTTATTTCATAAGACATAAACATCTTTCAGTTTGGCAAGATTGCACTGAATATTGAATAAGCAGCTCTATCGCACAGAGAGACAAGCTTTTGAGCAGATTTGGGCTAGATTTCACTTCATTTGAACAGAAGCACTATTTCAACATTACTGGTCTCAGAAACCTGTAAACTGACAATCTTGAGCATTGAAGTCCTAACAAATGTTTTTGTGCATATAACTTCTAACACATTAAATACTGTCTCACTGCATTGCAGAAATCATTTTATTTCATAAGACATAAGCATCTTTCAGTTTTGCAAGATTTGCACTGAATATTGAATAAAGCAGCTTTCTCTCATAGAGAGACAAGCTTTTGAGCAGAATAGGGCTAGATTTCACTTCATTTGAACAGAAGCACTATTTTAACATTACTGGTCTCAGAAACCTGTAAACTGACAATCTTGAGCATTGAAGTCCCAACATAAGTTTTTGTGCATATAACTTCTAACACATTAAAAACTGTCTTACAGCATTGCAAAAACATTGTATTTCATAAGGCATAAGCATCTTTCAGTTTGACAAGATTTGCACTGAATATTGAATGAAGCAGCTTTCTCTCATAGAGAGACAAGCTTTTGAGCAGATTTGGGCTAGATTTCACTTCATTTGAACAGAAGCAATATTTCAATATTACTGGTCTCAGAAACCTGTAAACTGAGAATGTTGAGCATTGAAGTCCTAACATAAGGTTTTGTGCATATAACTTCTAACACATTAAAAACTGTCTTACATCATTGCAAAAACATTGTATTTCATAAGACATAAGCATCTTTCAGTTTAGCAAGATTTGCACTGAATATTGAATGAAACAGCTCTATCTCACAGAGAGACAAGCTTTTGAACAGATTTGGGCTAGATTTCACTTCATTTGAACAGAAGCACTATTTCAACATAACTGGTCTCAGAAACCTGTAAACTGACAATCTTGAGCATTGAAGTCCTAACATAAGTTTTTGTGCATATAACTTCTAACACATTAAAAACTGTCTTACAGCATTGCAAAAAACATTGTATTCCATAAGGTATAAGCATCTTTCAGTTTGGCAAGATTTGCACTGAATATTGAATGAAGCAGCTTTCTCTCATAGAGAGACAAGCTTTTGAGCAGATTTGGGCTAGATTTCACTTCATTTGAACAGAAGAAATATTTCAACATTGCTGGTCTCAGAAACCTGTAAACTGACAATCTTGAGCATTGAAGTCCTAACATAAGGTTTTGTGCTTATAACTTCTAACACATTAAAAACTGTCTTGCATCATTGCAAAAACATTGTATTTCATAAGATATAAGCATCTTTCAGTTTGGCAAGATTTGCACTGAATATTGAATGAAACAGCTCTATCTCACAGAGATTTCACTTCATTTGAACAGAAGCACTATTTCAACATTGCTGGTCTCCGAAACCTGTAAACTGACAATCTTGAGCATTGAAGTCCTAACATATGTTTTTGTGCATATAACTTCTAACACATTAAAAACTGTCTTTAAGCATTGCAAAAACATTGTATTTCATAAGGCACAAGCATCTTCAGTTTGGCAAGATTTGCACTGAATATTGAATAAAGCAGCTTTCTCTCATAGAGAGACAAGCTTTTGAGCAGACTTGGGCTAGATTTCACTTCATTTGAACAGAAGCACTATTTCAACATAACTGGTCTCAGAAACCTGTAAACTGACAATCTTGAGCATTGAAGTCCTAACATAAGTTTTTGTGCATAAAACTTCTAACACATTAAAAACTGTCTCACTGCATTGCAGAAATCATTTTATTTCATAAGACATAAGCATCTTTCAGTTTTGCAAGATTTGCACTGAATATTGAATAAAGCAGCTTTCTCTCATAGAGAGACAAGCTTTTGAACAGATTTGGGCTAGATTTCACTTCATTTGAAGAGAAGCACTATTTCAACATTGCTGGTCTCAGAAACCTGTAAACTGACAATCTTGAGCATTGAAGTCCTAACATATGTTTTTGTGCATATAACTTCTAACACATTAAAAACTGTCTTTAAGCATTGCAAAAACATTGTATTTCATAAGGCATAAGCATCTTTCAGTTTGGCAAGATTTGCACTGAATATTGAATGAAGCAGCTTTCTCTTATAGAGAGACAAGCTTTTGAGCAGATTTGGGCTAGATTTCACTTCATTTGAACAGAAGCACTATTTCAACATAACTGGTCTCAGAAACCTGTAAACTGACAATCTTGAGCATTGAAGTCCTAACATAAGTTTTTATGCATATAACTTCTAACACATTAAAAACTGTCTCACTGCATTGCAGAAATCATTTTATTTCATAAGACATAAGCATCTTTTAGTTTGGCAAGATTTGCACTGAATATTGAATGAAGCAGCTCTATCTCACAGAGAGACAAGCTTTTGAGCAGATTTGGGCTAGATTTCACTTCATTTGAACAGAAGCACTATTTCAACATTACTGGTCTCAGAAACCTGTAAACTGACAATCTTGAGCATTGAAGTCCTAACATAAGTTTTTATGCATATAACTTCTAACACATTAAATACTGTCTCACTGCATTGCAGAAATCATTTTATTTCATAAGACATAAGCATCTTTCAGTTTTGCAAGATTTGCACTGAATGTTGAATAAAGCAGCTTTCTCTCATAGAGAGACAAGCTTTTGAGCAGAATAGGGCTAGATTTCACTTCATTTGAACAGAAGCACTATTTTAACATTACTGGTCTCAGAAACCTGTAAACTGACAATCTTGAGCATTGAAGTCCTAACATAAGTTTTTATGCATATAACTTCTAACACATTAAAAACTGTCTCACTGCATTGCAGAAATCATTTTATTTCATAAGACATAAGCATCTTTCAGTTTGGCAAGATTTGCACTGAATATTGAATGAAACAGCTCTATCTCACAGAGAGACAAGCTTTTGAACAGATTTGGGCTTGATTTCACTTCATTTGAAGAGAAGCACTATTTCAACATTGCTGGTCTCAGAAACCTGTAAACTGACAATCTTGAGCATTGAAGTCCTAACATATGTTTTTGTGCATATAACTTCTAACACATTAAAAACTGTCTTTAAGCATTGCAAAAACATTGTATTTCATAAGGCATAAGCATCTTTCAGTTTGGCAAGATTTGCACTGAATATTGAATGAAGCAGCTTTCTCTTATAGAGAGACAAGTTTTGAGCAGATTTGGGCTAGATTTCACTTCATTTGAACAGAAGCACTATTTCAACATAACTGGTCTCAGAAACCTGTAAACTGACAATCTTGAGCATTGAAGTCCTAACATAAGTTTTTATGCATATAACTTCTAACACATTAAAAACTGTCTCACTGCATTGCAGAAATCATTTTATTTCATAAGACATAAGCATCTTTTAGTTTGGCAAGATTTGCACTGAATATTGAATGAAGCAGCTCTATCTCACAGAGAGACAAGCTTTTGAGCAGATTTGGGCTAGATTTCACTTCATTTGAACAGAAGCACTATTTCAACATTACTGGTCTCAGAAACCTGTAAACTGACAATCTTGAGCATTGAAGTCCTAACATAAGTTTTTATGCATATAACTTCTAACACATTAAATACTGTCTCACTGCATTGCAGAAATCATTTTATTTCATAAGACATAAGCATCTTTCAGTTTTGCAAGATTTGCACTGAATATTGAATAAAGCAGCTTTCTCTCATAGAGAGACAAGCTTTTGAGCAGAATAGGGCTAGATTTCACTTCATTTGAACAGAAGCACTATTTTAACATTACTGGTCTCAGAAACCTGTAAACTGACAATCTTGAGCATTGAAGTCCTAACATAAGTTTTTATGCATATAACTTCTAACACATTAAAAACTCTCACTGCATTGCAGAAATCATTTTATTTCATAAGACATAAGCATCTTTCAGTTTGGCAAGATTTGCACTGAATATTGAATGAAACAGCTCTATCTCACAGAGAGACAAGCTTTTGAACAGATTTGGGCTTGATTTCACTTTATTTGAACAGAAGCACTATTTCAACATAACTGGTCTCAGAAACCTGTAAACTGACAATCTTGAGCATTGAAGTCCTAACATAAGTTTTTGTGCATATAACTTCTAACACATTAAAAACTGTTTTACAGCATTGCAAAAACATTGTATTTCATAAGGCATAAGCATCTTTCAGTTTGGCAAGATTTGCACTGAATATTGAATGAAGCAGCTCTATCGCACAGAGAGACAAGGTTTTGAGCAGATTTGGGCTAGATTTCACTTCATTTGAACAGAAGCACTATTTCAACATAACTCGTCTCAGAAACCTGTAAACTGACAATCTTGAGCATTGAAGTCCTAACATAAGTTTTTGTGCATATAACTTCTAACACATTAAAAACTCTCACTGCATTGCAGAAATCATTTTATTTCATAAGACATAAACATCTTTCAGTTTGGCAAGATTGCACTGAATATTGAATAAGCAGATCTATCGCACAGAGAGACAAGCTTTTGAGCAGATTTGGGCTAGATTTCACTTCATTTGAACAGAAGCACTATTTCAACATTACTGGTCTCAGAAACCTGTAAACTGACAATCTTGAGCATTGAAGTCCTAACAAATGTTTTTGTGCATATAACTTCTAACACATTAAAAGCTGTCTCACTAAATTGCAGAAATCATTTTATTTCATAAGACATAAGCATCTTTCAGTTTTGCAAGATTTGCACTGAACATTGAATAAAGCAGCTTTCTCTCATAGAGAGACAAGCTTTTGAGCAGATTTGGGCTAGATTTCACTTCATTTGAACAGAAGCACTATTTCAACATTGCTGGTCTCAGAAAGCTGTAAACTGACAATCTTGAGCATTGAAGTCCTAACATATGTTTTTGTGCATATAACTTCTAACACATTAAAAACTGTCTTTAAGCATTGCAAAAACATTGTATTTCATAAGGCATAAGCATCTTTCAGTTTGGCAAGATTTGCACTGAATATTGAATGAAGCAGCTTTCTCTTATAGAGAGACAAGCTTTTGAGCAGATTTGGGCTAGATTTCACTTCATTTGAACAGAAGCACTATTTCAACATAACTGGTCTCAGAAACCTGTAAACTGACAATCTTGAGCATTGAAGTCCTAACATAAGTTTTTATGCATATAACTTCTAACACATTAAAAACTGTCTCACTGCATTGCAGAAATCATTTTATTTCATAAGACATAAGCATCTTTTAGTTTGGCAAGATTTGCACTGAATATTGAATGAAGCAGCTCTATCTCACAGAGAGACAAGCTTTTGAACAGATTTGGGCTTGATTTCACTTTATTTGAACAGAAGCACTATTTCAACATTGCTGGTCTCAAAAAGCTGTAAACTGACAATCTTGAGCATTGAAGTCCTAACATATGTTTTTGTGCATATAACTTCTAACACATTAAAAACTGTCTTTAAGCATTGCAAAAACATTGTATTTCATAAGGCATAAGCATCTTTCAGTTTGGCAAGATTTGCACTGAATATTGAATGAAGCAGCTTTCTCTCATAGAGAGACAAGCTTTTGAGCAGATTTGGGCTAGATTTCACTTCATTTGAACAGAAGCACTATTTCAACATAACTGGTCTCAGAAACCTGTAAACTGAGAATGTTGAGCATTGAAGTCCTAACATAAGGTTTTGTGCATATAACTTCTAACACATTAAAAACTGTCTTACATCATTGCAAAAACATTGTATTTCATAAGACATAAGCATCTTTCAGTTTAGCAAGATTTGCACTGAATATTGAATGAAACAGCTCTATCTCACAGAGAGACAAGCTTTTGAACAGATTTGGGCTAGATTTCACTTCATTTGAACAGAAGCACTATTTCAACATAACTGGTCTCAGAAACCTGTAAACTGACAATCTTGAGCATTGAAGTCCTAACATAAGTTTTTGTGCATAAAACTTCTAACACATTAAAAACTGTCTCACTGCATTGCAGAAATCATTTTATTTCATAAGACATAAGCATCTTTCAGTTTTGCAAGATTTGCACTGAATATTGAATAAAGCAGCTTTCTCTCATAGAGAAACAAGCTTTTGAGCAGATTTGGGCTAGATTTCACTTCATTTGAATAGAAGCACTATTCCAACATTTCTGGTCTCCGAAACCTGTAAACTGACAATCTTGAGCATTGAAGTCCTAACATATGTTTTTGTGCATATAACTTCTAACACATTAAAAACTGTCTTTAAGCATTGCAAAAACATTGTATTTCATAAGGCACAAGCATCTTCAGTTTGGCAAGATTTGCACTGAATATTGAATAAAGCAGCTTTCTCTCATAGAGAGACAAGCTTTTGAGCAGATTTGGGCTAGATTTCACTTCATTTGAACAGAAGCACTATTTCAACATAACTGGTCTCAGAAACCTGTAAACTGACAATCTTGAGCATTGAAGTCCTAACATATGTTTTTATGCATATAACTTCTAACACATTAAAAACTGTCTCACTGCATTGCAGAAATCATTTTATTTCATAAGACATAAGCATCTTTCAGTTTAGCAAGATTTGCACTGAATATTGAATGAAACAGCTCTATCTCACAAGGAGACAAGCTTTTGAACAGATTTGGGCTAGATTTCACTTTATTTGAACAGAAGCACTATTTCAACATAACTGGTCTCAGAAACCTGTAAACTGACAATCTTGAGCATTGAAGTCCTAACATAAGTTTTTGTGCATATAACTTCTAACATATTAAAAAATGTTTCACAGCATTGCAAAAACATTGTATTTCATAAGGCATAAGCATCTTTCAGTTTGGCAAGATTTGCACTGAATATTGAATGAAGCAGCTCTATCGCACAGAGAGACAAGCTTTTGAGCAGAATAGGGCTAGATTTCACTTCATTTGAACAGAAGCACTATTTTAACATTACTGGTCTCAGAAACCTGTAAACTGACAATCTTGAGCATTGAAGTCCTAACATAAGTTTTTATGCATATAACTGCTAACACATTAAAAACTGTCTCACTGCATTGCAGAAATCATTTTATTTCATAAGACATAAGCATCTTTCAGTTTGGCAAGATTTGCACTGAATATTGAATGAAACAGCTCTATCTCACAGAGAGACAAGCTTTTGAACAGATTTGGGCTTGATTTCACTTTATTTGAACAGAAGCACTATTTCAACATAACTGGTCTCAGAAACCTGTAAACTGACAATCTTGAGCATTGAAGTCCTAACATAAGTTTTTGTGCATATAACTTCTAACACATTAAAAACTGTTTTACAGCATTGCAAAAACATTGTATTTCATAAGGCATAAGCATCTTTCAGTTTGGCAAGATTTGCACTGAATATTGAATGAAGCAGCTCTATCGCACAGAGAGACAAGCTTTTGAGCAGATTTGGGCTAGATTTCACTTCATTTGAACAGAAGCACTATTTCAACATTACTGGTCTCAGAAACCTGTAAACTGACAATCTTGAGCATTGAAGTCCTAACAAATGTTTTTGTGCATATAACTTCTAACACATTAAAAGCTGTCTCACTAAATTGCAGAAATCATTTTATTTCATAAGACATAAGCATCTTTCAGTTTGGCAAGATTTGCACTGAATATTGAATGAAACAGCTCTATCTCACAGAGAGACAAGCTTTTGAGCAGATTTGGGCTAGATTTCACTTCATTTGAACAGAAGCACTATTTCAACATAACTCGTCTCAGAAACCTGTAAACTGACAATCTTGAGCATTGAAGTCCTAACATAAGTTTTTGTGCATATAACTTCTAACACATTAAAAACTGTCTCACTGCATTGCAGAAATCATTTTATTTCATAAGACATAAACATCTTTCAGTTTGGCAAGATTGCACTGAATATTGAATAAGCAGCTCTATCGCACAGAGAGACAAGCTTTTGAGCAGATTTGGGCTAGATTTCACTTCATTTGAACAGAAGCACTATTTCAACATTACTGGTCTCAGAAACCTGTAAACTGACAATCTTGAGCATTGAAGTCCTAACAAATGTTTTTGTGCATATAACTTCTAACACATTAAAAGCTGTCTCACTAAATTGCAGAAATCATTTTATTTCATAAGACATAAGCATCTTTCAGTTTTGCAAGATTTGCACTGAACATTGAATAAAGCAGCTTTCTCTCATAGAGAGACAAGCTTTTGAGCAGATTTGGGCTAGATTTCACTTCATTTGAACAGAAGCACTATTTCAACATTGCTGGTCTCAGAAACCTGTAAACTGACAATCTTGAGCATTGAAGTCCTAACATATGTTTTTGTGCATATAACTTCTAACACATTAAAAACTGTCTTTAAGCCTTGCAAAAACATTGTATTTCATAAGGCATAAGCATCTTTCAGTTTGGCAAGATTTGCACTGAATATTGAATGAAGCAGCTTTCTCTCATAGAGAGACAAGCTTTTGAGCAGATTTGGGATAGATTTCACTTCATTTGAACAGAAGCACTATTTCAACATAACTGGTCTCAGAAACCTGCAAACTGACAATCTTGAGCATTGAAGTCCTAACAAATGTTTTTGTGCATATAACTTCTAACACATTAAAAGCTGTCTCACTAAATTGCAGAAATCATTTTATTTCATAAGACATAAGCATCTTTCAGTTTTGCAAGATTTGCACTGAATATTGAATAAAGCAGCTTTCTCTCATAGAGAGACAAGCTTTTGAGCAGATTTGGGCTAGATTTCACTTCATTTGAACAGAAGCACTATTTCAACATTGCTGGTCTCAGAAAGCTGTAAACTGACAATCTTGAGCATTGAAGTCCTAACATATGTTTTTGTGCATATAACTTCTAACACATTAAAAACTGTCTTTAAGCATTGCAAAAACATTGTATTTCATAAGGCATAAGCATCTTTCAGTTTGGCAAGATTTGCACTGAATATTGAATGAAGCAGCTTTCTCTCATAGAGAGACAAGCTTTTGAGCAGATTTGGGCTAGATTTCACTTCATTTGAACAGAAGCACTATTTCAACATAACTGGTCTCAGAAACCTGTAAACTGAGAATGTTGAGCATTGAAGTCCTAACATAAGGTTTTGTGCATATAACTTCTAACACATTAAAAACTGTCTTACATCATTGCAAAAACATTGTATTTCATAAGACATAAGCATCTTTCAGTTTAGCAAGATTTGCACTGAATATTGAATGAAACAGCTCTATCTCACAGAGAGACAAGCTTTTGAACAGATTTGGGCTAGATTTCACTTCATTTGAACAGAAGCACTATTTCAACATAACTGGTCTCAGAAACCTGTAAACTGACAATCTTGAGCATTGAAGTCCTAACATAAGTTTTTGTGCATAAAACTTCTAACACATTAAAAACTGTCTCACTGCATTGCAGAAATCATTTTATTTCATAAGACATAAGCATCTTTCAGTTTGGCAAGATTTGCACTGAATATTGAATAAAGCAGCTTTCTCTCATAGAGAGACAAGCTTTTGAGCAGATTTGGGCTAGATTTCACTTTATTTGAACAGAAGCACTATTTCAACATAACTGGTCTCAGAAACCTGTAAACTGACAATCTTGAGCATTGAAGTCCTAACATAAGTTTTTGTGCATATAACTTCTAACATATTAAAAACTGTTTCACAGCATTGCAAAAACATTGTATTTCATAAGGCATAAGCATCTTTCAGTTTGGCAAGATTTGCACTGAATATTGAATGAAGCAGCTCTATCGCACAGAGAGACAAGCTTTTGAGCAGAATAGGGCTAGATTTCACTTCATTTGAACAGAAGCACTATTTTAACATTACTGGTCTCAGAAACCTGTAAACTGACAATCTTGAGCATTGAAGTCCTAACATAAGTTTTTATGCATATAACTTCTAACACATTAAAAACTGTCTCACTGCATTGCAGAAATCATTTTATTTCATAAGACATAAGCATCTTTCAGTTTGGCAAGATTTGCACTGAATATTGAATGAAACAGCTCTATCTCACAGAGAGACAAGCTTTTGAACAGATTTGGGCTTGATTTCACTTTATTTGAACAGAAGCACTATTTCAACATAACTGGTCTCAGAAACCTGTAAACTGACAATCTTGAGCATTGAAGTCCTAACAAATGTTTTTGTGCATATAACTTCTAACACATTAAAAGCTGTCTCACTAAATTGCAGAAATCATTTTATTTCATAAGACATAAGCATCTTTCAGTTTTGCAAGATTTGCACTGAACATTGAATAAAGCAGCTTTCTCTCATAGAGAGACAAGCTTTTGAGCAGATTTGGGCTAGATTTCACTTCATTTGAACAGAAGCACTATTTCAACATTGCTGGTCTCAGAAAGCTGTAAACTGACAATCTTGAGCATTGAAGTCCTAACATATGTTTTTGTGCATATAACTTCTAACACATTAAAAACTGTCTTTAAGCATTGCAAAAACATTGTATTTCATAAGGCATAAGCATCTTTCAGTTTGGCAAGATTTGCACTGAATATTGAATGAAGCAGCTTTCTCTTATAGAGAGACAAGCTTTTGAGCAGATTTGGGCTAGATTTCACTTCATTTGAACAGAAGCACTATTTCAACATAACTGGTCTCAGAAACCTGTAAACTGACAATCTTGAGCATTGAAGTCCTAACATAAGTTTTTATGCATATAACTTCTAACACATTAAAAACTGTCTCACTGCATTGCAGAAATCATTTTATTTCATAAGACATAAGCATCTTTTAGTTTGGCAAGATTTGCACTGAATATTGAATGAAGCAGCTCTATCTCACAGAGAGACAAGCTTTTGAGCAGATTTGGGCTAGATTTCACTTCATTTGAACAGAAGCACTATTTCAACATTGCTGGTCTCAGAAACCTGTAAACTGACAATCTTGAGCATTGAAGTCCTAACATAAGTTTTTGTGCATATAACTTCTAACACATTAAAAACTGTTTTACAGCATTGCAAAAACATTGTATTTCATAAGGCATAAGCATCTTTCAGTTTGGCAAGATTTGCACTGAATATTGAATGAAGCAGCTCTATCGCACAGAGAGACAAGGTTTTGAGCAGATTTGGGCTAGATTTCACTTCATTTGAACAGAAGCACTATTTCAACATAACTCGTCTCAGAAACCTGTAAACTGACAATCTTGAGCATTGAAGTCCTAACATAAGTTTTTGTGCATATAACTTCTAACACATTAAAAACTCTCACTGCATTGCAGAAATCATTTTATTTCATAAGACATAAACATCTTTCAGTTTGGCAAGATTGCACTGAATATTGAATAAGCAGCTCTATCGCACAGAGAGACAAGCTTTTGAGCAGATTTGGGCTAGATTTCACTTCATTTGAACAGAAGCACTATTTCAACATTACTGGTCTCAGAAACCTGTAAACTGACAATCTTGAGCATTGAAGTCCTAACAAATGTTTTTGTGCATATAACTTCTAACACATTAAAAGCTGTCTCACTAAATTGCAGAAATCATTTTATTTCATAAGACATAAGCATCTTTCAGTTTTGCAAGATTTGCACTGAACATTGAATAAAGCAGCTTTCTCTCATAGAGAGACAAGCTTTTGAGCAGATTTGGGCTAGATTTCACTTCATTTGAACAGAAGCACTATTTCAACATTGCTGGTCTCAGAAAGCTGTAAACTGACAATCTTGAGCATTGAAGTCCTAACATATGTTTTTGTGCATATAACTTCTAACACATTAAAAACTGTCTTTAAGCATTGCAAAAACATTGTATTTCATAAGGCATAAGCATCTTTCAGTTTGGCAAGATTTGCACTGAATATTGAATGAAGCAGCTTTCTCTTATAGAGAGACAAGCTTTTGAGCAGATTTGGGCTAGATTTCACTTCATTTGAACAGAAGCACTATTTCAACATAACTGGTCTCAGAAACCTGTAAACTGACAATCTTGAGCATTGAAGTCCTAACATAAGTTTTTATGCATATAACTTCTAACACATTAAAAACTGTCTCACTGCATTGCAGAAATCATTTTATTTCATAAGACATAAGCATCTTTTAGTTTGGCAAGATTTGCACTGAATATTGAATGAAGCAGCTCTATCTCACAGAGAGACAAGCTTTTGAACAGATTTGGGCTTGATTTCACTTTATTTGAACAGAAGCACTATTTCAACATTGCTGGTCTCAAAAAGCTGTAAACTGACAATCTTGAGCATTGAAGTCCTAACATATGTTTTTGTGCATATAACTTCTAACACATTAAAAACTGTCTTTAAGCATTGCAAAAACATTGTATTTCATAAGGCATAAGCATCTTTCAGTTTGGCAAGATTTGCACTGAATATTGAATGAAGCAGCTTTCTCTCATAGAGAGACAAGCTTTTGAGCAGATTTGGGCTAGATTTCACTTCATTTGAACAGAAGCACTATTTCAACATAACTGGTCTCAGAAACCTGTAAACTGAGTATGTTGAGCATTGAAGTCCTAACATAAGGTTTTGTGCATATAACTTCTAACACATTAAAAACTGTCTTACATCATTGCAAAAACATTGTATTTCATAAGACATAAGCATCTTTCAGTTTAGCAAGATTTGCACTGAATATTGAATGAAACAGCTCTATCTCACAGAGAGACAAGCTTTTGAACAGATTTGGGCTAGATTTCACTTCATTTGAACAGAAGCACTATTTCAACATAACTGGTCTCAGAAACCTGTAAACTGACAATCTTGAGCATTGAAGTCCTAACATAAGTTTTTGTGCATAAAACTTCTAACACATTAAAAACTGTCTCACTGCATTGCAGAAATCATTTTATTTCATAAGACATAAGCATCTTTCAGTTTTGCAAGATTTGCACTGAATATTGAATAAAGCAGCTTTCTCTCATAGAGAAACAAGCTTTTGAGCAGATTTGGGCTAGATTTCACTTCATTTGAATAGAAGCACTATTCCAACATTTCTGGTCTCCGAAACCTGTAAACTGACAATCTTGAGCATTGAAGTCCTAACATATGTTTTTGTGCATATAACTTCTAACACATTAAAAACTGTCTTTAAGCATTGCAAAAACATTGTATTTCATAAGGCACAAGCATCTTCAGTTTGGCAAGATTTGCACTGAATATTGAATAAAGCAGCTTTCTCTCATAGAGAGACAAGCTTTTGAGCAGATTTGGGCTAGATTTCACTTCATTTGAACAGAAGCACTATTTCAACATAACTGGTCTCAGAAACCTGTAAACTGACAATCTTGAGCATTGAAGTCCTAACATATGTTTTTATGCATATAACTTCTAACACATTAAAAACTGTCTCACTGCATTGCAGAAATCATTTTATTTCATAAGACATAAGCATCTTTCAGTTTAGCAAGATTTGCACTGAATATTGAATGAAACAGCTCTATCTCACAAGGAGACAAGCTTTTGAACAGATTTGGGCTAGATTTCACTTTATTTGAACAGAAGCACTATTTCAACATAACTGGTCTCAGAAACCTGTAAACTGACAATCTTGAGCATTGAAGTCCTAACATAAGTTTTTGTGCATATAACTTCTAACATATTAAAAAATGTTTCACAGCATTGCAAAAACATTGTATTTCATAAGGCATAAGCATCTTTCAGTTTGGCAAGATTTGCACTGAATATTGAATGAAGCAGCTCTATCGCACAGAGAGACAAGCTTTTGAGCAGAATAGGGCTAGATTTCACTTCATTTGAACAGAAGCACTATTTTAACATTACTGGTCTCAGAAACCTGTAAACTGACAATCTTGAGCATTGAAGTCCTAACATAAGTTTTTATGCATATAACTGCTAACACATTAAAAACTGTCTCACTGCATTGCAGAAATCATTTTATTTCATAAGACATAAGCATCTTTCAGTTTGGCAAGATTTGCACTGAATATTGAATGAAACAGCTCTATCTCACAGAGAGACAAGCTTTTGAACAGATTTGGGCTTGATTTCACTTTATTTGAACAGAAGCACTATTTCAACATAACTGGTCTCAGAAACCTGTAAACTGACAATCTTGAGCATTGAAGTCCTAACATAAGTTTTTGTGCATATAACTTCTAACACATTAAAAACTGTTTTACAGCATTGCAAAAACATTGTATTTCATAAGGCATAAGCATCTTTCAGTTTGGCAAGATTTGCACTGAATATTGAATGAAGCAGCTCTATCGCACAGAGAGACAAGCTTTTGAGCAGATTTGGGCTAGATTTCACTTCATTTGAACAGAAGCACTATTTCAACATTACTGGTCTCAGAAACCTGTAAACTGACAATCTTGAGCATTGAAGTCCTAACAAATGTTTTTGTGCATATAACTTCTAACACATTAAAAGCTGTCTCACTAAATTGCAGAAATCATTTTATTTCATAAGACATAAGCATCTTTCAGTTTGGCAAGATTTGCACTGAATATTGAATGAAACAGCTCTATCTCACAGAGAGACAAGCTTTTGAACAGATTTGGGCTTGATTTCACTTTATTTGAACAGAAGCACTATTTCAACATAACTGGTCTCAGAAACCTGTAAACTGACAATCTTGAGCATTGAAGTCCTAACATAAGTTTTTGTGCATATAACTTCTAACACATTAAAAACTGTTTTACAGCATTGCAAAAACATTGTATTTCATAAGGCATAAGCATCTTTCAGTTTGGCAAGATTTGCACTCAATATTGAATGAAGCAGCTCTATCGCACAGAGAGACAAGGTTTTGAGCAGATTTGGGCTAGATTTCACTTCATTTGAACAGAAGCACTATTTCAACATAACTCGTCTCAGAAACCTGTAAACTGACAATCTTGAGCATTGAAGTCCTAACATATGTTTTTGTGCATATAACTTCTAACACATTAAAAACTGTCTTTAAGCCTTGCAAAAACATTGTATTTCATAAGGCATAAGCATCTTTCAGTTTGGCAAGATTTGCACTGAATATTGAATGAAGCAGCTTTCTCTCATAGAGAGACAAGCTTTTGAGCAGATTTGGGATAGATTTCACTTCATTTGAACAGAAGCACTATTTCAACATAACTGGTCTCAGAAACCTGCAAACTGACAATCTTGAGCATTGAAGTCCTAACAAATGTTTTTGTGCATATAACTTCTAACACATTAAAAGCTGTCTCACTAAATTGCAGAAATCATTTTATTTCATAAGACATAAGCATCTTTCAGTTTTGCAAGATTTGCATGAATATTGAATAAAGCAGCTTTCTCTCATAGAGAGACAAGCTTTTGAGCAGATTTGGGCTAGATTTCACTTCATTTGAACAGAAGCACTATTTCAACATTGCTGGTCTCAGAAAGCTGTAAACTGACAATCTTGAGCATTGAAGTCCTAACATATGTTTTTGTGCATATAACTTCTAACACATTAAAAACTGTCTTTAAGCATTGCAAAAACATTGTATTTCATAAGGCATAAGCATCTTTCAGTTTGGCAAGATTTGCACTGAATATTGAATGAAGCAGCTTTCTCTCATAGAGAGACAAGCTTTTGAGCAGATTTGGGCTAGATTTCACTTCATTTGAACAGAAGCACTATTTCAACATAACTGGTCTCAGAAACCTGTAAACTGACAATCTTGAGCATTGAAGTCCTAACATAAGTTTTTATGCATATAACTTCTAACACATTAAAAACTGTCTCACTGCATTGCAGAAATCATTTTATTTCATAAGACATAAGCATCTTTTAGTTTGGCAAGATTTGCACTGAATATTGAATGAAGCAGCTCTATCTCACAGAGAGACAAGCTTTTGAGCAGATTTGGGCTAGATTTCACTTCATTTGAACAGAAGCACTATTTCAACATTGCTGGTCTCAGAAACCTGTAAACTGACAATCTTGAGCATTGAAGTCCTAACATAAGTTTTTGTGCATATAACTTCTAACACATTAAAAACTGTTTTACAGCATTGCAAAAACATTGTATTTCATAAGGCATAAGCATCTTTCAGTTTGGCAAGATTTGCACTGAATATTGAATGAAGCAGCTCTATCGCACAGAGAGACAAGGTTTTGAGCAGATTTGGGCTAGATTTCACTTCATTTGAACAGAAGCACTATTTCAACATAACTCGTCTCAGAAACCTGTAAACTGACAATCTTGAGCATTGAAGTCCTAACATAAGTTTTTGTGCATATAACTTCTAACACATTAAAAACTCTCACTGCATTGCAGAAATCATTTTATTTCATAAGACATAAACATCTTTCAGTTTGGCAAGATTGCACTGAATATTGAATAAGCAGCTCTATCGCACAGAGAGACAAGCTTTTGAGCAGATTTGGGCTAGATTTCACTTCATTTGAACAGAAGCACTATTTCAACATTACTGGTCTCAGAAACCTGTAAACTGACAATCTTGAGCATTGAAGTCCTAACAAATGTTTTTGTGCATATAACTTCTAACACATTAAAAGCTGTCTCACTAAATTGCAGAAATCATTTTATTTCATAAGACATAAGCATCTTTCAGTTTTGCAAGATTTGCACTGAACATTGAATAAAGCAGCTTTCTCTCATAGAGAGACAAGCTTTTGAGCAGATTTGGGCTAGATTTCACTTCATTTGAACAGAAGCACTATTTCAACATTGCTGGTCTCAGAAAGCTGTAAACTGACAATCTTGAGCATTGAAGTCCTAACATATGTTTTTGTGCATATAACTTCTAACACATTAAAAACTGTCTTTAAGCATTGCAAAAACATTGTATTTCATAAGGCATAAGCATCTTTCAGTTTGGCAAGATTTGCACTGAATATTGAATGAAGCAGCTTTCTCTTATAGAGAGACAAGCTTTTGAGCAGATTTGGGCTAGATTTCACTTCATTTGAACAGAAGCACTATTTCAACATAACTGGTCTCAGAAACCTGTAAACTGACAATCTTGAGCATTGAAGTCCTAACATAAGTTTTTATGCATATAACTTCTAACACATTAAAAACTGTCTCACTGCATTGCAGAAATCATTTTATTTCATAAGACATAAGCATCTTTTAGTTTGGCAAGATTTGCACTGAATATTGAATGAAGCAGCTCTATCTCACAGAGAGACAAGCTTTTGAACAGATTTGGGCTTGATTTCACTTTATTTGAACAGAAGCACTATTTCAACATTGCTGGTCTCAAAAAGCTGTAAACTGACAATCTTGAGCATTGAAGTCCTAACATATGTTTTTGTGCATATAACTTCTAACACATTAAAAACTGTCTTTAAGCATTGCAAAAACATTGTATTTCATAAGGCATAAGCATCTTTCAGTTTGGCAAGATTTGCACTGAATATTGAATGAAGCAGCTTTCTCTCATAGAGAGACAAGCTTTTGAGCAGATTTGGGCTAGATTTCACTTCATTTGAACAGAAGCACTATTTCAACATAACTGGTCTCAGAAACCTGTAAACTGAGTATGTTGAGCATTGAAGTCCTAACATAAGGTTTTGTGCATATAACTTCTAACACATTAAAAACTGTCTTACATCATTGCAAAAACATTGTATTTCATAAGACATAAGCATCTTTCAGTTTAGCAAGATTTGCACTGAATATTGAATGAAACAGCTCTATCTCACAGAGAGACAAGCTTTTGAACAGATTTGGGCTAGATTTCACTTCATTTGAACAGAAGCACTATTTCAACATAACTGGTCTCAGAAACCTGTAAACTGACAATCTTGAGCATTGAAGTCCTAACATAAGTTTTTGTGCATAAAACTTCTAACACATTAAAAACTGTCTCACTGCATTGCAGAAATCATTTTATTTCATAAGACATAAGCATCTTTCAGTTTTGCAAGATTTGCACTGAATATTGAATAAAGCAGCTTTCTCTCATAGAGAAACAAGCTTTTGAGCAGATTTGGGCTAGATTTCACTTCATTTGAATAGAAGCACTATTCCAACATTTCTGGTCTCCGAAACCTGTAAACTGACAATCTTGAGCATTGAAGTCCTAACATATGTTTTTGTGCATATAACTTCTAACACATTAAAAACTGTCTTTAAGCATTGCAAAAACATTGTATTTCATAAGGCACAAGCATCTTCAGTTTGGCAAGATTTGCACTGAATATTGAATAAAGCAGCTTTCTCTCATAGAGAGACAAGCTTTTGAGCAGATTTGGGCTAGATTTCACTTCATTTGAACAGAAGCACTATTTCAACATAACTGGTCTCAGAAACCTGTAAACTGACAATCTTGAGCATTGAAGTCCTAACATATGTTTTTATGCATATAACTTCTAACACATTAAAAACTGTCTCACTGCATTGCAGAAATCATTTTATTTCATAAGACATAAGCATCTTTCAGTTTAGCAAGATTTGCACTGAATATTGAATGAAACAGCTCTATCTCACAAGGAGACAAGCTTTTGAACAGATTTGGGCTAGATTTCACTTTATTTGAACAGAAGCACTATTTCAACATAACTGGTCTCAGAAACCTGTAAACTGACAATCTTGAGCATTGAAGTCCTAACATAAGTTTTTGTGCATATAACTTCTAACATATTAAAAAATGTTTCACAGCATTGCAAAAACATTGTATTTCATAAGGCATAAGCATCTTTCAGTTTGGCAAGATTTGCACTGAATATTGAATGAAGCATCTCTATCGCACAGAGAGACAAGCTTTTGAGCAGAATAGGGCTAGATTTCACTTCATTTGAACAGAAGCACTATTTTAACATTACTGGTCTCAGAAACCTGTAAACTGACAATCTTGAGCATTGAAGTCCTAACATAAGTTTTTATGCATATAACTGCTAACACATTAAAAACTGTCTCACTGCATTGCAGAAATCATTTTATTTCATAAGACATAAGCATCTTTCAGTTTGGCAAGATTTGCACTGAATATTGAATGAAACAGCTCTATCTCACAGAGAGACAAGCTTTTGAACAGATTTGGGCTTGATTTCACTTTATTTGAACAGAAGCACTATTTCAACATAACTGGTCTCAGAAACCTGTAAACTGACAATCTTGAGCATTGAAGTCCTAACATAAGTTTTTGTGCATATAACTTCTAACACATTAAAAACTGTTTTACAGCATTGCAAAAACATTGTATTTCATAAGGCATAAGCATCTTTCAGTTTGGCAAGATTTGCACTGAATATTGAATGAAGCAGCTCTATCGCACAGAGAGACAAGCTTTTGAGCAGATTTGGGCTAGATTTCACTTCATTTGAACAGAAGCACTATTTCAACATTACTGGTCTCAGAAACCTGTAAACTGACAATCTTGAGCATTGAAGTCCTAACAAATGTTTTTGTGCATATAACTTCTAACACATTAAAAGCTGTCTCACTAAATTGCAGAAATCATTTTATTTCATAAGACATAAGCATCTTTCAGTTTGGCAAGATTTGCACTGAATATTGAATGAAACAGCTCTATCTCACAGAGAGACAAGCTTTTGAACAGATTTGGGCTTGATTTCACTTTATTTGAACAGAAGCACTATTTCAACATAACTGGTCTCAGAAACCTGTAAACTGACAATCTTGAGCATTGAAGTCCTAACATAAGTTTTTGTGCATATAACTTCTAACACATTAAAAACTGTTTTACAGCATTGCAAAAACATTGTATTTCATAAGGCATAAGCATCTTTCAGTTTGGCAAGATTTGCACTCAATATTGAATGAAGCAGCTCTATCGCACAGAGAGACAAGGTTTTGAGCAGATTTGGGCTAGATTTCACTTCATTTGAACAGAAGCACTATTTCAACATAACTCGTCTCAGAAACCTGTAAACTGACAATCTTGAGCATTGAAGTCCTAACATAAGTTTTTGTGCATATAACTTCTAACACATTAAAAACTGTCTCACTGCATTGCAGAAATCATTTTATTTCATAAGACATAAACATCTTTCAGTTTGGCAAGATTGCACTGAATATTGAATAAGCAGCTCTATCGCACAGAGAGACAAGCTTTTGAGCAGATTTGGGCTAGATTTCACTTCATTTGAACAGAAGCACTATTTCAACATTGCTGGTCTCAGAAACCTGTAAACTGACAATCTTGAGCATTGAAGTCCTAACATATGTTTTTGTGCATATAACTTCTAACACATTAAAAACTGTCTTTAAGCCTTGCAAAAACATTGTATTTCATAAGGCATAAGCATCTTTCAGTTTGGCAAGATTTGCACTGAATATTGAATGAAGCAGCTTTCTCTCATAGAGAGACAAGCTTTTGAGCAGATTTGGGATAGATTTCACTTCATTTGAACAGAAGCACTATTTCAACATAACTGGTCTCAGAAACCTGCAAACTGACAATCTTGAGCATTGAAGTCCTAACAAATGTTTTTGTGCATATAACTTCTAACACATTAAAAGCTGTCTCACTAAATTGCAGAAATCATTTTATTTCATAAGACATAAGCATCTTTCAGTTTTGCAAGATTTGCATGAATATTGAATAAGGCAGCTTTCTCTCATAGAGAGACAAGCTTTTGAGCAGATTTGGGCTAGATTTCACTTCATTTGAACAGAAGCACTATTTCAACATTGCTGGTCTCAGAAAGCTGTAAACTGACAATCTTGAGCATTGAAGTCCTAACATATGTTTTTGTGCATATAACTTCTAACACATTAAAAACTGTCTTTAAGCATTGCAAAAACATTGTATTTCATAAGGCATAAGCATCTTTCAGTTTGGCAAGATTTGCACTGAATATTGAATGAAGCAGCTTTCTCTCATAGAGAGCCAAGCTTTTGAGCAGATTTGGGCTAGATTTCACTTCATTTGAACAGAAGCACTATTTCAACATAACTGGTCTCAGAAACCTGTAAACTGAGAATGTTGAGCATTGAAGTCCTAACATAAGGTTTTGTGCATATAACTTCTAACACATTAAAAACTGTCTTACATCATTGCAAAAACATTGTATTTCATAAGACATAAGCATCTTTCAGTTTAGCAAGATTTGCACTGAATATTGAATGAAACAGCTCTATCTCACAGAGAGACAAGCTTTTGAACAGATTTGGGCTAGATTTCACTTCATTTGAACAGAAGCACTATTTCAACATAACTGGTCTCAGAAACCTGTAAACTGACAATCTTGAGCATTGAAGTCCTAACATAAGTTTTTGTGCATAAAACTTCTAACACATTAAAAACTGTCTCACTGCATTGCAGAAATCATTTTATTTCATAAGACATAAGCATCTTTCAGTTTGGCAAGATTTGCACTGAATATTGAATAAAGCAGCTTTCTCTCATAGAGAGACAAGCTTTTGAGCAGATTTGGGCTAGATTTCACTTTATTTGAACAGAAGCACTATTTCAACATAACTGGTCTCAGAAACCTGTAAACTGACAATCTTGAGCATTGAAGTCCTAACATAAGTTTTTGTGCATATAACTTCTAACATATTAAAAACTGTTTCACAGCATTGCAAAAACATTGTATTTCATAAGGCATAAGCATCTTTCAGTTTGGCAAGATTTGCACTGAATATTGAATGAAGCAGCTCTATCGCACAGAGAGACAAGCTTTTGAGCAGAATAGGGCTAGATTTCACTTCATTTGAACAGAAGCACTATTTTAACATTACTGGTCTCAGAAACCTGTAAACTGACAATCTTGAGCATTGAAGTCCTAACATAAGTTTTTATGCATATAACTTCTAACACATTAAAAACTGTCTCACTGCATTGCAGAAATCATTTTATTTCATAAGACATAAGCATCTTTCAGTTTGGCAAGATTTGCACTGAATATTGAATGAAACAGCTCTATCTCACAGAGAGACAAGCTTTTGAACAGATTTGGGCTTGATTTCACTTTATTTGAACAGAAGCACTATTTCAACATAACTGGTCTCAGAAACCTGTAAACTGACAATCTTGAGCATTGAAGTCCTAACATAAGTTTTTGTGCATATAACTTCTAACACATTAAAAACTGTTTTACAGCATTGCAAAAACATTGTATTTCATAAGGCATAAGCATCTTTCAGTTTGGCAAGATTTGCACTGAATATTGAATGAAGCAGCTCTATCGCACAGAGAGACAAGCTTTTGAGCAGATTTGGGCTAGATTTCACTTCATTTGAACAGAAGCACTATTTCAACATTACTGGTCTCAGAAACCTGTAAACAGACAATCTTGAGCATTGAAGTCCTAACAAATGTTTTTGTGCATATAACTTCTAACACATTAAAAGCTGTCTCACTAAATTGCAGAAATCATTTTATTTCATAAGACATAAGCATCTTTCAGTTTGGCAAGATTTGCACTGAATATTGAATGAAACAGCTCTATCTCACAGAGAGACAAGCTTTTGAACAGATTTGGGCTTGATTTCACTTTATTTGAACAGAAGCACTATTTCAACATAACTGGTCTCAGAAACCTGTAAACTGACAATCTTGAGCATTTGAAGTCCTAACATAAGTTTTTGTGCATATAACTTCTAACACATTAAAAACTGTTTTACAGCATTGCAAAAACATTGTATTTCATAAGGCATAAGCATCTTTCAGTTTGGCAAGATTTGCACTCAATATTGAATGAAGCAGCTCTATCGCACAGAGAGACAAGGTTTTGAGCAGATTTGGGCTAGATTTCACTTCATTTGAACAGAAGCACTATTTCAACATAACTCGTCTCAGAAACCTGTAAACTGACAATCTTGAGCATTGAAGTCCTAACATAAGTTTTTGTGCATATAACTTCTAACACATTAAAAACTGTCTCACTGCATTGCAGAAATCATTTTATTTCATAAGACATAAACATCTTTCAGTTTGGCAAGATTGCACTGAATATTGAATAAGCAGCTCTATCGCACAGAGAGACAAGCTTTTGAGCAGATTTGGGCTAGATTTCACTTCATTTGAACAGAAGCACTATTTCAACATTACTGGTCTCAGAAACCTGTAAACTGACAATCTTGAGCATTGAAGTCCTAACAAATGTTTTTGTGCATATAACTTCTAACACATTAAAAGCTGTCTCACTAAATTGCAGAAATCATTTTATTTCATAAGACATAAGCATCTTTCAGTTTTGCAAGATTTGCACTGAACATTGAATAAAGCAGCTTTCTCTCATAGAGAGACAAGCTTTTGAGCAGATTTGGGCTAGATTTCACTTCATTTGAACAGAAGCACTATTTCAACATTGCTGGTCTCAGAAACCTGTAAACTGACAATCTTGAGCATTGAAGTCCTAACATATGTTTTTGTGCATATAACTTCTAACACATTAAAAACTGTCTTTAAGCCTTGCAAAAACATTGTATTTCATAAGGCATAAGCATCTTTCAGTTTGGCAAGATTTGCACTGAATATTGAATGAAGCAGCTTTCTCTCATAGAGAGACAAGCTTTTGAGCAGATTTGGGATAGATTTCACTTCATTTGAACAGAAGCACTATTTCAACATAACTGGTCTCAGAAACCTGCAAACTGACAATCTTGAGCATTGAAGTCCTAACAAATGTTTTTGTGCATATAACTTCTAACACATTAAAAGCTGTCTCACTAAATTGCAGAAATCATTTTATTTCATAAGACATAAGCATCTTTCAGTTTTGCAAGATTTGCACTGAATATTGAATAAAGCAGCTTTCTCTCATAGAGAGACAAGCTTTTGAGCAGATTTGGGCTAGATTTCACTTCATTTGAACAGAAGCACTATTTCAACATTGCTGGTCTCAGAAAGCTGTAAACTGACAATCTTGAGCATTGAAGTCCTAACATATGTTTTTGTGCATATAACTTCTAACACATTAAAAACTGTCTTTAAGCATTGCAAAAACATTGTATTTCATAAGGCATAAGCATCTTTCAGTTTGGCAAGATTTGCACTGAATATTGAATGAAGCAGCTTTCTCTCATAGAGAGACAAGCTTTTGAGCAGATTTGGGCTAGATTTCACTTCATTTGAACAGAAGCACTATTTCAACATAACTGGTCTCAGAAACCTGTAAACTGAGAATGTTGAGCATTGAAGTCCTAACATAAGTTTTTGTGCATAAAACTTCTAACACATTAAAAACTGTCTCACTGCATTGCAGAAATCATTTTATTTCATAAGACATAAGCATCTTTCAGTTTGGCAAGATTTGCACTGAATATTGAATAAAGCAGCTTTCTCTCATAGAGAGACAAGCTTTTGAGCAGATTTGGGCTAGATTTCACTTTATTTGAACAGAAGCACTATTTCAACATAACTGGTCTCAGAAACCTGTAAACTGACAATCTTGAGCATTGAAGTCCTAACATAAGTTTTTGTGCATATAACTTCTAACATATTAAAAACTGTTTCACAGCATTGCAAAAACATTGTATTTCATAAGGCATAAGCATCTTTCAGTTTGGCAAGATTTGCACTGAATATTGAATGAAGCAGCTCTATCGCACAGAGAGACAAGCTTTTGAGCAGAATAGGGCTAGATTTCACTTCATTTGAACAGAAGCACTATTTTAACATTACTGGTCTCAGAAACCTGTAAACTGACAATCTTGAGCATTGAAGTCCTAACATAAGTTTTTATGCATATAACTTCTAACACATTAAAAACTGTCTCACTGCATTGCAGAAATCATTTTATTTCATAAGACATAAGCATCTTTCAGTTTGGCAAGATTTGCACTGAATATTGAATGAAACAGCTCTATCTCACAGAGAGACAAGCTTTTGAACAGATTTGGGCTTGATTTCACTTTATTTGAACAGAAGCACTATTTCAACATAACTGGTCTCAGAAACCTGTAAACTGACAATCTTGAGCATTGAAGTCCTAACAAATGTTTTTGTGCATATAACTTCTAACACATTAAAAGCTGTCTCACTAAATTGCAGAAATCATTTTATTTCATAAGACATAAGCATCTTTCAGTTTTGCAAGATTTGCACTGAACATTGAATAAAGCAGCTTTCTCTCATAGAGAGACAAGCTTTTGAGCAGATTTGGGCTAGATTTCACTTCATTTGAACAGAAGCACTATTTCAACATTGCTGGTCTCAGAAAGCTGTAAACTGACAATCTTGAGCATTGAAGTCCTAACATATGTTTTTGTGCATATAACTTCTAACACATTAAAAACTGTCTTTAAGCATTGCAAAAACATTGTATTTCATAAGGCATAAGCATCTTTCAGTTTGGCAAGATTTGCACTGAATATTGAATGAAGCAGCTTTCTCTTATAGAGAGACAAGCTTTTGAGCAGATTTGGGCTAGATTTCACTTCATTTGAACAGAAGCACTATTTCAACATAACTGGTCTCAGAAACCTGTAAACTGACAATCTTGAGCATTGAAGTCCTAACATAAGTTTTTATGCATATAACTTCTAACACATTAAAAACTGTCTCACTGCATTGCAGAAATCATTTTATTTCATAAGACATAAGCATCTTTTAGTTTGGCAAGATTTGCACTGAATATTGAATGAAGCAGCTCTATCTCACAGAGAGACAAGCTTTTGAACAGATTTGGGCTTGATTTCACTTTATTTGAACAGAAGCACTATTTCAACATTGCTGGTCTCAAAAAGCTGTAAACTGACAATCTTGAGCATTGAAGTCCTAACATATGTTTTTGTGCATATAACTTCTAACACATTAAAAACTGTCTTTAAGCATTGCAAAAACATTGTATTTCATAAGGCATAAGCATCTTTCAGTTTGGCAAGATTTGCACTGAATATTGAATGAAGCAGCTTTCTCTCATAGAGAGACAAGCTTTTGAGCAGATTTGGGCTAGATTTCACTTCATTTGAACAGAAGCACTATTTCAACATAACTGGTCTCAGAAACCTGTAAACTGAGTATGTTGAGCATTGAAGTCCTAACATAAGGTTTTGTGCATATAACTTCTAACACATTAAAAACTGTCTTACATCATTGCAAAAACATTGTATTTCATAAGACATAAGCATCTTTCAGTTTAGCAAGATTTGCACTGAATATTGAATGAAACAGCTCTATCTCACAGAGAGACAAGCTTTTGAACAGATTTGGGCTAGATTTCACTTCATTTGAACAGAAGCACTATTTCAACATAACTGGTCTCAGAAACCTGTAAACTGACAATCTTGAGCATTGAAGTCCTAACATAAGTTTTTGTGCATAAAACTTCTAACACATTAAAAACTGTCTCACTGCATTGCAGAAATCATTTTATTTCATAAGACATAAGCATCTTTCAGTTTTGCAAGATTTGCACTGAATATTGAATAAAGCAGCTTTCTCTCATAGAGAAACAAGCTTTTGAGCAGATTTGGGCTAGATTTCACTTCATTTGAATAGAAGCACTATTCCAACATTTCTGGTCTCCGAAACCTGTAAACTGACAATCTTGAGCATTGAAGTCCTAACATATGTTTTTGTGCATATAACTTCTAACACATTAAAAACTGTCTTTAAGCATTGCAAAAACATTGTATTTCATAAGGCACAAGCATCTTCAGTTTGGCAAGATTTGCACTGAATATTGAATAAAGCAGCTTTCTCTCATAGAGAGACAAGCTTTTGAGCAGATTTGGGCTAGATTTCACTTCATTTGAACAGAAGCACTATTTCAACATAACTGGTCTCAGAAACCTGTAAACTGACAATCTTGAGCATTGAAGTCCTAACATATGTTTTTATGCATATAACTTCTAACACATTAAAAACTGTCTCACTGCATTGCAGAAATCATTTTATTTCATAAGACATAAGCATCTTTCAGTTTAGCAAGATTTGCACTGAATATTGAATGAAACAGCTCTATCTCACAAGGAGACAAGCTTTTGAACAGATTTGGGCTAGATTTCACTTTATTTGAACAGAAGCACTATTTCAACATAACTGGTCTCAGAAACCTGTAAACTGACAATCTTGAGCATTGAAGTCCTAACATAAGTTTTTGTGCATATAACTTCTAACATATTAAAAAATGTTTCACAGCATTGCAAAAACATTGTATTTCATAAGGCATAAGCATCTTTCAGTTTGGCAAGATTTGCACTGAATATTGAATGAAGCAGCTCTATCGCACAGAGAGACAAGGTTTTGAGCAGATTTGGGCTAGATTTCACTTCATTTGAACAGAAGCACTATTTCAACATAACTCGTCTCAGAAACCTGTAAACTGACAATCTTGAGCATTGAAGTCCTAACATAAGTTTTTGTGCATATAACTTCTAACACATTAAAAACTCTCACTGCATTGCAGAAATCATTTTATTTCATAAGACATAAACATCTTTCAGTTTGGCAAGATTGCACTGAATATTGAATAAGCAGCTCTATCGCACAGAGAGACAAGCTTTTGAGCAGATTTGGGCTAGATTTCACTTCATTTGAACAGAAGCACTATTTCAACATTACTGGTCTCAGAAACCTGTAAACTGACAATCTTGAGCATTGAAGTCCTAACAAATGTTTTTGTGCATATAACTTCTAACACATTAAAAGCTGTCTCACTAAATTGCAGAAATCATTTTATTTCATAAGACATAAGCATCTTTCAGTTTTGCAAGATTTGCACTGAACATTGAATAAAGCAGCTTTCTCTCATAGAGAGACAAGCTTTTGAGCAGATTTGGGCTAGATTTCACTTCATTTGAACAGAAGCACTATTTCAACATTGCTGGTCTCAGAAAGCTGTAAACTGACAATCTTGAGCATTGAAGTCCTAACATATGTTTTTGTGCATATAACTTCTAACACATTAAAAACTGTCTTTAAGCATTGCAAAAACATTGTATTTCATAAGGCATAAGCATCTTTCAGTTTGGCAAGATTTGCACTGAATATTGAATGAAGCAGCTTTCTCTTATAGAGAGACAAGCTTTTGAGCAGATTTGGGCTAGATTTCACTTCATTTGAACAGAAGCACTATTTCAACATAACTGGTCTCAGAAACCTGT
Organism: Carassius carassius; assembly: GCF_963082965.1. Lineage (NCBI taxonomy): Eukaryota > Metazoa > Chordata > Actinopteri > Cypriniformes > Cyprinidae > Carassius > Carassius carassius. The sequence goes on from NC_081799.1 coordinate 1,985,709, forward strand.
AAACTGACAATCTTGAGCATTGAAGTCCTAACATAAGTTTTTATGCATATAACTTCTAACACATTAAAAACTGTCTCACTGCATTGCAGAAATCATTTTATTTCATAAGACATAAGCATCTTTTAGTTTGGCAAGATTTGCACTGAATATTGAATGAAGCAGCTCTATCTCACAGAGAGACAAGCTTTTGAACAGATTTGGGCTTGATTTCACTTTATTTGAACAGAAGCACTATTTCAACATTGCTGGTCTCAAAAAGCTGTAAACTGACAATCTTGAGCATTGAAGTCCTAACATATGTTTTTGTGCATATAACTTCTAACACATTAAAAACTGTCTTTAAGCATTGCAAAAACATTGTATTTCATAAGGCATAAGCATCTTTCAGTTTGGCAAGATTTGCACTGAATATTGAATGAAGCAGCTTTCTCTCATAGAGAGACAAGCTTTTGAGCAGATTTGGGCTAGATTTCACTTCATTTGAACAGAAGCACTATTTCAACATAACTGGTCTCAGAAACCTGTAAACTGAGTATGTTGAGCATTGAAGTCCTAACATAAGGTTTTGTGCATATAACTTCTAACACATTAAAAACTGTCTTACATCATTGCAAAAACATTGTATTTCATAAGACATAAGCATCTTTCAGTTTAGCAAGATTTGCACTGAATATTGAATGAAACAGCTCTATCTCACAGAGAGACAAGCTTTTGAACAGATTTGGGCTAGATTTCACTTCATTTGAACAGAAGCACTATTTCAACATAACTGGTCTCAGAAACCTGTAAACTGACAATCTTGAGCATTGAAGTCCTAACATAAGTTTTTGTGCATAAAACTTCTAACACATTAAAAACTGTCTCACTGCATTGCAGAAATCATTTTATTTCATAAGACATAAGCATCTTTCAGTTTTGCAAGATTTGCACTGAATATTGAATAAAGCAGCTTTCTCTCATAGAGAAACAAGCTTTTGAGCAGATTTGGGCTAGATTTCACTTCATTTGAATAGAAGCACTATTCCAACATTTCTGGTCTCCGAAACCTGTAAACTGACAATCTTGAGCATTGAAGTCCTAACATATGTTTTTGTGCATATAACTTCTAACACATTAAAAACTGTCTTTAAGCATTGCAAAAACATTGTATTTCATAAGGCACAAGCATCTTCAGTTTGGCAAGATTTGCACTGAATATTGAATAAAGCAGCTTTCTCTCATAGAGAGACAAGCTTTTGAGCAGATTTGGGCTAGATTTCACTTCATTTGAACAGAAGCACTATTTCAACATAACTGGTCTCAGAAACCTGTAAACTGACAATCTTGAGCATTGAAGTCCTAACATATGTTTTTATGCATATAACTTCTAACACATTAAAAACTGTCTCACTGCATTGCAGAAATCATTTTATTTCATAAGACATAAGCATCTTTCAGTTTAGCAAGATTTGCACTGAATATTGAATGAAACAGCTCTATCTCACAAGGAGACAAGCTTTTGAACAGATTTGGGCTAGATTTCACTTTATTTGAACAGAAGCACTATTTCAACATAACTGGTCTCAGAAACCTGTAAACTGACAATCTTGAGCATTGAAGTCCTAACATAAGTTTTTGTGCATATAACTTCTAACATATTAAAAAATGTTTCACAGCATTGCAAAAACATTGTATTTCATAAGGCATAAGCATCTTTCAGTTTGGCAAGATTTGCACTGAATATTGAATGAAGCAGCTCTATCGCACAGAGAGACAAGCTTTTGAGCAGAATAGGGCTAGATTTCACTTCATTTGAACAGAAGCACTATTTTAACATTACTGGTCTCAGAAACCTGTAAACTGACAATCTTGAGCATTGAAGTCCTAACATAAGTTTTTATGCATATAACTGCTAACACATTAAAAACTGTCTCACTGCATTGCAGAAATCATTTTATTTCATAAGACATAAGCATCTTTCAGTTTGGCAAGATTTGCACTGAATATTGAATGAAACAGCTCTATCTCACAGAGAGACAAGCTTTTGAACAGATTTGGGCTTGATTTCACTTTATTTGAACAGAAGCACTATTTCAACATAACTGGTCTCAGAAACCTGTAAACTGACAATCTTGAGCATTGAAGTCCTAACATAAGTTTTTGTGCATATAACTTCTAACACATTAAAAACTGTTTTACAGCATTGCAAAAACATTGTATTTCATAAGGCATAAGCATCTTTCAGTTTGGCAAGATTTGCACTGAATATTGAATGAAGCAGCTCTATCGCACAGAGAGACAAGCTTTTGAGCAGATTTGGGCTAGATTTCACTTCATTTGAACAGAAGCACTATTTCAACATTACTGGTCTCAGAAACCTGTAAACTGACAATCTTGAGCATTGAAGTCCTAACAAATGTTTTTGTGCATATAACTTCTAACACATTAAAAGCTGTCTCACTAAATTGCAGAAATCATTTTATTTCATAAGACATAAGCATCTTTCAGTTTGGCAAGATTTGCACTGAATATTGAATGAAACAGCTCTATCTCACAGAGAGACAAGCTTTTGAACAGATTTGGGCTTGATTTCACTTTATTTGAACAGAAGCACTATTTCAACATAACTGGTCTCAGAAACCTGTAAACTGACAATCTTGAGCATTGAAGTCCTAACATAAGTTTTTGTGCATATAACTTCTAACACATTAAAAACTGTTTTACAGCATTGCAAAAACATTGTATTTCATAAGGCATAAGCATCTTTCAGTTTGGCAAGATTTGCACTCAATATTGAATGAAGCAGCTCTATCGCACAGAGAGACAAGGTTTTGAGCAGATTTGGGCTAGATTTCACTTCATTTGAACAGAAGCACTATTTCAACATAACTCGTCTCAGAAACCTGTAAACTGACAATCTTGAGCATTGAAGTCCTAACATAAGTTTTTGTGCATATAACTTCTAACACATTAAAAACTGTCTCACTGCATTGCAGAAATCATTTTATTTCATAAGACATAAACATCTTTCAGTTTGGCAAGATTGCACTGAATATTGAATAAGCAGCTCTATCGCACAGAGAGACAAGCTTTTGAGCAGATTTGGGCTAGATTTCACTTCATTTGAACAGAAGCACTATTTCAACATTGCTGGTCTCAGAAACCTGTAAACTGACAATCTTGAGCATTGAAGTCCTAACATATGTTTTTGTGCATATAACTTCTAACACATTAAAAACTGTCTTTAAGCCTTGCAAAAACATTGTATTTCATAAGGCATAAGCATCTTTCAGTTTGGCAAGATTTGCACTGAATATTGAATGAAGCAGCTTTCTCTCATAGAGAGACAAGCTTTTGAGCAGATTTGGGATAGATTTCACTTCATTTGAACAGAAGCACTATTTCAACATAACTGGTCTCAGAAACCTGCAAACTGACAATCTTGAGCATTGAAGTCCTAACAAATGTTTTTGTGCATATAACTTCTAACACATTAAAAGCTGTCTCACTAAATTGCAGAAATCATTTTATTTCATAAGACATAAGCATCTTTCAGTTTTGCAAGATTTGCATGAATATTGAATAAAGCAGCTTTCTCTCATAGAGAGACAAGCTTTTGAGCAGATTTGGGCTAGATTTCACTTCATTTGAACAGAAGCACTATTTCAACATTGCTGGTCTCAGAAAGCTGTAAACTGACAATCTTGAGCATTGAAGTCCTAACATATGTTTTTGTGCATATAACTTCTAACACATTAAAAACTGTCTCACTGCATTGCAGAAATCATTTTATTTCATAAGACATAAGCATCTTTTAGTTTGGCAAGATTTGCACTGAATATTGAATGAAGCAGCTCTATCTCACAGAGAGACAAGCTTTTGAGCAGATTTGGGCTAGATTTCACTTCATTTGAACAGAAGCACTATTTCAACATTGCTGGTCTCAGAAACCTGTAAACTGACAATCTTGAGCATTGAAGTCCTAACATAAGTTTTTGTGCATATAACTTCTAACACATTAAAAACTGTTTTACAGCATTGCAAAAACATTGTATTTCATAAGGCATAAGCATCTTTCAGTTTGGCAAGATTTGCACTGAATATTGAATGAAGCAGCTCTATCGCACAGAGAGACAAGGTTTTGAGCAGATTTGGGCTAGATTTCACTTCATTTGAACAGAAGCACTATTTCAACATAACTCGTCTCAGAAACCTGTAAACTGACAATCTTGAGCATTGAAGTCCTAACATAAGTTTTTGTGCATATAACTTCTAACACATTAAAAACTCTCACTGCATTGCAGAAATCATTTTATTTCATAAGACATAAACATCTTTCAGTTTGGCAAGATTGCACTGAATATTGAATAAGCAGCTCTATCGCACAGAGAGACAAGCTTTTGAGCAGATTTGGGCTAGATTTCACTTCATTTGAACAGAAGCACTATTTCAACATTACTGGTCTCAGAAACCTGTAAACTGACAATCTTGAGCATTGAAGTCCTAACAAATGTTTTTGTGCATATAACTTCTAACACATTAAAAGCTGTCTCACTAAATTGCAGAAATCATTTTATTTCATAAGACATAAGCATCTTTCAGTTTTGCAAGATTTGCACTGAACATTGAATAAAGCAGCTTTCTCTCATAGAGAGACAAGCTTTTGAGCAGATTTGGGCTAGATTTCACTTCATTTGAACAGAAGCACTATTTCAACATTGCTGGTCTCAGAAAGCTGTAAACTGACAATCTTGAGCATTGAAGTCCTAACATATGTTTTTGTGCATATAACTTCTAACACATTAAAAACTGTCTTTAAGCATTGCAAAAACATTGTATTTCATAAGGCATAAGCATCTTTCAGTTTGGCAAGATTTGCACTGAATATTGAATGAAGCAGCTTTCTCTTATAGAGAGACAAGCTTTTGAGCAGATTTGGGCTAGATTTCACTTCATTTGAACAGAAGCACTATTTCAACATAACTGGTCTCAGAAACCTGTAAACTGACAATCTTGAGCATTGAAGTCCTAACATAAGTTTTTATGCATATAACTTCTAACACATTAAAAACTGTCTCACTGCATTGCAGAAATCATTTTATTTCATAAGACATAAGCATCTTTTAGTTTGGCAAGATTTGCACTGAATATTGAATGAAGCAGCTCTATCTCACAGAGAGACAAGCTTTTGAACAGATTTGGGCTTGATTTCACTTTATTTGAACAGAAGCACTATTTCAACATTGCTGGTCTCAAAAAGCTGTAAACTGACAATCTTGAGCATTGAAGTCCTAACATATGTTTTTGTGCATATAACTTCTAACACATTAAAAACTGTCTTTAAGCATTGCAAAAACATTGTATTTCATAAGGCATAAGCATCTTTCAGTTTGGCAAGATTTGCACTGAATATTGAATGAAGCAGCTTTCTCTCATAGAGAGACAAGCTTTTGAGCAGATTTGGGCTAGATTTCACTTCATTTGAACAGAAGCACTATTTCAACATAACTGGTCTCAGAAACCTGTAAACTGAGTATGTTGAGCATTGAAGTCCTAACATAAGGTTTTGTGCATATAACTTCTAACACATTAAAAACTGTCTTACATCATTGCAAAAACATTGTATTTCATAAGACATAAGCATCTTTCAGTTTAGCAAGATTTGCACTGAATATTGAATGAAACAGCTCTATCTCACAGAGAGACAAGCTTTTGAACAGATTTGGGCTAGATTTCACTTCATTTGAACAGAAGCACTATTTCAACATAACTGGTCTCAGAAACCTGTAAACTGACAATCTTGAGCATTGAAGTCCTAACATAAGTTTTTGTGCATAAAACTTCTAACACATTAAAAACTGTCTCACTGCATTGCAGAAATCATTTTATTTCATAAGACATAAGCATCTTTCAGTTTTGCAAGATTTGCACTGAATATTGAATAAAGCAGCTTTCTCTCATAGAGAAACAAGCTTTTGAGCAGATTTGGGCTAGATTTCACTTCATTTGAATAGAAGCACTATTCCAACATTTCTGGTCTCCGAAACCTGTAAACTGACAATCTTGAGCATTGAAGTCCTAACATATGTTTTTGTGCATATAACTTCTAACACATTAAAAACTGTCTTTAAGCATTGCAAAAACATTGTATTTCATAAGGCACAAGCATCTTCAGTTTGGCAAGATTTGCACTGAATATTGAATAAAGCAGCTTTCTCTCATAGAGAGACAAGCTTTTGAGCAGATTTGGGCTAGATTTCACTTCATTTGAACAGAAGCACTATTTCAACATAACTGGTCTCAGAAACCTGTAAACTGACAATCTTGAGCATTGAAGTCCTAACATATGTTTTTATGCATATAACTTCTAACACATTAAAAACTGTCTCACTGCATTGCAGAAATCATTTTATTTCATAAGACATAAGCATCTTTCAGTTTAGCAAGATTTGCACTGAATATTGAATGAAACAGCTCTATCTCACAAGGAGACAAGCTTTTGAACAGATTTGGGCTAGATTTCACTTTATTTGAACAGAAGCACTATTTCAACATAACTGGTCTCAGAAACCTGTAAACTGACAATCTTGAGCATTGAAGTCCTAACATAAGTTTTTGTGCATATAACTTCTAACATATTAAAAAATGTTTCACAGCATTGCAAAAACATTGTATTTCATAAGGCATAAGCATCTTTCAGTTTGGCAAGATTTGCACTGAATATTGAATGAAGCAGCTCTATCGCACAGAGAGACAAGCTTTTGAGCAGAATAGGGCTAGATTTCACTTCATTTGAACAGAAGCACTATTTTAACATTACTGGTCTCAGAAACCTGTAAACTGACAATCTTGAGCATTGAAGTCCTAACATAAGTTTTTATGCATATAACTGCTAACACATTAAAAACTGTCTCACTGCATTGCAGAAATCATTTTATTTCATAAGACATAAGCATCTTTCAGTTTGGCAAGATTTGCACTGAATATTGAATGAAACAGCTCTATCTCACAGAGAGACAAGCTTTTGAACAGATTTGGGCTTGATTTCACTTTATTTGAACAGAAGCACTATTTCAACATAACTGGTCTCAGAAACCTGTAAACTGACAATCTTGAGCATTGAAGTCCTAACATAAGTTTTTGTGCATATAACTTCTAACACATTAAAAACTGTTTTACAGCATTGCAAAAACATTGTATTTCATAAGGCATAAGCATCTTTCAGTTTGGCAAGATTTGCACTCAATATTGAATGAAGCAGCTCTATCGCACAGAGAGACAAGGTTTTGAGCAGATTTGGGCTAGATTTCACTTCATTTGAACAGAAGCACTATTTCAACATAACTCGTCTCAGAAACCTGTAAACTGACAATCTTGAGCATTGAAGTCCTAACATAAGTTTTTGTGCATATAACTTCTAACACATTAAAAACTGTCTCACTGCATTGCAGAAATCATTTTATTTCATAAGACATAAACATCTTTCAGTTTGGCAAGATTGCACTGAATATTGAATAAGCAGCTCTATCGCACAGAGAGACAAGCTTTTGAGCAGATTTGGGCTAGATTTCACTTCATTTGAACAGAAGCACTATTTCAACATTGCTGGTCTCAGAAACCTGTAAACTGACAATCTTGAGCATTGAAGTCCTAACATATGTTTTTGTGCATATAACTTCTAACACATTAAAAACTGTCTTTAAGCCTTGCAAAAACATTGTATTTCATAAGGCATAAGCATCTTTCAGTTTGGCAAGATTTGCACTGAATATTGAATGAAGCAGCTTTCTCTCATAGAGAGACAAGCTTTTGAGCAGATTTGGGATAGATTTCACTTCATTTGAACAGAAGCACTATTTCAACATAACTGGTCTCAGAAACCTGCAAACTGACAATCTTGAGCATTGAAGTCCTAACAAATGTTTTTGTGCATATAACTTCTAACACATTAAAAGCTGTCTCACTAAATTGCAGAAATCATTTTATTTCATAAGACATAAGCATCTTTCAGTTTTGCAAGATTTGCATGAATATTGAATAAAGCAGCTTTCTCTCATAGAGAGACAAGCTTTTGAGCAGATTTGGGCTAGATTTCACTTCATTTGAACAGAAGCACTATTTCAACATTGCTGGTCTCAGAAAGCTGTAAACTGACAATCTTGAGCATTGAAGTCCTAACATATGTTTTTGTGCATATAACTTCTAACACATTAAAAACTGTCTTTAAGCATTGCAAAAACATTGTATTTCATAAGGCATAAGCATCTTTCAGTTTGGCAAGATTTGCACTGAATATTGAATGAAGCAGCTTTCTCTCATAGAGAGACAAGCTTTTGAGCAGATTTGGGCTAGATTTCACTTCATTTGAACAGAAGCACTATTTCAACATAACTGGTCTCAGAAACCTGTAAACTGAGAATGTTGAGCATTGAAGTCCTAACATAAGGTTTTGTGCATATAACTTCTAACACATTAAAAACTGTCTTACATCATTGCAAAAACATTGTATTTCATAAGACATAAGCATCTTTCAGTTTAGCAAGATTTGCACTGAATATTGAATGAAACAGCTCTATCTCACAGAGAGACAAGCTTTTGAACAGATTTGGGCTAGATTTCACTTCATTTGAACAGAAGCACTATTTCAACATAACTGGTCTCAGAAACCTGTAAACTGACAATCTTGAGCATTGAAGTCCTAACATAAGTTTTTGTGCATAAAACTTCTAACACATTAAAAACTGTCTCACTGCATTGCAGAAATCATTTTATTTCATAAGACATAAGCATCTTTCAGTTTGGCAAGATTTGCACTGAATATTGAATAAAGCAGCTTTCTCTCATAGAGAGACAAGCTTTTGAGCAGATTTGGGCTAGATTTCACTTTATTTGAACAGAAGCACTATTTCAACATAACTGGTCTCAGAAACCTGTAAACTGACAATCTTGAGCATTGAAGTCCTAACATAAGTTTTTGTGCATATAACTTCTAACATATTAAAAACTGTTTCACAGCATTGCAAAAACATTGTATTTCATAAGGCATAAGCATCTTTCAGTTTGGCAAGATTTGCACTGAATATTGAATGAAGCAGCTCTATCGCACAGAGAGACAAGCTTTTGAGCAGAATAGGGCTAGATTTCACTTCATTTGAACAGAAGCACTATTTTAACATTACTGGTCTCAGAAACCTGTAAACTGACAATCTTGAGCATTGAAGTCCTAACATAAGTTTTTATGCATATAACTTCTAACACATTAAAAACTGTCTCACTGCATTGCAGAAATCATTTTATTTCATAAGACATAAGCATCTTTCAGTTTGGCAAGATTTGCACTGAATATTGAATGAAACAGCTCTATCTCACAGAGAGACAAGCTTTTGAACAGATTTGGGCTTGATTTCACTTTATTTGAACAGAAGCACTATTTCAACATAACTGGTCTCAGAAACCTGTAAACTGACAATCTTGAGCATTGAAGTCCTAACATAAGTTTTTGTGCATATAACTTCTAACACATTAAAAACTGTTTTACAGCATTGCAAAAACATTGTATTTCATAAGGCATAAGCATCTTTCAGTTTGGCAAGATTTGCACTGAATATTGAATGAAGCAGCTCTATCGCACAGAGAGACAAGCTTTTGAGCAGATTTGGGCTAGATTTCACTTCATTTGAACAGAAGCACTATTTCAACATTACTGGTCTCAGAAACCTGTAAACAGACAATCTTGAGCATTGAAGTCCTAACAAATGTTTTTGTGCATATAACTTCTAACACATTAAAAGCTGTCTCACTAAATTGCAGAAATCATTTTATTTCATAAGACATAAGCATCTTTCAGTTTGGCAAGATTTGCACTGAATATTGAATGAAACAGCTCTATCTCACAGAGAGACAAGCTTTTGAACAGATTTGGGCTTGATTTCACTTTATTTGAACAGAAGCACTATTTCAACATAACTGGTCTCAGAAACCTGTAAACTGACAATCTTGAGCATTTGAAGTCCTAACATAAGTTTTTGTGCATATAACTTCTAACACATTAAAAACTGTTTTACAGCATTGCAAAAACATTGTATTTCATAAGGCATAAGCATCTTTCAGTTTGGCAAGATTTGCACTCAATATTGAATGAAGCAGCTCTATCGCACAGAGAGACAAGGTTTTGAGCAGATTTGGGCTAGATTTCACTTCATTTGAACAGAAGCACTATTTCAACATAACTCGTCTCAGAAACCTGTAAACTGACAATCTTGAGCATTGAAGTCCTAACATAAGTTTTTGTGCATATAACTTCTAACACATTAAAAACTGTCTCACTGCATTGCAGAAATCATTTTATTTCATAAGACATAAACATCTTTCAGTTTGGCAAGATTGCACTGAATATTGAATAAGCAGCTCTATCGCACAGAGAGACAAGCTTTTGAGCAGATTTGGGCTAGATTTCACTTCATTTGAACAGAAGCACTATTTCAACATTACTGGTCTCAGAAACCTGTAAACTGACAATCTTGAGCATTGAAGTCCTAACAAATGTTTTTGTGCATATAACTTCTAACACATTAAAAGCTGTCTCACTAAATTGCAGAAATCATTTTATTTCATAAGACATAAGCATCTTTCAGTTTTGCAAGATTTGCACTGAACATTGAATAAAGCAGCTTTCTCTCATAGAGAGACAAGCTTTTGAGCAGATTTGGGCTAGATTTCACTTCATTTGAACAGAAGCACTATTTCAACATTGCTGGTCTCAGAAACCTGTAAACTGACAATCTTGAGCATTGAAGTCCTAACATATGTTTTTGTGCATATAACTTCTAACACATTAAAAACTGTCTTTAAGCCTTGCAAAAACATTGTATTTCATAAGGCATAAGCATCTTTCAGTTTGGCAAGATTTGCACTGAATATTGAATGAAGCAGCTTTCTCTCATAGAGAGACAAGCTTTTGAGCAGATTTGGGATAGATTTCACTTCATTTGAACAGAAGCACTATTTCAACATAACTGGTCTCAGAAACCTGCAAACTGACAATCTTGAGCATTGAAGTCCTAACAAATGTTTTTGTGCATATAACTTCTAACACATTAAAAGCTGTCTCACTAAATTGCAGAAATCATTTTATTTCATAAGACATAAGCATCTTTCAGTTTTGCAAGATTTGCACTGAATATTGAATAAAGCAGCTTTCTCTCATAGAGAGACAAGCTTTTGAGCAGATTTGGGCTAGATTTCACTTCATTTGAACAGAAGCACTATTTCAACATTGCTGGTCTCAGAAAGCTGTAAACTGACAATCTTGAGCATTGAAGTCCTAACATATGTTTTTGTGCATATAACTTCTAACACATTAAAAACTGTCTTTAAGCATTGCAAAAACATTGTATTTCATAAGGCATAAGCATCTTTCAGTTTGGCAAGATTTGCACTGAATATTGAATGAAGCAGCTTTCTCTCATAGAGAGACAAGCTTTTGAGCAGATTTGGGCTAGATTTCACTTCATTTGAACAGAAGCACTATTTCAACATAACTGGTCTCAGAAACCTGTAAACTGAGAATGTTGAGCATTGAAGTCCTAACATAAGTTTTTGTGCATAAAACTTCTAACACATTAAAAACTGTCTCACTGCATTGCAGAAATCATTTTATTTCATAAGACATAAGCATCTTTCAGTTTGGCAAGATTTGCACTGAATATTGAATAAAGCAGCTTTCTCTCATAGAGAGACAAGCTTTTGAGCAGATTTGGGCTAGATTTCACTTTATTTGAACAGAAGCACTATTTCAACATAACTGGTCTCAGAAACCTGTAAACTGACAATCTTGAGCATTGAAGTCCTAACATAAGTTTTTGTGCATATAACTTCTAACATATTAAAAACTGTTTCACAGCATTGCAAAAACATTGTATTTCATAAGGCATAAGCATCTTTCAGTTTGGCAAGATTTGCACTGAATATTGAATGAAGCAGCTCTATCGCACAGAGAGACAAGCTTTTGAGCAGAATAGGGCTAGATTTCACTTCATTTGAACAGAAGCACTATTTTAACATTACTGGTCTCAGAAACCTGTAAACTGACAATCTTGAGCATTGAAGTCCTAACATAAGTTTTTATGCATATAACTTCTAACACATTAAAAACTGTCTCACTGCATTGCAGAAATCATTTTATTTCATAAGACATAAGCATCTTTCAGTTTGGCAAGATTTGCACTGAATATTGAATGAAACAGCTCTATCTCACAGAGAGACAAGCTTTTGAACAGATTTGGGCTTGATTTCACTTTATTTGAACAGAAGCACTATTTCAACATAACTGGTCTCAGAAACCTGTAAACTGACAATCTTGAGCATTGAAGTCCTAACAAATGTTTTTGTGCATATAACTTCTAACACATTAAAAGCTGTCTCACTAAATTGCAGAAATCATTTTATTTCATAAGACATAAGCATCTTTCAGTTTTGCAAGATTTGCACTGAACATTGAATAAAGCAGCTTTCTCTCATAGAGAGACAAGCTTTTGAGCAGATTTGGGCTAGATTTCACTTCATTTGAACAGAAGCACTATTTCAACATTGCTGGTCTCAGAAAGCTGTAAACTGACAATCTTGAGCATTGAAGTCCTAACATATGTTTTTGTGCATATAACTTCTAACACATTAAAAACTGTCTTTAAGCATTGCAAAAACATTGTATTTCATAAGGCATAAGCATCTTTCAGTTTGGCAAGATTTGCACTGAATATTGAATGAAGCAGCTTTCTCTTATAGAGAGACAAGCTTTTGAGCAGATTTGGGCTAGATTTCACTTCATTTGAACAGAAGCACTATTTCAACATAACTGGTCTCAGAAACCTGTAAACTGACAATCTTGAGCATTGAAGTCCTAACATAAGTTTTTATGCATATAACTTCTAACACATTAAAAACTGTCTCACTGCATTGCAGAAATCATTTTATTTCATAAGACATAAGCATCTTTTAGTTTGGCAAGATTTGCACTGAATATTGAATGAAGCAGCTCTATCTCACAGAGAGACAAGCTTTTGAACAGATTTGGGCTTGATTTCACTTTATTTGAACAGAAGCACTATTTCAACATTGCTGGTCTCAAAAAGCTGTAAACTGACAATCTTGAGCATTGAAGTCCTAACATATGTTTTTGTGCATATAACTTCTAACACATTAAAAACTGTCTTTAAGCATTGCAAAAACATTGTATTTCATAAGGCATAAGCATCTTTCAGTTTGGCAAGATTTGCACTGAATATTGAATGAAGCAGCTTTCTCTCATAGAGAGACAAGCTTTTGAGCAGATTTGGGCTAGATTTCACTTCATTTGAACAGAAGCACTATTTCAACATAACTGGTCTCAGAAACCTGTAAACTGAGTATGTTGAGCATTGAAGTCCTAACATAAGGTTTTGTGCATATAACTTCTAACACATTAAAAACTGTCTTACATCATTGCAAAAACATTGTATTTCATAAGACATAAGCATCTTTCAGTTTAGCAAGATTTGCACTGAATATTGAATGAAACAGCTCTATCTCACAGAGAGACAAGCTTTTGAACAGATTTGGGCTAGATTTCACTTCATTTGAACAGAAGCACTATTTCAACATAACTGGTCTCAGAAACCTGTAAACTGACAATCTTGAGCATTGAAGTCCTAACATAAGTTTTTGTGCATAAAACTTCTAACACATTAAAAACTGTCTCACTGCATTGCAGAAATCATTTTATTTCATAAGACATAAGCATCTTTCAGTTTTGCAAGATTTGCACTGAATATTGAATAAAGCAGCTTTCTCTCATAGAGAAACAAGCTTTTGAGCAGATTTGGGCTAGATTTCACTTCATTTGAATAGAAGCACTATTCCAACATTTCTGGTCTCCGAAACCTGTAAACTGACAATCTTGAGCATTGAAGTCCTAACATATGTTTTTGTGCATATAACTTCTAACACATTAAAAACTGTCTTTAAGCATTGCAAAAACATTGTATTTCATAAGGCACAAGCATCTTCAGTTTGGCAAGATTTGCACTGAATATTGAATAAAGCAGCTTTCTCTCATAGAGAGACAAGCTTTTGAGCAGATTTGGGCTAGATTTCACTTCATTTGAACAGAAGCACTATTTCAACATAACTGGTCTCAGAAACCTGTAAACTGACAATCTTGAGCATTGAAGTCCTAACATATGTTTTTATGCATATAACTTCTAACACATTAAAAACTGTCTCACTGCATTGCAGAAATCATTTTATTTCATAAGACATAAGCATCTTTCAGTTTAGCAAGATTTGCACTGAATATTGAATGAAACAGCTCTATCTCACAAGGAGACAAGCTTTTGAACAGATTTGGGCTAGATTTCACTTTATTTGAACAGAAGCACTATTTCAACATAACTGGTCTCAGAAACCTGTAAACTGACAATCTTGAGCATTGAAGTCCTAACATAAGTTTTTGTGCATATAACTTCTAACATATTAAAAAATGTTTCACAGCATTGCAAAAACATTGTATTTCATAAGGCATAAGCATCTTTCAGTTTGGCAAGATTTGCACTGAATATTGAATGAAGCAGCTCTATCGCACAGAGAGACAAGCTTTTGAGCAGAATAGGGCTAGATTTCACTTCATTTGAACAGAAGCACTATTTTAACATTACTGGTCTCAGAAACCTGTAAACTGACAATCTTGAGCATTGAAGTCCTAACATAAGTTTTTATGCATATAACTTCTAACACATTAAAAACTGTCTCACTGCATTGCAGAAATCATTTTATTTCATAAGACATAAGCATCTTTCAGTTTGGCAAGATTTGCACTGAATATTGAATGAAACAGCTCTATCTCACAGAGAGACAAGCTTTTGAACAGATTTGGGCTTGATTTCACTTTATTTGAACAGAAGCACTATTTCAACATAACTGGTCTCAGAAACCTGTAAACTGACAATCTTGAGCATTGAAGTCCTAACATAAGTTTTTGTGCATATAACTTCTAACACATTAAAAACTGTTTTACAGCATTGCAAAAACATTGTATTTCATAAGGCATAAGCATCTTTCAGTTTGGCAAGATTTGCACTGAATATTGAATGAAGCAGCTCTATCGCACAGAGAGACAAGCTTTTGAGCAGATTTGGGCTAGATTTCACTTCATTTGAACAGAAGCACTATTTCAACATTACTGGTCTCAGAAACCTGTAAACAGACAATCTTGAGCATTGAAGTCCTAACAAATGTTTTTGTGCATATAACTTCTAACACATTAAAAGCTGTCTCACTAAATTGCAGAAATCATTTTATTTCATAAGACATAAGCATCTTTCAGTTTGGCAAGATTTGCACTGAATATTGAATGAAACAGCTCTATCTCACAGAGAGACAAGCTTTTGAACAGATTTGGGCTTGATTTCACTTTATTTGAACAGAAGCACTATTTCAACATAACTGGTCTCAGAAACCTGTAAACTGACAATCTTGAGCATTTGAAGTCCTAACATAAGTTTTTGTGCATATAACTTCTAACACATTAAAAACTGTTTTACAGCATTGCAAAAACATTGTATTTCATAAGGCATAAGCATCTTTCAGTTTGGCAAGATTTGCACTCAATATTGAATGAAGCAGCTCTATCGCACAGAGAGACAAGGTTTTGAGCAGATTTGGGCTAGATTTCACTTCATTTGAACAGAAGCACTATTTCAACATAACTCGTCTCAGAAACCTGTAAACTGACAATCTTGAGCATTGAAGTCCTAACATAAGTTTTTGTGCATATAACTTCTAACACATTAAAAACTGTCTCACTGCATTGCAGAAATCATTTTATTTCATAAGACATAAACATCTTTCAGTTTGGCAAGATTGCACTGAATATTGAATAAGCAGCTCTATCGCACAGAGAGACAAGCTTTTGAGCAGATTTGGGCTAGATTTCACTTCATTTGAACAGAAGCACTATTTCAACATTACTGGTCTCAGAAACCTGTAAACTGACAATCTTGAGCATTGAAGTCCTAACAAATGTTTTTGTGCATATAACTTCTAACACATTAAAAGCTGTCTCACTAAATTGCAGAAATCATTTTATTTCATAAGACATAAGCATCTTTCAGTTTTGCAAGATTTGCACTGAACATTGAATAAAGCAGCTTTCTCTCATAGAGAGACAAGCTTTTGAGCAGATTTGGGCTAGATTTCACTTCATTTGAACAGAAGCACTATTTCAACATTGCTGGTCTCCGAAACCTGTAAACTGACAATCTTGAGCATTGAAGTCCTAACATATGTTTTTGTGCATATAACTTCTAACACATTAAAAACTGTCTTTAAGCATTGCAAAAACATTGTATTTCATAAGGCACAAGCATCTTCAGTTTGGCAAGATTTGCACTGAATATTGAATAAAGCAGCTTTCTCTCATAGAGAGACAAGCTTTTGAGCAGATTTGGGCTAGATTTCACTTCATTTGAACAGAAGCACTATTTCAACATAACTGGTCTCAGAAACCTGTAAACTGAGAATGTTGAGCATTGAAGTCCTAACATAAGGTTTTGTGCATATAACTTCTAACACATTAAAAACTGTCTTACATCATTGCAAAAACATTGTATTTCATAAGACATAAGCATCTTTCAGTTTAGCAAGATTTGCACTGAATATTGAATGAAACAGCTCTATCTCACAGAGAGACAAGCTTTTGAACAGATTTGGGCTAGATTTCACTTCATTTGAACAGAAGCACTATTTCAACATAACTGGTCTCAGAAACCTGTAAACTGACAATCTTGAGCATTGAAGTCCTAACATAAGTTTTTGTGCATAAAACTTCTAACACATTAAAAACTGTCTCACTGCATTGCAGAAATCATTTTATTTCATAAGACATAAGCATCTTTCAGTTTGGCAAGATTTGCACTGAATATTGAATAAAGCAGCTTTCTCTCATAGAGAGACAAGCTTTTGAGCAGATTTGGGCTAGATTTCACTTTATTTGAACAGAAGCACTATTTCAACATAACTGGTCTCAGAAACCTGTAAACTGACAATCTTGAGCATTGAAGTCCTAACATAAGTTTTTGTGCATATAACTTCTAACATATTAAAAACTGTTTCACAGCATTGCAAAAACATTGTATTTCATAAGGCATAAGCATCTTTCAGTTTGGCAAGATTTGCACTGAATATTGAATGAAGCAGCTCTATCGCACAGAGAGACAAGCTTTTGAGCAGAATAGGGCTAGATTTCACTTCATTTGAACAGAAGCACTATTTTAACATTACTGGTCTCAGAAACCTGTAAACTGACAATCTTGAGCATTGAAGTCCTAACATAAGTTTTTATGCATATAACTTCTAACACATTAAAAACTGTCTCACTGCATTGCAGAAATCATTTTATTTCATAAGACATAAGCATCTTTCAGTTTGGCAAGATTTGCACTGAATATTGAATGAAACAGCTCTATCTCACAGAGAGACAAGCTTTTGAACAGATTTGGGCTTGATTTCACTTTATTTGAACAGAAGCACTATTTCAACATAACTGGTCTCAGAAACCTGTAAACTGACAATCTTGAGCATTGAAGTCCTAACATAAGTTTTTGTGCATATAACTTCTAACACATTAAAAACTGTTTTACAGCATTGCAAAAACATTGTATTTCATAAGGCATAAGCATCTTTCAGTTTGGCAAGATTTGCACTGAATATTGAATGAAGCAGCTCTATCGCACAGAGAGACAAGCTTTTGAGCAGATTTGGGCTAGATTTCACTTCATTTGAACAGAAGCACTATTTCAACATTACTGGTCTCAGAAACCTGTAAACTGACAATCTTGAGCATTGAAGTCCTAACAAATGTTTTTGTGCATATAACTTCTAACACATTAAAAGCTGTCTCACTAAATTGCAGAAATCATTTTATTTCATAAGACATAAGCATCTTTCAGTTTGGCAAGATTTGCACTGAATATTGAATGAAACAGCTCTATCTCACAGAGAGACAAGCTTTTGAACAGATTTGGGCTTGATTTCACTTTATTTGAACAGAAGCACTATTTCAACATAACTGGTCTCAGAAACCTGTAAACTGACAATCTTGAGCATTGAAGTCCTAACATAAGTTTTTGTGCATATAACTTCTAACACATTAAAAACTGTTTTACAGCATTGCAAAAACATTGTATTTCATAAGGCATAAGCATCTTTCAGTTTGGCAAGATTTGCACTCAATATTGAATGAAGCAGCTCTATCGCACAGAGAGACAAGGTTTTGAGCAGATTTGGGCTAGATTTCACTTCATTTGAACAGAAGCACTATTTCAACATAACTCGTCTCAGAAACCTGTAAACTGACAATCTTGAGCATTGAAGTCCTAACATAAGTTTTTGTGCATATAACTTCTAACACATTAAAAACTGTCTCACTGCATTGCAGAAATCATTTTATTTCATAAGACATAAACATCTTTCAGTTTGGCAAGATTGCACTGAATATTGAATAAGCAGCTCTATCGCACAGAGAGACAAGCTTTTGAGCAGATTTGGGCTAGATTTCACTTCATTTGAACAGAAGCACTATTTCAACATTACTGGTCTCAGAAACCTGTAAACTGACAATCTTGAGCATTGAAGTCCTAACAAATGTTTTTGTGCATATAACTTCTAACACATTAAAAGCTGTCTCACTAAATTGCAGAAATCATTTTATTTCATAAGACATAAGCATCTTTCAGTTTTGCAAGATTTGCACTGAACATTGAATAAAGCAGCTTTCTCTCATAGAGAGACAAGCTTTTGAGCAGATTTGGGCTAGATTTCACTTCATTTGAACAGAAGCACTATTTCAACATTGCTGGTCTCAGAAACCTGTAAACTGACAATCTTGAGCATTGAAGTCCTAACATATGTTTTTGTGCATATAACTTCTAACACATTAAAAACTGTCTTTAAGCCTTGCAAAAACATTGTATTTCATAAGGCATAAGCATCTTTCAGTTTGGCAAGATTTGCACTGAATATTGAATGAAGCAGCTTTCTCTCATAGAGAGACAAGCTTTTGAGCAGATTTGGGATAGATTTCACTTCATTTGAACAGAAGCACTATTTCAACATAACTGGTCTCAGAAACCTGCAAACTGACAATCTTGAGCATTGAAGTCCTAACAAATGTTTTTGTGCATATAACTTCTAACACATTAAAAGCTGTCTCACTAAATTGCAGAAATCATTTTATTTCATAAGACATAAGCATCTTTCAGTTTTGCAAGATTTGCACTGAATATTGAATAAAGCAGCTTTCTCTCATAGAGAGACAAGCTTTTGAGCAGATTTGGGCTAGATTTCACTTCATTTGAACAGAAGCACTATTTCAACATTGCTGGTCTCAGAAAGCTGTAAACTGACAATCTTGAGCATTGAAGTCCTAACATATGTTTTTGTGCATATAACTTCTAACACATTAAAAACTGTCTTTAAGCATTGCAAAAACATTGTATTTCATAAGGCATAAGCATCTTTCAGTTTGGCAAGATTTGCACTGAATATTGAATGAAGCAGCTTTCTCTCATAGAGAGACAAGCTTTTGAGCAGATTTGGGCTAGATTTCACTTCATTTGAACAGAAGCACTATTTCAACATAACTGGTCTCAGAAACCTGTAAACTGAGAATGTTGAGCATTGAAGTCCTAACATAAGTTTTTGTGCATAAAACTTCTAACACATTAAAAACTGTCTCACTGCATTGCAGAAATCATTTTATTTCATAAGACATAAGCATCTTTCAGTTTGGCAAGATTTGCACTGAATATTGAATAAAGCAGCTTTCTCTCATAGAGAGACAAGCTTTTGAGCAGATTTGGGCTAGATTTCACTTTATTTGAACAGAAGCACTATTTCAACATAACTGGTCTCAGAAACCTGTAAACTGACAATCTTGAGCATTGAAGTCCTAACATAAGTTTTTGTGCATATAACTTCTAACATATTAAAAACTGTTTCACAGCATTGCAAAAACATTGTATTTCATAAGGCATAAGCATCTTTCAGTTTGGCAAGATTTGCACTGAATATTGAATGAAGCAGCTCTATCGCACAGAGAGACAAGCTTTTGAGCAGAATAGGGCTAGATTTCACTTCATTTGAACAGAAGCACTATTTTAACATTACTGGTCTCAGAAACCTGTAAACTGACAATCTTGAGCATTGAAGTCCTAACATAAGTTTTTATGCATATAACTTCTAACACATTAAAAACTGTCTCACTGCATTGCAGAAATCATTTTATTTCATAAGACATAAGCATCTTTCAGTTTGGCAAGATTTGCACTGAATATTGAATGAAACAGCTCTATCTCACAGAGAGACAAGCTTTTGAACAGATTTGGGCTTGATTTCACTTTATTTGAACAGAAGCACTATTTCAACATAACTGGTCTCAGAAACCTGTAAACTGACAATCTTGAGCATTGAAGTCCTAACAAATGTTTTTGTGCATATAACTTCTAACACATTAAAAGCTGTCTCACTAAATTGCAGAAATCATTTTATTTCATAAGACATAAGCATCTTTCAGTTTTGCAAGATTTGCACTGAACATTGAATAAAGGCAGCTTTCTCTCATAGAGAGACAAGCTTTTGAGCAGATTTGGGCTAGATTTCACTTCATTTGAACAGAAGCACTATTTCAACATTGCTGGTCTCAGAAAGCTGTAAACTGACAATCTTGAGCATTGAAGTCCTAACATATGTTTTTGTGCATATAACTTCTAACACATTAAAAACTGTCTTTAAGCATTGCAAAAACATTGTATTTCATAAGGCATAAGCATCTTTCAGTTTGGCAAGATTTGCACTGAATATTGAATGAAGCAGCTTTCTCTTATAGAGAGACAAGCTTTTGAGCAGATTTGGGCTAGATTTCACTTCATTTGAACAGAAGCACTATTTCAACATAACTGGTCTCAGAAACCTGTAAACTGACAATCTTGAGCATTGAAGTCCTAACATAAGTTTTTATGCATATAACTTCTAACACATTAAAAACTGTCTCACTGCATTGCAGAAATCATTTTATTTCATAAGACATAAGCATCTTTTAGTTTGGCAAGATTTGCACTGAATATTGAATGAAGCAGCTCTATCTCACAGAGAGACAAGCTTTTGAGCAGATTTGGGCTAGATTTCACTTCATTTGAACAGAAGCACTATTTCAACATTACTGGTCTCAGAAACCTGTAAACTGACAATCTTGAGCATTGAAGTCCTAACATAAGTTTTTATGCATATAACTTCTAACACATTAAATACTGTCTCACTGCATTGCAGAAATCATTTTATTTCATAAGACATAAGCATCTTTCAGTTTTGCAAGATTTGCACTGAATATTGAATAAAGCAGCTTTCTCTCATAGAGAGACAAGCTTTTGAGCAGAATAGGGCTAGATTTCACTTCATTTGAACAGAAGCACTATTTTAACATTACTGGTCTCAGAAACCTGTAAACTGACAATCTTGAGCATTGAAGTCCCAACATAAGTTTTTGTGCATATAACTTCTAACACATTAAAAACTGTCTTACAGCATTGCAAAAACATTGTATTTCATAAGGCATAAGCATCTTTCAGTTTGACAAGATTTGCACTGAATATTGAATGAAGCAGCTTTCTCTCATAGAGAGACAAGCTTTTGATCAGATTTGGGCTAGATTTCACTTCATTTGAACAGAAGCAATATTTCAATATTACTGGTCTCACAAACCTGTAAACTGAGAATGTTGAGCATTGAAGTCCTAACATAAGGTTTTGTGCATATAACTTCTAACACATTAAAAACTGTCTTACATCATTGCAAAAACATTGTATTTCATAAGACATAAGCATCTTTCAGTTTAGCAAGATTTGCACTGAATATTGAATGAAACAGCTCTATCTCACAGAGAGACAAGCTTTTGAACAGATTTGGGCTAGATTTCACTTCATTTGAACAGAAGCACTATTTCAACATAACTGGTCTCAGAAACCTGTAAACTGACAATCTTGAGCATTGAAGTCCTAACATAAGTTTTTGTGCATATAACTTCTAACACATTAAAAACTGTCTTACAGCATTGCAAAAAACATTGTATTCCATAAGGTATAAGCATCTTTCAGTTTGGCAAGATTTGCACTGAATATTGAATGAAGCAGCTTTCTCTCATAGAGAGACAAGCTTTTGAGCAGATTTGGGCTAGATTTCACTTCATTTGAACAGAAGAAATATTTCAACATTGCTGGTCTCAGAAACCTGTAAACTGACAATCTTGAGCATTGAAGTCCTAACATAAGGTTTTGTGCTTATAACTTCTAACACATTAAAAACTGTCTTGCATCATTGCAAAAACATTGTATTTCATAAGATATAAGCATCTTTCAGTTTGGCAAGATTTGCACTGAATATTGAATGAAACAGCTCTATCTCACAGAGATTTCACTTCATTTGAACAGAAGCACTATTTCAACATTGCTGGTCTCCGAAACCTGTAAACTGACAATCTTGAGCATTGAAGTCCTAACATATGTTTTTGTGCATATAACTTCTAACACATTAAAAACTGTCTTTAAGCATTGCAAAAACATTGTATTTCATAAGGCACAAGCATCTTCAGTTTGGCAAGATTTGCACTGAATATTGAATAAAGCAGCTTTCTCTCATAGAGAGACAAGCTTTTGAGCAGATTTGGGCTAGATTTCACTTCATTTGAACAGAAGCACTATTTCAACATAACTGGTCTCAGAAACCTGTAAACTGACAATCTTGAGCATTGAAGTCCTAACATAAGTTTTTGTGCATAAAACTTCTAACACATTAAAAACTGTCTCACTGCATTGCAGAAATCATTTTATTTCATAAGACATAAGCATCTTTCAGTTTTGCAAGATTTGCACTGAATATTGAATAAAGCAGCTTTCTCTCATAGAGAGACAAGCTTTTGAACAGATTTGGGCTAGATTTCACTTCATTTGAAGAGAAGCACTATTTCAACATTGCTGGTCTCAGAAACCTGTAAACTGACAATCTTGAGCATTGAAGTCCTAACATATGTTTTTGTGCATATAACTTCTAACACATTAAAAACTGTCTTTAAGCATTGCAAAAACATTGTATTTCATAAGGCATAAGCATCTTTCAGTTTGGCAAGATTTGCACTGAATATTGAATGAAGCAGCTTTCTCTTATAGAGAGACAAGCTTTTGAGCAGATTTGGGCTAGATTTCACTTCATTTGAACAGAAGCACTATTTCAACATAACTGGTCTCAGAAACCTGTAAACTGACAATCTTGAGCATTGAAGTCCTAACATAAGTTTTTATGCATATAACTTCTAACACATTAAAAACTGTCTCACTGCATTGCAGAAATCATTTTATTTCATAAGACATAAGCATCTTTTAGTTTGGCAAGATTTGCACTGAATATTGAATGAAGCAGCTCTATCTCACAGAGAGACAAGCTTTTGAGCAGATTTGGGCTAGATTTCACTTCATTTGAACAGAAGCACTATTTCAACATTACTGGTCTCAGAAACCTGTAAACTGACAATCTTGAGCATTGAAGTCCTAACATAAGTTTTTATGCATATAACTTCTAACACATTAAATACTGTCTCACTGCATTGCAGAAATCATTTTATTTCATAAGACATAAGCATCTTTCAGTTTTGCAAGATTTGCACTGAATATTGAATAAAGCAGCTTTCTCTCATAGAGAGACAAGCTTTTGAGCAGAATAGGGCTAGATTTCACTTCATTTGAACAGAAGCACTATTTTAACATTACTGGTCTCAGAAACCTGTAAACTGACAATCTTGAGCATTGAAGTCCTAACATAAGTTTTTATGCATATAACTTCTAACACATTAAAAACTGTCTCACTGCATTGCAGAAATCATTTTATTTCATAAGACATAAGCATCTTTCAGTTTGGCAAGATTTGCACTGAATATTGAATGAAACAGCTCTATCTCACAGAGAGACAAGCTTTTGAACAGATTTGGGCTTGATTTCACTTAATTTGAAGAGAAGCACTATTTCAACATTGCTGGTCTCAGAAACCTGTAAACTGACAATCTTGAGCATTGAAGTCCTAACATATGTTTTTGTGCATATAACTTCTAACACATTAAAAACTGTCTTTAAGCATTGCAAAAACATTGTATTTCATAAGGCATAAGCATCTTTCAGTTTGGCAAGATTTGCACTGAATATTGAATGAAGCAGCTTTCTCTTATAGAGAGACAAGCTTTTGAGCAGATTTGGGCTAGATTTCACTTCATTTGAACAGAAGCACTATTTCAACATAACTGGTCTCAGAAACCTGTAAACTGACAATCTTGAGCATTGAAGTCCTAACATAAGTTTTTATGCATATAACTTCTAACACATTAAAAACTGTCTCACTGCATTGCAGAAATCATTTTATTTCATAAGACATAAGCATCTTTTAGTTTGGCAAGATTTGCACTGAATATTGAATGAAGCAGCTCTATCTCACAGAGAGACAAGCTTTTGAGCAGATTTGGGCTAGATTTCACTTCATTTGAACAGAAGCACTATTTCAACATTACTGGTCTCAGAAACCTGTAAACTGACAATCTTGAGCATTGAAGTCCTAACATAAGTTTTTATGCATATAACTTCTAACACATTAAGTACTGTCTCACTGCACTGCAGAAATCATTTTATTTCATAAGACATAAGCATCTTTCAGTTTTGCAAGATTTGCACTGAATATTGAATAAAGCAGCTTTCTCTCATAGAGAGACAAGCTTTTGAGCAGAATAGGGCTAGATTTCACTTCATTTGAACAGAAGCACTATTTTAACATTACTGGTCTCAGAAACCTGTAAACTGACAATCTTGAGCATTGAAGTCCTAACATAAGTTTTTATGCATATAACTTCTAACACATTAAAAACTCTCACTGCATTGCAGAAATCATTTTATTTCATAAGACATAAGCATCTTTCAGTTTGGCAAGATTTGCACTGAATATTGAATGAAACAGCTCTATCTCACAGAGAGACAAGCTTTTGAACAGATTTGGGCTTGATTTCACTTCATTTGAACAGAAGCACTATTTTAACATTACTGGTCTCAGAAACCTGTAAACTGACAATCTTGAGCATTGAAGTCCTAACATAAGTTTTTATGCATATAACTTCTAACACATTAAAAACTGTCTCACTGCATTGCAGAAATCATTTTATTTCATAAGACATAAGCATCTTTCAGTTTGGCAAGATTTGCACTGAATATTGAATGAAACAGCTCTATCTCACAGAGAGACAAGCTTTTGAACAGATTTGGGCTTGATTTCACTTCATTTGAAGAGAAGCACTATTTCAACATTGCTGGTCTCAGAAACCTGTAAACTGACAATCTTGAGCATTGAAGTCCTAACATATGTTTTTGTGCATATAACTTCTAACACATTAAAAACTGTCTTTAAGCATTGCAAAAACATTGTATTTCATAAGGCATAAGCATCTTTCAGTTTGGCAAGATTTGCACTGAATATTGAATGAAGCAGCTTTCTCTTATAGAGAGACAAGCTTTTGAGCAGATTTGGGCTAGATTTCACTTCATTTGAACAGAAGCACTATTTCAACATAACTGGTCTCAGAAACCTGTAAACTGACAATCTTGAGCATTGAAGTCCTAACATAAGTTTTTGTGCATATAACTTCTAACACATTAAAAACTGTTTTACAGCATTGCAAAAACATTGTATTTCATAAGGCATAAGCATCTTTCAGTTTGGCAAGATTTGCACTGAATATTGAATGAAGCAGCTCTATCGCACAGAGAGACAAGGTTTTGAGCAGATTTGGGCTAGATTTCACTTCATTTGAACAGAAGCACTATTTCAACATAACTCGTCTCAGAAACCTGTAAACTGACAATCTTGAGCATTGAAGTCCTAACATAAGTTTTTGTGCATATAACTTCTAACACATTAAAAACTCTCACTGCATTGCAGAAATCATTTTATTTCATAAGACATAAACATCTTTCAGTTTGGCAAGATTGCACTGAATATTGAATAAGCAGCTCTATCGCACAGAGAGACAAGCTTTTGAGCAGATTTGGGCTAGATTTCACTTCATTTGAACAGAAGCACTATTTCAACATTACTGGTCTCAGAAACCTGTAAACTGACAATCTTGAGCATTGAAGTCCTAACAAATGTTTTTGTGCATATAACTTCTAACACATTAAAAGCTGTCTCACTAAATTGCAGAAATCATTTTATTTCATAAGACATAAGCATCTTTCAGTTTTGCAAGATTTGCACTGAACATTGAATAAAGCAGCTTTCTCTCATAGAGAGACAAGCTTTTGAGCAGATTTGGGCTAGATTTCACTTCATTTGAACAGAAGCACTATTTCAACATTGCTGGTCTCAGAAAGCTGTAAACTGACAATCTTGAGCATTGAAGTCCTAACATATGTTTTTGTGCTTATAACTTCTAACACATTAAAAACTGTCTTTAAGCATTGCAAAAACATTGTATTTCATAAGGCATAAGCATCTTTCAGTTTGGCAAGATTTGCACTGAATATTGAATGAAGCAGCTTTCTCTTATAGAGAGACAAGGTTTTGAGCAGATTTGGGCTAGATTTCACTTCATTTGAACAGAAGCACTATTTCAACATAACTGGTCTCAGAAACCTGTAAACTGACAATCTTGAGCATTGAAGTCCTAACATAAGTTTTTATGCACATAACTTCTAACACATTAAAAACTGTCTCACTGCATTGCAGAAATCATTTTATTTCATAAGACATAAGCATCTTTTAGTTTGGCAAGATTTGCACTGAATATTGAATGAAGCAGCTCTATCTCACAGAGAGACAAGCTTTTGAACAGATTTGGGCTTGATTTCACTTTATTTGAACAGAAGCACTATTTCAACATTGCTGGTCTCAAAAAGCTGTAAACTGACAATCTTGAGCATTGAAGTCCTAACATATGTTTTTGTGCATATAACTTCTAACACATTAAAAACTGTCTTTAAGCATTGCAAAAACATTGTATTTCATAAGGCATAAGCATCTTTCAGTTTGGCAAGATTTGCACTGAATATTGAATGAAGCAGCTTTCTCTCATAGAGAGACAAGCTTTTGAGCAGATTTGGGCTAGATTTCACTTCATTTGAACAGAAGCACTATTTCAACATAACTGGTCTCAGAAACCTGTAAACTGAGAATGTTGAGCATTGAAGTCCTAACATAAGGTTTTGTGCATATAACTTCTAACACATTAAAAACTGTCTTACATCATTGCAAAAACATTGTATTTCATAAGACATAAGCATCTTTCAGTTTAGCAAGATTTGCACTGAATATTGAATGAAACAGCTCTATCTCACAGAGAGACAAGCTTTTGAACAGATTTGGGCTAGATTTCACTTCATTTGAACAGAAGCACTATTTCAACATAACTGGTCTCAGAAACCTGTAAACTGACAATCTTGAGCATTGAAGTCCTAACATAAGTTTTTGTGCATAAAACTTCTAACACATTAAAAACTGTCTCACTGCATTGCAGAAATCATTTTATTTCATAAGACATAAGCATCTTTCAGTTTTGCAAGATTTGCACTGAATATTGAATAAAGCAGCTTTCTCTCATAGAGAGACAAGCTTTTGAGCAGATTTGGGCTAGATTTCACTTCATTTGAACAGAAGCACTATTTCAACATAACTGGTCTCAGAAACCTGTAAACTGACAATCTTGAGCATTGAAGTCCTAACATAAGTTTTTGTGCATATAACTTCTAACATATTAAAAACTGTTTCACAGCATTGCAAAAACATTGTATTTCATAAGGCATAAGCATCTTTCAGTTTGGCAAGATTTGCACTGAATATTGAATGAAGCAGCTCTATCGCACAGAGAGACAAGCTTTTGAGCAGAATAGGGCTAGATTTCACTTCATTTGAACAGAAGCACTATTTTAACATTACTGGTCTCAGAAACCTGTAAACTGACAATCTTGAGCATTGAAGTCCTAACATAAGTTTTTATGCATATAACTTCTAACACATTAAAAACTGTCTCACTGCATTGCAGAAATCATTTTATTTCATAAGACATAAGCATCTTTCAGTTTGGCAAGATTTGCACTGAATATTGAATAAAGCAGCTTTCTCTCATAGAGAAACAAGCTTTTGAGCAGATTTGGGCTAGATTTCACTTCATTTGAATAGAAGCACTATTTCAACATTTCTGGTCTCCGAAACCTGTAAACTGACAATCTTGAGCATTGAAGTCCTAACATATGTTTTTGTGCATATAACTTCTAACACATTAAAAACTGTCTTTAAGCATTGCAAAAACATTGTATTTCATAAGGCACAAGCATCTTCAGTTTGGCAAGATTTGCACTGAATATTGAATAAAGCAGCTTTCTCTCATAGAGAGACAAGCTTTTGAGCAGATTTGGGCTAGATTTCACTTCATTTGAACAGAAGCACTATTTCAACATAACTGGTCTCAGAAACCTGTAAACTGACAATCTTGAGCATTGAAGTCCTAACATATGTTTTTATGCATATAACTTCTAACACATTAAAAACTGTCTCACTGCATTGCAGAAATCATTTTATTTCATAAGACATAAGCATCTTTCAGTTTAGCAAGATTTGCACTGAATATTGAATGAAACAGCTCTATCTCACAAGGAGACAAGCTTTTGAACAGATTTGGGCTAGATTTCACTTTATTTGAACAGAAGCACTATTTCAACATAACTGGTCTCAGAAACCTGTAAACTGACAATCTTGAGCATTGAAGTCCTAACATAAGTTTTTGTGCATATAACTTCTAACATATTAAAAACTGTTTCACAGCATTGCAAAAACATTGTATTTCATAAGGCATAAGCATCTTTCAGTTTGGCAAGATTTGCACTGAATATTGAATGAAGTAGCTCTATCGCACAGAGAGACAAGCTTTTGAGCAGAATAGGGCTAGATTTCACTTCATTTGAACAGAAGCACTATTTTAACATTACTGGTCTCAGAAACCTGTAAACTGACAATCTTGAGCATTGAAGTCCTAACATAAGTTTTTATGCATATAACTTCTAACACATTAAAAACTGTCTCACTGCATTGCAGAAATCATTTTATTTCATAAGACATAAGCATCTTTCAGTTTGGCAAGATTTGCACTGAATATTGAATGAAACAGCTCTATCTCACAGAGAGACAAGCTTTTGAGCAGATTTGGGCTAGATTTCACTTCATTTGAACAGAAGCACTATTTCAACATAACTCGTCTCAGAAACCTGTAAACTGACAATCTTGAGCATTGAAGTCCTAACATAAGTTTTTGTGCATATAACTTCTAACACATTAAAAACTGTCTCACTGCATTGCAGAAATCATTTTATTTCATAAGACATAAACATCTTTCAGTTTGGCAAGATTGCACTGAATATTGAATAAGCAGCTCTATCGCACAGAGAGACAAGCTTTTGAGCAGATTTGGGCTAGATTTCACTTCATTTGAACAGAAGCACTATTTCAACATTACTGGTCTCAGAAACCTGTAAACTGACAATCTTGAGCATTGAAGTCCTAACAAATGTTTTTGTGCATATAACTTCTAACACATTAAAAGCTGTCTCACTAAATTGCAGAAATCATTTTATTTCATAAGACATAAGCATCTTTCAGTTTGGCAAGATTTGCACTGAATATTGAATGAAACAGCTCTATCTCACAGAGAGACAAGCTTTTGAACAGATTTGGGCTTGATTTCACTTTATTTGAACAGAAGCACTATTTCAACATAACTGGTCTCAGAAACCTGTAAACTGACAATCTTGAGC
Source organism: Carassius carassius (assembly GCF_963082965.1). Taxonomy (NCBI): domain Eukaryota; kingdom Metazoa; phylum Chordata; class Actinopteri; order Cypriniformes; family Cyprinidae; genus Carassius; species Carassius carassius. The sequence goes on from NC_081799.1 coordinate 2,015,600, forward strand.
ATTGAAGTCCTAACATAAGTTTTTGTGCATATAACTTCTAACACATTAAAAACTGTTTTACAGCATTGCAAAAACATTGTATTTCATAAGGCATAAGCATCTTTCAGTTTGGCAAGATTTGCACTGAATATTGAATGAAGCAGCTCTATCGCACAGAGAGACAAGGTTTTGAGCAGATTTGGGCTAGATTTCACTTCATTTGAACAGAAGCACTATTTCAACATAACTCGTCTCAGAAACCTGTAAACTGACAATCTTGAGCATTGAAGTCCTAACATAAGTTTTTGTGCATATAACTTCTAACACATTAAAAACTGTCTCACTGCATTGCAGAAATCATTTTATTTCATAAGACATAAACATCTTTCAGTTTGGCAAGATTGCACTGAATATTGAATAAGCAGCTCTATCGCACAGAGAGACAAGCTTTTGAGCAGATTTGGGCTAGATTTCACTTCATTTGAACAGAAGCACTATTTCAACATTACTGGTCTCAGAAACCTGTAAACTGACAATCTTGAGCATTGAAGTCCTAACAAATGTTTTTGTGCATATAACTTCTAACACATTAAAAGCTGTCTCACTAAATTGCAGAAATCATTTTATTTCATAAGACATAAGCATCTTTCAGTTTAGCAAGATTTGCACTGAATATTGAATGAAACAGCTCTATCTCACAAGGAGACAAGCTTTTGAACAGATTTGGGCTAGATTTCACTTTATTTGAACAGAAGCACTATTTCAACATAACTGGTCTCAGAAACCTGTAAACTGACAATCTTGAGCATTGAAGTCCTAACATAAGTTTTTGTGCATATAACTTCTAACATATTAAAAACTGTTTCACAGCATTGCAAAAACATTGTATTTCATAAGGCATAAGCATCTTTCAGTTTGGCAAGATTTGCACTGAATATTGAATGAAGCAGCTCTATCGCACAGAGAGACAAGCTTTTGAGCAGAATAGGGCTAGATTTCACTTCATTTGAACAGAAGCACTATTTTAACATTACTGGTCTCAGAAACCTGTAAACTGACAATCTTGAGCATTGAAGTCCTAACATAAGTTTTTATGCATATAACTTCTAACACATTAAAAACTGTCTCACTGCATTGCAGAAATCATTTTATTTCATAAGACATAAGCATCTTTCAGTTTGGCAAGATTTGCACTGAATATTGAATGAAACAGCTCTATCTCACAGAGAGACAAGCTTTTGAACAGATTTGGGCTTGATTTCACTTTATTTGAACAGAAGCACTATTTCAACATAACTGGTCTCAGAAACCTGTAAACTGACAATCTTGAGCATTGAAGTCCTAACATAAGTTTTTGTGCATATAACTTCTAACACATTAAAAACTGTTTTACAGCATTGCAAAAACATTGTATTTCATAAGGCATAAGCATCTTTCAGTTTTGCAAGATTTGCACTGAATATTGAATGAAGCAGCTCTATCGCACAGAGAGACAAGCTTTTGAGCAGATTTGGGCTAGATTTCACTTCATTTGAACAGAAGCACTATTTCAACATAACTCGTCTCAGAAACCTGTAAACTGACAATCTTGAGCATTGAAGTCCTAACATAAGTTTTTGTGCATATAACTTCTAACACATTAAAAACTGTCTCACTGCATTGCAGAAATCATTTTATTTCATAAGACATAAACATCTTTCAGTTTGGCAAGATTGCACTGAATATTGAATAAGCAGCTCTATCGCACAGAGAGACAAGCTTTTGAGCAGATTTGGGCTAGATTTCACTTCATTTGAACAGAAGCACTATTTCAACATTACTGGTCTCAGAAACCTGTAAACTGACAATCTTGAGCATTGAAGTCCTAACAAATGTTTTTGTGCATATAACTTCTAACACATTAAAAGCTGTCTCACTAAATTGCAGAAATCATTTTATTTCATAAGACATAAGCATCTTTCAGTTTGGCAAGATTTGCACTGAATATTGAATGAAACAGCTCTATCTCACAGAGAGACAAGCTTTTGAACAGATTTGGGCTTGATTTCACTTTATTTGAACAGAAGCACTATTTCAACATAACTGGTCTCAGAAACCTGTAAACTGACAATCTTGAGCATTGAAGTCCTAACATAAGTTTTTGTGCATATAACTTCTAACACATTAAAAACTGTTTTACAGCATTGCAAAAACATTGTATTTCATAAGGCATAAGCATCTTTCAGTTTGGCAAGATTTGCACTGAATATTGAATGAAGCAGCTCTATCGCACAGAGAGACAAGGTTTTGAGCAGATTTGGGCTAGATTTCACTTCATTTGAACAGAAGCACTATTTCAACATAACTCGTCTCAGAAACCTGTAAACTGACAATCTTGAGCATTGAAGTCCTAACATAAGTTTTTGTGCATATAACTTCTAACACATTAAAAACTGTCTCACTGCATTGCAGAAATCATTTTATTTCATAAGACATAAACATCTTTCAGTTTGGCAAGATTGCACTGAATATTGAATAAGCAGCTCTATCGCACAGAGAGACAAGCTTTTGAGCAGATTTGGGCTAGATTTCACTTCATTTGAACAGAAGCACTATTTCAACATTACTGGTCTCAGAAACCTGTAAACTGACAATCTTGAGCATTGAAGTCCTAACAAATGTTTTTGTGCATATAACTTCTAACACATTAAAAGCTGTCTCACTAAATTGCAGAAATCATTTTATTTCATAAGACATAAGCATCTTTCAGTTTTGCAAGATTTGCACTGAACATTGAATAAAGCAGCTTTCTCTCATAGAGAGACAAGCTTTTGAGCAGATTTGGGCTAGATTTCACTTCATTTGAACAGAAGCACTATTTCAACATTGCTGGTCTCAGAAAGCTGTAAACTGACAATCTTGAGCATTGAAGTCCTAACATATGTTTTTGTGCATATAACTTCTAACACATTAAAAACTGTCTTTAAGCATTGCAAAAACATTGTATTTCATAAGGCATACGCATCTTTCAGTTTGGCAAGATTTGCACTGAATATTGAATGAAGCAGCTTTCTCTTATAGAGAGACAAGCTTTTGAGCAGATTTGGGCTAGATTTCACTTCATTTGAACAGAAGCACTATTTCAACATAACTGGTCTCAGAAACCTGTAAACTGACAATCTTGAGCATTGAAGTCCTAACATAAGTTTTTATGCATATAACTTCTAACACATTAAAAACTGTCTCACTGCATTGCAGAAATCATTTTATTTCATAAGACATAAGCATCTTTCAGTTTGGCAAGATTTGCACTGAATATTGAATGAAACAGCTCTATCTCACAGAGAGACAAGCTTTTAAACAGATTTGGGCTTGATTTCACTTTATTTGAACAGAAGCACTATTTCAACATAACTGGTCTCAGAAACCTGTAAACTGACAATCTTGAGCATTGAAGTCCTAACATAAGTTTTTGTGCATATAACTTCTAACACATTAAAAACTGTTTTACAGCATTGCAAAAACATTGTATTTCATAAGGCATAAGCATCTTTCAGTTTGGCAAGATTTGCACTGAATATTGAATGAAGCAGCTCTATCGCACAGAGAGACAAGGTTTTGAGCAGATTTGGGCTAGATTTCACTTCATTTGAACAGAAGCACTATTTCAACATAACTCGTCTCAGAAACCTGTAAACTGACAATCTTGAGCATTGAAGTCCTAACATAAGTTTTTGTGCATATAACTTCTAACACATTAAAAACTGTCTCACTGCATTGCAGAAATCATTTTATTTCATAAGACATAAACATCTTTCAGTTTGGCAAGATTGCACTGAATATTGAATAAGCAGCTCTATCGCACAGAGAGACAAGCTTTTGAGCAGATTTGGGCTAGATTTTACTTCATTTGAACAGAAGCACTATTTCAACATTACTGGTCTCAGAAACCTGTAAACTGACAATCTTGAGCATTGAAGTCCTAACAAATGTTTTTGTGCATATAACTTCTAACACATTAAAAGCTGTCTCACTAAATTGCAGAAATCATTTTATTTCATAAGACATAAGCATCTTTCAGTTTTGCAAGATTTGCACTGAACATTGAATAAAGCAGCTTTCTCTCATAGAGAGACAAGCTTTTGAGCAGATTTGGGCTAGATTTCACTTCATTTGAACAGAAGCACTATTTCAACATTGCTGGTCTCAGAAACCTGTAAACTGACAATCTTGAGCATTGAAGTCCTTAACATATGTTTTTGTGCATATAACTTCTAACACATTAAAAACTGTCTTTAAGCATTGCAAAAACATTGTATTTCATAAGGCATAAGCATCTTTCAGTTTGGCAAGATTTGCACTGAATATTGAATGAAGCAGCTTTCTCTCATAGAGAGACAAGCTTTTGAGCAGATTTGGGATAGATTTCACTTCATTTGAACAGAAGCACTATTTCAACATAACTGGTCTCAGAAACCTGCAAACTGACAATCTTGAGCATTGAAGTCCTAACAAATGTTTTTGTGCATATAACTTCTAACACATTAAAAGCTGTCTCACTAAATTGCAGAAATCATTTTATTTCATAAGACATAAGCATCTTTCAGTTTTGCAAGATTTGCACTGAATATTGAATAAAGCAGCTTTCTCTCATAGAGAGACAAGCTTTTGAGCAGATTTGGGCTAGATTTCACTTCATTTGAACAGAAGCACTATTTCAACATTGCTGGTCTCAGAAAGCTGTAAACTGACAATCTTGAGCATTGAAGTCCTAACATATGTTTTTGTGCATATAACTTCTAACACATTAAAAACTGTCTTTAAGCATTGCAAAAACATTGTATTTCATAAGGCATAAGCATCTTTCAGTTTGGCAAGATTTGCACTGAATATTGAATGAAGCAGCTTTCTCTCATAGAGAGACAAGCTTTTGAGCAGATTTGGGCTAGATTTCACTTCATTTGAACAGAAGCACTATTTCAACATAACTGGTCTCAGAAACCTGTAAACTGAGAATGTTGAGCATTGAAGTCCTAACATAAGGTTTTGTGCATATAACTTCTAACACATTAAAAACTGTCTTACATCATTGCAAAAACATTGTATTTCATAAGACATAAGCATCTTTCAGTTTAGCAAGATTTGCACTGAATATTGAATGAAACAGCTCTATCTCACAGAGAGACAAGCTTTTGAACAGATTTGGGCTAGATTTCACTTCATTTGAACAGAAGCACTATTTCAACATAACTGGTCTCAGAAACCTGTAAACTGACAATCTTGAGCATTGAAGTCCTAACATAAGTTTTTGTGCATAAAACTTCTAACACATTAAAAACTGTCTCACTGCATTGCAGAAATCATTTTATTTCATAAGACATAAGCATCTTTCAGTTTGGCAAGATTTGCACTGAATATTGAATAAAGCAGCTTTCTCTCATAGAGAGACAAGCTTTTGAGCAGATTTGGGCGAGATTTCACTTTATTTGAACAGAAGCACTATTTCAACATAACTGGTCTCAGAAACCTGTAAACTGACAATCTTGAGCATTGAAGTCCTAACATAAGTTTTTGTGCATATAACTTCTAACATATTAAAAACTGTTTCACAGCATTGCAAAAACATTGTATTTCATAAGGCATAAGCATCTTTCAGTTTGGCAAGATTTGCACTGAATATTGAATGAAGCAGCTCTATCGCACAGAGAGACAAGCTTTTGAGCAGAATAGGGCTAGATTTCACTTCATTTGAACAGAAGCACTATTTTAACATTACTGGTCTCAGAAACCTGTAAACTGACAATCTTGAGCATTGAAGTCCTAACATAAGTTTTTATGCATATAACTTCTAACACATTAAAAACTGTCTCACTGCATTGCAGAAATCATTTTATTTCATAAGACATAAGCATCTTTCAGTTTGGCAAGATTTGCACTGAATATTGAATGAAACAGCTCTATCTCACAGAGAGACAAGCTTTTGAACAGATTTGGGCTTGATTTCACTTTATTTGAACAGAAGCACTATTTCAACATAACTGGTCTCAGAAACCTGTAAACTGACAATCTTGAGCATTGAAGTCCTAACATAAGTTTTTGTGCATATAACTTCTAACACATTAAAAACTGTCTTACAGCATTGCAAAAAACATTGTATTCCATAAGGTATAAGCATCTTTCAGTTTGGCAAGATTTGCACTGAATATTGAATGAAGCAGCTTTCTCTCATAGAGAGACAAGCTTTTGAGCAGATTTGGGCTAGATTTTACTTCACTTGAACAGAAGCACTATTTCAACATTGCTGGTCTCAGAAAGCTGTAAACTGACAATCTTGAGCATTGAAGTCCTAACAAATGTTTTTGTGCATATAACTTCTAACACATTAAAAGCTGTCTCACTAAATTGCAGAAATCATTTTATTTCATAAGACATAAGCATCTTTCAGTTTGGCAAGATTTGCACTGAATATTGAATGAAACAGCTCTATCTCACAGAGAGACAAGCTTTTGAACAGATTTGGGCTTGATTTCACTTTATTTGAACAGAAGCACTATTTCAACATAACTGGTCTCAGAAACCTGTAAACTGACAATCTTGAGCATTGAAGTCCTAACATAAGTTTTTGTGCATATAACTTCTAACACATTAAAAACTGTTTTACAGCATTGCAAAAACATTGTATTTCATAAGGCATAAGCATCTTTCAGTTTGGCAAGATTTGCACTGAATATTGAATGAAGCAGCTCTATCGCACAGAGAGACAAGGTTTTGAGCAGATTTGGGCTAGATTTCACTTCATTTGAACAGAAGCACTATTTCAACATAACTCGTCTCAGAAACCTGTAAACTGACAATCTTGAGCATTGAAGTCCTAACATAAGTTTTTGTGCATATAACTTCTAACACATTAAAAACTGTCTCACTGCATTGCAGAAATCATTTTATTTCATAAGACATAAACATCTTTCAGTTTGGCAAGATTGCACTGAATATTGAATAAGCAGCTCTATCGCACAGAGAGACAAGCTTTTGAGCAGATTTGGGCTAGATTTCACTTCATTTGAACAGAAGCACTATTTCAACATTACTGGTCTCAGAAACCTGTAAACTGACAATCTTGAGCATTGAAGTCCTAACAAATGTTTTTGTGCATATAACTTCTAACACATTAAAAGCTGTCTCACTAAATTGCAGAAATCATTTTATTTCATAAGACATAAGCATCTTTCAGTTTTGCAAGATTTGCACTGAACATTGAATAAAGCAGCTTTCTCTCATAGAGAGACAAGCTTTTGAGCAGATTTGGGCTAGATTTCACTTCATTTGAACAGAAGCACTATTTCAACATTGCTGGTCTCAGAAAGCTGTAAACTGACAATCTTGAGCATTGAAGTCCTAACATATGTTTTTGTGCATATAACTTCTAACACATTAAAAACTGTCTTTAAGCATTGCAAAAACATTGTATTTCATAAGGCATAAGCATCTTTCAGTTTGGCAAGATTTGCACTGAATATTGAATGAAGCAGCTTTCTCTTATAGAGAGACAAGCTTTTGAGCAGATTTGGGCTAGATTTCACTTCATTTGAACAGAAGCACTATTTCAACATAACTGGTCTCAGAAACCTGTAAACTGACAATCTTGAGCATTGAAGTCCTAACATAAGTTTTTATGCATATAACTTCTAACACATTAAAAACTGACTCACTGCATTGCAGAAATCATTTTATTTCATAAGACATAAACATCTTTCAGTTTGGCAAGATTGCACTGAATATTGAATAAGCAGCTCTATCGCACAGAGAGACAAGCTTTTGAGCAGATTTGGGCTAGATTTCACTTCATTTGAACAGAAGCACTATTTCAACATTACTGGTCTCAGAAACCTGTAAACTGACAATCTTGAGCATTGAAGTCCTAACAAATGTTTTTGTGCATATAACTTCTAACACATTAAAAGCTGTCTCACTAAATTGCAGAAATCATTTTATTTCATAAGACATAAGCATCTTTCAGTTTGGCAAGATTTGCACTGAATATTGAATGAAACAGCTCTATCTCACAGAGAGACAAGCTTTTGAACAGATTTGGGCTTGATTTCACTTTATTTGAACAGAAGCACTATTTCAACATAACTGGTCTCAGAAACCTGTAAACTGACAATCTTGAGCATTGAAGTCCTAACATAAGTTTTTGTGCATATAACTTCTAACACATTAAAAACTGTTTTACAGCATTGCAAAAACATTGTATTTCATAAGGCATAAGCATCTTTCAGTTTGGCAAGATTTGCACTGAATATTGAATGAAGCAGCTCTATCGCACAGAGAGACAAGGTTTTGAGCAGATTTGGGCTAGATTTCACTTCATTTGAACAGAAGCACTATTTCAACATAACTCGTCTCAGAAACCTGTAAACTGACAATCTTGAGCATTGAAGTCCTAACATAAGTTTTTGTGCATATAACTTCTAACACATTAAAAACTGTCTCACTGCATTGCAGAAATCATTTTATTTCATAAGACATAAACATCTTTCAGTTTGGCAAGATTGCACTGAATATTGAATAAGCAGCTCTATCGCACAGAGAGACAAGCTTTTGAGCAGATTTGGGCTAGATTTCACTTCATTTGAACAGAAGCACTATTTCAACATTACTGGTCTCAGAAACCTGTAAACTGACAATCTTGAGCATTGAAGTCCTAACAAATGTTTTTGTGCATATAACTTCTAACACATTAAAAGCTGTCTCACTAAATTGCAGAAATCATTTTATTTCATAAGACATAAGCATCTTTCAGTTTTGCAAGATTTGCACTGAACATTGAATAAAGCAGCTTTCTCTCATAGAGAGACAAGCTTTTGAGCAGATTTGGGCTAGATTTCACTTCATTTGAACAGAAGCACTATTTCAACATTGCTGGTCTCAGAAAGCTGTAAACTGACAATCTTGAGCATTGAAGTCCTAACATATGTTTTTGTGCATATAACTTCTAACACATTAAAAACTGTCTTCAAGCATTGCAAAAACATTGTATTTCATAAGGCATAAGCATCTTTCAGTTTGGCAAGATTTGCACTGAATATTGAATGAAGCAGCTTTCTCTTATAGAGAGACAAGCTTTTGAGCAGATTTGGGCTAGATTTCACTTCATTTGAACAGAAGCACTATTTCAACATAACTGGTCTCAGAAACCTGTAAACTGACAATCTTGAGCATTGAAGTCCTAACATAAGTTTTTATGCATATAACTTCTAACACATTAAAAACTGACTCACTGCATTGCAGAAATCATTTTATTTCATAAGACATAAACATCTTTCAGTTTGGCAAGATTGCACTGAATATTGAATAAGCAGCTCTATCGCACAGAGAGACAAGCTTTTGAGCAGATTTGGGCTAGATTTCACTTCATTTGAACAGAAGCACTATTTCAACATTACTGGTCTCAGAAACCTGTAAACTGACAATCTTGAGCATTGAAGTCCTAACAAATGTTTTTGTGCATATAACTTCTAACACATTAAAAGCTGTCTCACTAAATTGCAGAAATCATTTTATTTCATAAGACATAAGCATCTTTCAGTTTGGCAAGATTTGCACTGAATATTGAATGAAACAGCTCTATCTCACAGAGAGACAAGCTTTTGAACAGATTTGGGCTTGATTTCACTTTATTTGAACAGAAGCACTATTTCAACATAACTGGTCTCAGAAACCTGTAAACTGACAATCTTGAGCATTGAAGTCCTAACATAAGTTTTTGTGCATATAACTTCTAACACATTAAAAACTGTTTTACAGCATTGCAAAAACATTGTATTTCATAAGGCATAAGCATCTTTCAGTTTGGCAAGATTTGCACTGAATATTGAATGAAGCAGCTCTATCGCACAGAGAGACAAGGTTTTGAGCAGATTTGGGCTAGATTTCACTTCATTTGAACAGAAGCACTATTTCAACATAACTCGTCTCAGAAACCTGTAAACTGACAATCTTGAGCATTGAAGTCCTAACATAAGTTTTTGTGCATATAACTTCTAACACATTAAAAACTGTCTCACTGCATTGCAGAAATCATTTTATTTCATAAGACATAAACATCTTTCAGTTTGGCAAGATTGCACTGAATATTGAATAAGCAGCTCTATCGCACAGAGAGACAAGCTTTTGAGCAGATTTGGGCTAGATTTCACTTCATTTGAACAGAAGCACTATTTCAACATTACTGGTCTCAGAAACCTGTAAACTGACAATCTTGAGCATTGAAGTCCTAACAAATGTTTTTGTGCATATAACTTCTAACACATTAAAAGCTGTCTCACTAAATTGCAGAAATCATTTTATTTCACAAGACATAAGCATCTTTCAGTTTTGCAAGATTTGCACTGAACATTGAATAAAGCAGCTTTCTCTCATAGAGAGACAAGCTTTTGAGCAGATTTGGGCTAGATTTCACTTCATTTGAACAGAAGCACTATTTCAACATTGCTGGTCTCAGAAACCTGTAAACTGACAATCTTGAGCATTGAAGTCCTAACATATGTTTTTGTGCATATAACTTCTAACACATTAAAAACTGTCTTTAAGCATTGCAAAAACATTGTATTTCATAAGGCATAAGCATCTTTCAGTTTGGCAAGATTTGCACTGAATATTGAATGAAGCAGCTTTCTCTCATAGAGAGACAAGCTTTTGCGCAGATTTGGGATAGATTTCACTTCATTTGAACAGAAGCTCTATTTCAACATAACTGGTCTCAGAAACCTGCAAACTGACAATCTTGAGCATTGAAGTCCTAACAAATGTTTTTGTGCATATAACTTCTAACACATTAAAAGCTGTCTCACTAAATTGCAGAAATCATTTTATTTCATAAGACATAAGCATCTTTCAGTTTTGCAAGATTTGCACTGAATATTGAATAAAGCAGCTTTCTCTCATAGAGAGACAAGCTTTTGAGCAGATTTGGGCTAGATTTCACTTCATTTGAACAGAAGCACTATTTCAACATTGCTGGTCTCAGAAAGCTGTAAACTGACAATCTTGAGCATTGAAGTCCTAACATATGTTTTTGTGCATATAACTTCTAACACATTAAAAACTGTCTTTAAGCATTGCAAAAACATTGTATTTCATAAGGCATAAGCATCTTTCAGTTTGGCAAGATTTGCACTGAATATTGAATGAAGCAGCTTTCTCTCATAGAGAGACAAGCTTTTGAGCAGATTTGGGCTAGATTTCACTTCATTTGAACAGAAGCACTATTTCAACATAACTGGTCTCAGAAACCTGTAAACTGAGAATGTTGAGCATTGAAGTCCTAACATAAGGTTTTGTGCATATAACTTCTAACACATTAAAAACTGTCTTACATCATTGCAAAAACATTGTATTTCATAAGACATAAGCATCTTTCAGTTTAGCAAGATTTGCACTGAATATTGAATGAAACAGCTCTATCTCACAGAGAGACAAGCTTTTGAACAGATTTGGGCTAGATTTCACTTCATTTGAACAGAAGCACTATTTCAACATAACTGGTCTCAGAAAACTGTAAACTGACAATCTTGAGCATTGAAGTCCTAACATAAGTTTTTGTGCATAAAACTTCTAACACATTAAAAACTGTCTCACTGCATTGCAGAAATCATTTTATTTCATAAGACATAAGCATCTTTCAGTTTGGCAAGATTTGCACTGAATATTGAATAAAGCAGCTTTCTCTCATAGAGAGACAAGCTTTCGAGCAGATTTGGGCTAGATTTCACTTTATTTGAACAGAAGCACTATTTCAACATAACTGGTCTCAGAAACCTGTAAACTGACAATCTTGAGCATTGAAGTCCTAACATAAGTTTTTGTGCATATAACTTCTAACATATTAAAAACTGTTTCACAGCATTGCAAAAACATTGTATTTCATAAGGCATAAGCATCTTTCAGTTTGGCAAGATTTGCACTGAATATTGAATGAAACAGCTCTATCTCACAGAGAGACAAGCTTTTGAACAGAGTTGGGCTTGATTTCACTTTATTTGAACAGAAGCACTATTTCAACATAACTGGTCTCAGAAACCTGTAAACTGACAATCTTGAGCATTGAAGTCCTAACAAATGTTTTTGTGCATATAACTTCTAACACATTAAAAGCTGTCTCACTAAATTGCAGAAATCATTTTATTTCATAAGACATAAGCATCTTTCAGTTTTGCAAGATTTGCACTGAACATTGAATAAAGCAGCTTTCTCTCATAGAGAGACAAGCTTTTGAGCAGATTTGGGCTAGATTTCACTTCATTTGAACAGAAGCACTATTTCAACATTGCTGGTCTCAGAAAGCTGTAAACTGACAATCTTGAGCATTGAAGTCCTAACATATGTTTTTGTGCATATAACTTCTAACACATTAAAAACTGTCTTTAAGCATTGCAAAAACATTGTATTTCATAAGGCATAAGCATCTTTCAGTTTGGCAAGATTTGCACTGAATATTGAATGAAGCAGCTTTCTCTTATAGAGAGACAAGCTTTTGAGCAGATTTGGGCTAGATTTCACTTCATTTGAACAGAAGCACTATTTCAACATAACTGGTCTCAGAAACCTGTAAACTGACAATCTTGAGCATTGAAGTCCTAACATAAGTTTTTATGCATATAACTTCTAACACATTAAATACTGTCTCACTGCATTGCAGAAATCATTTTATTTCATAAGACATAAGCATCTTTCAGTTTTGCAAGATTTGCACTGAATATTGAATAAAGCAGCTTTCTCCCATAGAGAGACAAGCTTTTGAGCAGAATAGGGCTAGATTTCACTTCATTTGAACAGAAGCACTATTTTAACATTACTGGTCTCAGAAACCTGTAAACTGACAATCTTGAGCATTGAAGTCCCAACATAAGTTTTTGTGCATATAACTTCTAACACATTAAAAACTGTCTTACAGCATTGCAAAAACATTGTATTTCATAAGGCATAAGCATCTTTCAGTTTGACAAGATTTGCACTGAATATTGAATGAAGCAGCTTTCTCTCATAGAGAGACAAGCTTTTGAGCAGATTTGGGCTAGATTTCACTTCATTTGAACAGAAGCAATATTTCAATATTACTGGTCTCAGAAACCTGTAAACTGAGAATGTTGAGCATTGAAGTCCTAACATAAGGTTTTGTGCATATAACTTCTAACACATTAAAAACTGTCTTACATCATTGCAAAAACATTGTATTTCATAAGACATAAGCATCTTTCAGTTTAGCAAGATTTGCACTGAATATTGAATGAAACAGCTCTATCTCACAGAGAGACAAGCTTTTGAACAGATTTGGGCTAGATTTCACTTCATTTGAACAGAAGCACTATTTCAACATAACTGGTCTCAGAAACCTGTAAACTGACAATCTTGAGCATTGAAGTCCTAACATAAGTTTTTGTGCATATAACTTCTAACACATTAAAAACTGTCTTACAGCATTGCAAAAAACATTGTATTCCATAAGGTATAAGCATCTTTCAGTTTGGCAAGATTTGCACTGAATATTGAATGAAGCAGCTTTCTCTCATAGAGAGACAAGCTTTTGAGCAGATTTGGGCTAGATTTCACTTCATTTAAACAGAAGAAATATTTCAACATTGCTGGTCTCAGAAACCTGTAAACTGACAATCTTGAGCATTGAAGTCCTAATATAAGGTTTTGTGCTTATAACTTCTAACACATTAAAAACTGTCTTGCATCATTGCAAAAACATTGTATTTCATAAGATATAAGCATCTTTCAGTTTGGCAAGATTTGCACTGAATATTGAATGAAACAGCTCTATCTCACAGAGATTTCACTTCATTTGAACAGAAGCACTATTTCAACATTGCTGGTCTCCGAAACCTGTAAACTGACAATCTTGAGCATTGAAGTCCTAACATATGTTTTTGTGCATATAACTTCTAACACATTAAAAACTGTCTTTAAGCATTGCAAAAACATTGTATTTCATAAGGCACAAGCATCTTCAGTTTGGCAAGATTTGCACTGAATATTGAATAAAGCAGCTTTCTCTCATAGAGAGACAAGCTTTTGAGCAGATTTGGGCTAGATTTCACTTCATTTGAACAGAAGCACTATTTCAACATAACTGGTCTCAGAAACCTGTAAAACTGACAATCTTGAGCATTGAAGTCCTAACATAAGTTTTTGTGCATAAAACTTCTAACACATTAAAAACTGTCTCACTGCATTGCAGAAATCATTTTATTTCATAAGACATAAGCATCTTTCAGTTTTGCAAGATTTGCACTGAATATTGAATAAAGCAGCTTTCTCTCATAGAGAGACAAGCTTTTGAACAGATTTGGGCTAGATTTCACTTCATTTGAAGAGAAGCACTATTTCAACATTGCTGGTCTCAGAAACCTGTAAACTGACAATCTTGAGCATTGAAGTCCTAACATATGTTTTTGTGCATATAACTTCTAACACATTAAAAACTGTCTTTAAGCATTGCAAAAACATTGTATTTCATAAGGCATAAGCATCTTTCAGTTTGGCAAGATTTGCACTGAATATTGAATGAAGCAGCTTTCTCTTATAGAGAGACAAGCTTTTGAGCAGATTTGGGCTAGATTTCACTTCATTTGAACAGAAGCACTATTTCAACATAACTGGTCTCAGAAACCTGTAAACTGACAATCTTGAGCATTGAAGTCCTAACATAAGTTTTTATGCATATAACTTCTAACACATTAAAAACTGTCTCACTGCATTGCAGAAATCATTTTATTTCATAAGACATAAGCATCTTTTAGTTTGGCAAGATTTGCACTGAATATTGAATGAAGCAGCTCTATCTCACAGAGAGACAAGCTTTTGAGCAGATTTGGGCTAGATTTCACTTCATTTGAACAGAAGCACTATTTCAACATTACTGGTCTCAGAAACCTGTAAACTGACAATCTTGAGCATTGAAGTCCTAACATAAGTTTTTATGCATATAACTTCTAACACATTAAATACTGTCTCACTGCATTGCAGAAATCATTTTATTTCATAAGACATAAGCATCTTTCAGTTTTGCAAGATTTGCACTGAATATTGAATAAAGCAGCTTTCTCTCATAGAGAGACAAGCTTTTGAGCAGAATAGGGCTAGATTTCACTTCATTTGAACAGAAGCACTATTTTAACATTACTGGTCTCAGAAACCTGTAAACTGACAATCTTGAGCATTGAAGTCCTAACATAAGTTTTTATGCATATAACTCCTAACACATTAAAAACTGTCTCACTGCATTGCAGAAATCATTTTATTTCATAAGACATAAGCATCTTTCAGTTTGGCAAGATTTGCACTGAATATTGAATGAAACAGCTCTATCTCACAGAGAGACAAGCTTTTGAACAGATTTGGGCTTGATTTCACTTCATTTGAAGAGAAGCACTATTTCAACATTGCTGGTCTCAGAAACCTGTACACTGACAATCTTGAGCATTGAAGTCCTAACATATGTTTTTGTGCATATAACTTCTAACACATTAAAAACTGTCTTTAAGCATTGCAAAAACATTGTATTTCATAAGGCATAAGCATCTTTCAGTTTGGCAAGATTTGCACTGAATATTGAATGAAGCAGCTTTCTCTTATAGAGAGACAAGCTTTTGAGCAGATTTGGGCTAGATTTCACTTCATTTGAACAGAAGCACTATTTCAACATAACTGGTCTCAGAAACCTGTAAACTGACAATCTTGAGCATTGAAGTCCTAACATAAGTTTTTATGCATATAACTTCTAACACATTAAAAACTGTCTCACTGCATTGCAGAAATCATTTTATTTCATAAGACATAAGCATCTTTTAGTTTGGCAAGATTTGCACTGAATATTGAATGAAGCAGCTCTATCTCACAGAGAGACAAGCTTTTGAGCAGATTTGGGCTAGATTTCACTTAATTTGAACAGAAGCACTATTTCAACATTACTGGTCTCAGAAACCTGTAAACTGACAATCTTGAGCATTGAAGTCCTAACATAAGTTTTGATGCATATAACTTCTAACACATTAAATACTGTCTCACTGCACTGCAGAAATCATTTTATTTCATAAGACATAAGCATCTTTCAGTTTTGCAAGATTTGCACTGAATATTGAATAAAGCAGCTTTCTCTCATAGAGAGACAAGCTTTTGAGCAGAATAGGGCTAGATTTCACTTCATTTGAACAGAAGCACTATTTTAACATTACTGGTCTCAGAAACCTGTAAACTGACAATCTTGAGCATTGAAGTCCTAACATAAGTTTTTATGCATATAACTTCTAACACATTAAAAACTCTCACTGCATTGCAGAAATCATTTTATTTCATAAGACATAAGCATCTTTCAGTTTGGCAAGATTTGCACTGAATATTGAATGAAACAGCTCTATCTCACAGAGAGACAAGCTTTTGAACAGATTTGGGCTTGATTTCACTTTATTTGAACATAAGCACTATTTCAACATAACTCGTCTCAGAAACCTGTAAACTGACAATCTTGAGCATTGAAGTCCTAAACATAGGTTTTTGTGCATATAACTTCTAACACATTAAAAACTCTCACTGCATTGCAGAAATCATTTTATTTCATAAGACATAAACATCTTTCAGTTTGGCAAGATTGCACTGAATATTGAATAAGCAGCTCTATCGCACAGAGAGACAAGCTTTTGAGCAGATTTGGGCTAGATTTCACTTCATTTGAACAGAAGCACTATTTCAACATTACTGGTCTCAGAAACCTGTAAACTGACAATCTTGAGCATTGAAGTCCTAACAAATGTTTTTGTGCATATAACTTCTAACACATTAAAAGCTGTCTCACTAAATTGCAGAAATCATTTTATTTCATAAGACATAAGCATCTTTCAGTTTTGCAAGATTTGCACTGAACATTGAATAAAGCAGCTTTCTCTCATAGAGAGACAAGCTTTTGAGCAGATTTGGGCTAGATTTCACTTCATTTGAACAGAAGCACTATTTCAACATTGCTGGTCTCAGAAAGCTGTAAACTGACAATCTTGAGCATTGAAGTCCTAACATATGTTTTTGTGCATATAACTTCTAACACATTAAAAACTGTCTTTAAGCATTGCAAAAACATTGTATTTCATAAGGCATAAGCATCTTTCAGTTTGGCAAGATTTGCACTGAATATTGAATGAAGCAGCTTTCTCTTATAGAGAGACAAGCTTTTGAGCAGATTTGGGCTAGATTTCACTTCATTTGAACAGAAGCACTATTTCAACATAACTGGTCTCAGAAACCTGTAAACTGACAATCTTGAGCATTGAAGTCCTAACATAAGTTTTTATGCATATAACTTCTAACACATTAAAAACTGTCTCACTGCATTGCAGAAATCATTTTATTTCATAAGACATAAGCATCTTTTAGTTTGGCAAGATTTGCACTGAATATTGAATGAAGCAGCTCTATCTCACAGAGAGACAAGCTTTTGAACAGATTTGGGCTTGATTTCACTTTATTTGAACAGAAGCACTATTTCAACATTGCTGGTCTCAAAAAGCTGTAAACTGACAATCTTGAGCATTGAAGTCCTAACATATGTTTTTGTGCATATAACTTCTAACACATTAAAAACTGTCTTTAAGCATTGCAAAAACATTGTATTTCATAAGGCATAAGCATCTTTCAGTTTGGCAAGATTTGCACTGAATATTGAATGAAGCAGCTTTCTCTCATAGAGAGACAAGCTTTTGAGCAGATTTGGGCTAGATTTCACTTCATTTGAACAGAAGCACTATTTCAACATAACTGGTCTCAGAAACCTGTAAACTGACAATCTTGAGCATTGAAGTCCTAACATAAGTTTTTGTGCATATAACTTCTAACACATTAAAAACTGTTTTACAGCATTGCAAAAACATTGTATTTCATAAGGCATAAGCATCTTTCAGTTTGGCAAGATTTGCACTGAATATTGAATGAAGCAGCTCTATCGCACAGAGAGACAAGGTTTTGAGCAGATTTGGGCTAGATTTCACTTCATTTGAACAGAAGCACTATTTCAACATAACTCGTCTCAGAAACCTGTAAACTGACAATCTTGAGCATTGAAGTCCTAACATAAGTTTTTGTGCATATAACTTCTAACACATTGAAAACTCTCACTGCATTGCAGAAATCATTTTATTTCATAAGACATAAACATCTTTCAGTTTGGCAAGATTGCACTGAATATTGAATAAGCAGCTCTATCGCACAGAGAGACAAGCTTTTGAGCAGATTTGGGCTAGATTTCACTTCATTTGAACAGAAGCACTATTTCAACATTACTGGTCTCAGAAACCTGTAAACTGACAATCTTGAGCATTGAAGTCCTAACAAATGTTTTTGTGCATATAACTTCTAACACATTAAAAGCTGTCTCACTAAATTGCAGAAATCATTTTATTTCATAAGACATAAGCATCTTTCAGTTTTGCAAGATTTGCACTGAACATTGAATAAAGCAGCTTTCTCTCATAGAGAGACAAGCTTTTGAGCAGATTTGGGCTAGATTTCACTTCATTTGAACAGAAGCACTATTTCAACATTGCTGGTCTCAGAAAGCTGTAAACTGACAATCTTGAGCATTGAAGTCCTAACATATGTTTTTGTGCATATAACTTCTAACACATTAAAAACTGTCTTTAAGCATTGCAAAAACATTGTATTTCATAAGGCATAAGCATCTTTCAGTTTGGCAAGATTTGCACTGAATATTGAATGAAGCAGCTTTCTCTTATAGAGAGACAAGCTTTTGAGCAGATTTGGGCTAGATTTCACTTCATTTGAACAGAAGTACTATTTCAACATAACTGGTCTCAGAAACCTGTAAACTGACAATCTTGAGCATTGAAGTCCTAACATAAGTTTTTATGCATATAACTTCTAACACATTAAAAACTGTCTCACTGCATTGCAGAAATCATTTTATTTCATAAGACATAAGCATCTTTTAGTTTGGCAAGATTTGCACTGAATATTGAATGAAGCAGCTCTATCTCACAGAGAGACAAGCTTTTGAACAGATTTGGGCTTGATTTCACTTTATTTGAACAGAAGCACTATTTCAACATTGCTGGTCTCAAAAAGCTGTAAACTGACAATCTTGAGCATTGAAGTCCTAACATAAGTTTTTGTGCATATAACTTCTAACATATTAAAAACTGTTTCACAGCATTGCAAAAACATTGTATTTCATAAGGCATAAGCATCTTTCAGTTTGGCAAGATTTGCACTGAATATTGAATGAAGCAGCTCTATCGCACAGAGAGACAAGCTTTTGAGCAGAATAGGGCTAGATTTCACTTCATTTGAACAGAAGCACTATTTCAACATTACTGGTCTCAGAAACCTGTAAACTGACAATCTTGAGCATTGAAGTCCTAACAAATGTTTTTGTGCATATAACTTCTAACACATTAAAAGCTGTCTCACTAAATTGCAGAAATCATTTTATTTCATAAGACATAAGCATCTTTCAGTTTGGCAAGATTTGCACTGAATATTGAATGAAACAGCTCTATCTCACAGAGAGACAAGCTTTTGAACAGATTTGGGCTTGATTTCACTTTATTTGAACAGAAGCACTATTTCAACATAACTGGTCTCAGAAACCTGTAAACTGACAATCTTGAGCATTGAAGTCCTAACATAAGTTTTTGTGCATATAACTTCTAACACATTAAAAACTGTTTTACAGCATTGCAAAAACATTGTATTTCATAAGGCATAAGCATCTTTCAGTTTGGCAAGATTTGCACTGAATATTGAATGAAGCAGCTCTATCGCACAGAGAGACAAGGTTTTGAGCAGATTTGGGCTAGATTTCACTTCATTTGAACAGAAGCACTATTTCAACATAACTCGTCTCAGAAACCTGTAAACTGACAATCTTGAGCATTGAAGTCCTAACATAAGTTTTTGTGCATATAACTTCTAACACATTAAAAACTGTCTCACTGCATTGCAGAAATCATTTTATTTCATAAGACATAAACATCTTTCAGTTTGGCAAGATTGCACTGAATATTGAATAAGCAGCTCTATCGCACAGAGAGACAAGCTTTTGAGCAGATTTGGGCTAGATTTCACTTCATTTGAACAGAAGCACTATTTCAACATTACTGGTCTCAGAAACCTGTAAACTGACAATCTTGAGCATTGAAGTCCTAACAAATGTTTTTGTGCATATAACTTCTAACACATTAAAAGCTGTCTCACTAAATTGCAGAAATCATTTTATTTCACAAGACATAAGCATCTTTCAGTTTTGCAAGATTTGCACTGAACATTGAATAAAGCAGCTTTCTCTCATAGAGAGACAAGCTTTTGAGCAGATTTGGGCTAGATTTCACTTCATTTGAACAGAAGCACTATTTCAACATTGCTGGTCTCAGAAACCTGTAAACTGACAATCTTGAGCATTGAAGTCCTAACATATGTTTTTGTGCATATAACTTCTAACACATTAAAAACTGTCTTTAAGCATTGCAAAAACATTGTATTTCATAAGGCATAAGCATCTTTCAGTTTGGCAAGATTTGCACTGAATATTGAATGAAGCAGCTTTCTCTCATAGAGAGACAAGCTTTTGAGCAGATTTGGGATAGATTTCACTTCATTTGAACAGAAGCTCTATTTCAACATAACTGGTCTCAGAAACCTGCAAACTGACAATCTTGAGCATTGAAGTCCTAACAAATGTTTTTGTGCATATAACTTCTAACACATTAAAAGCTGTCTCACTAAATTGCAGAAATCATTTTATTTCATAAGACATAAGCATCTTTCAGTTTTGCAAGATTTGCACTGAATATTGAATAAAGCAGCTTTCTCTCATAGAGAGACAAGCTTTTGAGCAGATTTGGGCTAGATTTCACTTCATTTGAACAGAAGCACTATTTCAACATTGCTGGTCTCAGAAAGCTGTAAACTGACAATCTTGAGCATTGAAGTCCTAACATATGTTTTTGTGCATATAACTTCTAACACATTAAAAACTGTCTTTAAGCATTGCAAAAACATTGTATTTCATAAGGCATAAGCATCTTTCAGTTTGGCAAGATTTGCACTGAATATTGAATGAAGCAGCTTTCTCTCATAGAGAGACAAGCTTTTGAGCAGATTTGGGCTAGATTTCACTTCATTTGAACAGAAGCACTATTTCAACATAACTGGTCTCAGAAACCTGTAAACTGAGAATGTTGAGCATTGAAGTCCTAACATAAGGTTTTGTGCATATAACTTCTAACACATTAAAAACTGTCTTACATCATTGCAAAAACATTGTATTTCATAAGACATAAGCATCTTTCAGTTTAGCAAGATTTGCACTGAATATTGAATGAAACAGCTCTATCTCACAGAGAGACAAGCTTTTGAACAGATTTGGGCTAGATTTCACTTCATTTGAACAGAAGCACTATTTCAACATAACTGGTCTCAGAAAACTGTAAACTGACAATCTTGAGCATTG
This sequence comes from Carassius carassius, assembly GCF_963082965.1. Lineage (NCBI taxonomy): Eukaryota > Metazoa > Chordata > Actinopteri > Cypriniformes > Cyprinidae > Carassius > Carassius carassius. The sequence goes on from NC_081799.1 coordinate 2,037,078, forward strand.
AAGTCCTAACATAAGTTTTTGTGCATAAAACTTCTAACACATTAAAAACTGTCTCACTGCATTGCAGAAATCATTTTATTTCATAAGACATAAGCATCTTTCAGTTTGGCAAGATTTGCACTGAATATTGAATAAAGCAGCTTTCTCTCATAGAGAGACAAGCTTTCGAGCAGATTTGGGCTAGATTTCACTTTATTTGAACAGAAGCACTATTTCAACATAACTGGTCTCAGAAACCTGTAAACTGACAATCTTGAGCATTGAAGTCCTAACATAAGTTTTTGTGCATATAACTTCTAACATATTAAAAACTGTTTCACAGCATTGCAAAAACATTGTATTTCATAAGGCATAAGCATCTTTCAGTTTGGCAAGATTTGCACTGAATATTGAATGAAACAGCTCTATCTCACAGAGAGACAAGCTTTTGAACAGAGTTGGGCTTGATTTCACTTTATTTGAACAGAAGCACTATTTCAACATAACTGGTCTCAGAAACCTGTAAACTGACAATCTTGAGCATTGAAGTCCTAACAAATGTTTTTGTGCATATAACTTCTAACACATTAAAAGCTGTCTCACTAAATTGCAGAAATCATTTTATTTCATAAGACATAAGCATCTTTCAGTTTTGCAAGATTTGCACTGAACATTGAATAAAGCAGCTTTCTCTCATAGAGAGACAAGCTTTTGAGCAGATTTGGGCTAGATTTCACTTCATTTGAACAGAAGCACTATTTCAACATTGCTGGTCTCAGAAAGCTGTAAACTGACAATCTTGAGCATTGAAGTCCTAACATATGTTTTTGTGCATATAACTTCTAACACATTAAAAACTGTCTTTAAGCATTGCAAAAACATTGTATTTCATAAGGCATAAGCATCTTTCAGTTTGGCAAGATTTGCACTGAATATTGAATGAAGCAGCTTTCTCTTATAGAGAGACAAGCTTTTGAGCAGATTTGGGCTAGATTTCACTTCATTTGAACAGAAGCACTATTTCAACATAACTGGTCTCAGAAACCTGTAAACTGACAATCTTGAGCATTGAAGTCCTAACATAAGTTTTTATGCATATAACTTCTAACACATTAAATACTGTCTCACTGCATTGCAGAAATCATTTTATTTCATAAGACATAAGCATCTTTCAGTTTTGCAAGATTTGCACTGAATATTGAATAAAGCAGCTTTCTCCCATAGAGAGACAAGCTTTTGAGCAGAATAGGGCTAGATTTCACTTCATTTGAACAGAAGCACTATTTTAACATTACTGGTCTCAGAAACCTGTAAACTGACAATCTTGAGCATTGAAGTCCCAACATAAGTTTTTGTGCATATAACTTCTAACACATTAAAAACTGTCTTACAGCATTGCAAAAACATTGTATTTCATAAGGCATAAGCATCTTTCAGTTTGACAAGATTTGCACTGAATATTGAATGAAGCAGCTTTCTCTCATAGAGAGACAAGCTTTTGAGCAGATTTGGGCTAGATTTCACTTCATTTGAACAGAAGCAATATTTCAATATTACTGGTCTCAGAAACCTGTAAACTGAGAATGTTGAGCATTGAAGTCCTAACATAAGGTTTTGTGCATATAACTTCTAACACATTAAAAACTGTCTTACATCATTGCAAAAACATTGTATTTCATAAGACTTAAGCATCTTTCAGTTTAGCAAGATTTGCACTGAATATTGAATGAAACAGCTCTATCTCACAGAGAGACAAGCTTTTGAACAGATTTGGGCTAGATTTCACTTCATTTGAACAGAAGCACTATTTCAACATAACTGGTCTCAGAAACCTGTAAACTGACAATCTTGAGCATTGAAGTCCTAACATAAGTTTTTGTGCATATAACTTCTAACACATTAAAAACTGTCTTACAGCATTGCAAAAAACATTGTATTCCATAAGGTATAAGCATCTTTCAGTTTGGCAAGATTTGCACTGAATATTGAATGAAGCAGCTTTCTCTCATAGAGAGACAAGCTTTTGAGCAGATTTGGGCTAGATTTCACTTCATTTGAACAGAAGAAATATTTCAACATTGCTGGTCTCAGAAACCTGTAAACTGACAATCTTGAGCATTGAAGTCCTAATATAAGGTTTTGTGCTTATAACTTCTAACACATTAAAAACTGTCTTGCATCATTGCAAAAACATTGTATTTCATAAGATATAAGCATCTTTCAGTTTGGCAAGATTTGCACTGAATATTGAATGAAACAGCTCTATCTCACAGAGATTTCACTTCATTTGAACAGAAGCACTATTTCAACATTGCTGGTCTCCGAAACCTGTAAACTGACAATCTTGAGCATTGAAGTCCTAACATATGTTTTTGTGCATATAACTTCTAACACATTAAAAACTGTCTTTAAGCATTGCAAAAACATTGTATTTCATAAGGCACAAGCATCTTCAGTTTGGCAAGATTTGCACTGAATATTGAATAAAGCAGCTTTCTCTCATAGAGAGACAAGCTTTTGAGCAGATTTGGGCTAGATTTCACTTCATTTGAACAGAAGCACTATTTCAACATAACTGGTCTCAGAAACCTGTAAAACTGACAATCTTGAGCATTGAAGTCCTAACATAAGTTTTTGTGCATAAAACTTCTAACACATTAAAAACTGTCTCACTGCATTGCAGAAATCATTTTATTTCATAAGACATAAGCATCTTTCAGTTTTGCAAGATTTGCACTGAATATTGAATAAAGCAGCTTTCTCTCATAGAGAGACAAGCTTTTGAACAGATTTGGGCTAGATTTCACTTCATTTGAAGAGAAGCACTATTTCAACATTGCTGGTCTCAGAAACCTGTAAACTGACAATCTTGAGCATTGAAGTCCTAACATATGTTTTTGTGCATATAACTTCTAACACATTAAAAACTGTCTTTAAGCATTGCAAAAACATTGTATTTCATAAGGCATAAGCATCTTTCAGTTTGGCAAGATTTGCACTGAATATTGAATGAAGCAGCTTTCTCTTATAGAGAGACAAGCTTTTGAGCAGATTTGGGCTAGATTTCACTTCATTTGAACAGAAGCACTATTTCAACATAACTGGTCTCAGAAACCTGTAAACTGACAATCTTGAGCATTGAAGTCCTAACATAAGTTTTTATGCATATAACTTCTAACACATTAAAAACTGTCTTGCATCATTGCAAAAACATTGTATTTCATAAGATATAAGCATCTTTCAGTTTGGCAAGATTTGCACTGAATATTGAATGAAACAGCTCTATCTCACAGAGATTTCACTTCATTTGAACAGAAGCACTATTTCAACATTGCTGGTCTCCGAAACCTGTAAACTGACAATCTTGAGCATTGAAGTCCTAACATATGTTTTTGTGCATATAACTTCTAACACATTAAAAACTGTCTTTAAGCATTGCAAAAACATTGTATTTCATAAGGCACAAGCATCTTCAGTTTGGCAAGATTTGCACTGAATATTGAATAAAGCAGCTTTCTCTCATAGAGAGACAAGCTTTTGAGCAGATTTGGGCTAGATTTCACTTCATTTGAACAGAAGCACTATTTCAACATAACTGGTCTCAGAAACCTGTAAAACTGACAATCTTGAGCATTGAAGTCCTAACATAAGTTTTTGTGCATAAAACTTCTAACACATTAAAAACTGTCTCACTGCATTGCAGAAATCATTTTATTTCATAAGACATAAGCATCTTTCAGTTTTGCAAGATTTGCACTGAATATTGAATAAAGCAGCTTTCTCTCATAGAGAGACAAGCTTTTGAACAGATTTGGGCTAGATTTCACTTCATTTGAAGAGAAGCACTATTTCAACATTGCTGGTCTCAGAAACCTGTAAACTGACAATCTTGAGCATTGAAGTCCTAACATATGTTTTTGTGCATATAACTTCTAACACATTAAAAACTGTCTTTAAGCATTGCAAAAACATTGTATTTCATAAGGCATAAGCATCTTTCAGTTTGGCAAGATTTGCACTGAATATTGAATGAAGCAGCTTTCTCTTATAGAGAGACAAGCTTTTGAGCAGATTTGGGCTAGATTTCACTTCATTTGAACAGAAGCACTATTTCAACATAACTGGTCTCAGAAACCTGTAAACTGACAATCTTGAGCATTGAAGTCCTAACATAAGTTTTTATGCATATAACTTCTAACACATTAAAAACTGTCTTGCATCATTGCAAAAACATTGTATTTCATAAGATATAAGCATCTTTCAGTTTGGCAAGATTTGCACTGAATATTGAATGAAACAGCTCTATCTCACAGAGATTTCACTTCATTTGAACAGAAGCACTATTTCAACATTGCTGGTCTCCGAAACCTGTAAACTGACAATCTTGAGCATTGAAGTCCTAACATATGTTTTTGTGCATATAACTTCTAACACATTAAAAACTGTCTTTAAGCATTGCAAAAACATTGTATTTCATAAGGCACAAGCATCTTCAGTTTGGCAAGATTTGCACTGAATATTGAATAAAGCAGCTTTCTCTCATAGAGAGACAAGCTTTTGAGCAGATTTGGGCTAGATTTCACTTCATTTGAACAGAAGCACTATTTCAACATAACTGGTCTCAGAAACCTGTAAAACTGACAATCTTGAGCATTGAAGTCCTAACATAAGTTTTTGTGCATAAAACTTCTAACACATTAAAAACTGTCTCACTGCATTGCAGAAATCATTTTATTTCATAAGACATAAGCATCTTTCAGTTTTGCAAGATTTGCACTGAATATTGAATAAAGCAGCTTTCTCTCATAGAGAGACAAGCTTTTGAACAGATTTGGGCTAGATTTCACTTCATTTGAAGAGAAGCACTATTTCAACATTGCTGGTCTCAGAAACCTGTAAACTGACAATCTTGAGCATTGAAGTCCTAACATATGTTTTTGTGCATATAACTTCTAACACATTAAAAACTGTCTTTAAGCATTGCAAAAACATTGTATTTCATAAGGCATAAGCATCTTTCAGTTTGGCAAGATTTGCACTGAATATTGAATGAAGCAGCTTTCTCTTATAGAGAGACAAGCTTTTGAGCAGATTTGGGCTAGATTTCACTTCATTTGAACAGAAGCACTATTTCAACATAACTGGTCTCAGAAACCTGTAAACTGACAATCTTGAGCATTGAAGTCCTAACATAAGTTTTTATGCATATAACTTCTAACACATTAAAAACTGTCTCACTGCATTGCAGAAATCATTTTATTTCATAAGACATAAGCATCTTTTAGTTTGGCAAGATTTGCACTGAATATTGAATGAAGCAGCTCTATCTCACAGAGAGACAAGCTTTTGAGCAGATTTGGGCTAGATTTCACTTCATTTGAACAGAAGCACTATTTCAACATTACTGGTCTCAGAAACCTGTAAACTGACAATCTTGAGCATTGAAGTCCTAACATAAGTTTTTATGCATATAACTTCTAACACATTAAATACTGTCTCACTGCATTGCAGAAATCATTTTATTTCATAAGACATAAGCATCTTTCAGTTTTGCAAGATTTGCACTGAATATTGAATAAAGCAGCTTTCTCTCATAGAGAGACAAGCTTTTGAGCAGAATAGGGCTAGATTTCACTTCATTTGAACAGAAGCACTATTTTAACATTACTGGTCTCAGAAACCTGTAAACTGACAATCTTGAGCATTGAAGTCCTAACATAAGTTTTTATGCATATAACTCCTAACACATTAAAAACTGTCTCACTGCATTGCAGAAATCATTTTATTTCATAAGACATAAGCATCTTTCAGTTTGGCAAGATTTGCACTGAATATTGAATGAAACAGCTCTATCTCACAGAGAGACAAGCTTTTGAACAGATTTGGGCTTGATTTCACTTCATTTGAAGAGAAGCACTATTTCAACATTGCTGGTCTCAGAAACCTGTACACTGACAATCTTGAGCATTGAAGTCCTAACATATGTTTTTGTGCATATAACTTCTAACTCATTAAAAACTGTCTTTAAGCATTGCAAAAACATTGTATTTCATAAGGCATAAGCATCTTTCAGTTTGGCAAGATTTGCACTGAATATTGAATGAAGCAGCTTTCTCTTATAGAGAGACAAGCTTTTGAGCAGATTTGGGCTAGATTTCACTTCATTTGAACAGAAGCACTATTTCAACATAACTGGTCTCAGAAACCTGTAAACTGACAATCTTGAGCATTGAAGTCCTAACATAAGTTTTTATGCATATAACTTCTAACACATTAAAAACTGTCTCACTGCATTGCAGAAATCATTTTATTTCATAAGACATAAGCATCTTTTAGTTTGGCAAGATTTGCACTGAATATTGAATGAAGCAGCTCTATCTCACAGAGAGACAAGCTTTTGAGCAGATTTGGGCTAGATTTCACTTCATTTGAACAGAAGCACTATTTCAACATTACTGGTCTCAGAAACCTGTAAACTGACAATCTTGAGCATTGAAGTCCTAACATAAGTTTTGATGCATATAACTTCTAACACATTAAATACTGTCTCACTGCACTGCAGAAATCATTTTATTTCATAAGACATAAGCATCTTTCAGTTTTGCAAGATTTGCACTGAATATTGAATAAAGCAGCTTTCTCTCATAGAGAGACAAGCTTTTGAGCAGAATAGGGCTAGATTTCACTTCATTTGAACAGAAGCACTATTTTAACATTACTGGTCTCAGAAACCTGTAAACTGACAATCTTGAGCATTGAAGTCCTAACATAAGTTTTTATGCATATAACTTCTAACACATTAAAAACTCTCACTGCATTGCAGAAATCATTTTATTTCATAAGACATAAGCATCTTTCAGTTTGGCAAGATTTGCACTGAATATTGAATGAAACAGCTCTATCTCACAGAGAGACAAGCTTTTGAACAGATTTGGGCTTGATTTCACTTTATTTGAACATAAGCACTATTTCAACATTGCTGGTCTCCGAAACCTGTAAACTGACAATCTTGAGCATTGAAGTCCTAACATATGTTTTTGTGCATATAACTTCTAACACATTAAAAACTGTCTTTAAGCATTGCAAAAACATTGTATTTCATAAGGCACAAGCATCTTCAGTTTGGCAAGATTTGCACTGAATATTGAATGAAGCAGCTTTCTCTTATAGAGAGACAAGCTTTTGAGCAGATTTGGGCTAGATTTCACTTCATTTGAACAGAAGCACTATTTCAACATAACTGGTCTCAGAAACCTGTAAACTGACAATCTTGAGCATTGAAGTCCTAACATAAGTTTTTATGCATATAACTTCTAACACATTAAAAGCTGTCTCACTGCATTGCAGAAATCATTTTATTTCATAAGACATAAACATCTTTCAGTTTGGCAAGATTGCACTGAATATTGAATAAGCAGCTCTATCGCACAGAGAGACAAGCTTTTGAGCAGATTTGGGCTAGATTTCACTTCATTTGAACAGAAGCACTATTTCAACATTACTGGTCTCAGAAACCTGTAAACTGACAATCTTGAGCATTGAAGTCCTAACAAATGTTTTTGTGCATATAACTTCTAACACATTAAAAGCTGTCTCACTAAATTGCAGAAATCATTTTATTTCATAAGACATAAGCATCTTTCAGTTTTGCAAGATTTGCACTGAACATTGAATAAAGCAGCTTTCTCTCATAGAGAGACAAGCTTTTGAGCAGATTTGGGCTAGATTTCACTTCATTTGAACAGAAGCACTATTTCAACATTGCTGGTCTCAGAAAGCTGTAAACTGACAATCTTGAGCATTGAAGTCCTAACATATGTTTTTGTGCATATAACTTCTAACACATTAAAAACTGTCTTTAAGCATTGCAAAAACATTGTATTTCATAAGGCATAAGCATCTTTCAGTTTGGCAAGATTTGCACTGAATATTGAATGAAGCAGCTTTCTCTTATAGAGAGACAAGCTTTTGAGCAGATTTGGGCTAGATTTCACTTCATTTGAACAGAAGCACTATTTCAACATAACTGGTCTCAGAAACCTGTAAACTGACAATCTTGAGCATTGAAGTCCTAACATAAGTTTTTATGCATATAACTTCTAACACATTAAAAACTGTCTCACTGCATTGCAGAAATCATTTTATTTCATAAGACATAAGCATCTTTTAGTTTGGCAAGACTTGCACTGAATATTGAATGAAGCAGCTCTATCTCACAGAGAGACAAGCTTTTGAACAGATTTGGGCTTGATTTCACTTTATTTGAACAGAAGCACTATTTCAACATTGCTGGTCTCAAAAAGCTGTAAACTGACAATCTTGAGCATTGAAGTCCTAACATATGTTTTTGTGCATATAACTTCTAACACATTAAAAACTGTCTTTAAGCATTGCAAAAACATTGTATTTCATAAGGCATAAGCATCTTTCAGTTTGGCAAGATTTGCACTGAATATTGAATGAAGCAGCTTTCTCTCATAGAGAGACAAGCTTTTGAGCAGATTTGGGCTAGATTTCACTTCATTTGAACAGAAGCACTATTTCAACATAACTGGTCTCAGAAACCTGTAAACTGACAATCTTGAGCATTGAAGTCCTAACATAAGTTTTTGTGCATATAACTTCTAACACATTAAAAACTGTTTTACAGCATTGCAAAAACATTGTATTTCATAAGGCATAAGCATCTTTCAGTTTGGCAAGATTTGCACTGAATATTGAATGAAGCAGCTCTATCGCACAGAGAGACAAGGTTTTGAGCAGATTTGGGCTAGATTTCACTTCATTTGAACAGAAGCACTATTTCAACATAACTCGTCTCAGAAACCTGTAAACTGACAATCTTGAGCATTGAAGTCCTAACATAAGTTTTTGTGCATATAACTTCTAACACATTAAAAACTCTCACTGCATTGCAGAAATCATTTTATTTCATAAGACATAAACATCTTTCAGTTTGGCAAGATTGCACTGAAAATTGAATAAGCAGCTCTATCGCACAGAGAGACAAGCTTTTGAGCAGATTTGGGCTAGATTTCACTTCATTTGAACAGAAGCACTATTTCAACATTACTGGTCTCAGAAACCTGTAAACTGACAATCTTGAGCATTGAAGTCCTAACAAATGTTTTTGTGCATATAACTTCTAACACATTAAAAGCTGTCTCACTAAATTGCAGAAATCATTTTATTTCATAAGACATAAGCATCTTTCAGTTTTGCAAGATTTGCACTGAACATTGAATAAAGCAGCTTTCTCTCATAGAGAGACAAGCTTTTGAGCAGATTTGGGCTAGATTTCACTTCATTTGAACAGAAGCACTATTTCAACATTGCTGGTCTCAGAAAGCTGTAAACTGACAATCTTGAGCATTGAAGTCCTAACATATGTTTTTGTGCATATAACTTCTAACACATTAAAAACTGTCTTTAAGCATTGCAAAAACATTGTATTTCATAAGGCATAAGCATCTTTCAGTTTGGCAAGATTTGCACTGAATATTGAATGAAGCAGCTTTCTCTTATAGAGAGACAAGCTTTTGAGCAGATTTGGGCTAGATTTCACTTCATTTGAACAGAAGTACTATTTCAACATAACTGGTCTCAGAAACCTGTAAACTGACAATCTTGAGCATTGAAGTCCTAACATAAGTTTTTATGCATATAACTTCTAACACATTAAAAACTGTCTCACTGCATTGCAGAAATCATTTTATTTCATAAGACATAAGCATCTTTTAGTTTGGCAAGATTTGCACTGAATATTGAATGAAGCAGCTCTATCTCACAGAGAGACAAGCTTTTGAACAGATTTGGGCTTGATTTCACTTTATTTGAACAGAAGCACTATTTCAACATTGCTGGTCTCAAAAAGCTGTAAACTGACAATCTTGAGCATTGAAGTCCTAACATATGTTTTTGTGCATATAACTTCTAACACATTAAAAACTGTCTTTAAGCATTGCAAAAACATTGTATTTCATAAGGCATAAGCATCTTTCAGTTTGGCAAGATTTGCACTGAATATTGAATGAAGCAGCTTTCTCTCATAGAGAGACAAGCTTTTGAGCAGATTTGGGCTAGATTTCACTTCATTTGAACAGAAGCACTATTTCAACATAACTGGTCTCAGAAACCTGTAAACTGAGAATGTTGAGCATTGAAGTCCTAACATAAGGTTTTGTGCATATAACTTCTAACACATTAAAAACTGTCTTACATCATTGCAAAAACATTGTATTTCATAAGACATAAGCATCTTTCAGTTTAGCAAGATTTGCACTGAATATTGAATGAAACAGCTCTATCTCACAGAGAGACAAGCTTTTGAACAGATTTGGGCTAGATTTCACTTCATTTGAACAGAAGCACTATTTCAACATAACTGGTCTCAGAAACCTGTAAACTGACAATCTTGAGCATTGAAGTCCTAACATAAGTTTTTGTGCATAAAACTTCTAACACATTAAAAACTGTCTCACTGCATTGCAGAAATCATTTTATTTCATAAGACATAAGCATCTTTCAGTTTTGCAAGATTTGCACTGAATATTGAATAAAGCAGCTTTCTCTCATAGAGAGACAAGCTTTTGAGCAGATTTGGGCTAGATTTCACTTCATTTGAACAGAAGCACTATTTCAACATAACTGGTCTCAGAAACCTGTAAACTGACAATCTTGAGCATTGAAGTCCTAACATAAGTTTTTGTGCATATAACTTCTAACATATTAAAAACTGTTTCACAGCATTGCAAAAACATTGTATTTCATAAGGCATAAGCATCTTTCAGTTTGGCAAGATTTGCACTGAATATTGAATGAAGTAGCTCTATCGCACAGAGAGACAAGCTTTTGAGCAGAATAGGGCTAGATTTCACTTCATTTGAACAGAAGCACTATTTTAACATTACTGGTCTCAGAAACCTGTAAACTGACAATCTTGAGCATTGAAGTCCTAACATATGTTTTTGTGCATATAACTTCTAACACATTAAAAACTGTCTTTAAGCATTGCAAAAACATTGTATTTCATAAGGCATAAGCATCTTTCAGTTTGGCAAGATTTGCACTGAATATTGAATGAAGCAGCTTTCTCTCATAGAGAGACAAGCTTTTGAGCAGATTTGGGCTAGATTTCACTTCATTTGAACAGAAGCACTATTTCAACATAACTGGTCTCAGAAACCTGTAAACTGAGAATGTTGAGCATTGAAGTCCTAACATAAGGTTTTGTGCATATAACTTCTAACACATTAAAAACTGTCTTACATCATTGCAAAAACATTGTATTTCATAAGACATAAGCATCTTTCAGTTTAGCAAGATTTGCACTGAATATTGAATGAAACAGCTCTATCTCACAGAGAGACAAGCTTTTGAACAGATTTGGGCTAGATTTCACTTCATTTGAACAGAAGCACTATTTCAACATAACTGGTCTCAGAAACCTGTAAACTGACAATCTTGAGCATTGAAGTCCTAACATAAGTTTTTGTGCATAAAACTTCTAACACATTAAAAACTGTCTCACTGCATTGCAGAAATCATTTTATTTCATAAGACATAAGCATCTTTCAGTTTTGCAAGATTTGCACTGAATATTGAATAAAGCAGCTTTCTCTCATAGAGAGACAAGCTTTTGAGCAGATTTGGGCTAGATTTCACTTCATTTGAACAGAAGCACTATTTCAACATAACTGGTCTCAGAAACCTGTAAACTGACAATCTTGAGCATTGAAGTCCTAACATATGTTTTTATGCATATAACTTCTAACACATTAAAAACTGTCTCACTGCATTGCAGAAATCATTTTATTTCATAAGACATAAGCATCTTTCAGTTTAGCAAGATTTGCACTGAATATTGAATGAAACAGCTCTATCTCACAAGGAGACAAGCTTTTGAACAGATTTGGGCTAGATTTCACTTTATTTGAACAGAAGCACTATTTCAACATAACTGGTCTCAGAAACCTGTAAACTGACAATCTTGAGCATTGAAGTCCTAACATAAGTTTTTGTGCATATAACTTCTAACATATTAAAAACTGTTTCACAGCATTGCAAAAACATTGTATTTCATAAGGCATAAGCATCTTTCAGTTTGGCAAGATTTGCACTGAATATTGAATGAAGCAGCTCTATCGCACAGAGAGACAAGCTTTTGAGCAGAATAGGGCTAGATTTCACTTCATTTGAACAGAAGCACTATTTTAACATTACTGGTCTCAGAAACCTGTAAACTGACAATCTTGAGCATTGAAGTCCTAACATAAGTTTTTATGCATATAACTTCTAACACATTAAAAACTGTCTCACTGCATTGCAGAAATCATTTTATTTCATAAGACATAAGCATCTTTCAGTTTGGCAAGATTTGCACTGAATATTGAATAAAGCAGCTTTCTCTCATAGAGAAACAAGCTTTTGAGCAGATTTGGGCTAGATTTCACTTCATTTGAATAGAAGCACTATTTCAACATTTCTGGTCTCCGAAACCTGTAAACTGACAATCTTGAGCATTGAAGTCCTAACATATGTTTTGTGCATATAACTTCTAACACATTAAAAACTGTCTTTAAGCATTGCAAAAACATTGTATTTCATAAGGCACAAGCATCTTCAGTTTGGCAAGATTTGCACTGAATATTGAATAAAGCAGCTTTCTCTCATAGAGAGACAAGCTTTTGAGCAGATTTGGGCTAGATTTCACTTCATTTGAACAGAAGCACTATTTCAACATAACTGGTCTCAGAAACCTGTAAACTGACAATCTTGAGCATTGAAGTCCTAACATATGTTTTTATGCATATAACTTCTAACACATTAAAAACTGTCTCACTGCATTGCAGAAATCATTTTATTTCATAAGACATAAGCATCTTTCAGTTTAGCAAGATTTGCACTGAATATTGAATGAAACAGCTCTATCTCACAAGGAGACAAGCTTTTGAACAGATTTGGGCTAGATTTCACTTTATTTGAACAGAAGCACTATTTCAACATAACTGGTCTCAGAAACCTGTAAACTGACAATCTTGAGCATTGAAGTCCTAACATAAGTTTTTGTGCATATAACTTCTAACATATTAAAAACTGTTTCACAGCATTGCAAAAACATTGTATTTCATAAGGCATAAGCATCTTTCAGTTTGGCAAGATTTGCACTGAATATTGAATGAAGTAGCTCTATCGCACAGAGAGACAAGCTTTTGAGCAGAATAGGGCTAGATTTCACTTCATTTGAACAGAAGCACTATTTTAACATTACTGGTCTCAGAAACCTGTAAACTGACAATCTTGAGCATTGAAGTCCTAACATAAGTTTTTATGCATATAACTTCTAACACATTAAAAACTGTCTCACTGCATTGCAGAAATCATTTTATTTCATAAGACATAAGCATCTTTCAGTTTGGCAAGATTTGCACTGAATATTGAATGAAACAGCTCTATCTCACAGAGAGACAAGCTTTTGAGCAGATTTGGGCTAGATTTCACTTCATTTGAACAGAAGCACTATTTCAACATAACTCGTCTCAGAAACCTGTAAACTGACAATCTTGAGCATTGAAGTCCTAACATAAGTTTTTGTGCATATAACTTCTAACACATTAAAAACTGTCTCACTGCATTGCAGAAATCATTTTATTTCATAAGACATAAACATCTTTCAGTTTGGCAAGATTGCACTGAATATTGAATAAGCAGCTCTATCGCACAGAGAGACAAGCTTTTGAGCAGATTTGGGCTAGATTTCACTTCATTTGAACAGAAGCACTATTTCAACATTACTGGTCTCAGAAACCTGTAAACTGACAATCTTGAGCATTGAAGTCCTAACAAATGTTTTTGTGCATATAACTTCTAACACATTAAAAGCTGTCTCACTAAATTGCAGAAATCATTTTATTTCATAAGACATAAGCATCTTTCAGTTTGGCAAGATTTGCACTGAATATTGAATGAAACAGCTCTATCTCACAGAGAGACAAGCTTTTGAACAGATTTGGGCTTGATTTCACTTTATTTGAACAGAAGCACTATTTCAACATAACTGGTCTCAGAAACCTGTAAACTGACAATCTTGAGCATTGAAGTCCTAACATAAGTTTTTGTGCATATAACTTCTAACACATTAAAAACTGTTTTACAGCATTGCAAAAACATTGTATTTCATAAGGCATAAGCATCTTTCAGTTTGGCAAGATTTGCACTGAATATTGAATGAAGCAGCTCTATCGCACAGAGAGACAAGGTTTTGAGCAGATTTGGGCTAGATTTCACTTCATTTGAACAGAAGCACTATTTCAACATAACTCGTCTCAGAAACCTGTAAACTGACAATCTTGAGCATTGAAGTCCTAACATAAGTTTTTGTGCATATAACTTCTAACACATTAAAAACTGTCTCACTGCATTGCAGAAATCATTTTATTTCATAAGACATAAACATCTTTCAGTTTGGCAAGATTGCACTGAATATTGAATAAGCAGCTCTATCGCACAGAGAGACAAGCTTTTGAGCAGATTTGGGCTAGATTTCACTTCATTTGAACAGAAGCACTATTTCAACATTACTGGTCTCAGAAACCTGTAAACTGACAATCTTGAGCATTGAAGTCCTAACAAATGTTTTTGTGCATATAACTTCTAACACATTAAAAGCTGTCTCACTAAATTGCAGAAATCATTTTATTTCATAAGACATAAGCATCTTTCAGTTTAGCAAGATTTGCACTGAATATTGAATGAAACAGCTCTATCTCACAAGGAGACAAGCTTTTGAACAGATTTGGGCTAGATTTCACTTTATTTGAACAGAAGCACTATTTCAACATAACTGGTCTCAGAAACCTGTAAACTGACAATCTTGAGCATTGAAGTCCTAACATATGTTTTTGTGCATATAACTTCTAACACATTAAAAACTGTCTTTAAGCATTGCAAAAACATTGTATTTCATAAGGCATACGCATCTTTCAGTTTGGCAAGATTTGCACTGAATATTGAATGAAGCAGCTTTCTCTTATAGAGAGACAAGCTTTTGAGCAGATTTGGGCTAGATTTCACTTCATTTGAACAGAAGCACTATTTCAACATAACTGGTCTCAGAAACCTGTAAACTGACAATCTTGAGCATTGAAGTCCTAACATAAGTTTTTATGCATATAACTTCTAACACATTAAAAACTGTCTCACTGCATTGCAGAAATCATTTTATTTCATAAGACATAAACATCTTTCAGTTTGGCAAGATTGCACTGAATATTGAATAAGCAGCTCTATCGCACAGAGAGACAAGCTTTTGAGCAGATTTGGGCTAGATTTCACTTCATTTGAACAGAAGCACTATTTCAACATTACTGGTCTCAGAAACCTGTAAACTGACAATCTTGAGCATTGAAGTCCTAACAAATGTTTTTGTGCATATAACTTCTAACACATTAAAAGCTGTCTCACTAAATTGCAGAAATCATTTTATTTCATAAGACATAAGCATCTTTCAGTTTGGCAAGATTTGCACTGAATATTGAATGAAACAGCTCTATCTCACAGAGAGACAAGCTTTTAAACAGATTTGGGCTTGATTTCACTTTATTTGAACAGAAGCACTATTTCAACATAACTGGTCTCAGAAACCTGTAAACTGACAATCTTGAGCATTGAAGTCCTAACATAAGTTTTTGTGCATATAACTTCTAACACATTAAAAACTGTTTTACAGCATTGCAAAAACATTGTATTTCATAAGGCATAAGCATCTTTCAGTTTGGCAAGATTTGCACTGAATATTGAATGAAGCAGCTCTATAGCACAGAGAGACAAGGTTTTGAGCAGATTTGGGCTAGATTTCACTTCATTTGAACAGAAGCACTATTTCAACATAACTCGTCTCAGAAACCTGTAAACTGACAATCTTGAGCATTGAAGTCCTAACATAAGTTTTTGTGCATATAACTTCTAACACATTAAAAACTGTCTCACTGCATTGCAGAAATCATTTTATTTCATAAGACATAAACATCTTTCAGTTTGGCAAGATTGCACTGAATATTGAATAAGCAGCTCTATCGCACAGAGAGACAAGCTTTTGAGCAGATTTGGGCTAGATTTTACTTCATTTGAACAGAAGCACTATTTCAACATTACTGGTCTCAGAAACCTGTAAACTGACAATCTTGAGCATTGAAGTCCTAACAAATGTTTTTGTGCATATAACTTCTAACACATTAAAAGCTGTCTCACTAAATTGCAGAAATCATTTTATTTCATAAGACATAAGCATCTTTCAGTTTTGCAAGATTTGCACTGAACATTGAATAAAGCAGCTTTCTCTCATAGAGAGACAAGCTTTTGAGCAGATTTGGGCTAGATTTCACTTCATTTGAACAGAAGCACTATTTCAACATTGCTGGTCTCAGAAACCTGTAAACTGACAATCTTGAGCATTGAAGTCCTAACATATGTTTTTGTGCATATAACTTCTAACACATTAAAAACTGTCTTTAAGCATTGCAAAAACATTGTATTTCATAAGGCATAAGCATCTTTCAGTTTGGCAAGATTTGCACTGAATATTGAATGAAGCAGCTTTCTCTCATAGAGAGACAAGCTTTTGAGCAGATTTGGGATAGATTTCACTTCATTTGAACAGAAGCACTATTTCAACATAACTGGTCTCAGAAACCTGCAAACTGACAATCTTGAGCATTGAAGTCCTAACAAATGTTTTTGTGCATATAACTTCTAACACATTAAAAGCTGTCTCACTAAATTGCAGAAATCATTTTATTTCATAAGACATAAGCATCTTTCAGTTTTGCAAGATTTGCACTGAATATTGAATAAAGCAGCTTTCTCTCATAGAGAGACAAGCTTTTGAGCAGATTTGGGCTAGATTTCACTTCATTTGAACAGAAGCACTATTTCAACATTGCTGGTCTCAGAAAGCTGTAAACTGACAATCTTGAGCATTGAAGTCCTAACATATGTTTTTGTGCATATAACTTCTAACACATTAAAAACTGTCTTTAAGCATTGCAAAAACATTGTATTTCATAAGGCATAAGCATCTTTCAGTTTGGCAAGATTTGCACTGAATATTGAATGAAGCAGCTTTCTCTCATAGAGAGACAAGCTTTTGAGCAGATTTGGGCTAGATTTCACTTCATTTGAACAGAAGCACTATTTCAACATAACTGGTCTCAGAAACCTGTAAACTGAGAATGTTGAGCATTGAAGTCCTAACATAAGGTTTTGTGCATATAACTTCTAACACATTAAAAACTGTCTTACATCATTGCAAAAACATTGTATTTCATAAGACATAAGCATCTTTCAGTTTAGCAAGATTTGCACTGAATATTGAATGAAACAGCTCTATCTCACAGAGAGACAAGCTTTTGAACAGATTTGGGCTAGATTTCACTTCATTTGAACAGAAGCACTATTTCAACATAACTGGTCTCAGAAACCTGTAAACTGACAATCTTGAGCATTGAAGTCCTAACATAAGTTTTTGTGCATAAAACTTCTAACACATTAAAAACTGTCTCACTGCATTGCAGAAATCATTTTATTTCATAAGACATAAGCATCTTTCAGTTTGGCAAGATTTGCACTGAATATTGAATAAAGCAGCTTTCTCTCATAGAGAGACAAGCTTTTGAGCAGATTTGGGCGAGATTTCACTTTATTTGAACAGAAGCACTATTTCAACATAACTGGTCTCAGAAACCTGTAAACTGACAATCTTGAGCATTGAAGTCCTAACATAAGTTTTTGTGCATATAACTTCTAACATATTAAAAACTGTTTCACAGCATTGCAAAAACATTGTATTTCATAAGGCATAAGCATCTTTCAGTTTGGCAAGATTTGCACTGAATATTGAATGAAGCAGCTCTATCGCACAGAGAGACAAGCTTTTGAGCAGAATAGGGCTAGATTTCACTTCATTTGAACAGAAGCACTATTTTAACATTACTGGTCTCAGAAACCTGTAAACTGACAATCTTGAGCATTGAAGTCCTAACATAAGTTTTTATGCATATAACTTCTAACACATTAAAAACTGTCTCACTGCATTGCAGAAATCATTTTATTTCATAAGACATAAGCATCTTTCAGTTTGGCAAGATTTGCACTGAATATTGAATGAAACAGCTCTATCTCACAGAGAGACAAGCTTTTGAACAGATTTGGGCTTGATTTCACTTTATTTGAACAGAAGCACTATTTCAACATAACTGGTCTCAGAAACCTGTAAACTGACAATCTTGAGCATTGAAGTCCTAACATAAGTTTTTGTGCATATAACTTCTAACACATTAAAAACTGTCTTACAGCATTGCAAAAAACATTGTATTCCATAAGGTATAAGCATCTTTCAGTTTGGCAAGATTTGCACTGAATATTGAATGAAGCAGCTTTCTCTCATAGAGAGACAAGCTTTTGAGCAGATTTGGGCTAGATTTTACTTCACTTGAACAGAAGCACTATTTCAACATTGCTGGTCTCAGAAAGCTGTAAACTGACAATCTTGAGCATTGAAGTCCTAACAAATGTTTTTGTGCATATAACTTCTAACACATTAAAAGCTGTCTCACTAAATTGCAGAAATCATTTTATTTCATAAGACATAAGCATCTTTCAGTTTGGCAAGATTTGCACTGAATATTGAATGAAACAGCTCTATCTCACAGAGAGACAAGCTTTTGAACAGATTTGGGCTTGATTTCACTTTATTTGAACAGAAGCACTATTTCAACATAACTGGTCTCAGAAACCTGTAAACTGACAATCTTGAGCATTGAAGTCCTAACATAAGTTTTTGTGCATATAACTTCTAACACATTAAAAACTGTTTTACAGCATTGCAAAAACATTGTATTTCATAAGGCATAAGCATCTTTCAGTTTGGCAAGATTTGCACTGAATATTGAATGAAGCAGCTCTATCGCACAGAGAGACAAGGTTTTGAGCAGATTTGGGCTAGATTTCACTTCATTTGAACAGAAGCACTATTTCAACATAACTCGTCTCAGAAACCTGTAAACTGACAATCTTGAGCATTGAAGTCCTAACATAAGTTTTTGTGCATATAACTTCTAACACATTAAAAACTGTCTCACTGCATTGCAGAAATCATTTTATTTCATAAGACATAAACATCTTTCAGTTTGGCAAGATTGCACTGAATATTGAATAAGCAGCTCTATCGCACAGAGAGACAAGCTTTTGAGCAGATTTGGGCTAGATTTCACTTCATTTGAACAGAAGCACTATTTCAACATTACTGGTCTCAGAAACCTGTAAACTGACAATCTTGAGCATTGAAGTCCTAACAAATGTTTTTGTGCATATAACTTCTAACACATTAAAAGCTGTCTCACTAAATTGCAGAAATCATTTTATTTCATAAGACATAAGCATCTTTCAGTTTTGCAAGATTTGCACTGAACATTGAATAAAGCAGCTTTCTCTCATAGAGAGACAAGCTTTTGAGCAGATTTGGGCTAGATTTCACTTCATTTGAACAGAAGCACTATTTCAACATTGCTGGTCTCAGAAAGCTGTAAACTGACAATCTTGAGCATTGAAGTCCTAACATATGTTTTTGTGCATATAACTTCTAACACATTAAAAACTGTCTTTAAGCATTGCAAAAACATTGTATTTCATAAGGCATAAGCATCTTTCAGTTTGGCAAGATTTGCACTGAATATTGAATGAAGCAGCTTTCTCTCATAGAGAGACAAGCTTTTGAGCAGATTTGGGCTAGATTTCACTTCATTTGAACAGAAGCACTATTTCAACATAACTGGTCTCAGAAACCTGTAAACTGAGAATGTTGAGCATTGAAGTCCTAACATAAGGTTTTGTGCATATAACTTCTAACACATTAAAAACTGTCTTACATCATTGCAAAAACATTGTATTTCATAAGACATAAGCATCTTTCAGTTTAGCAAGATTTGCACTGAATATTGAATGAAACAGCTCTATCTCACAGAGAGACAAGCTTTTGAACAGATTTGGGCTAGATTTCACTTCATTTGAACAGAAGCACTATTTCAACATAACTGGTCTCAGAAACCTGTAAACTGACAATCTTGAGCATTGAAGTCCTAACATAAGTTTTTGTGCATAAAACTTCTAACACATTAAAAACTGTCTCACTGCATTGCAGAAATCATTTTATTTCATAAGACATAAGCATCTTTCAGTTTTGCAAGATTTGCACTGAATATTGAATAAAGCAGCTTTCTCTCATAGAGAGACAAGCTTTTGAGCAGATTTGGGCTAGATTTCACTTCATTTGAACAGAAGCACTATTTCAACATAACTGGTCTCAGAAACCTGTAAACTGACAATCTTGAGCATTGAAGTCCTAACATATGTTTTTATGCATATAACTTCTAACACATTAAAAACTGTCTCACTGCTTTGCAGAAATCATTTTATTTCATAAGACATAAGCATCTTTCAGTTTAGCAAGATTTGCACTGAATATTGAATGAAACAGCTCTATCTCACAAGGAGACAAGCTTTTGAACAGATTTGGGCTAGATTTCACTTTATTTGAACAGAAGCACTATTTCAACATAACTGGTCTCAGAAACCTGTAAACTGACAATCTTGAGCATTGAAGTCCTAACATAAGTTTTTGTGCATATAACTTCTAACATATTAAAAACTGTTTCACAGCATTGCAAAAACATTGTATTTCATAAGGCATAAGCATCTTTCAGTTTGGCAAGATTTGCACTGAATATTGAATGAAGCAGCTCTATCGCACAGAGAGACAAGCTTTTGAGCAGAATAGGGCTAGATTTCACTTCATTTGAACAGAAGCACTATTTTAACATTACTGGTCTCAGAAACCTGTAAACTGACAATCTTGAGCATTGAAGTCCTAACATAAGTTTTTATGCATATAACTTCTAACACATTAAAAACTGTCTCACTGCATTGCAGAAATCATTTTATTTCATAAGACATAAGCATCTTTCAGTTTGGCAAGATTTGCACTGAATATTGAATAAAGCAGCTTTCTCTCATAGAGAGACAAGCTTTTGAGCAGATTTGGGCTAGATTTCACTTCATTTGAACAGAAGCACTATTTCAACATTGCTGGTCTCAGAAAGCTGTAAACTGACAATCTTGAGCATTGAAGTCCTAACATATGTTTTTGTGCATATAACTTCTAACACATTAAAAACTGTCTTTAAGCATTGCAAAAACATTGTATTTCATAAGGCATAAGCATCTTTCAGTTTGGCAAGATTTGCACTGAATATTGAATGAAGCAGCTTTCTCTTATAGAGAGACAAGCTTTTGAGCAGATTTGGGCTAGATTTCACTTCATTTGAACAGAAGCACTATTTCAACATAACTGGTCTCAGAAACCTGTAAACTGACAATCTTGAGCATTGAAGTCCTAACATAAGTTTTTATGCATATAACTTCTAACACATTAAAAACTGTCTCACTGCATTGCAGAAATCATTTTATTTCATAAGACATAAGCATCTTTTAGTTTGGCAAGATTTGCACTGAATATTGAATGAAGCAGCTCTATCTCACAGAGAGACAAGCTTTTGAACAGATTTGGGCTTGATTTCACTTTATTTGAACAGAAGCACTATTTCAACATTGCTGGTCTCAAAAAGCTGTAAACTGACAATCTTGAGCATTGAAGTCCTAACATATGTTTTTGTGCATATAACTTCTAACACATTAAAAACTGTCTTTAAGCATTGCAAAAACATTGTATTTCATAAGGCATAAGCATCTTTCAGTTTGGCAAGATTTGCACTGAATATTGAATGAAGCAGCTTTCTCTCATAGAGAGACAAGCTTTTGAGCAGATTTGGGCTAGATTTCACTTCATTTGAACAGAAGCACTATTTCAACATAACTGGTCTCAGAAACCTGTAAACTGACAATCTTGAGCATTGAAGTCCTAACATAAGTTTTTGTGCATATAACTTCTAACACATTAAAAACTGTTTTACAGCATTGCAAAAACATTGTATTTCATAAGGCATAAGCATCTTTCAGTTTGGCAAGATTTGCACTGAATATTGAATGAAGCAGCTCTATCGCACAGAGAGACAAGGTTTTGAGCAGATTTGGGCTAGATTTCACTTCATTTGAACAGAAGCACTATTTCAACATAACTCGTCTCAGAAACCTGTAAACTGACAATCTTGAGCATTGAAGTCCTAACATAAGTTTTTGTGCATATAACTTCTAACACATTAAAAACTCTCACTGCATTGCAGAAATCATTTTATTTCATAAGACATAAACATCTTTCAGTTTGGCAAGATTGCACTGAATATTGAATAAGCAGCTCTATCGCACAGAGAGACAAGCTTTTGAGCAGATTTGGGCTAGATTTCACTTCATTTGAACAGAAGCACTATTTCAACATTACTGGTCTCAGAAACCTGTAAACTGACAATCTTGAGCATTGAAGTCCTAACAAATGTTTTTGTGCATATAACTTCTAACACATTAAAAGCTGTCTCACTAAATTGCAGAAATCATTTTATTTCATAAGACATAAGCATCTTTCAGTTTTGCAAGATTTGCACTGAACATTGAATAAAGCAGCTTTCTCTCATAGAGAGACAAGCTTTTGAGCAGATTTGGGCTAGATTTCACTTCATTTGAACAGAAGCACTATTTCAACATTGCTGGTCTCAGAAAGCTGTAAACTGACAATCTTGAGCATTGAAGTCCTAACATATGTTTTTGTGCATATAACTTCTAACACATTAAAAACTGTCTTTAAGCATTGCAAAAACATTGTATTTCATAAGGCATAAGCATCTTTCAGTTTGGCAAGATTTGCACTGAATATTGAATGAAGCAGCTTTCTCTTATAGAGAGACAAGCTTTTGAGCAGATTTGGGCTAGATTTCACTTCATTTGAACAGAAGTACTATTTCAACATAACTGGTCTCAGAAACCTGTAAACTGACAATCTTGAGCATTGAAGTCCTAACATAAGTTTTTATGCATATAACTTCTAACACATTAAAAACTGTCTCACTGCATTGCAGAAATCATTTTATTTCATAAGACATAAGCATCTTTTAGTTTGGCAAGATTTGCACTGAATATTGAATGAAGCAGCTCTATCTCACAGAGAGACAAGCTTTTGAACAGATTTGGGCTTGATTTCACTTTATTTGAACAGAAGCACTATTTCAACATTGCTGGTCTCAAAAAGCTGTAAACTGACAATCTTGAGCATTGAAGTCCTAACATATGTTTTTGTGCATATAACTTCTAACACATTAAAAACTGTCTTTAAGCATTGCAAAAACATTGTATTTCATAAGGCATAAGCATCTTTCAGTTTGGCAAGATTTGCACTGAATATTGAATGAAGCAGCTTTCTCTCATAGAGAGACAAGCTTTTGAGCAGATTTGGGCTAGATTTCACTTCATTTGAACAGAAGCACTATTTCAACATAACTGGTCTCAGAAACCTGTAAACTGAGAATGTTGAGCATTGAAGTCCTAACATAAGGTTTTGTGCATATAACTTCTAACACATTAAAAACTGTCTTACATCATTGCAAAAACATTGTATTTCATAAGACATAAGCATCTTTCAGTTTAGCAAGATTTGCACTGAATATTGAATGAAACAGCTCTATCTCACAGAGAGACAAGCTTTTGAACAGATTTGGGCTAGATTTCACTTCATTTGAACAGAAGCACTATTTCAACATAACTGGTCTCAGAAACCTGTAAACTGACAATCTTGAGCATTGAAGTCCTAACATAAGTTTTTGTGCATAAAACTTCTAACACATTAAAAACTGTCTCACTGCATTGCAGAAATCATTTTATTTCATAAGACATAAGCATCTTTCAGTTTTGCAAGATTTGCACTGAATATTGAATAAAGCAGCTTTCTCTCATAGAGAGACAAGCTTTTGAGCAGATTTGGGCTAGATTTCACTTCATTTGAACAGAAGCACTATTTCAACATAACTGGTCTCAGAAACCTGTAAACTGACAATCTTGAGCATTGAAGTCCTAACATATGTTTTTATGCATATAACTTCTAACACATTAAAAACTGTCTCACTGCATTGCAGAAATCATTTTATTTCATAAGACATAAGCATCTTTCAGTTTAGCAAGATTTGCACTGAATATTGAATGAAACAGCTCTATCTCACAAGGAGACAAGCTTTTGAACAGATTTGGGCTAGATTTCACTTTATTTGAACAGAAGCACTATTTCAACATAACTGGTCTCAGAAACCTGTAAACTGACAATCTTGAGCATTGAAGTCCTAACATAAGTTTTTGTGCATATAACTTCTAACATATTAAAAACTGTTTCACAGCATTGCAAAAACATTGTATTTCATAAGGCATAAGCATCTTTCAGTTTGGCAAGATTTGCACTGAATATTGAATGAAGCAGCTCTATCGCACAGAGAGACAAGCTTTTGAGCAGAATAGGGCTAGATTTCACTTCATTTGAACAGAAGCACTATTTCAACATTACTGGTCTCAGAAACCTGTAAACTGACAATCTTGAGCATTGAAGTCCTAACAAATGTTTTTGTGCATATAACTTCTAACACATTAAAAGCTGTCTCACTAAATTGCAGAAATCATTTTATTTCATAAGACATAAGCATCTTTCAGTTTGGCAAGATTTGCACTGAATATTGAATGAAACAGCTCTATCTCACAGAGAGACAAGCTTTTGAACAGATTTGGGCTTGATTTCACTTTATTTGAACAGAAGCACTATTTCAACATAACTGGTCTCAGAAACCTGTAAACTGACAATCTTGAGCATTGAAGTCCTAACATAAGTTTTTGTGCATATAACTTCTAACACATTAAAAACTGTTTTACAGCATTGCAAAAACATTGTATTTCATAAGGCATAAGCATCTTTCAGTTTGGCAAGATTTGCACTGAATATTGAATGAAGCAGCTCTATCGCACAGAGAGACAAGGTTTTGAGCAGATTTGGGCTAGATTTCACTTCATTTGAACAGAAGCACTATTTCAACATAACTCGTCTCAGAAACCTGTAAACTGACAATCTTGAGCATTGAAGTCCTAACATAAGTTTTTGTGCATATAACTTCTAACACATTAAAAACTGTCTCACTGCATTGCAGAAATCATTTTATTTCATAAGACATAAACATCTTTCAGTTTGGCAAGATTGCACTGAATATTGAATAAGCAGCTCTATCGCACAGAGAGACAAGCTTTTGAGCAGATTTGGGCTAGATTTCACTTCATTTGAACAGAAGCACTATTTCAACATTACTGGTCTCAGAAACCTGTAAACTGACAATCTTGAGCATTGAAGTCCTAACAAATGTTTTTGTGCATATAACTTCTAACACATTAAAAGCTGTCTCACTAAATTGCAGAAATCATTTTATTTCACAAGACATAAGCATCTTTCAGTTTTGCAAGATTTGCACTGAACATTGAATAAAGCAGCTTTCTCTCATAGAGAGACAAGCTTTTGAGCAGATTTGGGCTAGATTTCACTTCATTTGAACAGAAGCACTATTTCAACATTGCTGGTCTCAGAAACCTGTAAACTGACAATCTTGAGCATTGAAGTCCTAACATATGTTTTTGTGCATATAACTTCTAACACATTAAAAACTGTCTTTAAGCATTGCAAAAACATTGTATTTCATAAGGCATAAGCATCTTTCAGTTTGGCAAGATTTGCACTGAATATTGAATGAAGCAGCTTTCTCTCATAGAGAGACAAGCTTTTGAGCAGATTTGGGATAGATTTCACTTCATTTGAACAGAAGCTCTATTTCAACATAACTGGTCTCAGAAACCTGCAAACTGACAATCTTGAGCATTGAAGTCCTAACAAATGTTTTTGTGCATATAACTTCTAACACATTAAAAGCTGTCTCACTAAATTGCAGAAATCATTTTATTTCATAAGACATAAGCATCTTTCAGTTTTGCAAGATTTGCACTGAATATTGAACAAAGCAGCTTTCTCTCATAGAGAGACAAGCTTTTGAGCAGATTTGGGCTAGATTTCACTTCATTTGAACAGAAGCACTATTTCAACATTGCTGGTCTCAGAAAGCTGTAAACTGACAATCTTGAGCATTGAAGTCCTAACATATGTTTTTGTGCATATAACTTCTAACACATTAAAAACTGTCTTTAAGCATTGCAAAAACATTGTATTTCATAAGGCATAAGCATCTTTCAGTTTGGCAAGATTTGCACTGAATATTGAATGAAGCAGCTTTCTCTCATAGAGAGACAAGCTTTTGAGCAGATTTGGGCTAGATTTCACTTCATTTGAACAGAAGCACTATTTCAACATAACTGGTCTCAGAAACCTGTAAACTGAGAATGTTGAGCATTGAAGTCCTAACATAAGGTTTTGTGCATATAACTTCTAACACATTAAAAACTGTCTTACATCATTGCAAAAACATTGTATTTCATAAGACATAAGCATCTTTCAGTTTAGCAAGATTTGCACTGAATATTGAATGAAACAGCTCTATCTCACAGAGAGACAAGCTTTTGAACAGATTTGGGCTAGATTTCACTTCATTTGAACAGAAGCACTATTTCAACATAACTGGTCTCAGAAACCTGTAAACTGACAATCTTGAGCATTGAAGTCCTAACATAAGTTTTTGTGCATAAAACTTCTAACACATTAAAAACTGTCTCACTGCATTGCAGAAATCATTTTATTTCATAAGACATAAGCATCTTTCAGTTTTGCAAGATTTGCACTGAATATTGAATAAAGCAGCTTTCTCTCATAGAGAGACAAGCTTTTGAGCAGATTTGGGCTAGATTTCACTTCATTTGAACAGAAGCACTATTTCAACATAACTGGTCTCAGAAACCTGTAAACTGACAATCTTGAGCATTGAAGTCCTAACATATGTTTTTATGCATATAACTTCTAACACATTAAAAACTGTCTCACTGCATTGCAGAAATCATTTTATTTCATAAGACATAAGCATCTTTCAGTTTAGCAAGATTTGCACTGAATATTGAATGAAACAGCTCTATCTCACAAGGAGACAAGCTTTTGAACAGATTTGGGCTAGATTTCACTTTATTTGAACAGAAGCACTATTTCAACATAACTGGTCTCAGAAACCTGTAAACTGACAATCTTGAGCATTGAAGTCCTAACATAAGTTTTTGTGCATATAACTTCTAACATATTAAAAACTGTTTCACAGCATTGCAAAAACATTGTATTTCATAAGGCATAAGCATCTTTCAGTTTGGCAAGATTTGCACTGAATATTGAATGAAGCAGCTCTATCGCACAGAGAGACAAGCTTTTGAGCAGAATAGGGCTAGATTTCACTTCATTTGAACAGAAGCACTATTTCAACATTACTGGTCTCAGAAACCTGTAAACTGACAATCTTGAGCATTGAAGTCCTAACAAATGTTTTTGTGCATATAACTTCTAACACATTAAAAGCTGTCTCACTAAATTGCAGAAATCATTTTATTTCATAAGACATAAGCATCTTTCAGTTTGGCAAGATTTGCACTGAATATTGAATGAAACAGCTCTATCTCACAGAGAGACAAGCTTTTGAACAGATTTGGGCTTGATTTCACTTTATTTGAACAGAAGCACTATTTCAACATAACTGGTCTCAGAAACCTGTAAACTGACAATCTTGAGCATTGAAGTCCTAACATAAGTTTTTGTGCATATAACTTCTAACACATTAAAAACTGTTTTACAGCATTGCAAAAACATTGTATTTCATAAGGCATAAGCATCTTTCAGTTTGGCAAGATTTGCACTGAATATTGAATGAAGCAGCTCTATCGCACAGAGAGACAAGGTTTTGAGCAGATTTGGGCTAGATTTCACTTCATTTGAACAGAAGCACTATTTCAACATAACTCGTCTCAGAAACCTGTAAACTGACAATCTTGAGCATTGAAGTCCTAACATAAGTTTTTGTGCATATAACTTCTAACACATTAAAAACTGTCTCACTGCATTGCAGAAATCATTTTATTTCATAAGACATAAACATCTTTCAGTTTGGCAAGATTGCACTGAATATTGAATAAGCAGCTCTATCGCACAGAGAGACAAGCTTTTGAGCAGATTTGGGCTAGATTTCACTTCATTTGAACAGAAGCACTATTTCAACATTACTGGTCTCAGAAACCTGTAAACTGACAATCTTGAGCATTGAAGTCCTAACAAATGTTTTTGTGCATATAACTTCTAACACATTAAAAGCTGTCTCACTAAATTGCAGAAATCATTTTATTTCACAAGACATAAGCATCTTTCAGTTTTGCAAGATTTGCACTGAACATTGAATAAAGCAGCTTTCTCTCATAGAGAGACAAGCTTTTGAGCAGATTTGGGCTAGATTTCACTTCATTTGAACAGAAGCACTATTTCAACATTGCTGGTCTCAGAAACCTGTAAACTGACAATCTTGAGCATTGAAGTCCTAACATATGTTTTTGTGCATATAACTTCTAACACATTAAAAACTGTCTTTAAGCATTGCAAAAACATTGTATTTCATAAGGCATAAGCATCTTTCAGTTTGGCAAGATTTGCACTGAATATTGAATGAAGCAGCTTTCTCTCATAGAGAGACAAGCTTTTGAGCAGATTTGGGATAGATTTCACTTCATTTGAACAGAAGCTCTATTTCAACATAACTGGTCTCAGAAACCTGCAAACTGACAATCTTGAGCATTGAAGTCCTAACAAATGTTTTTGTGCATATAACTTCTAACACATTAAAAGCTGTCTCACTAAATTGCAGAAATCATTTTATTTCATAAGACATAAGCATCTTTCAGTTTTGCAAGATTTGCACTGAATATTGAATAAAGCAGCTTTCTCTCATAGAGAGACAAGCTTTTGAGCAGATTTGGGCTAGATTTCACTTCATTTGAACAGAAGCACTATTTCAACATTGCTGGTCTCAGAAAGCTGTAAACTGACAATCTTGAGCATTGAAGTC
Organism: Carassius carassius; assembly: GCF_963082965.1. Taxonomy (NCBI): domain Eukaryota; kingdom Metazoa; phylum Chordata; class Actinopteri; order Cypriniformes; family Cyprinidae; genus Carassius; species Carassius carassius. Next base: position 2,066,108 of record NC_081799.1, read on the forward strand.
CTAACATATGTTTTTGTGCATATAACTTCTAACACATTAAAAACTGTCTTTAAGCATTGCAAAAACATTGTATTTCATAAGGCATAAGCATCTTTCAGTTTGGCAAGATTTGCACTGAATATTGAATGAAGCAGCTTTCTCTCATAGAGAGACAAGCTTTTGAGCAGATTTGGGCTAGATTTCACTTCATTTGAACAGAAGCACTATTTCAACATAACTGGTCTCAGAAACCTGTAAACTGAGAATGTTGAGCATTGAAGTCCTAACATAAGGTTTTGTGCATATAACTTCTAACACATTAAAAACTGTCTTACATCATTGCAAAAACATTGTATTTCATAAGACATAAGCATCTTTCAGTTTAGCAAGATTTGCACTGAATATTGAATGAAACAGCTCTATCTCACAGAGAGACAAGCTTTTGAACAGATTTGGGCTAGATTTCACTTCATTTGAACAGAAGCACTATTTCAACATAACTGGTCTCAGAAAACTGTAAACTGACAATCTTGAGCATTGAAGTCCTAACATAAGTTTTTGTGCATAAAACTTCTAACACATTAAAAACTGTCTCACTGCATTGCAGAAATCATTTTATTTCATAAGACATAAGCATCTTTCAGTTTGGCAAGATTTGCACTGAATATTGAATAAAGCAGCTTTCTCTCATAGAGAGACAAGCTTTCGAGCAGATTTGGGCTAGATTTCACTTTATTTGAACAGAAGCACTATTTCAACATAACTGGTCTCAGAAACCTGTAAACTGACAATCTTGAGCATTGAAGTCCTAACATAAGTTTTTGTGCATATAACTTCTAACATATTAAAAACTGTTTCACAGCATTGCAAAAACATTGTATTTCATAAGGCATAAGCATCTTTCAGTTTGGCAAGATTTGCACTGAATATTGAATGAAACAGCTCTATCTCACAGAGAGACAAGCTTTTGAACAGAGTTGGGCTTGATTTCACTTTATTTGAACAGAAGCACTATTTCAACATAACTGGTCTCAGAAACCTGTAAACTGACAATCTTGAGCATTGAAGTCCTAACAAATGTTTTTGTGCATATAACTTCTAACACATTAAAAGCTGTCTCACTAAATTGCAGAAATCATTTTATTTCATAAGACATAAGCATCTTTCAGTTTTGCAAGATTTGCACTGAACATTGAATAAAGCAGCTTTCTCTCATAGAGAGACAAGCTTTTGAGCAGATTTGGGCTAGATTTCACTTCATTTGAACAGAAGCACTATTTCAACATTGCTGGTCTCAGAAAGCTGTAAACTGACAATCTTGAGCATTGAAGTCCTAACATATGTTTTTGTGCATATAACTTCTAACACATTAAAAACTGTCTTTAAGCATTGCAAAAACATTGTATTTCATAAGGCATAAGCATCTTTCAGTTTGGCAAGATTTGCACTGAATATTGAATGAAGCAGCTTTCTCTTATAGAGAGACAAGCTTTTGAGCAGATTTGGGCTAGATTTCACTTCATTTGAACAGAAGCACTATTTCAACATAACTGGTCTCAGAAACCTGTAAACTGACAATCTTGAGCATTGAAGTCCTAACATAAGTTTTTATGCATATAACTTCTAACACATTAAATACTGTCTCACTGCATTGCAGAAATCATTTTATTTCATAAGACATAAGCATCTTTCAGTTTTGCAAGATTTGCACTGAATATTGAATAAAGCAGCTTTCTCCCATAGAGAGACAAGCTTTTGAGCAGAATAGGGCTAGATTTCACTTCATTTGAACAGAAGCACTATTTTAACATTACTGGTCTCAGAAACCTGTAAACTGACAATCTTGAGCATTGAAGTCCCAACATAAGTTTTTGTGCATATAACTTCTAACACATTAAAAACTGTCTTACAGCATTGCAAAAACATTGTATTTCATAAGGCATAAGCATCTTTCAGTTTGACAAGATTTGCACTGAATATTGAATGAAGCAGCTTTCTCTCATAGAGAGACAAGCTTTTGAGCAGATTTGGGCTAGATTTCACTTCATTTGAACAGAAGCAATATTTCAATATTACTGGTCTCAGAAACCTGTAAACTGAGAATGTTGAGCATTGAAGTCCTAACATAAGGTTTTGTGCATATAACTTCTAACACATTAAAAACTGTCTTACATCATTGCAAAAACATTGTATTTCATAAGACATAAGCATCTTTCAGTTTAGCAAGATTTGCACTGAATATTGAATGAAACAGCTCTATCTCACAGAGAGACAAGCTTTTGAACAGATTTGGGCTAGATTTCACTTCATTTGAACAGAAGCACTATTTCAACATAACTGGTCTCAGAAACCTGTAAACTGACAATCTTGAGCATTGAAGTCCTAACATAAGTTTTTGTGCATATAACTTCTAACACATTAAAAACTGTCTTACAGCATTGCAAAAAACATTGTATTCCATAAGGTATAAGCATCTTTCAGTTTGGCAAGATTTGCACTGAATATTGAATGAAGCAGCTTTCTCTCATAGAGAGACAAGCTTTTGAGCAGATTTGGGCTAGATTTCACTTCATTTGAACAGAAGAAATATTTCAACATTGCTGGTCTCAGAAACCTGTAAACTGACAATCTTGAGCATTGAAGTCCTAATATAAGGTTTTGTGCTTATAACTTCTAACACATTAAAAACTGTCTTGCATCATTGCAAAAACATTGTATTTCATAAGATATAAGCATCTTTCAGTTTGGCAAGATTTGCACTGAATATTGAATGAAACAGCTCTATCTCACAGAGATTTCACTTCATTTGAACAGAAGCACTATTTCAACATTGCTGGTCTCCGAAACCTGTAAACTGACAATCTTGAGCATTGAAGTCCTAACATATGTTTTTGTGCATATAACTTCTAACACATTAAAAACTGTCTTTAAGCATTGCAAAAACATTGTATTTCATAAGGCACAAGCATCTTCAGTTTGGCAAGATTTGCACTGAATATTGAATAAAGCAGCTTTCTCTCATAGAGAGACAAGCTTTTGAGCAGATTTGGGCTAGATTTCACTTCATTTGAACAGAAGCACTATTTCAACATAACTGGTCTCAGAAACCTGTAAAACTGACAATCTTGAGCATTGAAGTCCTAACATAAGTTTTTGTGCATAAAACTTCTAACACATTAAAAACTGTCTCACTGCATTGCAGAAATCATTTTATTTCATAAGACATAAGCATCTTTCAGTTTTGCAAGATTTGCACTGAATATTGAATAAAGCAGCTTTCTCTCATAGAGAGACAAGCTTTTGAACAGATTTGGGCTAGATTTCACTTCATTTGAAGAGAAGCACTATTTCAACATTGCTGGTCTCAGAAACCTGTAAACTGACAATCTTGAGCATTGAAGTCCTAACATATGTTTTTGTGCATATAACTTCTAACACATTAAAAACTGTCTTTAAGCATTGCAAAAACATTGTATTTCATAAGGCATAAGCATCTTTCAGTTTGGCAAGATTTGCACTGAATATTGAATGAAGCAGCTTTCTCTTATAGAGAGACAAGCTTTTGAGCAGATTTGGGCTAGATTTCACTTCATTTGAACAGAAGCACTATTTCAACATAACTGGTCTCAGAAACCTGTAAACTGACAATCTTGAGCATTGAAGTCCTAACATAAGTTTTTATGCATATAACTTCTAACACATTAAAAACTGTCTCACTGCATTGCAGAAATCATTTTATTTCATAAGACATAAGCATCTTTTAGTTTGGCAAGATTTGCACTGAATATTGAATGAAGCAGCTCTATCTCACAGAGAGACAAGCTTTTGAGCAGATTTGGGCTAGATTTCACTTCATTTGAACAGAAGCACTATTTCAACATTACTGGTCTCAGAAACCTGTAAACTGACAATCTTGAGCATTGAAGTCCTAACATAAGTTTTTATGCATATAACTTCTAACACATTAAATACTGTCTCACTGCATTGCAGAAATCATTTTATTTCATAAGACATAAGCATCTTTCAGTTTTGCAAGATTTGCACTGAATATTGAATAAAGCAGCTTTCTCTCATAGAGAGACAAGCTTTTGAGCAGAATAGGGCTAGATTTCACTTCATTTGAACAGAAGCACTATTTTAACATTACTGGTCTCAGAAACCTGTAAACTGACAATCTTGAGCATTGAAGTCCTAACATAAGTTTTTATGCATATAACTCCTAACACATTAAAAACTGTCTCACTGCATTGCAGAAATCATTTTATTTCATAAGACATAAGCATCTTTCAGTTTGGCAAGATTTGCACTGAATATTGAATGAAACAGCTCTATCTCACAGAGAGACAAGCTTTTGAACAGATTTGGGCTTGATTTCACTTCATTTGAAGAGAAGCACTATTTCAACATTGCTGGTCTCAGAAACCTGTACACTGACAATCTTGAGCATTGAAGTCCTAACATATGTTTTTGTGCATATAACTTCTAACACATTAAAAACTGTCTTTAAGCATTGCAAAAACATTGTATTTCATAAGGCATAAGCATCTTTCAGTTTGGCAAGATTTGCACTGAATATTGAATGAAGCAGCTTTCTCTTATAGAGAGACAAGCTTTTGAGCAGATTTGGGCTAGATTTCACTTCATTTGAACAGAAGCACTATTTCAACATAACTGGTCTCAGAAACCTGTAAACTGACAATCTTGAGCATTGAAGTCCTAACATAAGTTTTTATGCATATAACTTCTAACACATTAAAAACTGTCTCACTGCATTGCAGAAATCATTTTATTTCATAAGACATAAGCATCTTTTAGTTTGGCAAGATTTGCACTGAATATTGAATGAAGCAGCTCTATCTCACAGAGAGACAAGCTTTTGAGCAGATTTGGGCTAGATTTCACTTCATTTGAACAGAAGCACTATTTCAACATTACTGGTCTCAGAAACCTGTAAACTGACAATCTTGAGCATTGAAGTCCTAACATAAGTTTTGATGCATATAACTTCTAACACATTAAATACTGTCTCACTGCACTGCAGAAATCATTTTATTTCATAAGACATAAGCATCTTTCAGTTTTGCAAGATTTGCACTGAATATTGAATAAAGCAGCTTTCTCTCATAGAGAGACAAGCTTTTGAGCAGAATAGGGCTAGATTTCACTTCATTTGAACAGAAGCACTATTTTAACATTACTGGTCTCAGAAACCTGTAAACTGACAATCTTGAGCATTGAAGTCCTAACATAAGTTTTTATGCATATAACTTCTAACACATTAAAAACTCTCACTGCATTGCAGAAATCATTTTATTTCATAAGACATAAGCATCTTTCAGTTTGGCAAGATTTGCACTGAATATTGAATGAAACAGCTCTATCTCACAGAGAGACAAGCTTTTGAACAGATTTGGGCTTGATTTCACTTTATTTGAACATAAGCACTATTTCAACATTGCTGGTCTCCGAAACCTGTAAACTGACAATCTTGAGCATTGAAGTCCTAACATATGTTTTTGTGCATATAACTTCTAACACATTAAAAACTGTCTTTAAGCATTGCAAAAACATTGTATTTCATAAGGCACAAGCATCTTCAGTTTGGCAAGATTTGCACTGAATATTGAATGAAGCAGCTTTCTCTTATAGAGAGACAAGCTTTTGAGCAGATTTGGGCTAGATTTCACTTCATTTGAACAGAAGCACTATTTCAACATAACTGGTCTCAGAAACCTGTAAACTGACAATCTTGAGCATTGAAGTCCTAACATAAGTTTTTATGCATATAACTTCTAACACATTAAAAGCTGTCTCACTGCATTGCAGAAATCATTTTATTTCATAAGACATAAACATCTTTCAGTTTGGCAAGATTGCACTGAATATTGAATAAGCAGCTCTATCGCACAGAGAGACAAGCTTTTGAGCAGATTTGGGCTAGATTTCACTTCATTTGAACAGAAGCACTATTTCAACATTACTGGTCTCAGAAACCTGTAAACTGACAATCTTGAGCATTGAAGTCCTAACAAATGTTTTTGTGCATATAACTTCTAACACATTAAAAGCTGTCTCACTAAATTGCAGAAATCATTTTATTTCATAAGACATAAGCATCTTTCAGTTTTGCAAGATTTGCACTGAACATTGAATAAAGCAGCTTTCTCTCATAGAGAGACAAGCTTTTGAGCAGATTTGGGCTAGATTTCACTTCATTTGAACAGAAGCACTATTTCAACATTGCTGGTCTCAGAAAGCTGTAAACTGACAATCTTGAGCATTGAAGTCCTAACATATGTTTTTGTGCATATAACTTCTAACACATTAAAAACTGTCTTTAAGCATTGCAAAAACATTGTATTTCATAAGGCATAAGCATCTTTCAGTTTGGCAAGATTTGCACTGAATATTGAATGAAGCAGCTTTCTCTTATAGAGAGACAAGCTTTTGAGCAGATTTGGGCTAGATTTCACTTCATTTGAACAGAAGCACTATTTCAACATAACTGGTCTCAGAAACCTGTAAACTGACAATCTTGAGCATTGAAGTCCTAACATAAGTTTTTATGCATATAACTTCTAACACATTAAAAACTGTCTCACTGCATTGCAGAAATCATTTTATTTCATAAGACATAAGCATCTTTTAGTTTGGCAAGATTTGCACTGAATATTGAATGAAGCAGCTCTATCTCACAGAGAGACAAGCTTTTGAACAGATTTGGGCTTGATTTCACTTTATTTGAACAGAAGCACTATTTCAACATTGCTGGTCTCAAAAAGCTGTAAACTGACAATCTTGAGCATTGAAGTCCTAACATATGTTTTTGTGCATATAACTTCTAACACATTAAAAACTGTCTTTAAGCATTGCAAAAACATTGTATTTCATAAGGCATAAGCATCTTTCAGTTTGGCAGGATTTGCACTGAATATTGAATGAAGCAGCTTTCTCTCATAGAGAGACAAGCTTTTGAGCAGATTTGGGCTAGATTTCACTTCATTTGAACAGAAGCACTATTTCAACATAACTGGTCTCAGAAACCTGTAAACTGACAATCTTGAGCATTGAAGTCCTAACATAAGTTTTTGTGCATATAACTTCTAACACATTAAAAACTGTTTTACAGCATTGCAAAAACATTGTATTTCATAAGGCATAAGCATCTTTCAGTTTGGCAAGATTTGCACTGAATATTGAATGAAGCAGCTCTATCGCACAGAGAGACAAGGTTTTGAGCAGATTTGGGCTAGATTTCACTTCATTTGAACAGAAGCACTATTTCAACATAACTCGTCTCAGAAACCTGTAAACTGACAATCTTGAGCATTGAAGTCCTAACATAAGTTTTTGTGCATATAACTTCTAACACATTAAAAACTCTCACTGCATTGCAGAAATCATTTTATTTCATAAGACATAAACATCTTTCAGTTTGGCAAGATTGCACTGAATATTGAATAAGCAGCTCTATCGCACAGAGAGACAAGCTTTTGAGCAGATTTGGGCTAGATTTCACTTCATTTGAACAGAAGCACTATTTCAACATTACTGGTCTCAGAAACCTGTAAACTGACAATCTTGAGCATTGAAGTCCTAACAAATGTTTTTGTGCATATAACTTCTAACACATTAAAAGCTGTCTCACTAAATTGCAGAAATCATTTTATTTCATAAGACATAAGCATCTTTCAGTTTTGCAAGATTTGCACTGAACATTGAATAAAGCAGCTTTCTCTCATAGAGAGACAAGCTTTTGAGCAGATTTGGGCTAGATTTCACTTCATTTGAACAGAAGCACTATTTCAACATTGCTGGTCTCAGAAAGCTGTAAACTGACAATCTTGAGCATTGAAGTCCTAACATATGTTTTTGTGCATATAACTTCTAACACATTAAAAACTGTCTTTAAGCATTGCAAAAACATTGTATTTCATAAGGCATAAGCATCTTTCAGTTTGGCAAGATTTGCACTGAATATTGAATGAAGCAGCTTTCTCTTATAGAGAGACAAGCTTTTGAGCAGATTTGGGCTAGATTTCACTTCATTTGAACAGAAGTACTATTTCAACATAACTGGTCTCAGAAACCTGTAAACTGACAATCTTGAGCATTGAAGTCCTAACATAAGTTTTTATGCATATAACTTCTAACACATTAAAAACTGTCTCACTGCATTGCAGAAATCATTTTATTTCATAAGACATAAGCATCTTTTAGTTTGGCAAGATTTGCACTGAATATTGAATGAAGCAGCTCTATCTCACAGAGAGACAAGCTTTTGAACAGATTTGGGCTTGATTTCACTTTATTTGAACAGAAGCACTATTTCAACATTGCTGGTCTCAAAAAGCTGTAAACTGACAATCTTGAGCATTGAAGTCCTAACATATGTTTTTGTGCATATAACTTCTAACACATTAAAAACTGTCTTTAAGCATTGCAAAAACATTGTATTTCATAAGGCATAAGCATCTTTCAGTTTGGCAAGATTTGCACTGAATATTGAATGAAGCAGCTTTCTCTCATAGAGAGACAAGCTTTTGAGCAGATTTGGGCTAGATTTCACTTCATTTGAACAGAAGCACTATTTCAACATAACTGGTCTCAGAAACCTGTAAACTGAGAATGTTGAGCATTGAAGTCCTAACATAAGGTTTTGTGCATATAACTTCTAACACATTAAAAACTGTCTTACATCATTGCAAAAACATTGTATTTCATAAGACATAAGCATCTTTCAGTTTAGCAAGATTTGCACTGAATATTGAATGAAACAGCTCTATCTCACAGAGAGACAAGCTTTTGAACAGATTTGGGCTAGATTTCACTTCATTTGAACAGAAGCACTATTTCAACATAACTGGTCTCAGAAACCTGTAAACTGACAATCTTGAGCATTGAAGTCCTAACATAAGTTTTTGTGCATAAAACTTCTAACACATTAAAAACTGTCTCACTGCATTGCAGAAATCATTTTATTTCATAAGACATAAGCATCTTTCAGTTTTGCAAGATTTGCACTGAATATTGAATAAAGCAGCTTTCTCTCATAGAGAGACAAGCTTTTGAGCAGATTTGGGCTAGATTTCACTTCATTTGAACAGAAGCACTATTTCAACATAACTGGTCTCAGAAACCTGTAAACTGACAATCTTGAGCATTGAAGTCCTAACATAAGTTTTTGTGCATATAACTTCTAACATATTAAAAACTGTTTCACAGCATTGCAAAAACATTGTATTTCATAAGGCATAAGCATCTTTCAGTTTGGCAAGATTTGCACTGAATATTGAATGAAGTAGCTCTATCGCACAGAGAGACAAGCTTTTGAGCAGAATAGGGCTAGATTTCACTTCATTTGAACAGAAGCACTATTTTAACATTACTGGTCTCAGAAACCTGTAAACTGACAATCTTGAGCATTGAAGTCCTAACATATGTTTTTGTGCATATAACTTCTAACACATTAAAAACTGTCTTTAAGCATTGCAAAAACATTGTATTTCATAAGGCATAAGCATCTTTCAGTTTGGCAAGATTTGCACTGAATATTGAATGAAGCAGCTTTCTCTCATAGAGAGACAAGCTTTTGAGCAGATTTGGGCTAGATTTCACTTCATTTGAACAGAAGCACTATTTCAACATAACTGGTCTCAGAAACCTGTAAACTGAGAATGTTGAGCATTGAAGTCCTAACATAAGGTTTTGTGCATATAACTTCTAACACATTAAAAACTGTCTTACATCATTGCAAAAACATTGTATTTCATAAGACATAAGCATCTTTCAGTTTAGCAAGATTTGCACTGAATATTGAATGAAACAGCTCTATCTCACAGAGAGACAAGCTTTTGAACAGATTTGGGCTAGATTTCACTTCATTTGAACAGAAGCACTATTTCAACATAACTGGTCTCAGAAACCTGTAAACTGACAATCTTGAGCATTGAAGTCCTAACATAAGTTTTTGTGCATAAAACTTCTAACACATTAAAAACTGTCTCACTGCATTGCAGAAATCATTTTATTTCATAAGACATAAGCATCTTTCAGTTTTGCAAGATTTGCACTGAATATTGAATAAAGCAGCTTTCTCTCATAGAGAGACAAGCTTTTGAGCAGATTTGGGCTAGATTTCACTTCATTTGAACAGAAGCACTATTTCAACATAACTGGTCTCAGAAACCTGTAAACTGACAATCTTGAGCATTGAAGTCCTAACATATGTTTTTATGCATATAACTTCTAACACATTAAAAACTGTCTCACTGCATTGCAGAAATCATTTTATTTCATAAGACATAAGCATCTTTCAGTTTAGCAAGATTTGCACTGAATATTGAATGAAACAGCTCTATCTCACAAGGAGACAAGCTTTTGAACAGATTTGGGCTAGATTTCACTTTATTTGAACAGAAGCACTATTTCAACATAACTGGTCTCAGAAACCTGTAAACTGACAATCTTGAGCATTGAAGTCCTAACATAAGTTTTTGTGCATATAACTTCTAACATATTAAAAACTGTTTCACAGCATTGCAAAAACATTGTATTTCATAAGGCATAAGCATCTTTCAGTTTGGCAAGATTTGCACTGAATATTGAATGAAGCAGCTCTATCGCACAGAGAGACAAGCTTTTGAGCAGAATAGGGCTAGATTTCACTTCATTTGAACAGAAGCACTATTTTAACATTACTGGTCTCAGAAACCTGTAAACTGACAATCTTGAGCATTGAAGTCCTAACATAAGTTTTTATGCATATAACTTCTAACACATTAAAAACTGTCTCACTGCATTGCAGAAATCATTTTATTTCATAAGACATAAGCATCTTTCAGTTTGGCAAGATTTGCACTGAATATTGAATAAAGCAGCTTTCTCTCATAGAGAGACAAGCTTTTGAGCAGAATAGGGCTAGATTTCACTTCATTTGAACAGAAGCACTATTTTAACATTACTGGTCTCAGAAACCTGTAAACTGACAATCTTGAGCATTGAAGTCCTAACATAAGTTTTTATGCATATAACTTCTAACACATTAAAAACTCTCACTGCATTGCAGAAATCATTTTATTTCATAAGACATAAACATCTTTCAGTTTGGCAAGATTGCACTGAATATTGAATAAGCAGCTCTATCGCACAGAGAGACAAGCTTTTGAGCAGATTTGGGCTAGATTTCACTTCATTTGAACAGAAGCACTATTTCAACATTACTGGTCTCAGAAACCTGTAAACTGACAATCTTGAGCATTGAAGTCCTAACAAATGTTTTTGTGCATATAACTTCTAACACATTAAAAGCTGTCTCACTAAATTGCAGAAATCATTTTATTTCATAAGACATAAGCATCTTTCAGTTTGGCAAGATTTGCACTGAATATTGAATGAAACAGCTCTATCTCACAGAGAGACAAGCTTTTGAACAGATTTGGGCTTGATTTCACTTTATTTGAACAGAAGCACTATTTCAACATAACTGGTCTCAGAAACCTGTAAACTGACAATCTTGAGCATTGAAGTCCTAACATAAGTTTTTGTGCATATAACTTCTAACACATTAAAAACTGTTTTACAGCATTGCAAAAACATTGTATTTCATAAGGCATAAGCATCTTTCAGTTTGGCAAGATTTGCACTGAATATTGAATGAAGCAGCTCTATCGCACAGAGAGACAAGGTTTTGAGCAGATTTGGGCTAGATTTCACTTCATTTGAACAGAAGCACTATTTCAACATAACTCGTCTCAGAAACCTGTAAACTGACAATCTTGAGCATTGAAGTCCTAACATAAGTTTTTGTGCATATAACTTCTAACACATTAAAAACTGTCTCACTGCATTGCAGAAATCATTTTATTTCATAAGACATAAACATCTTTCAGTTTGGCAAGATTGCACTGAATATTGAATAAGCAGCTCTATCGCACAGAGAGACAAGCTTTTGAGCAGATTTGGGCTAGATTTCACTTCATTTGAACAGAAGCACTATTTCAACATTACTGGTCTCAGAAACCTGTAAACTGACAATCTTGAGCATTGAAGTCCTAACAAATGTTTTTGTGCATATAACTTCTAACACATTAAAAGCTGTCTCACTAAATTGCAGAAATCATTTTATTTCATAAGACATAAGCATCTTTCAGTTTAGCAAGATTTGCACTGAATATTGAATGAAACAGCTCTATCTCACAAGGAGACAAGCTTTTGAACAGATTTGGGCTAGATTTCACTTTATTTGAACAGAAGCACTATTTCAACATAACTGGTCTCAGAAACCTGTAAACTGACAATCTTGAGCATTGAAGTCCTAACATATGTTTTTGTGCATATAACTTCTAACACATTAAAAACTGTCTTTAAGCATTGCAAAAACATTGTATTTCATAAGGCATACGCATCTTTCAGTTTGGCAAGATTTGCACTGAATATTGAATGAAGCAGCTTTCTCTTATAGAGAGACAAGCTTTTGAGCAGATTTGGGCTAGATTTCACTTCATTTGAACAGAAGCACTATTTCAACATAACTGGTCTCAGAAACCTGTAAACTGACAATCTTGAGCATTGAAGTCCTAACATAAGTTTTTATGCATATAACTTCTAACACATTAAAAACTGTCTCACTGCATTGCAGAAATCATTTTATTTCATAAGACATAAACATCTTTCAGTTTGGCAAGATTGCACTGAATATTGAATAAGCAGCTCTATCGCACAGAGAGACAAGCTTTTGAGCAGATTTGGGCTAGATTTCACTTCATTTGAACAGAAGCACTATTTCAACATTACTGGTCTCAGAAACCTGTAAACTGACAATCTTGAGCATTGAAGTCCTAACAAATGTTTTTGTGCATATAACTTCTAACACATTAAAAGCTGTCTCACTAAATTGCAGAAATCATTTTATTTCATAAGACATAAGCATCTTTCAGTTTGGCAAGATTTGCACTGAATATTGAATGAAACAGCTCTATCTCACAGAGAGACAAGCTTTTAAACAGATTTGGGCTTGATTTCACTTTATTTGAACAGAAGCACTATTTCAACATAACTGGTCTCAGAAACCTGTAAACTGACAATCTTGAGCATTGAAGTCCTAACATAAGTTTTTGTGCATATAACTTCTAACACATTAAAAACTGTTTTACAGCATTGCAAAAACATTGTATTTCATAAGGCATAAGCATCTTTCAGTTTGGCAAGATTTGCACTGAATATTGAATGAAGCAGCTCTATAGCACAGAGAGACAAGGTTTTGAGCAGATTTGGGCTAGATTTCACTTCATTTGAACAGAAGCACTATTTCAACATAACTCGTCTCAGAAACCTGTAAACTGACAATCTTGAGCATTGAAGTCCTAACATAAGTTTTTGTGCATATAACTTCTAACACATTAAAAACTGTCTCACTGCATTGCAGAAATCATTTTATTTCATAAGACATAAACATCTTTCAGTTTGGCAAGATTGCACTGAATATTGAATAAGCAGCTCTATCGCACAGAGAGACAAGCTTTTGAGCAGATTTGGGCTAGATTTTACTTCATTTGAACAGAAGCACTATTTCAACATTACTGGTCTCAGAAACCTGTAAACTGACAATCTTGAGCATTGAAGTCCTAACAAATGTTTTTGTGCATATAACTTCTAACACATTAAAAGCTGTCTCACTAAATTGCAGAAATCATTTTATTTCATAAGACATAAGCATCTTTCAGTTTTGCAAGATTTGCACTGAACATTGAATAAAGCAGCTTTCTCTCATAGAGAGACAAGCTTTTGAGCAGATTTGGGCTAGATTTCACTTCATTTGAACAGAAGCACTATTTCAACATTGCTGGTCTCAGAAACCTGTAAACTGACAATCTTGAGCATTGAAGTCCTAACATATGTTTTTGTGCATATAACTTCTAACACATTAAAAACTGTCTTTAAGCATTGCAAAAACATTGTATTTCATAAGGCATAAGCATCTTTCAGTTTGGCAAGATTTGCACTGAATATTGAATGAAGCAGCTTTCTCTCATAGAGAGACAAGCTTTTGAGCAGATTTGGGATAGATTTCACTTCATTTGAACAGAAGCACTATTTCAACATAACTGGTCTCAGAAACCTGCAAACTGACAATCTTGAGCATTGAAGTCCTAACAAATGTTTTTGTGCATATAACTTCTAACACATTAAAAGCTGTCTCACTAAATTGCAGAAATCATTTTATTTCATAAGACATAAGCATCTTTCAGTTTTGCAAGATTTGCACTGAATATTGAATAAAGCAGCTTTCTCTCATAGAGAGACAAGCTTTTGAGCAGATTTGGGCTAGATTTCACTTCATTTGAACAGAAGCACTATTTCAACATTGCTGGTCTCAGAAAGCTGTAAACTGACAATCTTGAGCATTGAAGTCCTAACATATGTTTTTGTGCATAAAACTTCTAACACATTAAAAACTGTCTCACTGCATTGCAAAAACATTGTATTTCATAAGACATAAGCATCTTTCAGTTTGGCAAGATTTGCACTGAATATTGAATAAAGCAGCTTTCTCTCATAGAGAGACAAGCTTTTGAGCAGATTTGGGCGAGATTTCACTTTATTTGAACAGAAGCACTATTTCAACATAACTGGTCTCAGAAACCTGTAAACTGACAATCTTGAGCATTGAAGTCCTAACATAAGTTTTTGTGCATATAACTTCTAACATATTAAAAACTGTTTCACAGCATTGCAAAAACATTGTATTTCATAAGGCATAAGCATCTTTCAGTTTGGCAAGATTTGCACTGAATATTGAATGAAGCAGCTCTATCGCACAGAGAGACAAGCTTTTGAGCAGAATAGGGCTAGATTTCACTTCATTTGAACAGAAGCACTATTTTAACATTACTGGTCTCAGAAACCTGTAAACTGACAATCTTGAGCATTGAAGTCCTAACATAAGTTTTTATGCATATAACTTCTAACACATTAAAAACTGTCTCACTGCATTGCAGAAATCATTTTATTTCATAAGACATAAGCATCTTTCAGTTTGGCAAGATTTGCACTGAATATTGAATGAAACAGCTCTATCTCACAGAGAGACAAGCTTTTGAACAGATTTGGGCTTGATTTCACTTTATTTGAACAGAAGCACTATTTCAACATAACTGGTCTCAGAAACCTGTAAACTGACAATCTTGAGCATTGAAGTCCTAACATAAGTTTTTGTGCATATAACTTCTAACACATTAAAAACTGTCTTACAGCATTGCAAAAAACATTGTATTCCATAAGGTATAAGCATCTTTCAGTTTGGCAAGATTTGCACTGAATATTGAATGAAGCAGCTTTCTCTCATAGAGAGACAAGCTTTTGAGCAGATTTGGGCTAGATTTTACTTCACTTGAACAGAAGCACTATTTCAACATTGCTGGTCTCAGAAAGCTGTAAACTGACAATCTTGAGCATTGAAGTCCTAACAAATGTTTTTGTGCATATAACTTCTAACACATTAAAAGCTGTCTCACTAAATTGCAGAAATCATTTTATTTCATAAGACATAAGCATCTTTCAGTTTGGCAAGATTTGCACTGAATATTGAATGAAACAGCTCTATCTCACAGAGAGACAAGCTTTTGAACAGATTTGGGCTTGATTTCACTTTATTTGAACAGAAGCACTATTTCAACATAACTGGTCTCAGAAACCTGTAAACTGACAATCTTGAGCATTGAAGTCCTAACATAAGTTTTTGTGCATATAACTTCTAACACATTAAAAACTGTTTTACAGCATTGCAAAAACATTGTATTTCATAAGGCATAAGCATCTTTCAGTTTGGCAAGATTTGCACTGAATATTGAATGAAGCAGCTCTATCGCACAGAGAGACAAGGTTTTGAGCAGATTTGGGCTAGATTTCACTTCATTTGAACAGAAGCACTATTTCAACATAACTCGTCTCAGAAACCTGTAAACTGACAATCTTGAGCATTGAAGTCCTAACATAAGTTTTTGTGCATATAACTTCTAACACATTAAAAACTGTCTCACTGCATTGCAGAAATCATTTTATTTCATAAGACATAAACATCTTTCAGTTTGGCAAGATTGCACTGAATATTGAATAAGCAGCTCTATCGCACAGAGAGACAAGCTTTTGAGCAGATTTGGGCTAGATTTCACTTCATTTGAACAGAAGCACTATTTCAACATTACTGGTCTCAGAAACCTGTAAACTGACAATCTTGAGCATTGAAGTCCTAACAAATGTTTTTGTGCATATAACTTCTAACACATTAAAAGCTGTCTCACTAAATTGCAGAAATCATTTTATTTCATAAGACATAAGCATCTTTCAGTTTTGCAAGATTTGCACTGAACATTGAATAAAGCAGCTTTCTCTCATAGAGAGACAAGCTTTTGAGCAGATTTGGGCTAGATTTCACTTCATTTGAACAGAAGCACTATTTCAACATTGCTGGTCTCAGAAAGCTGTAAACTGACAATCTTGAGCATTGAAGTCCTAACATATGTTTTTGTGCATATAACTTCTAACACATTAAAAACTGTCTTTAAGCATTGCAAAAACATTGTATTTCATAAGGCATAAGCATCTTTCAGTTTGGCAAGATTTGCACTGAATATTGAATGAAGCAGCTTTCTCTCATAGAGAGACAAGCTTTTGAGCAGATTTGGGCTAGATTTCACTTCATTTGAACAGAAGCACTATTTCAACATAACTGGTCTCAGAAACCTGTAAACTGAGAATGTTGAGCATTGAAGTCCTAACATAAGGTTTTGTGCATATAACTTCTAACACATTAAAAACTGTCTTACATCATTGCAAAAACATTGTATTTCATAAGACATAAGCATCTTTCAGTTTAGCAAGATTTGCACTGAATATTGAATGAAACAGCTCTATCTCACAGAGAGACAAGCTTTTGAACAGATTTGGGCTAGATTTCACTTCATTTGAACAGAAGCACTATTTCAACATAACTGGTCTCAGAAACCTGTAAACTGACAATCTTGAGCATTGAAGTCCTAACATAAGTTTTTGTGCATAAAACTTCTAACACATTAAAAACTGTCTCACTGCATTGCAGAAATCATTTTATTTCATAAGACATAAGCATCTTTCAGTTTTGCAAGATTTGCACTGAATATTGAATAAAGCAGCTTTCTCTCATAGAGAGACAAGCTTTTGAGCAGATTTGGGCTAGATTTCACTTCATTTGAACAGAAGCACTATTTCAACATAACTGGTCTCAGAAACCTGTAAACTGACAATCTTGAGCATTGAAGTCCTAACATATGTTTTTATGCATATAACTTCTAACACATTAAAAACTGTCTCACTGCTTTGCAGAAATCATTTTATTTCATAAGACATAAGCATCTTTCAGTTTAGCAAGATTTGCACTGAATATTGAATGAAACAGCTCTATCTCACAAGGAGACAAGCTTTTGAACAGATTTGGGCTAGATTTCACTTTATTTGAACAGAAGCACTATTTCAACATAACTGGTCTCAGAAACCTGTAAACTGACAATCTTGAGCATTGAAGTCCTAACATAAGTTTTTGTGCATATAACTTCTAACATATTAAAAACTGTTTCACAGCATTGCAAAAACATTGTATTTCATAAGGCATAAGCATCTTTCAGTTTGGCAAGATTTGCACTGAATATTGAATGAAGCAGCTCTATCGCACAGAGAGACAAGCTTTTGAGCAGAATAGGGCTAGATTTCACTTCATTTGAACAGAAGCACTATTTTAACATTACTGGTCTCAGAAACCTGTAAACTGACAATCTTGAGCATTGAAGTCCTAACATAAGTTTTTATGCATATAACTTCTAACACATTAAAAACTGTCTCACTGCATTGCAGAAATCATTTTATTTCATAAGACATAAGCATCTTTCAGTTTGGCAAGATTTGCACTGAATATTGAATAAAGCAGCTTTCTCTCATAGAGAAACAAGCTTTTGAGCAGATTTGGGCTAGATTTCACTTCATTTGAATAGAAGCACTATTTCAACATTTCTGGTCTCCGAAACCTGTAAACTGACAATCTTGAGCATTGAAGTCCTAACATATGTTTTTGTGCATATAACTTCTAACACATTAAAAACTGTCTTTAAGCATTGCAAAAACATTGTATTTCATAAGGCACAAGCATCTTCAGTTTGGCAAGATTTGCACTGAATATTGAATAAAGCAGCTTTCTCTCATAGAGAGACAAGCTTTTGAGCAGATTTGGGCTAGATTTCACTTCATTTGAACAGAAGCACTATTTCAACATAACTGGTCTCAGAAACCTGTAAACTGACAATCTTGAGCATTGAAGTCCTAACATATGTTTTTATGCATATAACTTCTAACACATTAAAAACTGTCTCACTGCATTGCAGAAATCATTTTATTTCATAAGACATAAGCATCTTTCAGTTTAGCAAGATTTGCACTGAATATTGAATGAAACAGCTCTATCTCACAAGGAGACAAGCTTTTGAACAGATTTGGGCTAGATTTCACTTTATTTGAACAGAAGCACTATTTCAACATAACTGGTCTCAGAAACCTGTAAACTGACAATCTTGAGCATTGAAGTCCTAACATAAGTTTTTGTGCATATAACTTCTAACATATTAAAAACTGTTTCACAGCATTGCAAAAACATTGTATTTCATAAGGCATAAGCATCTTTCAGTTTGGCAAGATTTGCACTGAATATTGAATGAAGTAGCTCTATCGCACAGAGAGACAAGCTTTTGAGCAGAATAGGGCTAGATTTCACTTCATTTGAACAGAAGCACTATTTTAACATTACTGGTCTCAGAAACCTGTAAACTGACAATCTTGAGCATTGAAGTCCTAACATAAGTTTTTATGCATATAACTTCTAACACATTAAAAACTGTCTCACTGCATTGCAGAAATCATTTTATTTCATAAGACATAAGCATCTTTCAGTTTGGCAAGATTTGCACTGAATATTGAATGAAACAGCTCTATCTCACAGAGAGACAAGCTTTTGAGCAGATTTGGGCTAGATTTCACTTCATTTGAACAGAAGCACTATTTCAACATAACTGGTCTCAGAAACCTGTAAACTGACAATCTTGAGCATTGAAGTCCTAACATAAGTTTTTATGCATATAACTTCTAACACATTAAAAACTGTCTCACTGCATTGCAGAAATCATTTTATTTCATAAGACATAAACATCTTTCAGTTTGGCAAGATTGCACTGAATATTGAATAAGCAGCTCTATCGCACAGAGAGACAAGCTTTTGAGCAGATTTGGGCTAGATTTCACTTCATTTGAACAGAAGCACTATTTCAACATTACTGGTCTCAGAAACCTGTAAACTGACAATCTTGAGCATTGAAGTCCTAACAAATGTTTTTGTGCATATAACTTCTAACACATTAAAAGCTGTCTCACTAAATTGCAGAAATCATTTTATTTCATAAGACATAAGCATCTTTCAGTTTAGCAAGATTTGCACTGAATATTGAATGAAACAGCTCTATCTCACAAGGAGACAAGCTTTTGAACAGATTTGGGCTAGATTTCACTTTATTTGAACAGAAGCACTATTTCAACATAACTGGTCTCAGAAACCTGTAAACTGACAATCTTGAGCATTGAAGTCCTAACATAAGTTTTTGTGCATATAACTTCTAACATATTAAAAACTGTTTCACAGCATTGCAAAAACATTGTATTTCATAAGGCATAAGCATCTTTCAGTTTGGCAAGATTTGCACTGAATATTGAATGAAGCAGCTCTATCGCACAGAGAGACAAGCTTTTGAGCAGAATAGGGCTAGATTTCACTTCATTTGAACAGAAGCACTATTTTAACATTACTGGTCTCAGAAACCTGTAAACTGACAATCTTGAGCATTGAAGTCCTAACATAAGTTTTTATGCATATAACTTCTAACACATTAAAAACTGTCTCACTGCATTGCAGAAATCATTTTATTTCATAAGACATAAGCATCTTTCAGTTTGGCAAGATTTGCACTGAATATTGAATGAAACAGCTCTATCTCACAGAGAGACAAGCTTTTGAACAGATTTGGGCTTGATTTCACTTTATTTGAACAGAAGCACTATTTCAACATAACTCGTCTCAGAAACCTGTAAACTGACAATCTTGAGCATTGAAGTCCTAACATAAGTTTTTGTGCATATAACTTCTAACACATTAAAAACTGTCTCACTGCATTGCAGAAATCATTTTATTTCATAAGACATAAACATCTTTCAGTTTGGCAAGATTGCACTGAATATTGAATAAGCAGCTCTATCGCACAGAGAGACAAGCTTTTGAGCAGATTTGGGCTAGATTTCACTTCATTTGAACAGAAGCACTATTTCAACATTACTGGTCTCAGAAACCTGTAAACTGACAATCTTGAGCATTGAAGTCCTAACAAATGTTTTTGTGCATATAACTTCTAACACATTAAAAGCTGTCTCACTAAATTGCAGAAATCATTTTATTTCATAAGACATAAGCATCTTTCAGTTTGGCAAGATTTGCACTGAATATTGAATGAAACAGCTCTATCTCACAGAGAGACAAGCTTTTGAACAGATTTGGGCTTGATTTCACTTTATTTGAACAGAAGCACTATTTCAACATAACTGGTCTCAGAAACCTGTAAACTGACAATCTTGAGCATTGAAGTCCTAACATAAGTTTTTGTGCATATAACTTCTAACACATTAAAAACTGTTTTACAGCATTGCAAAAACATTGTATTTCATAAGGCATAAGCATCTTTCAGTTTGGCAAGATTTGCACTGAATATTGAATGAAGCAGCTCTATCGCACAGAGAGACAAGGTTTTGAGCAGATTTGGGCTAGATTTCACTTCATTTGAACAGAAGCACTATTTCAACATAACTCGTCTCAGAAACCTGTAAACTGACAATCTTGAGCATTGAAGTCCTAACATAAGTTTTTGTGCATATAACTTCTAACACATTAAAAACTGTCTCACTGCATTGCAGAAATCATTTTATTTCATAAGACATAAACATCTTTCAGTTTGGCAAGATTGCACTGAATATTGAATAAGCAGCTCTATCGCACAGAGAGACAAGCTTTTGAGCAGATTTGGGCTAGATTTCACTTCATTTGAACAGAAGCACTATTTCAACATTACTGGTCTCAGAAACCTGTAAACTGACAATCTTGAGCATTGAAGTCCTAACAAATGTTTTTGTGCATATAACTTCTAACACATTAAAAGCTGTCTCACTAAATTGCAGAAATCATTTTATTTCATAAGACATAAGCATCTTTCAGTTTTGCAAGATTTGCACTGAACATTGAATAAAGCAGCTTTCTCTCATAGAGAGACAAGCTTTTGAGCAGATTTGGGCTAGATTTCACTTCATTTGAACAGAAGCACTATTTCAACATTGCTGGTCTCAGAAAGCTGTAAACTGACAATCTTGAGCATTGAAGTCCTAACATATGTTTTTGTGCATATAACTTCTAACACATTAAAAACTGTCTTTAAGCATTGCAAAAACATTGTATTTCATAAGGCATACGCATCTTTCAGTTTGGCAAGATTTGCACTGAATATTGAATGAAGCAGCTTTCTCTTATAGAGAGACAAGCTTTTGAGCAGATTTGGGCTAGATTTCACTTCATTTGAACAGAAGCACTATTTCAACATAACTGGTCTCAGAAACCTGTAAACTGACAATCTTGAGCATTGAAGTCCTAACATAAGTTTTTATGCATATAACTTCTAACACATTAAAAACTGTCTCACTGCATTGCAGAAATCATTTTATTTCATAAGACATAAACATCTTTCAGTTTGGCAAGATTGCACTGAATATTGAATAAGCAGCTCTATCGCACAGAGAGACAAGCTTTTGAGCAGATTTGGGCTAGATTTCACTTCATTTGAACAGAAGCACTATTTCAACATTACTGGTCTCAGAAACCTGTAAACTGACAATCTTGAGCATTGAAGTCCTAACAAATGTTTTTGTGCATATAACTTCTAACACATTAAAAGCTGTCTCACTAAATTGCAGAAATCATTTTATTTCATAAGACATAAGCATCTTTCAGTTTGGCAAGATTTGCACTGAATATTGAATGAAACAGCTCTATCTCACAGAGAGACAAGCTTTTAAACAGATTTGGGCTTGATTTCACTTTATTTGAACAGAAGCACTATTTCAACATAACTGGTCTCAGAAACCTGTAAACTGACAATCTTGAGCATTGAAGTCCTAACATAAGTTTTTGTGCATATAACTTCTAACACATTAAAAACTGTTTTACAGCATTGCAAAAACATTGTATTTCATAAGGCATAAGCATCTTTCAGTTTGGCAAGATTTGCACTGAATATTGAA
This sequence comes from Carassius carassius, assembly GCF_963082965.1. Taxonomy (NCBI): domain Eukaryota; kingdom Metazoa; phylum Chordata; class Actinopteri; order Cypriniformes; family Cyprinidae; genus Carassius; species Carassius carassius. The sequence goes on from NC_081799.1 coordinate 2,088,494, forward strand.
TGAAGCAGCTCTATCGCACAGAGAGACAAGGTTTTGAGCAGATTTGGGCTAGATTTCACTTCATTTGAACAGAAGCACTATTTCAACATAACTCGTCTCAGAAACCTGTAAACTGACAATCTTGAGCATTGAAGTCCTAACATAAGTTTTTGTGCATATAACTTCTAACACATCAAAAACTGTCTCACTGCATTGCAGAAATCATTTTATTTCATAAGACATAAACATCTTTCAGTTTGGCAAGATTGCACTGAATATTGAATAAGCAGCTCTATCGCACAGAGAGACAAGCTTTTGAGCAGATTTGGGCTAGATTTTACTTCATTTGAACAGAAGCACTATTTCAACATTACTGGTCTCAGAAACCTGTAAACTGACAATCTTGAGCATTGAAGTCCTAACAAATGTTTTTGTGCATATAACTTCTAACACATTAAAAGCTGTCTCACTAAATTGCAGAAATCATTTTATTTCATAAGACATAAGCATCTTTCAGTTTTGCAAGATTTGCACTGAACATTGAATAAAGCAGCTTTCTCTCATAGAGAGACAAGCTTTTGAGCAGATTTGGGCTAGATTTCACTTCATTTGAACAGAAGCACTATTTCAACATAACTGGTCTCAGAAACCTGTAAACTGACAATCTTGAGCATTGAAGTCCTAACATATGTTTTTGTGCATATAACTTCTAACACATTAAAAACTGTCTTTAAGCATTGCAAAAACATTGTATTTCATAAGGCATAAGCATCTTTCAGTTTGGCAAGATTTGCACTGAATATTGAATGAAGCAGCTTTCTCTCATAGAGAGACAAGCTTTTGAGCAGATTTGGGATAGATTTCACTTCATTTGAACAGAAGCACTATTTCAACATAACTGGTCTCAGAAACCTGCAAACTGACAATCTTGAGCATTGAAGTCCTAACAAATGTTTTTGTGCATATAACTTCTAACACATTAAAAGCTGTCTCACTAAATTGCAGAAATCATTTTATTTCATAAGACATAAGCATCTTTCAGTTTTGCAAGATTTGCACTGAATATTGAATAAAGCAGCTTTCTCTCATAGAGAGACAAGCTTTTGAGCAGATTTGGGCTAGATTTCACTTCATTTGAACAGAAGCACTATTTCAACATTGCTGGTCTCAGAAAGCTGTAAACTGACAATCTTGAGCATTGAAGTCCTAACATATGTTTTTGTGCATATAACTTCTAACACATTAAAAACTGTCTTTAAGCATTGCAAAAACATTGTATTTCATAAGGCATAAGCATCTTTCAGTTTGGCAAGATTTGCACTGAATATTGAATGAAGCAGCTTTCTCTCATAGAGAGACAAGCTTTTGAGCAGATTTGGGCTAGATTTCACTTCATTTGAACAGAAGCACTATTTCAACATAACTGGTCTCAGAAACCTGTAAACTGAGAATGTTGAGCATTGAAGTCCTAACATAAGGTTTTGTGCATATAACTTCTAACACATTAAAAACTGTCTTACATCATTGCAAAAACATTGTATTTCATAAGACATAAGCATCTTTCAGTTTAGCAAGATTTGCACTGAATATTGAATGAAACAGCTCTATCTCACAGAGAGACAAGCTTTTGAACAGATTTGGGCTAGATTTCACTTCATTTGAACAGAAGCACTATTTCAACATAACTGGTCTCAGAAACCTGTAAACTGACAATCTTGAGCATTGAAGTCCTAACATAAGTTTTTGTGCATAAAACTTCTAACACATTAAAAACTGTCTCACTGCATTGCAGAAATCATTTTATTTCATAAGACATAAGCATCTTTCAGTTTGGCAAGATTTGCACTGAATATTGAATAAAGCAGCTTTCTCTCATAGAGAGACAAGCTTTTGAGCAGATTTGGGCGAGATTTCACTTTATTTGAACAGAAGCACTATTTCAACATACCTGGTCTCAGAAACCTGTAAACTGACAATCTTGAGCATTGAAGTCCTAACATAAGTTTTTGTGCATATAACTTCTAACATATTAAAAACTGTTTCACAGCATTGCAAAAACATTGTATTTCATAAGGCATAAGCATCTTTCAGTTTGGCAAGATTTGCACTGAATATTGAATGAAGCAGCTCTATCGCACAGAGAGACAAGCTTTTGAGCAGAATAGGGCTAGATTTCACTTCATTTGAACAGAAGCACTATTTTAACATTACTGGTCTCAGAAACCTGTAAACTGACAATCTTGAGCATTGAAGTCCTAACATAAGTTTTTATGCATATAACTTCTAACACATTAAAAACTGTCTCACTGCATTGCAGAAATCATTTTATTTCATAAGACATAAGCATCTTTCAGTTTGGCAAGATTTGCACTGAATATTGAATGAAACAGCTCTATCTCACAGAGAGACAAGCTTTTGAACAGATTTGGGCTTGATTTCACTTTATTTGAACAGAAGCACTATTTCAACATAACTGGTCTCAGAAACCTGTAAACTGACAATCTTGAGCATTGAAGTCCTAACATAAGTTTTTGTGCATATAACTTCTAACACATTAAAAACTGTCTTACAGCATTGCAAAAAACATTGTATTCCATAAGGTATAAGCATCTTTCAGTTTGGCAAGATTTGCACTGAATATTGAATGAAGCAGCTTTCTCTCATAGAGAGACAAGCTTTTGAGCAGATTTGGGCTAGATTTTACTTCACTTGAACAGAAGCACTATTTCAACATTGCTGGTCTCAGAAAGCTGTAAACTGACAATCTTGAGCATTGAAGTCCTAACAAATGTTTTTGTGCATATAACTTCTAACACATTAAAAGCTGTCTCACTAAATTGCAGAAATCATTTTATTTCATAAGACATAAGCATCTTTCAGTTTGGCAAGATTTGCACTGAATATTGAATGAAACAGCTCTATCTCACAGAGAGACAAGCTTTTGAACAGATTTGGGCTTGATTTCACTTTATTTGAACAGAAGCACTATTTCAACATAACTGGTCTCAGAAACCTGTAAACTGACAATCTTGAGCATTGAAGTCCTAACATAAGTTTTTGTGCATATAACTTCTAACACATTAAAAACTGTTTTACAGCATTGCAAAAACATTGTATTTCATAAGGCATAAGCATCTTTCAGTTTGGCAAGATTTGCACTGAATATTGAATGAAGCAGCTCTATCGCACAGAGAGACAAGGTTTTGAGCAGATTTGGGCTAGATTTCACTTCATTTGAACAGAAGCACTATTTCAACATAACTCGTCTCAGAAACCTGTAAACTGACAATCTTGAGCATTGAAGTCCTAACATAAGTTTTTGTGCATATAACTTCTAACACATTAAAAACTGTCTCACTGCATTGCAGAAATCATTTTATTTCATAAGACATAAACATCTTTCAGTTTGGCAAGATTGCACTGAATATTGAATAAGCAGCTCTATCGCACAGAGAGACAAGCTTTTGAGCAGATTTGGGCTAGATTTCACTTCATTTGAACAGAAGCACTATTTCAACATTACTGGTCTCAGAAACCTGTAAACTGACAATCTTGAGCATTGAAGTCCTAACAAATGTTTTTGTGCATATAACTTCTAACACATTAAAAGCTGTCTCACTAAATTGCAGAAATCATTTTATTTCATAAGACATAAGCATCTTTCAGTTTTGCAAGATTTGCACTGAACATTGAATAAAGCAGCTTTCTCTCATAGAGAGACAAGCTTTTGAGCAGATTTGGGCTAGATTTCACTTCATTTGAACAGAAGCACTATTTCAACATTGCTGGTCTCAGAAAGCTGTAAACTGACAATCTTGAGCATTGAAGTCCTAACATATGTTTTTGTGCATATAACTTCTAACACATTAAAAACTGTCTTTAAGCATTGCAAAAACATTGTATTTCATAAGGCATAAGCATCTTTCAGTTTGGCAAGATTTGCACTGAATATTGAATGAAGCAGCTTTCTCTTATAGAGAGACAAGCTTTTGAGCAGATTTGGGCTAGATTTCACTTCATTTGAACAGAAGCACTATTTCAACATAACTGGTCTCAGAAACCTGTAAACTGACAATCTTGAGCATTGAAGTCCTAACATAAGTTTTTATGCATATAACTTCTAACACATTAAAAACTGACTCACTGCATTGCAGAAATCATTTTATTTCATAAGACATAAACATCTTTCAGTTTGGCAAGATTGCACTGAATATTGAATAAGCAGCTCTATCGCACAGAGAGACAAGCTTTTGAGCAGATTTGGGCTAGATTTTACTTCATTTGAACAGAAGCACTATTTCAACATTACTGGTCTCAGAAACCTGTAAACTGACAATCTTGAGCATTGAAGTCCTAACAAATGTTTTTGTGCATATAACTTCTAACACATTAAAAGCTGTCTCACTAAATTGCAGAAATCATTTTATTTCATAAGACATAAGCATCTTTCAGTTTTGCAAGATTTGCACTGAACATTGAATAAAGCAGCTTTCTCTCATAGAGAGACAAGCTTTTGAGCAGATTTGGGCTAGATTTCACTTCATTTGAACAGAAGCACTATTTCAACATAACTGGTCTCAGAAACCTGTAAACTGACAATCTTGAGCATTGAAGTCCTAACATATGTTTTTGTGCATATAACTTCTAACACATTAAAAACTGTCTTTAAGCATTGCAAAAACATTGTATTTCATAAGGCATAAGCATCTTTCAGTTTGGCAAGATTTGCACTGAATATTGAATGAAGCAGCTTTCTCTCATAGAGAGACAAGCTTTTGAGCAGATTTGGGATAGATTTCACTTCATTTGAACAGAAGCACTATTTCAACATAACTGGTCTCAGAAACCTGCAAACTGACAATCTTGAGCATTGAAGTCCTAACAAATGTTTTTGTGCATATAACTTCTAACACATTAAAAGCTGTCTCACTAAATTGCAGAAATCATTTTATTTCATAAGACATAAGCATCTTTCAGTTTTGCAAGATTTGCACTGAATATTGAATAAAGCAGCTTTCTCTCATAGAGAGACAAGCTTTTGAGCAGATTTGGGCTAGATTTCACTTCATTTGAACAGAAGCACTATTTCAACATTGCTGGTCTCAGAAAGCTGTAAACTGACAATCTTGAGCATTGAAGTCCTAACATATGTTTTTGTGCATATAACTTCTAACACATTAAAAACTGTCTTTAAGCATTGCAAAAACATTGTATTTCATAAGGCATAAGCATCTTTCAGTTTGGCAAGATTTGCACTGAATATTGAATGAAGCAGCTTTCTCTCATAGAGAGACAAGCTTTTGAGCAGATTTGGGCTAGATTTCACTTCATTTGAACAGAAGCACTATTTCAACATAACTGGTCTCAGAAACCTGTAAACTGAGAATGTTGAGCATTGAAGTCCTAACATAAGGTTTTGTGCATATAACTTCTAACACATTAAAAACTGTCTTACATCATTGCAAAAACATTGTATTTCATAAGACATAAGCATCTTTCAGTTTAGCAAGATTTGCACTGAATATTGAATGAAACAGCTCTATCTCACAGAGAGACAAGCTTTTGAACAGATTTGGGCTAGATTTCACTTCATTTGAACAGAAGCACTATTTCAACATAACTGGTCTCAGAAACCTGTAAACTGACAATCTTGAGCATTGAAGTCCTAACATAAGTTTTTGTGCATAAAACTTCTAACACATTAAAAACTGTCTCACTGCATTGCAGAAATCATTTTATTTCATAAGACATAAGCATCTTTCAGTTTGGCAAGATTTGCACTGAATATTGAATAAAGCAGCTTTCTCTCATAGAGAGACAAGCTTTTGAGCAGATTTGGGCGAGATTTCACTTTATTTGAACAGAAGCACTATTTCAACATACCTGGTCTCAGAAACCTGTAAACTGACAATCTTGAGCATTGAAGTCCTAACATAAGTTTTTGTGCATATAACTTCTAACATATTAAAAACTGTTTCACAGCATTGCAAAAACATTGTATTTCATAAGGCATAAGCATCTTTCAGTTTGGCAAGATTTGCACTGAATATTGAATGAAGCAGCTCTATCGCACAGAGAGACAAGCTTTTGAGCAGAATAGGGCTAGATTTCACTTCATTTGAACAGAAGCACTATTTTAACATTACTGGTCTCAGAAACCTGTAAACTGACAATCTTGAGCATTGAAGTCCTAACATAAGTTTTTATGCATATAACTTCTAACACATTAAAAACTGTCTCACTGCATTGCAGAAATCATTTTATTTCATAAGACATAAGCATCTTTCAGTTTGGCAAGATTTGCACTGAATATTGAATGAAACAGCTCTATCTCACAGAGAGACAAGCTTTTGAACAGATTTGGGCTTGATTTCACTTTATTTGAACAGAAGCACTATTTCAACATAACTGGTCTCAGAAACCTGTAAACTGACAATCTTGAGCATTGAAGTCCTAACATAAGTTTTTGTGCATATAACTTCTAACACATTAAAAACTGTCTTACAGCATTGCAAAAAACATTGTATTCCATAAGGTATAAGCATCTTTCAGTTTGGCAAGATTTGCACTGAATATTGAATGAAGCAGCTTTCTCTCATAGAGAGACAAGCTTTTGAGCAGATTTGGGCTAGATTTTACTTCACTTGAACAGAAGCACTATTTCAACATTGCTGGTCTCAGAAAGCTGTAAACTGACAATCTTGAGCATTGAAGTCCTAACAAATGTTTTTGTGCATATAACTTCTAACACATTAAAAGCTGTCTCACTAAATTGCAGAAATCATTTTATTTCATAAGACATAAGCATCTTTCAGTTTGGCAAGATTTGCACTGAATATTGAATGAAACAGCTCTATCTCACAGAGAGACAAGCTTTTGAACAGATTTGGGCTTGATTTCACTTTATTTGAACAGAAGCACTATTTCAACATAACTGGTCTCAGAAACCTGTAAACTGACAATCTTGAGCATTGAAGTCCTAACATAAGTTTTTGTGCATATAACTTCTAACACATTAAAAACTGTTTTACAGCATTGCAAAAACATTGTATTTCATAAGGCATAAGCATCTTTCAGTTTGGCAAGATTTGCACTGAATATTGAATGAAGCAGCTCTATCGCACAGAGAGACAAGGTTTTGAGCAGATTTGGGCTAGATTTCACTTCATTTGAACAGAAGCACTATTTCAACATAACTCGTCTCAGAAACCTGTAAACTGACAATCTTGAGCATTGAAGTCCTAACATAAGTTTTTGTGCATATAACTTCTAACACATTAAAAACTGTCTCACTGCATTGCAGAAATCATTTTATTTCATAAGACATAAACATCTTTCAGTTTGGCAAGATTGCACTGAATATTGAATAAGCAGCTCTATCGCACAGAGAGACAAGCTTTTGAGCAGATTTGGGCTAGATTTCACTTCATTTGAACAGAAGCACTATTTCAACATTACTGGTCTCAGAAACCTGTAAACTGACAATCTTGAGCATTGAAGTCCTAACAAATGTTTTTGTGCATATAACTTCTAACACATTAAAAGCTGTCTCACTAAATTGCAGAAATCATTTTATTTCATAAGACATAAGCATCTTTCAGTTTTGCAAGATTTGCACTGAACATTGAATAAAGCAGCTTTCTCTCATAGAGAGACAAGCTTTTGAGCAGATTTGGGCTAGATTTCACTTCATTTGAACAGAAGCACTATTTCAACATTGCTGGTCTCAGAAAGCTGTAAACTGACAATCTTGAGCATTGAAGTCCTAACATATGTTTTTGTGCATATAACTTCTAACACATTAAAAACTGTCTTTAAGCATTGCAAAAACATTGTATTTCATAAGGCATAAGCATCTTTCAGTTTGGCAAGATTTGCACTGAATATTGAATGAAGCAGCTTTCTCTTATAGAGAGACAAGCTTTTGAGCAGATTTGGGCTAGATTTCACTTCATTTGAACAGAAGCACTATTTCAACATAACTGGTCTCAGAAACCTGTAAACTGACAATCTTGAGCATTGAAGTCCTAACATAAGTTTTTATGCATATAACTTCTAACACATTAAAAACTGACTCACTGCATTGCAGAAATCATTTTATTTCATAAGACATAAACATCTTTCAGTTTGGCAAGATTGCACTGAATATTGAATAAGCAGCTCTATCGCACAGAGAGACAAGCTTTTGAGCAGATTTGGGCTAGATTTCACTTCATTTGAACAGAAGCACTATTTCAACATAACTGGTCTCAGAAACCTGTAAACTGACAATCTTGAGCATTGAAGTCCTAACATAAGTTTTTATGCATATAACTTCTAACACATTAAAAACTGTCTCACTGCATTGCAGAAATCATTTTATTTCAGAAGACATAAGCATCTTTTAGTTTGGCAAGATTTGCACTGAATATTGAATGAAGCAGCTCTATCTCACAGAGAGACAAGCTTTTGAACAGATTTGGGCTTGATTTCACTTTATTTGAACAGAAGCACTATTTCAACATTGCTGGTCTCAAAAAGCTGTAAACTGACAATCTTGAGCATTGAAGTCCTAACATATGTTTTTGTGCATATAACTTCTAACACATTAAAAACTGTCTTTAAGCATTGCAAAAACATTGTATTTCATAAGGCATAAGCATCTTTCAGTTTGGCAAGATTTGCACTGAATATTGAATGAAGCAGCTTTCTCTCATAGAGAGACAAGCTTTTGAGCAGATTTGGGCTAGATTTCACTTCATTTGAACAGAAGCACTATTTCAACATAACTGGTCTCAGAAACCTGTAAACTGAGAATGTTGAGCATTGAAGTCCTAACATAAGGTTTTGTGCATATAACTTCTAACACATTAAAAACTGTCTTACATCATTGCAAAAACATTGTATTTCATAAGACATAAGCATCTTTCAGTTTAGCAAGATTTGCACTGAATATTGAATGAAACAGCTCTATCTCACAGAGAGACAAGCTTTTGAACAGATTTGGGCTAGATTTCACTTCATTTGAACAGAAGCACTATTTCAACATAACTGGTCTCAGAAACCTGTAAACTGACAATCTTGAGCATTGAAGTCCTAACATAAGTTTTTGTGCATAAAACTTCTAACACATTAAAAACTGTCTCACTGCATTGCAGAAATCATTTTATTTCATAAGACATAAGCATCTTTCAGTTTTGCAAGATTTGCACTGAATATTGAATAAAGCAGCTTTCTCTCATAGAGAAACAAGCTTTTGAGCAGATTTGGGCTAGATTTCACTTCATTTGAATAGAAGCACTATTTCAACATTTCTGGTCTCCGAAACCTGTAAACTGACAATCTTGAGCATTGAAGTCCTAACATATGTTTTTGTGCATATAACTTCTAACACATTAAAAACTGTCTTTAAGCATTGCAAAAACATTGTATTTCATAAGGCACAAGCATCTTCAGTTTGGCAAGATTTGCACTGAATATTGAATAAAGCAGCTTTCTCTCATAGAGAGACAAGCTTTTGAGCAGATTTGGGCTAGATTTCACTTCATTTGAACAGAAGCACTATTTCAACATAACTGGTCTCAGAAACCTGTAAACTGACAATCTTGAGCATTGAAGTCCTAACATAAGTTTTTATGCATATAACTTCTAACACATTAAAAACTGTCTCACTGCATTGCAGAAATCATTTTATTTCATAAGACATAAGCATCTTTTAGTTTGGCAAGATTTGCACTGAATATTGAATGAAGCAGCTCTATCTCACAGAGAGACAAGCTTTTGAGCAGATTTGGGCTAGATTTCACTTCATTTGAACAGAAGCACTATTTCAACATTACTGGTCTCAGAAACCTGTAAACTGACAATCTTGAGCATTGAAGTCCTAACATAAGTTTTTATGCATATAACTTCTAACACATTAAATACTGTCTCACTGCATTGCAGAAATCATTTTATTTCATAAGACATAAGCATCTTTCAGTTTTGCAAGATTTGCACTGAATATTGAATAAAGCAGCTTTCTCTCATAGAGAGACAAGCTTTTGAGCAGAATAGGGCTAGATTTCACTTCATTTGAACAGAAGCACTATTTTAACATTACTGGTCTCAGAAACCTGTAAACTGACAATCTTGAGCATTGAAGTCCCAACATAAGTTTTTGTGCATATAACTTCTAACACATTAAAAACTGTCTTACAGCATTGCAAAAACATTGTATTTCATAAGGCATAAGCATCTTTCAGTTTGGCAAGATTTGCACTGAATATTGAATGAAGCAGCTTTCTCTCATAGAGAGACAAGCTTTTGAGCAGATTTGGGCTAGATTTCACTTCATTTGAACAGAAGCAATATTTCAATATTACTGGTCTCAGAAACCTGTAAACTGAGAATGTTGAGCATTGAAGTCCTAACATAAGGTTTTGTGCATATAACTTCTAACACATTAAAAACTGTCTTACATCATTGCAAAAACATTGTATTTCATAAGACATAAGCATCTTTCAGTTTAGCAAGATTTGCACTGAATATTGAATGAAACAGCTCTATCTCACAGAGAGACAAGCTTTTGAACAGATTTGGGCTAGATTTCACTTCATTTGAACAGAAGCACTATTTCAACATAACTGGTCTCAGAAACCTGTAAACTGACAATCTTGAGCATTGAAGTCCTAACATATGTTTTTGTGCATATAACTTCTAACACATTAAAAACTGTCTTTAAGCATTGCAAAAACATTGTATTTCATAAGGCATAAGCATCTTTCAGTTTGGCAAGATTTGCACTGAATATTGAATAAAGCAGCTTTCTCTCATAGAGAGACAAGCTTTTGAGCAGATTTGGGCTAGATTTCACTTCATTTGAACAGAAGCACTATTTCAACATAACTGGTCTCAGAAACCTGTAAACTGACAATCTTGAGCATTGAAGTCCTAACATAAGGTTTTGTGCATAAAACTTCTAACACATTAAAAGCTGTCTCACTGCATTGCAGAAATCATTTTATTTCATAAGACATAAGCATCTTTCAGTTTTGCAAGATTTGCACTGAATATTGAATAAAGCAGCTTTCTCTCATAGAGAGACAAGCTTTTGAGCAGAATAGGGCTAGATTTCACTTCATTTGAACAGAAGCACTATTTTAACATTACTGGTCTCAGAAACCTGTAAACTGACAATCTTGAGCATTGAAGTCCCAACATAAGTTTTTGTGCATATAACTTCTAACACATTAAAAACTGTCTTACAGCATTGCAAAAACATTGTATTTCATAAGGCATAAGCATCTTTCAGTTTGGCAAGATTTGCACTGAATATTGAATGAAGCAGCTTTCTCTCATAGAGAGACAAGCTTTTGAGCAGATTTGGGCTAGATTTCACTTCATTTGAACAGAAGCAATATTTCAATATTACTGGTCTCAGAAACCTGTAAACTGAGAATGTTGAGCATTGAAGTCCTAATATAAGGTTTTGTGCATATAACTTCTAACACATTAAAAACTGTCTTACATCATTGCAAAAACATTGTATTTCATAAGACATAAGCATCTTTCAGTTTAGCAAGATTTGCACTGAATATTGAATGAAACAGCTCTATCTCACAGAGAGACAAGCTTTTGAACAGATTTGGGCTTGATTTCACTTTATTTGAACATAAGCACTATTTCAACATAACTGGTCTCAGAAACCTGTAAACTGACAATCTTGAGCATTGAAGTCCTAACATAAGTTTTTGTGCATATAACTTCTAACACATTAAAAACTGTTTTACAGCATTGCAAAAACATTGTATTTCATAAGGCATAAGCATCTTTCAGTTTGGCAAGATTTGCACTGAATATTGAATGAAGCAGCTCTATCGCACAGAGAGACAAGGTTTTGAGCAGATTTGGGCTAGATTTCACTTCATTTGAACAGAAGCACTATTTCAACATAACTCGTCTCAGAAACCTGTAAACTGACAATCTTGAGCATTGAAGTCCTAACATAAGTTTTTGTGCATATAACTTCTAACACATTAAAAACTCTCACTGCATTGCAGAAATCATTTTATTTCATAAGACATAAACATCTTTCAGTTTGGCAAGATTGCACTGAATATTGAATAAGCAGCTCTATCGCACAGAGAGACAAGCTTTTGAGCAGATTTGGGCTAGATTTCACTTCATTTGAACAGAAGCACTATTTCAACATTACTGGTCTCAGAAACCTGTAAACTGACAATCTTGAGCATTGAAGTCCTAACAAATGTTTTTGTGCATATAACTTCTAACACATTAAAAGCTGTCTCACTAAATTGCAGAAATCATTTTATTTCATAAGACATAAGCATCTTTCAGTTTTGCAAGATTTGCACTGAACATTGAATAAAGCAGCTTTCTCTCATAGAGAGACAAGCTTTTGAGCAGATTTGGGCTAGATTTCACTTCATTTGAACAGAAGCACTATTTCAACATTGCTGGTCTCAGAAAGCTGTAAACTGACAATCTTGAGCATTGAAGTCCTAACATATGTTTTTGTGCATATAACTTCTAACACATTAAAAACTGTCTTTAAGCATTGCAAAAACATTGTATTTCATAAGGCATAAGCATCTTTCAGTTTGGCAAGATTTGCACTGAATATTGAATGAAGCAGCTTTCTCTCATAGAGAGACAAGATTTTGAGCAGATTTGGGCTAGATTTCACTTCATTTGAACAGAAGCACTATTTCAACATAACTGGTCTCAGAAACCTGTAAACTGAGAATGTTGAGCATTGAAGTCCTAACATAAGGTTTTGTGCATATAACTTCTAACACATTAAAAACTGTCTTACATCATTGCAAAAACATTGTATTTCATAAGACATAAGCATCTTTCAGTTTAGCAAGATTTGCACTGAATATTGAATGAAACAGCTCTATCTCACAGAGAGACAAGCTTTTGAACAGATTTGGGCTAGATTTCACTTCATTTGAACAGAAGCACTATTTCAACATAACTGGTCTCAGAAACCTGTAAACTGACAATCTTGAGCATTGAAGTCCTAACATAAGTTTTTGTGCATAAAACTTCTAACACATTAAAAACTGTCTCACTGCATTGCAGAAATCATTTTATTTCATAAGACATAAGCATCTTTCAGTTTTGCAAGATTTGCACTGAATATTGAATAAAGCAGCTTTCTCTCATAGAGAAACAAGCTTTTGAGCAGATTTGGGCTAGATTTCACTTCATTTGAATAGAAGCACTATTTCAACATTTCTGGTCTCCGAAACCTGTAAACTGACAATCTTGAGCATTGAAGTCCTAACATATGTTTTTGTGCATATAACTTCTAACACATTAAAAACTGTCTTTAAGCATTGCAAAAACATTGTATTTCATAAGGCACAAGCATCTTCAGTTTGGCAAGATTTGCACTGAATATTGAATAAAGCAGCTTTCTCTCATAGAGAGACAAGCTTTTGAGCAGATTTGGGCTAGATTTCACTTCATTTGAACAGAAGCACTATTTCAACATAACTGGTCTCAGAAACCTGTAAACTGACAATCTTGAGCATTGAAGTCCTAACATAAGTTTTTATGCATATAACTTCTAACACATTAAAAACTGTCTCACTGCATTGCAGAAATCATTTTATTTCATAAGACATAAGCATCTTTTAGTTTGGCAAGATTTGCACTGAATATTGAATGAAGCAGCTCTATCTCACAGAGAGACAAGCTTTTGAGCAGATTTGGGCTAGATTTCACTTCATTTGAACAGAAGCACTATTTCAACATTACTGGTCTCAGAAACCTGTAAACTGACAATCTTGAGCATTGAAGTCCTAACATAAGTTTTTATGCATATAACTTCTAACACATTAAATACTGTCTCACTGCATTGCAGAAATCATTTTATTTCATAAGACATAAGCATCTTTCAGTTTTGCAAGATTTGCACTGAATATTGAATAAAGCAGCTTTCTCTCATAGAGAGACAAGCTTTTGAGCAGAATAGGGCTAGATTTCACTTCATTTGAACAGAAGCACTATTTTAACATTACTGGTCTCAGAAACCTGTAAACTGACAATCTTGAGCATTGAAGTCCCAACATAAGTTTTTGTGCATATAACTTCTAACACATTAAAAACTGTCTTACAGCATTGCAAAAACATTGTATTTCATAAGGCATAAGCATCTTTCAGTTTGGCAAGATTTGCACTGAATATTGAATGAAGCAGCTTTCTCTCATAGAGAGACAAGCTTTTGAGCAGATTTGGGCTAGATTTCACTTCATTTGAACAGAAGCAATATTTCAATATTACTGGTCTCAGAAACCTGTAAACTGAGAATGTTGAGCATTGAAGTCCTAACATAAGGTTTTGTGCATATAACTTCTAACACATTAAAAACTGTCTTACATCATTGCAAAAACATTGTATTTCATAAGACATAAGCATCTTTCAGTTTAGCAAGATTTGCACTGAATATTGAATGAAACAGCTCTATCTCACAGAGAGACAAGCTTTTGAACAGATTTGGGCTAGATTTCACTTCATTTGAACAGAAGCACTATTTCAACATAACTGGTCTCAGAAACCTGTAAACTGACAATCTTGAGCATTGAAGTCCTAACATATGTTTTTGTGCATATAACTTCTAACACATTAAAAACTGTCTTTAAGCATTGCAAAAACATTGTATTTCATAAGGCATAAGCATCTTTCAGTTTGGCAAGATTTGCACTGAATATTGAATAAAGCAGCTTTCTCTCATAGAGAGACAAGCTTTTGAGCAGATTTGGGCTAGATTTCACTTCATTTGAACAGAAGCACTATTTCAACATAACTGGTCTCAGAAACCTGTAAACTGACAATCTTGAGCATTGAAGTCCTAACATAAGGTTTTGTGCATATAACTTCTAACACATTAAAAGCTGTCTCACTGCATTGCAGAAATCATTTTATTTCATAAGACATAAGCATCTTTCAGTTTTGCAAGATTTGCACTGAATATTGAATAAAGCAGCTTTCTCTCATAGAGAGACAAGCTTTTGAGCAGAATAGGGCTAGATTTCACTTCATTTGAACAGAAGCACTATTTTAACATTACTGGTCTCAGAAACCTGTAAACTGACAATCTTGAGCATTGAAGTCCCAACATAAGTTTTTGTGCATATAACTTCTAACACATTAAAAACTGTCTTACAGCATTGCAAAAACATTGTATTTCATAAGGCATAAGCATCTTTCAGTTTGGCAAGATTTGCACTGAATATTGAATGAAGCAGCTTTCTCTCATAGAGAGACAAGCTTTTGAGCAGATTTGGGCTAGATTTCACTTCATTTGAACAGAAGCAATATTTCAATATTACTGGTCTCAGAAACCTGTAAACTGAGAATGTTGAGCATTGAAGTCCTAATATAAGGTTTTGTGCATATAACTTCTAACACATTAAAAACTGTCTTACATCATTGCAAAAACATTGTATTTCATAAGACATAAGCATCTTTCAGTTTAGCAAGATTTGCACTGAATATTGAATGAAACAGCTCTATCTCACAGAGAGACAAGCTTTTGAACAGATTTGGGCTTGATTTCACTTTATTTGAACATAAGCACTATTTCAACATAACTGGTCTCAGAAACCTGTAAACTGACAATCTTGAGCATTGAAGTCCTAACATAAGTTTTTGTGCATATAACTTCTAACACATTAAAAACTGTTTTACAGCATTGCAAAAACATTGTATTTCATAAGGCATAAGCATCTTTCAGTTTGGCAAGATTTGCACTGAATATTGAATGAAGCAGCTCTATCGCACAGAGAGACAAGGTTTTGAGCAGATTTGGGCTAGATTTCACTTCATTTGAACAGAAGCACTATTTCAACATAACTCGTCTCAGAAACCTGTAAACTGACAATCTTGAGCATTGAAGTCCTAACATAAGTTTTTGTGCATATAACTTCTAACACATTAAAAACTCTCACTGCATTGCAGAAATCATTTTATTTCATAAGACATAAACATCTTTCAGTTTGGCAAGATTGCACTGAATATTGAATAAGCAGCTCTATCGCACAGAGAGACAAGCTTTTGAGCAGATTTGGGCTAGATTTCACTTCATTTGAACAGAAGCACTATTTCAACATTACTGGTCTCAGAAACCTGTAAACTGACAATCTTGAGCATTGAAGTCCTAACAAATGTTTTTGTGCATATAACTTCTAACACATTAAAAGCTGTCTCACTAAATTGCAGAAATCATTTTATTTCATAAGACATAAGCATCTTTCAGTTTTGCAAGATTTGCACTGAACATTGAATAAAGCAGCTTTCTCTCATAGAGAGACAAGCTTTTGAGCAGATTTGGGCTAGATTTCACTTCATTTGAACAGAAGCACTATTTCAACATTGCTGGTCTCAGAAAGCTGTAAACTGACAATCTTGAGCATTGAAGTCCTAACATATGTTTTTGTGCATATAACTTCTAACACATTAAAAACTGTCTTTAAGCATTGCAAAAACATTGTATTTCATAAGGCATAAGCATCTTTCAGTTTGGCAAGATTTGCACTGAATATTGAATGAAGCAGCTTTCTCTTATAGAGAGACAAGCTTTTGAGCAGATTTGGGCTAGATTTCACTTCATTTGAACAGAAGCACTATTTCAACATAACTGGTCTCAGAAACCTGTAAACTGACAATCTTGAGCATTGAAGTCCTAACATAAGTTTTTATGCATATAACTTCTAACACATTAAAAACTGTCTGACTGCATTGCAGAAATCATTTTATTTCAGAAGACATAAGCATCTTTTAGTTTGGCAAGATTTGCACTGAATATTGAATGAAGCAGCTCTATCTCACAGAGAGACAAGCTTTTGAACAGATTTGGGCTTGATTTCACTTTATTTGAACAGAAGCACTATTTCAACATTGCTGGTCTCAAAAAGCTGTAAACTGACAATCTTGAGCATTGAAGTCCTAACATATGTTTTTGTGCATATAACTTCTAACACATTAAAAACTGTCTTTAAGCATTGCAAAAACATTGTATTTCATAAGGCATAAGCATCTTTCAGTTTGGCAAGATTTGCACTGAATATTGAATGAAGCAGCTTTCTCTCATAGAGAGACAAGCTTTTGAGCAGATTTGGGCTAGATTTCACTTCATTTGAACAGAAGCACTATTTCAACATAACTGGTCTCAGAAACCTGTAAACTGAGAATGTTGAGCATTGAAGTCCTAACATAAGGTTTTGTGCATATAACTTCTAACACATTAAAAACTGTCTTACATCATTGCAAAAACATTGTATTTCATAAGACATAAGCATCTTTCAGTTTAGCAAGATTTGCACTGAATATTGAATGAAACAGCTCTATCTCACAGAGAGACAAGCTTTTGAACAGATTTGGGCTAGATTTCACTTCATTTGAACAGAAGCACTATTTCAACATAACTGGTCTCAGAAACCTGTAAACTGACAATCTTGAGCATTGAAGTCCTAACATAAGTTTTTGTGCATAAAACTTCTAACACATTAAAAACTGTCTCACTGCATTGCAGAAATCATTTTATTTCATAAGACATAAGCATCTTTCAGTTTTGCAAGATTTGCACTGAATATTGAATAAAGCAGCTTTCTCTCATAGAGAAACAAGCTTTTGAGCAGATTTGGGCTAGATTTCACTTCATTTGAATAGAAGCACTATTTCAACATTTCTGGTCTCCGAAACCTGTAAACTGACAATCTTGAGCATTGAAGTCCTAACATATGTTTTTGTGCATATAACTTCTAACACATTAAAAACTGTCTTTAAGCATTGCAAAAACATTGTATTTCATAAGGCACAAGCATCTTCAGTTTGGCAAGATTTGCACTGAATATTGAATAAAGCAGCTTTCTCTCATAGAGAGACAAGCTTTTGAGCAGATTTGGGCTAGATTTCACTTCATTTGAACAGAAGCACTATTTCAACATAACTGGTCTCAGAAACCTGTAAACTGACAATCTTGAGCATTGAAGTCCTAACATAAGTTTTTATGCATATAACTTCTAACACATTAAAAACTGTCTCACTGCATTGCAGAAATCATTTTATTTCATAAGACATAAGCATCTTTTAGTTTGGCAAGATTTGCACTGAATATTGAATGAAGCAGCTCTATCTCACAGAGAGACAAGCTTTTGAGCAGATTTGGGCTAGATTTCACTTCATTTGAACAGAAGCACTATTTCAACATTACTGGTCTCAGAAACCTGTAAACTGACAATCTTGAGCATTGAAGTCCTAACATAAGTTTTTATGCATATAACTTCTAACACATTAAAAACTGTCTTACAGCATTGCAAAAACATTGTATTTCATAAGGCATAAGCATCTTTCAGTTTGGCAAGATTTGCACTGAATATTGAATGAAGCAGCTTTCTCTCATAGAGAGACAAGCTTTTGAGCAGATTTGGGCTAGATTTCACTTCATTTGAACAGAAGCAATATTTCAATATTACTGGTCTCAGAAACCTGTAAACTGAGAATGTTGAGCATTGAAGTCCTAACATAAGGTTTTGTGCATATAACTTCTAACACATTAAAAACTGTCTTACATCATTGCAAAAACATTGTATTTCATAAGACATAAGCATCTTTCAGTTTAGCAAGATTTGCACTGAATATTGAATGAAACAGCTCTATCTCACAGAAAGACAAGCTTTTGAACAGATTTGGGCTAGATTTCACTTCATTTGAACAGAAGCACTATTTCAACATAACTGGTCTCAGAAACCTGTAAACTGACAATCTTGAGCATTGAAGTCCTAACATATGTTTTTGTGCATATAACTTCTAACACATTAAAAACTGTCTTTAAGCATTGCAAAAACATTGTATTTCATAAGGCATAAGCATCTTTCAGTTTGGCAAGATTTGCACTCAATATTGAATGAAGCAGCTCTATCGCACAGAGAGACAAGGTTTTGAGCAGATTTGGGCTAGATTTCACTTCATTTGAACAGAAGCACTATTTCAACATAACTGGTCTCAGAAACCTGTAAACTGACAATCTTGAGCATTGAAGTCCTAACATAAGTTTTTATGCATAGAACTTCTAACACATTAAAAACTGTCTCACTGCATTGCAGAAATCATTTTATTTCATAAGACATAAACATCTTTCAGTTTGGCAAGATTGCACTGAATATTGAATAAGCAGCTCTATCGCACAGAGAGACAAGCTTTTGAGCAGATTTGGGCTAGATTTCACTTCATTTGAACAGAAGCAATATTTCAATATTACTGGTCTCAGAAACCTGTAAACTGAGAATGTTGAGCATTGAAGTCCTAATATAAGGTTTTGTGCATATAACTTCTAACACATTAAAAACTGTCTTACATCATTGCAAAAACATTGTATTTCATAAGACATAAGCATCTTTCAGTTTAGCAAGATTTGCACTGAATATTGAATGAAACAGCTCTATCTCACAGAGAGACAAGCTTTTGAACAGATTTGGGCTAGATTTCACTTCATTTGAACAGAAGCACTATTTCAACATAACTGGTCTCAGAAACCTGTAAACTGACAATCTTGAGCATTGAAGTCCTAACATAAGTTTTTGTGCATAAAACTTCTAACACATTAAAAACTGTCTCACTGCATTGCAGAAATCATTTTATTTCATAAGACATAAGCATCTTTCAGTTTGGCAAGATTTGCACTGAATATTGAATAAAGCAGCTTTCTCTCATAGAGAGACAAGCTTTTGAGCAGATTTGGGCTAGATTTCACTTTATTTGAACAGAAGCACTATTTCAACATAACTGGTCTCAGAAACCTGTAAACTGACAATCTTGAGCATTGAAGTCCTAACATAAGTTTTTGTGCATATAACTTCTAACATATTAAAAACTGTTTCACAGCATTGCAAAAACATTGTATTTCATAAGGCATAAGCATCTTTCAGTTTGGCAAGATTTGCACTGAATATTGAATGAAGCAGCTCTATCGCACAGAGAGACAAGCTTTTGAGCAGAATAGGGCTAGATTTCACTTCATTTGAACAGAAGCACTATTTTAACATTACTGGTCTCAGAAACCTGTAAACTGACAATCTTGAGCATTGAAGTCCTAACAAATGTTTTTGTGCATATAACTTCTAACACATTAAAAGCTGTCTCACTAAATTGCAGAAATCATTTTATTTCATAAGACATAAGCATCTTTCAGTTTGGCAAGATTTGCACTGAATATTGAATGAAACAGCTCTATCTCACAGAGAGACAAGCTTTTGAGCAGAATAGGGCTAGATTTCACTTCATTTGAACAGAAGCACTATTTTAACATTACTGGTCTCAGAAACCTGTAAACTGACAATCTTGAGCATTGAAGTCCTAACATAAGTTTTTATGCATATAACTTCTAACACATTAAAAACTGTCTCACTGCATTGCAGAAATCATTTTATTTCATAAGACATAAGCATCTTTCAGTTTGGCAAGATTTGCACTGAATATTGAATGAAACAGCTCTATCTCACAGAGAGACAAGCTTTTGAACAGAGTTGGGCTTGATTTCACTTTATTTGAACAGAAGCACTATTTCAACATAACTGGTCTCAGAAACCTGTAAACTGACAATCTTGAGCATTGAAGTCCTAACAAATGTTTTTGTGCATATAACTTCTAACACATTAAAAGCTGTCTCACTAAATTGCAGAAATCATTTTATTTCATAAGACATAAGCATCTTTCAGTTTTGCAAGATTTGCACTGAACATTGAATAAAGCAGCTTTCTCTCATAGAGAGACAAGCTTTTGAGCAGATTTGGGCTAGATTTCACTTCATTTGAACAGAAGCACTATTTCAACATTGCTGGTCTCAGAAAGCTGTAAACTGACAATCTTGAGCATTGAAGTCCTAACATATGTTTTTGTGCATATAACTTCTAACACATTAAAAACTGTCTTTAAGCATTGCAAAAACATTGTATTTCATAAGGCATAAGCATCTTTCAGTTTGGCAAGATTTGCACTGAATATTGAATGAAGCAGCTTTCTCTTATAGAGAGACAAGCTTTTGAGCAGATTTGGGCTAGATTTCACTTCATTTGAACAGAAGCACTATTTCAACATAACTGGTCTCAGAAACCTGTAAACTGACAATCTTGAGCATTGAAGTCCTAACATAAGTTTTTATGCATATAACTTCTAACACATTAAAAACTGTCTCACTGCATTGCAGAAATCATTTTATTTCATAAGACATAAGCATCTTTTAGTTTGGCAAGATTTGCACTGAATATTGAATGAAGCAGCTCTATCTCACAGAGAGACAAGCTTTTGAGCAGATTTGGGCTAGATTTCACTTCATTTGAACAGAAGCACTATTTCAACATTACTGGTCTCAGAAACCTGTAAACTGACAATCTTGAGCATTGAAGTCCTAACATAAGTTTTTATGCATATAACTTCTAACACATTAAATACTGTCTCACTGCATTGCAGAAATCATTTTATTTCATAAGACATAAGCATCTTTCAGTTTTGCAAGATTTGCACTGAATATTGAATAAAGCAGCTTTCTCCCATAGAGAGACAAGCTTTTGAGCAGAATAGGGCTAGATTTCACTTCATTTGAACAGAAGCACTATTTTAACATTACTGGTCTCAGAAACCTGTAAACTGACAATCTTGAGCATTGAAGTCCCAACATAAGTTTTTGTGCATATAACTTCTAACACATTAAAAACTGTCTTACAGCATTGCAAAAACATTGTATTTCATAAGGCATAAGCATCTTTCAGTTTGACAAGATTTGCACTGAATATTGAATGAAGCAGCTTTCTCTCATAGAGAGACAAGCTTTTGAGCAGATTTGGGCTAGATTTCACTTCATTTGAACAGAAGCAATATTTCAATATTACTGGTCTCAGAAACCTGTAAACTGAGAATGTTGAGCATTGAAGTCCTAACATAAGGTTTTGTGCATATAACTTCTAACACATTAAAAACTGTCTTACATCATTGCAAAAACATTGTATTTCATAAGACATAAGCATCTTTCAGTTTAGCAAGATTTGCACTGAATATTGAATGAAACAGCTCTATCTCACAGAGAGACAAGCTTTTGAACAGATTTGGGCTAGATTTCACTTCATTTGAACAGAAGCACTATTTCAACATAACTGGTCTCAGAAACCTGTAAACTGACAATCTTGAGCATTGAAGTCCTAACATAAGTTTTTGTGCATATAACTTCTAACACATTAAAAACTGTCTTACAGCATTGCAAAAAACATTGTATTCCATAAGGTATAAGCATCTTTCAGTTTGGCAAGATTTGCACTGAATATTGAATGAAGCAGCTTTCTCTCATAGAGAGACAAGCTTTTGAGCAGATTTGGGCTAGATTTCACTTCATTTGAACAGAAGAAATATTTCAACATTGCTGGTCTCAGAAACCTGTAAACTGACAATCTTGAGCATTGAAGTCCTAATATAAGGTTTTGTGCTTATAACCTCTAACACATTAAAAACTGTCTTGCATCATTGCAAAAACATTGTATTTCATAAGATATAAGCATCTTTCAGTTTGGCAAGATTTGCACTGAATATTGAATGAAACAGCTCTATCTCACAGAGATTTCACTTCATTTGAACAGAAGCACTATTTCAACATTGCTGGTCTCCGAAACCTGTAAACTGACAATCTTGAGCATTGAAGTCCTAACATATG
This sequence comes from Carassius carassius, assembly GCF_963082965.1. Classification (NCBI taxonomy): domain Eukaryota; kingdom Metazoa; phylum Chordata; class Actinopteri; order Cypriniformes; family Cyprinidae; genus Carassius; species Carassius carassius. Next base: position 2,111,163 of record NC_081799.1, read on the forward strand.
TTTTTGTGCATATAACTTCTAACACATTAAAAACTGTCTTTAAGCATTGCAAAAACATTGTATTTCATAAGGCACAAGCATCTTCAGTTTGGCAAGATTTGCACTGAATATTGAATAAAGCAGCTTTCTCTCATAGAGAGACAAGCTTTTGAGCAGATTTGGGCTAGATTTCACTTCATTTGAACAGAAGCACTATTTCAACATAACTGGTCTCAGAAACCTGTAAACTGACAATCTTGAGCATTGAAGTCCTAACATAAGTTTTTGTGCATAAAACTTCTAACACATTAAAAACTGTCTCACTGCATTGCAGAAATCATTTTATTTCATAAGACATAAGCATCTTTCAGTTTTGCAAGATTTGCACTGAATATTGAATAAAGCAGCTTTCTCTCATAGAGAGACAAGCTTTTGAACAGATTTGGGCTAGATTTCACTTCATTTGAAGAGAAGCACTATTTCAACATTGCTGGTCTCAGAAACCTGTAAACTGACAATCTTGAGCATTGAAGTCCTAACATATGTTTTTGTGCATATAACTTCTAACACATTAAAAACTGTCTTTAAGCATTGCAAAAACATTGTATTTCATAAGGCATAAGCATCTTTTAGTTTGGCAAGATTTGCACTGAATATTGAATGAAGCAGCTCTATCTCACAGAGAGACAAGCTTTTGAGCAGATTTGGGCTAGATTTCACTTCATTTGAACAGAAGCACTATTTCAACATTACTGGTCTCAGAAACCTGTAAACTGACAATCTTGAGCATTGAAGTCCTAACATAAGTTTTTATGCATATAACTTCTAACACATTAAATACTGTCTCACTGCATTGCAGAAATCATTTTATTTCATAAGACATAAGCATCTTTCAGTTTTGCAAGATTTGCACTGAATATTGAATAAAGCAGCTTTCTCTCATAGAGAGACAAGCTTTTGAGCAGAATAGGGCTAGATTTCACTTCATTTGAACAGAAGCACTATTTTAACATTACTGGTCTCAGAAACCTGTAAACTGACAATCTTGAGCATTGAAGTCCTAACATAAGTTTTTATGCATATAACTTCTAACACATTAAAAACTGTCTCACTGCATTGCAGAAATTATTTTATTTCATAAGACATAAGCATCTTTCAGTTTGGCAAGATTTGCACTGAATATTGAATGAAACAGCTCTATCTCACAGAGAGACAAGCTTTTGAACAGATTTGGGCTTGATTTCACTTCATTTGAAGAGAAGCACTATTTCAACATTGCTGGTCTCAGAAACCTGTACACTGACAATCTTGAGCATTGAAGTCCTAACATATGTTTTTGTGCATATAACTTCTAACACATTAAAAACTGTCTTTAAGCATTGCAAAAACATTGTATTTCATAAGGCATAAGCATCTTTCAGTTTGGCAAGATTTGCACTGAATATTGAATGAAGCAGCTTTCTCTTATAGAGAGACAAGCTTTTGAGCAGATTTGGGCTAGATTTCACTTCATTTGAACAGAAGCACTATTTCAACATAACTGGTCTCAGAAACCTGTAAACTGACAATCTTGAGCATTGAAGTCCTAACATAAGTTTTTATGCATATAACTTCTAACACATTAAAAACTGTCTCTCTGCATTGCAGAAATCATTTTATTTCATAAGACATAAGCATCTTTTAGTTTGGCAAGATTTGCACTGAATATTGAATGAAGCAGCTCTATCTCACAGAGAGACAAGCTTTTGAGCAGATTTGGGCTAGATTTCACTTCATTTGAACAGAAGCACTATTTCAACATTACTGGTCTCAGAAACCTGTAAACTGACAATCTTGAGCATTGAAGTCCTAACATAAGTTTTTATGCATATAACTTCTAACACATTAAATACTGTCTCACTGCACTGCAGAAATCATTTTATTTCATAAGACATAAGCATCTTTCAGTTTTGCAAGATTTGCACTGAATATTGAATAAAGCAGCTTTCTCTCATAGAGAGACAAGCTTTTGAGCAGAATAGGGCTAGATTTCACTTCATTTGAACAGAAGCACTATTTTAACATTACTGGTCTCAGAAACCTGTAAACTGACAATCTTGAGCATTGAAGTCCTAACATAAGTTTTTATGCATATAACTTCTAACACATTAAAAACTCTCACTGCATTGCAGAAATCATTTTATTTCATAAGACATAAGCATCTTTCAGTTTGGCAAGATTTGCACTGAATATTGAATGAAACAGCTCTATCTCACAGAGAGACAAGCTTTTGAACAGATTTGGGCTTGATTTCACTTTATTTGAACATAAGCACTATTTCAACATAACTGGTCTCAGAAACCTGTAAACTGACAATCTTGAGCATTGAAGTCCTAACATAAGTTTTTGTGCATATAACTTCTAACACATTAAAAACTGTTTTACAGCATTGCAAAAACATTGTATTTCATAAGGCATAAGCATCTTTCAGTTTGGCAAGATTTGCACTGAATATTGAATGAAGCAGCTCTATCGCACAGAGAGACAAGGTTTTGAGCAGATTTGGGCTAGATTTCACTTCATTTGAACAGAAGCACTATTTCAACATAACTCGTCTCAGAAACCTGTAAACTGACAATCTTGAGCATTGAAGTCCTAACATAAGTTTTTGTGCATATAACTTCTAACACATTAAAAACTCTCACTGCATTGCAGAAATCATTTTATTTCATAAGACATAAACATCTTTCAGTTTGGCAAGATTGCACTGAATATTGAATAAGCAGCTCTATCGCACAGAGAGACAAGCTTTTGAGCAGATTTGGGCTAGATTTCACTTCATTTGAACAGAAGCACTATTTCAACATTACTGGTCTCAGAAACCTGTAAACTGACAATCTTGAGCATTGAAGTCCTAACAAATGTTTTTGTGCATATAACTTCTAACACATTAAAAGCTGTCTCACTAAATTGCAGAAATCATTTTATTTCATAAGACATAAGCATCTTTCAGTTTTGCAAGATTTGCACTGAACATTGAATAAAGCAGCTTTCTCTCATAGAGAGACAAGCTTTTGAGCAGATTTGGGCTAGATTTCACTTCATTTGAACAGAAGCACTATTTCAACATTGCTGGTCTCAGAAAGCTGTAAACTGACAATCTTGAGCATTGAAGTCCTAACATATGTTTTTGTGCATATAACTTCTAACACATTAAAAACTGTCTTTAAGCATTGCAAAAACATTGTATTTCATAAGGCATAAGCATCTTTCAGTTTGGCAAGATTTGCACTGAATATTGAATGAAGCAGCTTTCTCTTATAGAGAGACAAGCTTTTGAGCAGATTTGGGCTAGATTTCACTTCATTTGAACAGAAGCACTATTTCAACATAACTGGTCTCAGAAACCTGTAAACTGACAATCTTGAGCATTGAAGTCCTAACATAAGTTTTTATGCATATAACTTCTAACACATTAAAAACTGTCTCACTGCATTGCAGAAATCATTTTATCTCATAAGACATAAGCATCTTTTAGTTTGGCAAGATTTGCACTGAATATTGAATGAAGCAGCTCTATCTCACAGAGAGACAAGCTTTTGAACAGATTTGGGCTTGATTTCACTTTATTTGAACAGAAGCACTATTTCAACATTGCTGGTCTCAAAAAGCTGTAAACTGACAATCTTGAGCATTGAAGTCCTAACATATGTTTTTGTGCATATAACTTCTAACACATTAAAAACTGTCTTTAAGCATTGCAAAAACATTGTATTTCATAAGGCATAAGCATCTTTCAGTTTGGCAAGATTTGCACTGAATATTGAATGAAGCAGCTTTCTCTCATAGAGAGACAAGCTTTTGAGCAGATTTGGGCTAGATTTCACTTCATTTGAACAGAAGCACTATTTCAACATAACTGGTCTCAGAAACCTGTAAACTGAGAATGTTGAGCATTGAAGTCCTAACATAAGGTTTTGTGCATATAACTTCTAACACATTAAAAACTGTCTTACATCATTGCAAAAACATTGTATTTCATAAGACATAAGCATCTTTCAGTTTAGCAAGATTTGCACTGAATATTGAATGAAACAGCTCTATCTCACAGAGAGACAAGCTTTTGAACAGATTTGGGCTAGATTTCACTTAATTTGAACAGAAGCACTATTTCAACATAACTGGTCTCAGAAACCTGTAAACTGACAATCTTGAGCATTGAAGTCCTAACATAAGTTTTTGTGCATAAAACTTCTAACACATTAAAAACTGTCTCACTGCATTGCAGAAATCATTTTATTTCATAAGACATAAGCATCTTTCAGTTTTGCAAGATTTGCACTGAATATTGAATAAAGCAGCTTTCTCTCATAGAGAAACAAGCTTTTGAGCAGATTTGGGCTAGATTTCACTTCATTTGAATAGAAGCACTATTTCAACATTTCTGGTTTCCGAAACCTGTAAACTGACAATCTTGAGCATTGAAGTCCTAACATATGTTTTTGTGCATATAACTTCTAACACATTAAAAACTGTCTTTAAGCATTGCAAAAACATTGTATTTCATAAGACATAAGCATCTTTTAGTTTGGCAAGATTTGCACTGAATATTGAATGAAGCAGCTCTATCTCACAGAGAGACAAGCTTTTGAGCAGATTTGGGCTAGATTTCACTTCATTTGAACAGAAGCACTATTTCAACATTACTGGTCTCAGAAACCTGTAAACTGACAATCTTGAGCATTGAAGTCCTAACATAAGTTTTTATGCATATAACTTCTAACACATTAAATACTGTCTCACTGCATTGCAGAAATCATTTTATTTCATAAGACATAAGCATCTTTCAGTTTTGCAAGATTTGCACTGAATATTGAATAAAGCAGCTTTCTCTCATAGAGAGACAAGCTTTTGAGCAGAATAGGGCTAGATTTCACTTCATTTGAACAGAAGCACTATTTTAACATTACTGGTCTCAGAAACCTGTAAACTGACAATCTTGAGCATTGAAGTCCCAACATAAGTTTTTGTGCATATAACTTCTAACACATTAAAAACTGTCTTACAGCATTGCAAAAACATTGTATTTCATAAGGCATAAGCATCTTTCAGTTTGGCAAGATTTGCACTGAATATTGAATGAAGCAGCTTTCTCTCATAGAGAGACAAGCTTTTGAGCAGATTTGGGCTAGATTTCACTTCATTTGAACAGAAGCACTATTTCAACATTACTGGTCTCAGAAACCTGTAAACTGACAATCTTGAGCATTGAAGTCCTAACATAAGTTTTTATGCATATAACTTCTAACACATTAAATACTGTCTCACTGCATTGCAGAAATCATTTTATTTCATAAGACATAAGCATCTTTCAGTTTTGCAAGATTTGCACTGAATATTGAATAAAGCAGCTTTCTCTCATAGAGAGACAAGCTTTTGAGCAGAATAGGGCTAGATTTCACTTCATTTGAACAGAAGCACTATTTTAACATTACTGGTCTCAGAAACCTGTAAACTGACAATCTTGAGCATTGAAGTCCTAACATAAGTTTTTATGCATATAACTTCTAACACATTAAAAACTGTCTCACTGCATTGCAGAAATCATTTTATTTCATAAGACATAAGCATCTTTCAGTTTGGCAAGATTTGCACTGAATATTGAATGAAACAGCTCTATCTCACAGAGAGACAAGCTTTTGAACAGATTTGGGCTTGATTTCACTTCATTTGAAGAGAAGCACTATTTCAACATTGCTGGTCTCAGAAACCTGTACACTGACAATCTTGAGCATTGAAGTCCTAACATATGTTTTTGTGCATATAACTTCTAACACATTAAAAACTGTCTTTAAGCATTGCAAAAACATTGTATTTCATAAGGCATAAGCATCTTTCAGTTTGGCAAGATTTGCACTGAATATTGAATGAAGCAGCTTTCTCTTATAGAGAGACAAGCTTTTGAGCAGATTTGGGCTAGATTTCACTTCATTTGAACAGAAGCACTATTTCAACATAACTGGTCTCAGAAACCTGTAAACTGACAATCTTGAGCATTGAAGTCCTAACATAAGTTTTTATGCATATAACTTCTAACACATTAAAAACTGTCTCTCTGCATTGCAGAAATCATTTTATTTCATAAGACATAAGCATCTTTTAGTTTGGCAAGATTTGCACTGAATATTGAATGAAGCAGCTCTATCTCACAGAGAGACAAGCTTTTGAGCAGATTTGGGCTAGATTTCACTTCATTTGAACAGAAGCACTATTTCAACATTACTGGTCTCAGAAACCTGTAAACTGACAATCTTGAGCATTGAAGTCCTAACATAAGTTTTTATGCATATAACTTCTAACACATTAAATACTGTCTCACTGCACTGCAGAAATCATTTTATTTCATAAGACATAAGCATCTTTCAGTTTTGCAAGATTTGCACTGAATATTGAATAAAGCAGCTTTCTCTCATAGAGAGACAAGCTTTTGAGCAGAATAGGGCTAGATTTCACTTCATTTGAACAGAAGCACTATTTTAACATTACTGGTCTCAGAAACCTGTAAACTGACAATCTTGAGCATTGAAGTCCTAACATAAGTTTTTATGCATATAACTTCTAACACATTAAAAACTCTCACTGCATTGCAGAAATCATTTTATTTCATAAGACATAAGCATCTTTCAGTTTGGCAAGATTTGCACTGAATATTGAATGAAACAGCTCTATCTCACAGAGAGACAAGCTTTTGAACAGATTTGGGCTTGATTTCACTTTATTTGAACATAAGCACTATTTCAACATAACTGGTCTCAGAAACCTGTAAACTGACAATCTTGAGCATTGAAGTCCTAACATAAGTTTTTGTGCATATAACTTCTAACACATTAAAAACTGTTTTACAGCATTGCAAAAACATTGTATTTCATAAGGCATAAGCATCTTTCAGTTTGGCAAGATTTGCACTGAATATTGAATGAAGCAGCTCTATCGCACAGAGAGACAAGGTTTTGAGCAGATTTGGGCTAGATTTCACTTCATTTGAACAGAAGCACTATTTCAACATAACTCGTCTCAGAAACCTGTAAACTGACAATCTTGAGCATTGAAGTCCTAACATAAGTTTTTGTGCATATAACTTCTAACACATTAAAAACTCTCACTGCATTGCAGAAATCATTTTATTTCATAAGACATAAACATCTTTCAGTTTGGCAAGATTGCACTGAATATTGAATAAGCAGCTCTATCGCACAGAGAGACAAGCTTTTGAGCAGATTTGGGCTAGATTTCACTTCATTTGAACAGAAGCACTATTTCAACATTACTGGTCTCAGAAACCTGTAAACTGACAATCTTGAGCATTGAAGTCCTAACAAATGTTTTTGTGCATATAACTTCTAACACATTAAAAGCTGTCTCACTAAATTGCAGAAATCATTTTATTTCATAAGACATAAGCATCTTTCAGTTTTGCAAGATTTGCACTGAACATTGAATAAAGCAGCTTTCTCTCATAGAGAGACAAGCTTTTGAGCAGATTTGGGCTAGATTTCACTTCATTTGAACAGAAGCACTATTTCAACATTGCTGGTCTCAGAAAGCTGTAAACTGACAATCTTGAGCATTGAAGTCCTAACATATGTTTTTGTGCATATAACTTCTAACACATTAAAAACTGTCTTTAAGCATTGCAAAAACATTGTATTTCATAAGGCATAAGCATCTTTCAGTTTGGCAAGATTTGCACTGAATATTGAATGAAGCAGCTTTCTCTTATAGAGAGACAAGCTTTTGAGCAGATTTGGGCTAGATTTCACTTCATTTGAACAGAAGCACTATTTCAACATAACTGGTCTCAGAAACCTGTAAACTGACAATCTTGAGCATTGAAGTCCTAACATAAGTTTTTATGCATATAACTTCTAACACATTAAAAACTGTCTCACTGCATTGCAGAAATCATTTTATCTCATAAGACATAAGCATCTTTTAGTTTGGCAAGATTTGCACTGAATATTGAATGAAGCAGCTCTATCTCACAGAGAGACAAGCTTTTGAACAGATTTGGGCTTGATTTCACTTTATTTGAACAGAAGCACTATTTCAACATTGCTGGTCTCAAAAAGCTGTAAACTGACAATCTTGAGCATTGAAGTCCTAACATATGTTTTTGTGCATATAACTTCTAACACATTAAAAACTGTCTTTAAGCATTGCAAAAACATTGTATTTCATAAGGCATAAGCATCTTTCAGTTTGGCAAGATTTGCACTGAATATTGAATGAAGCAGCTTTCTCTCATAGAGAGACAAGCTTTTGAGCAGATTTGGGCTAGATTTCACTTCATTTGAACAGAAGCACTATTTCAACATAACTGGTCTCAGAAACCTGTAAACTGAGAATGTTGAGCATTGAAGTCCTAACATAAGGTTTTGTGCATATAACTTCTAACACATTAAAAACTGTCTTACATCATTGCAAAAACATTGTATTTCATAAGACATAAGCATCTTTCAGTTTAGCAAGATTTGCACTGAATATTGAATGAAACAGCTCTATCTCACAGAGAGACAAGCTTTTGAACAGATTTGGGCTAGATTTCACTTCATTTGAACAGAAGCACTATTTCAACATAACTGGTCTCAGAAACCTGTAAACTGACAATCTTGAGCATTGAAGTCCTAACATAAGTTTTTGTGCATAAAACTTCTAACACATTAAAAACTGTCTCACTGCATTGCAGAAATCATTTTATTTCATAAGACATAAGCATCTTTCAGTTTTGCAAGATTTGCACTGAATATTGAATAAAGCAGCTTTCTCTCATAGAGAAACAAGCTTTTGAGCAGATTTGGGCTAGATTTCACTTCATTTGAATAGAAGCACTATTTCAACATTTCTGGTTTCCGAAACCTGTAAACTGACAATCTTGAGCATTGAAGTCCTAACATATGTTTTTGTGCATATAACTTCTAACACATTAAAAACTGTCTTTAAGCATTGCAAAAACATTGTATTTCATAAGACATAAGCATCTTTTAGTTTGGCAAGATTTGCACTGAATATTGAATGAAGCAGCTCTATCTCACAGAGAGACAAGCTTTTGAGCAGATTTGGGCTAGATTTCACTTCATTTGAACAGAAGCACTATTTCAACATTACTGGTCTCAGAAACCTGTAAACTGACAATCTTGAGCATTGAAGTCCTAACATAAGTTTTTATGCATATAACTTCTAACACATTAAATACTGTCTCACTGCATTGCAGAAATCATTTTATTTCATAAGACATAAGCATCTTTCAGTTTTGCAAGATTTGCACTGAATATTGAATAAAGCAGCTTTCTCTCATAGAGAGACAAGCTTTTGAGCAGAATAGGGCTAGATTTCACTTCATTTGAACAGAAGCACTATTTTAACATTACTGGTCTCAGAAACCTGTAAACTGACAATCTTGAGCATTGAAGTCCCAACATAAGTTTTTGTGCATATAACTTCTAACACATTAAAAACTGTCTTACAGCATTGCAAAAACATTGTATTTCATAAGGCATAAGCATCTTTCAGTTTGGCAAGATTTGCACTGAATATTGAATGAAGCAGCTTTCTCTCATAGAGAGACAAGCTTTTGAGCAGATTTGGGCTAGATTTCACTTCATTTGAACAGAAGCAATATTTCAATATTACTGGTCTCAGAAACCTGTAAACTGAGAATGTTGAGCATTGAAGTCCTAACATAAGGTTTTGTGCATATAACTTCTAACACATTAAAAACTGTCTTACATCATTGCAAAAACATTGTATTTCATAAGACATAAGCATCTTTCAGTTTAGCAAGATTTGCACTGAATATTGAATGAAACAGCTCTATCTCACAGAGAGACAAGCTTTTGAACAGATTTGGGCTAGATTTCACTTCATTTGAACAGAAGCACTATTTCAACATAACTGGTCTCAGAAACCTGTAAACTGACAATCTTGAGCATTGAAGTCCTAACAAATGTTTTTGTGCATATAACTTCTAACACATTAAAAGCTGTCTCACTAAATTGCAGAAATCATTTTATTTCATAAGACATAAGCATCTTTCAGTTTTGCAAGATTTGCACTTAATATTGAATAAAGCAGCTTTCTCTCATAGAGAGACAAGCTTTTGAGCAGATTTGGGCTAGATTTCACTTCATTTGAACAGAAGCACTATTTCAACATTGCTGGTCTCAGAAACCTGTAAACTGACAATCTTGAGCATTGAAGTCCTAACATATGTTTTTGTGCATATAACTTCTAACACATTAAAAACTGTCTTTAAGCATTGCAAAAACATTGTATATCATAAGGCATAAGCATCTTTCAGTTTGGCAAGATTTGCACTGAATATTGAATAAAGCAGCTTTCTCTCATAGAGAGACAAGCTTTTGAGCAGATTTGGGCTAGATTTCACTTCATTTGAACAGAAGCACTATTTCAACATAACTGGTCTCAGAAACCTGTAAACTGACAATCTTGAGCATTGAAGTCCTAACATAAGGTTTTGTGCATATAACTTCTAACACATTAAAAGCTGTCTCACTGCATTGCAGAAATCATTTTATTTCATAAGACATAAGCATCTTTCAGTTTTGCAAGATTTGCACTGAATATTGAATAAAGCAGCTTTCTCTCATAGAGAGACAAGCTTTTGAGCAGAATAGGGCTAGATTTCACTTCATTTGAACAGAAGCACTATTTTAACATTACTGGTCTCAGAAACCTGTAAACTGACAATCTTGAGCATTGAAGTCCCAACATAAGTTTTTGTGCATATAACTTCTAACACATTAAAAACTGTCTTACAGCATTGCAAAAACATTGTATTTCATAAGGCATAAGCATCTTTCAGTTTGGCAAGATTTGCACTGAATATTGAATGAAGCAGCTTTCTCTCATAGAGAGACAAGCTTTTGAGCAGATTTGGGCTAGATTTCACTTCATTTGAACAGAAGCAATATTTCAATATTACTGGTCTCAGAAACCTGTAAACTGAGAATGTTGAGCATTGAAGTCCTAATATAAGGTTTTGTGCATATAACTTCTAACACATTAAAAACTGTCTTACATCATTGCAAAAACATTGTATTTCATAAGACATAAGCATCTTTCAGTTTAGCAAGATTTGCACTGAATATTGAATGAAACAGCTCTATCTCACAGAGAGACAAGCTTTTGAACAGATTTGGGCTAGATTTCACTTCATTTGAACAGAAGCACTATTTCAACATAACTGGTCTCAGAAACCTGTAAACTGACAATCTTGAGCATTGAAGTCCTAACATAAGTTTTTGTGCATATAACTTCTAACACATTAAAAACTGTCTTACAGCATTGCAAAAAACATTGTATTCCATAAGGTATAAGCATCTTTCAGTTTGGCAAGATTTGCACTGAATATTGAATGAAGCAGCTTTCTCTCATAGAGAGACAAGCTTTTGAGCAGATTTGGGCTAGATTTCACTTCATTTGAACAGAAGAAATATTTCAACATTGCTGGTCTCAGAAACCTGTAAACTGACAATCTTGAGCATTGAAGTCCTAACATAAGGTTTTGTGCTTATAACTTCTAACACATTAAAAACTGTCTCACTGCATTGCAGAAATCATTTTATTTCATAAGACATAAGCATCTTTTAGTTTGGCAAGATTTGCACTGAATATTGAATGAAGCAGCTCTATCTCACAGAGAGACAAGCTTTTGAGCAGATTTGGGCTAGATTTCACTTCATTTGAACAGAAGCACTATTTCAACATTGCTGGTCTCCGAAACCTGTAAACTGACAATCTTGAGCATTGAAGTCCTAACATATGTTTTTGTGCATATAACTTCTAACACATTAAAAACTGTCTTTAAGCATTGCAAAAACATTGTATTTCATAAGGCACAAGCATCTTCAGTTTGGCAAGATTTGCACTGAATATTGAATAAAGCAGCTTTCTCTCATAGAGAGACAAGCTTTTGAGCAGATTTGGGCTAGATTTCACTTCATTTGAACAGAAGCACTATTTCAACATAACTGGTCTCAGAAACCTGTAAACTGACAATCTTGAGCATTGAAGTCCTAACATAAGTTTTTGTGCATAAAACTTCTAACACATTAAAAACTGTCTCACTGCATTGCAGAAATCATTTTATTTCATAAGACATAAGCATCTTTCAGTTTTGCAAGATTTGCACTGAATATTGAATAAAGCAGCTTTCTCTCATAGAGAGACAAGCTTTTGAACAGATTTGGGCTAGATTTCACTTCATTTGAACAGAAGCACTATTTCAACATTGCTGGTCTCCGAAACCTGTAAACTGACAATCTTGAGCATTGAAGTCCTAACATATGTTTTTGTGCATATAACTTCTAACACATTAAAAACTGTCTTTAAGCATTGCAAAAACATTGTATTTCATAAGGCACAAGCATCTTCAGTTTGGCAAGATTTGCACTGAATATTGAATAAAGCAGCTTTCTCTCATAGAGAGACAAGCTTTTGAGCAGATTTGGGCTAGATTTCACTTCATTTGAACAGAAGCACTATTTCAACATAACTGGTCTCAGAAACCTGTAAACTGACAATCTTGAGCATTGAAGTCCTAACATAAGTTTTTGTGCATAAAACTTCTAACACATTAAAAACTGTCTCACTGCATTGCAGAAATCATTTTATTTCATAAGACATAAGCATCTTTCAGTTTTGCAAGATTTGCACTGAATATTGAATAAAGCAGCTTTCTCTCATAGAGAGACAAGCTTTTGAACAGATTTGGGCTAGATTTCACTTCATTTGAAGAGAAGCACTATTTCAACATTGCTGGTCTCAGAAACCTGTAAACTGACAATCTTGAGCATTGAAGTCCTAACATATGTTTTTGTGCATATAACTTCTAACACATTAAAAACTGTCTTTAAGCATTGCAAAAACATTGTATTTCATAAGGCATAAGCATCTTTCAGTTTGGCAAGATTTGCACTGAATATTGAATGAAGCAGCTTTCTCTTATAGAGAGACAAGCTTTTGAGCAGATTTGGGCTAGATTTCACTTCATTTGAACAGAAGCACTATTTCAACATAACTGGTCTCAGAAACCTGTAAACTGACAATCTTGAGCATTGAAGTCCTAACATAAGTTTTTATGCATATAACTTCTAACACATTAAAAACTGTCTCACTGCATTGCAGAAATCATTTTATTTCATAAGACATAAGCATCTTTTAGTTTGGCAAGATTTGCACTGAATATTGAATGAAGCAGCTCTATCTCACAGAGAGACAAGCTTTTGAGCAGATTTGGGCTAGATTTCACTTCATTTGAACAGAAGCACTATTTCAACATTACTGGTCTCAGAAACCTGTAAACTGACAATCTTGAGCATTGAAGTCCTAACATAAGTTTTTATGCATATAACTTCTAACACATTAAATACTGTCTCACTGCATTGCAGAAATCATTTTATTTCATAAGACATAAGCATCTTTCAGTTTTGCAAGATTTGCACTGAATATTGAATAAAGCAGCTTTCTCTCATAGAGAGACAAGCTTTTGAGCAGAATAGGGCTAGATTTCACTTCATTTGAACAGAAGCACTATTTTAACATTACTGGTCTCAGAAACCTGTAAACTGACAATCTTGAGCATTGAAGTCCTAACATAAGTTTTTATGCATATAACTTCTAACACATTAAAAACTGTCTCACTGCATTGCAGAAATCATTTTATTTCATAAGACATAAGCATCTTTCAGTTTGGCAAGATTTGCACTGAATATTGAATGAAACAGCTCTATCTCACAGAGAGACAAGCTTTTGAACAGATTTGGGCTTGATTTCACTTCATTTGAAGAGAAGCACTATTTCAACATTGCTGGTCTCAGAAACCTGTACACTGACAATCTTGAGCATTGAAGTCCTAACATATGTTTTTGTGCATATAACTTCTAACACATTAAAAACTGTCTTTAAGCATTGCAAAAACATTGTATTTCATAAGGCATAAGCATCTTTCAGTTTGGCAAGATTTGCACTGAATATTGAATGAAGCAGCTTTCTCTTATAGAGAGACAAGCTTTTGAGCAGATTTGGGCTAGATTTCACTTCATTTGAACAGAAGCACTATTTCAACATAACTGGTCTCAGAAACCTGTAAACTGACAATCTTGAGCATTGAAGTCCTAACATAAGTTTTTATGCATATAACTTCTAACACATTAAAAACTGTCTCTCTGCATTGCAGAAATCATTTTATTTCATAAGACATAAGCATCTTTTAGTTTGGCAAGATTTGCACTGAATATTGAATGAAGCAGCTCTATCTCACAGAGAGACAAGCTTTTGAGCAGATTTGGGCTAGATTTCACTTCATTTGAACAGAAGCACTATTTCAACATTACTGGTCTCAGAAACCTGTAAACTGACAATCTTGAGCATTGAAGTCCTAACATAAGTTTTTATGCATATAACTTCTAACACATTAAATACTGTCTCACTGCACTGCAGAAATCATTTTATTTCATAAGACATAAGCATCTTTCAGTTTTGCAAGATTTGCACTGAATATTGAATAAAGCAGCTTTCTCTCATAGAGAGACAAGCTTTTGAGCAGAATAGGGCTAGATTTCACTTCATTTGAACAGAAGCACTATTTTAACATTACTGGTCTCAGAAACCTGTAAACTGACAATCTTGAGCATTGAAGTCCTAACATAAGTTTTTATGCATATAACTTCTAACACATTAAAAACTCTCACTGCATTGCAGAAATCATTTTATTTCATAAGACATAAGCATCTTTCAGTTTGGCAAGATTTGCACTGAATATTGAATGAAACAGCTCTATCTCACAGAGAGACAAGCTTTTGAACAGATTTGGGCTTGATTTCACTTTATTTGAACATAAGCACTATTTCAACATAACTGGTCTCAGAAACCTGTAAACTGACAATCTTGAGCATTGAAGTCCTAACATAAGTTTTTGTGCATATAACTTCTAACACATTAAAAACTGTTTTACAGCATTGCAAAAACATTGTATTTCATAAGGCATAAGCATCTTTCAGTTTGGCAAGATTTGCACTGAATATTGAATGAAGCAGCTCTATCGCACAGAGAGACAAGGTTTTGAGCAGATTTGGGCTAGATTTCACTTCATTTGAACAGAAGCACTATTTCAACATAACTCGTCTCAGAAACCTGTAAACTGACAATCTTGAGCATTGAAGTCCTAACATAAGTTTTTGTGCATATAAATTCTAACACATTAAAAACTCTCACTGCATTGCAGAAATCATTTTATTTCATAAGACATAAACATCTTTCAGTTTGGCAAGATTGCACTGAATATTGAATAAGCAGCTCTATCGCACAGAGAGACAAGCTTTTGAGCAGATTTGGGCTAGATTTCACTTCATTTGAACAGAAGCACTATTTCAACATTACTGGTCTCAGAAACCTGTAAACTGACAATCTTGAGCATTGAAGTCCTAACAAATGTTTTTGTGCATATAACTTCTAACACATTAAAAGCTGTCTCACTAAATTGCAGAAATCATTTTATTTCATAAGACATAAGCATCTTTCAGTTTTGCAAGATTTGCACTGAACATTGAATAAAGCAGCTTTCTCTCATAGAGAGACAAGCTTTTGAGCAGATTTGGGCTAGATTTCACTTCATTTGAACAGAAGCACTATTTCAACATTGCTGGTCTCAGAAAGCTGTAAACTGACAATCTTGAGCATTGAAGTCCTAACATATGTTTTTGTGCATATAACTTCTAACACATTAAAAACTGTCTTTAAGCATTGCAAAAACATTGTATTTCATAAGGCATAAGCATCTTTCAGTTTGGCAAGATTTGCACTGAATATTGAATGAAGCAGCTTTCTCTTATAGAGAGACAAGCTTTTGAGCAGATTTGGGCTAGATTTCACTTCATTTGAACAGAAGCACTATTTCAACATAACTGGTCTCAGAAACCTGTAAACTGACAATCTTGAGCATTAAAGTCCTAACATAAGTTTTTATGCATATAACTTCTAACACATTAAAAACTGTCTCACTGCATTGCAGAAATCATTTTATTTCATAAGACATAAGCATCTTTTAGTTTGGCAAGATTTGCACTGAATATTGAATGAAGCAGCTCTATCTCACAGAGAGACAAGCTTTTGAACAGATTTGGGCTTGATTTCACTTTATTTGAACAGAAGCACTATTTCAACATTGCTGGTCTCAAAAAGCTGTAAACTGACAATCTTGAGCATTGAAGTCCTAACATATGTTTTTGTGCATATAACTTCTAACACATTAAAAACTGTCTTTAAGCATTGCAAAAACATTGTATTTCATAAGGCATAAGCATCTTTCAGTTTGGCAAGATTTGCACTGAATATTGAATGAAGCAGCTTTCTCTCATAGAGAGACAAGCTTTTGAGCAGATTTGGGCTAGATTTCACTTCATTTGAACAGAAGCACTATTTCAACATAACTGGTCTCAGAAACCTGTAAACTGAGAATGTTGAGCATTGAAGTCCTAACATAAGGTTTTGTGCATATAACTTCTAACACATTAAAAACTGTCTTACATCATTGCAAAAACATTGTATTTCATAAGACATAAGCATCTTTCAGTTTAGCAAGATTTGCACTGAATATTGAATGAAACAGCTCTATCTCACAGAGAGACAAGCTTTTGAGCAGATTTGGGCTAGATTTCACTTCATTTGAACAGAAGCACTATTTCAACATTACTGGTCTCAGAAACCTGTAAACTGACAATCTTGAGCATTGAAGTCCTAACATAAGTTTTTATGCATATAACTTCTAACACATTAAATACTGTCTCACTGCATTGCAGAAATCATTTTATTTCATAAGACATAAGCATCTTTCAGTTTTGCAAGATTTGCACTGAATATTGAATAAAGCAGCTTTCTCTCATAGAGAGACAAGCTTTTGAGCAGAATAGGGCTAGATTTCACTTCATTTGAACAGAAGCACTATTTTAACATTACTGGTCTCAGAAACCTGTAAACTGACAATCTTGAGCATTGAAGTCCCAACATAAGTTTTTGTGCATATAACTTCTAACACATTAAAAACTGTCTTACAGCATTGCAAAAACATTGTATTTCATAAGGCATAAGCATCTTTCAGTTTGGCAAGATTTGCACTGAATATTGAATGAAGCAGCTTTCTCTCATAGAGAGACAAGCTTTTGAGCAGATTTGGGCTAGATTTCACTTCATTTGAACAGAAGCAATATTTCAATATTACTGGTCTCAGAAACCTGTAAACTGAGAATGTTGAGCATTGAAGTCCTAACATAAGGTTTTGTGCATATAACTTCTAACACATTAAAAACTGTCTTACATCATTGCAAAAACATTGTATTTCATAAGACATAAGCATCTTTCAGTTTAGCAAGATTTGCACTGAATATTGAATGAAACAGCTCTATCTCACAGAGAGACAAGCTTTTGAACAGATTTGGGCTAGATTTCACTTCATTTGAACAGAAGCACTATTTCAACATAACTGGTCTCAGAAACCTGTAAACTGACAATCTTGAGCATTGAAGTCCTAACAAATGTTTTTGTGCATATAACTTCTAACACATTAAAAGCTGTCTCACTAAATTGCAGAAATCATTTTATTTCATAAGACATAAGCATCTTTCAGTTTTGCAAGATTTGCACTTAATATTGAATAAAGCAGCTTTCTCTCATAGAGAGACAAGCTTTTGAGCAGATTTGGGCTAGATTTCACTTCATTTGAACAGAAGCACTATTTCAACATTGCTGGTCTCAGAAACCTGTAAACTGACAATCTTGAGCATTGAAGTCCTAACATATGTTTTTGTGCATATAACTTCTAACACATTAAAAACTGTCTTTAAGCATTGCAAAAACATTGTATATCATAAGGCATAAGCATCTTTCAGTTTGGCAAGATTTGCACTGAATATTGAATAAAGCAGCTTTCTCTCATAGAGAGACAAGCTTTTGAGCAGATTTGGGCTAGATTTCACTTCATTTGAACAGAAGCACTATTTCAACATAACTGGTCTCAGAAACCTGTAAACTGACAATCTTGAGCATTGAAGTCCTAACATAAGGTTTTGTGCATATAACTTCTAACACATTAAAAGCTGTCTCACTGCATTGCAGAAATCATTTTATTTCATAAGACATAAGCATCTTTCAGTTTTGCAAGATTTGCACTGAATATTGAATAAAGCAGCTTTCTCTCATAGAGAGACAAGCTTTTGAGCAGAATAGGGCTAGATTTCACTTCATTTGAACAGAAGCACTATTTTAACATTACTGGTCTCAGAAACCTGTAAACTGACAATCTTGAGCATTGAAGTCCCAACATAAGTTTTTGTGCATATAACTTCTAACACATTAAAAACTGTCTTACAGCATTGCAAAAACATTGTATTTCATAAGGCATAAGCATCTTTCAGTTTGGCAAGATTTGCACTGAATATTGAATGAAGCAGCTTTCTCTCATAGAGAGACAAGCTTTTGAGCAGATTTGGGCTAGATTTCACTTCATTTGAACAGAAGCAATATTTCAATATTACTGGTCTCAGAAACCTGTAAACTGAGAATGTTGAGCATTGAAGTCCTAATATAAGGTTTTGTGCATATAACTTCTAACACATTAAAAACTGTCTTACATCATTGCAAAAACATTGTATTTCATAAGACATAAGCATCTTTCAGTTTAGCAAGATTTGCACTGAATATTGAATGAAACAGCTCTATCTCACAGAGAGACAAGCTTTTGAACAGATTTGGGCTAGATTTCACTTCATTTGAACAGAAGCACTATTTCAACATAACTGGTCTCAGAAACCTGTAAACTGACAATCTTGAGCATTGAAGTCCTAACATAAGTTTTTGTGCATATAACTTCTAACACATTAAAAACTGTCTTACAGCATTGCAAAAAACATTGTATTCCATAAGGTATAAGCATCTTTCAGTTTGGCAAGATTTGCACTGAATATTGAATGAAGCAGCTTTCTCTCATAGAGAGACAAGCTTTTGAGCAGATTTGGGCTAGATTTCACTTCATTTGAACAGAAGAAATATTTCAACATTGCTGGTCTCAGAAACCTGTAAACTGACAATCTTGAGCATTGAAGTCCTAACATAAGGTTTTGTGCTTATAACTTCTAACACATTAAAAACTGTCTTGCATCATTGCAAAAACATTGTATTTCATAAGACATAAGCATCTTTCAGTTTGGCAAGATTTGCACTGAATATTGAATGAAACAGCTCTATCTCACAGAGATTTCACTTCATTTGAACAGAAGCACTATTTCAACATTGCTGGTCTCCGAAACCTGTAAACTGACAATCTTGAGCATTGAAGTCCTAACATATGTTTTTGTGCATATAACTTCTAACACATTAAAAACTGTCTTTAAGCATTGCAAAAACATTGTATTTCATAAGGCACAAGCATCTTCAGTTTGGCAAGATTTGCACTGAATATTGAATAAAGCAGCTTTCTCTCATAGAGAGACAAGCTTTTGAGCAGATTTGGGCTAGATTTCACTTCATTTGAACAGAAGCACTATTTCAACATAACTGGTCTCAGAAACCTGTAAACTGACAATCTTGAGCATTGAAGTCCTAACATAAGTTTTTGTGCATAAAACTTCTAACACATTAAAAACTGTCTCACTGCATTGCAGAAATCATTTTATTTCATAAGACATAAGCATCTTTCAGTTTTGCAAGATTTGCACTGAATATTGAATAAAGCAGCTTTCTCTCATAGAGAGACAAGCTTTTGAACAGATTTGGGCTAGATTTCACTTCATTTGAACAGAAGCACTATTTCAACATTGCTGGTCTCAGAAACCTGTAAACTGACAATCTTGAGCATTGAAGTCCTAACATATGTTTTTGTGCATATAACTTCTAACACATTAAAAACTGTCTTTAAGCATTGCAAAAACATTGTATTTCATAAGGCATAAGCATCTTTCAGTTTTGCAAGATTTGCACTGAATATTGAATAAAGCAGCTTTCTCTCATAGAGAGACAAGCTTTTGAGCAGAATAGGGCTAGATTTCACTTCATTTGAACAGAAGCACTATTTTAACATTACTGGTCTCAGAAACCTGTAAACTGACAATCTTGAGCATTGAAGTCCTAACATAAGTTTTTATGCATATAACTTCTAACACATTAAAAACTGTCTCACTGCATTGCAGAAATCATTTTATTTCATAAGACATAAGCATCTTTCAGTTTGGCAAGATTTGCACTGAATATTGAATGAAACAGCTCTATCTCACAGAGAGACAAGCTTTTGAACAGATTTGGGCTTGATTTCACTTTATTTGAACAGAAGCACTATTTCAACATAACTGGTCTCAGAAACCTGTAAACTGACAATCTTGAGCATTGAAGTCCTAACATAAGTTTTTGTGCATATAACTTCTAACACATTAAAAACTGTTTTACAGCATTGCAAAAACATTGTATTTCATAAGGCATAAGCATCTTTCAGTTTGGCAAGATTTGCACTGAATATTGAATGAAGCAGCTCTATCGCACAGAGAGACAAGGTTTTGAGCAGATTTGGGCTAGATTTCACTTCATTTGAACAGAAGCACTATTTCAACATTACTGGTCTCAGAAACCTGTAAACTGACAATCTTGAGCATTGAAGTCCTAACAAATGTTTTTGTGCATATAACTTCTAACACATTAAAAGCTGTCTCACTAAATTGCAGAAATCATTTTATTTCATAAGACATAAGCATCTTTCAGTTTTGCAAGATTTGCACTGAACATTGAATAAAGCAGCTTTCTCTCATAGAGAGACAAGCTTTTGAGCAGATTTGGGCTAGATTTCACTTCATTTGAACAGAAGCACTATTTCAACATTGCTGGTCTCAGAAAGCTGTAAACTGACAATCTTGAGCATTGAAGTCCTAACATATGTTTTTGTGCATATAACTTCTAACACATTAAAAACTGTCTTTAAGCATTGCAAAAACATTGTATTTCATAAGGCATAAGCATCTTTCAGTTTGGCAAGATTTGCACTGAATATTGAATGAAGCAGCTTTCTCTTATAGAGAGACAAGCTTTTGAGCAGATTTGGGCTAGATTTCACTTCATTTGAACAGAAGCACTATTTCAACATAACTGGTCTCAGAAACCTGTAAACTGACAATCTTGAGCATTGAAGTCCTAAAATAAGTTTTTATGCATATAACTTCTAACACATTAAAAACTGTCTCACTGCATTGCAGAAATCATTTTATTTCATAAGACATAAACATCTTTCAGTTTGGCAAGATTGCACTGAATATTGAATAAGCAGCTCTATCGCACAGAGAGACAAGCTTTTGAGCAGATTTGGGCTAGATTTCACTTCATTTGAACAGAAGCACTATTTCAACATTACTGGTCTCAGAAACCTGTAAACTGACAATCTTGAGCATTGAAGTCCTAACAAATGTTTTTGTGCATATAACTTCTAACACATTAAAAGCTGTCTCACTAAATTGCAGAAATCATTTTATTTCATAAGACATAAGCATCTTTCAGTTTGGCAAGATTTGCACTGAATATTGAATGAAACAGCTCTATCTCACAGAGAGACAAGCTTTTGAACAGATTTGGGCTTGATTTCACTTTATTTGAACAGAAGCACTATTTCAACATAACTGGTCTCAGAAACCTGTAAACTGACAATCTTGAGCATTGAAGTCCTAACATAAGTTTTTGTGCATATAACTTCTAACACATTAAAAACTGTTTTACAGCATTGCAAAAACATTGTATTTCATAAGGCATAAGCATCTTTCAGTTTGGCAAGATTTGCACTCAATATTGAATGAAGCAGCTCTATCGCACAGAGAGACAAGGTTTTGAGCAGATTTGGGCTAGATTTCACTTCATTTGAACAGAAGCACTATTTCAACATAACTCGTCTCAGAAACCTGTAAACTGACAATCTTGAGCATTGAAGTCCTAACATAAGTTTTTGTGCATATAACTTCTAACACATTAAAAACTGTCTCACTGCATTGCAGAAATCATTTTATTTCATAAGACATAAACATCTTTCAGTTTGGCAAGATTGCACTGAATATTGAATAAGCAGCTCTATCGCACAGAGAGACAAGCTTTTGAGCAGATTTGGGCTAGATTTCACTTCATTTGAACAGAAGCACTATTTCAACATTACTGGTCTCAGAAACCTGTAAACTGACAATCTTGAGCATTGAAGTCCTAACAAATGTTTTTGTGCATATAACTTCTAACACATTAAAAGCTGTCTCACTAAATTGCAGAAATCATTTTATTTCATAAGACATAAGCATCTTTCAGATTTGCAAGATTTGCACTGAACATTGAATAAAGCAGCTTTCTCTCATAGAGAGACAAGCTTTTGAGCAGATTTGGGCTAGATTTCACTTCATTTGAACAGAAGCACTATTTCAACATTGCTGGTCTCAGAAACCTGTAAACTGACAATCTTGAGCATTGAAGTCCTAACATATGTTTTTGTGCATATAACTTCTAACACATTAAAAACTGTCTTTAAGCCTTGCAAAAACATTGTATTTCATAAGGCATAAGCATCTTTCAGTTTGGCAAGATTTGCACTGAATATTGAATGAAGCAGCTTTCTCTCATAGAGAGACAAGCTTTTGAGCAGATTTGGGATAGATTTCACTTCATTTGAACAGAAGCACTATTTCAACATAACTGGTCTCAGAAACCTGCAAACTGACAATCTTGAGCATTGAAGTCCTAACAAATGTTTTTGTGCATATAACTTCTAACACATTAAAAGCTGTCTCACTAAATTGCAGAAATCATTTTATTTCATAAGACATAAGCATCTTTCAGTTTTGCAAGATTTGCACTGAATATTGAATAAAGCAGCTTTCTCTCATAGAGAGACAAGCTTTTGAGCAGATTTGGGCTAGATTTCACTTCATTTGAACAGAAGCACTATTTCAACATTGCTGGTCTCAGAAAGCTGTAAACTGACAATCTTGAGCATTGAAGTCCTAACATATGTTTTTGTGCATATAACTTCTAACACATTAAAAGCTGTCTCACTAAATTGCAGAAATCATTTTATTTCATAAGACATAAGCATCTTTCAGTTTTGCAAGATTTGCACTGAATATTGAATAAAGCAGCTTTCTCTCATAGAGAGACAAGCTTTTGAACAGATTTGGGCTAGATTTCACTTCATTTGAACAGAAGCACTATTTCAACATTGCTGGTCTCAGAAACCTGTAAACTGACAATCTTGAGCATTGAAGTCCTAACATATGTTTTTGTGCATATAACTTCTAACACATTAAAAACTGTCTTTAAGCATTGCAAAAACATTGTATTTCATAAGGCATAAGCATCTTTCAGTTTGGCAAGATTTGCACTGAATATTGAATGAAGCAGCTTTCTCTTATAGAGAGACAAGCTTTTGAGCAGATTTGGGCTAGATTTCACTTCATTTGAACAGAAGCACTATTTCAACATAACTGGTCTCAGAAACCTGTAAACTGACAATCAGAACAGAAGCACTATTTCAACATTGCTGGTCTCAGAAACCTGTAAACTGACAATCTTGAGCATTGAAGTCCTAACATAAGTTTTTATGCATATAACTTCTAACACATTAAAAACTGTCTCACAGCATTGCAGAAATCATTTTATTTCATAAGACATAAGCATCTTTCAGTTTTGCAAGATTTGCACTGAATATTGAATAAAGCAGCTTTCTCTCATAGAGAGACAAGCTTTTGAGCAGAATAGGGCTAGATTTCACTTCATTTGAACAGAAGCACTATTTTAACATTACTGGTCTCAGAAACCTGTAAACTGACAATCTTGAGCATTGAAGTCCTAACATAAGTTTTTGTGCATATAACTTCTAACACATTAAAAACTGTCTTACAAGCATTGCAAAAACATTGTATTTCATAAGGCATAAGCATCTTTCAGTTTGGCAAGATTTGCACTGAATATTGAATGAAGCAGCTTTCTCTCATAGAGAGACAAGCTTTTGAGCAGATTTGGGCTAGATTTCACTTCATTTGAACAGAAGCAATATTTCAACATTACTGGTCTCAGAAACCTGTAAACTGACAATCTTGAGCATTGAAGTCCTAAACATAAGGTTTTGTGCATATAACTTCTAACACATTAAAAACTGTCTTACATCATTGCAAAAACATTGTATTTCATAAGGTATAAGCATCTTTCAGTTTGGCAAGATTTGCACTGAATATTGAATGAAGCAGCTCTATCGCACAGAGAGACAAGCTTTTGAGCAGATTTGGGCTAGATTTCACTTCATTTGAACAGAAGCACTATTTCAACATTACTGGTCTCAGAAACCTGTAAACTGACAATCTTGAGCATTGAAGTCCTAACATAAGTTTTTGTGCATATAACTTCTAACACATTAAAAGCTGTCTCACTGCATTGCAGAAATTATTTTATTTCATAAGACATAAGCATCTTTCAGTTTTGCAAGATTTGCACTGAATATTGAATGAAGCAGCTCTATCTCACAGAGAGACAAGCTTTTGAGCAGATTTGGGCTAGATTTCACTTCATTTGAACAGAAGCACTATTTCAACATTACTGGTCTCAGAAACCTGTAAACTGACAATCTTGAGCATTGAAGTCCCAACATAAATTTTTGTGCATATAACTTCTAACACATTTAAAACTGTCTTACAGCATTGCAAAAACATTGTATTCCATAAGGTATAAGCATCTTTCAGTTTGGCAAGATTTGCACTGAATATTGAATGAAGCAGCTTTCTCTCAAAGAGAGACAAGCTTTTGAGCAGATTTGGGCTAGATTTCACTTCATTTGAACAGAAGCATTATTTCAACATTACTGGTCTCAGAAACCTGTAAACTGACAATCTTGAGCATTGAAGTCCCAACATATTTTTTTGTGCATATAACTTCTAACACATTAAAAACTGTCTTTAAGCATTGCAAAAACATTGTATTTCATAAGGCATAAGCATCTTCAGTTTGGCAAGATTTGCACTGAATATTGAATAAAGCAGCTTTCTCTCATAGAGAGACAAGCTTTTGAGCAGATTTGGGCTAGATTTCACTTCATTTGAACAGAAGCACTATTTCAACATAACTGGTCTCAGAAACCTGTAATTTGACAATCTTGAGCATTGAAGTCCTAACATAAGTTTTTGTGCATATAACTTCTAACACATTAAAAACTGTCTCACTGCATTGCAGAAATCATTTTATTTCATAAGACATAAGCATCTTTCAGTTTGGCAAGATTTGCACTGAATATTGAATGAAACAGCTCTATCTCACAGAGAGACAAGCTTTTGAACAGGTTTGGGCTAGATTTCACTTCATTTGAAAAGAAGCACTATTTCAACATAACTGGTCTCAGAAACCTGTAAACTGACAATCTTGAGCATTGAAGTCCCAACATAAGTTTTTGTGCATATAACTTCTAACACATTAAAAACTGTCTCACTGCATTGCAGAAATCATTTTATTTCATAAGACATAAGCATCTTTCAGTTTGGCAAGATTTGCACTGAATATTGAATGAAGCAGCTCTATCGCACAGAGAGACAAGCTTTTGAGCAGATTTGGGCTAGATTTCACTTCATTTGAACAGAAGCACTATTTCAACATTACTGGTCTCAGAAACCTGTAAACTGACAATCTTGAGCATTGAAGTCCTAACATAAGTTTTTGTGCATATAACTTCTAACACATTAAAAACTGTCTTACAAGCATTGCAAAAACATTGTATTTCATAAGGCATAAGCATCTTTCAGTTTGGCAAGATTTGCACTGAATATTGAATGAAGCAGCTTTCTCTCATAGAGAGACAAGCTTTTGAGCAGATTTGGGCTAGATTTCACTTCATTTGAACAGAAGCAATATTTCAACATTACTGGTCTCAGAAACCTGTAAACTGACAATCTTGAGCATTGAAGTCCTAAACATAAGGTTTTGTGCATATAACTTCTAACACATTAAAAACTGTCTTACATCATTGCAAAAACATTGTATTTCATAAGACATAAGCATCTTTCAGTTTGGCAAGATTTGCACTGAATATTGAATGAAACAGCTCTATCTCAGAGAGAGACAAGCTTTTGAACAGATTTGGGCTAGATTTCACTTTATTTGAACAGAAGCACTATTTCAACATTACTGGTCTCAGACACCTGTAAACTGACAATCTTGAGCATTGAAGTCCTAACATAAGTTTTTGTGCATATAACTTCTAACACATTAAAAACTGTTTTACAGCATTGCAAAAACATTGTATTTCATAAGGCATAAGCATCTTTCAGTTTGGCAAGATTTGCACTGAATATTGAATGAAGCAGCTGTCTCTCATAGAGAGACAAGCTTTTGAGCAGATTTGGGCTAGATTTCACTTCATTTGAACAGAAGCACTATTTCAACATTACTGGTCTCAGAAACCTGTAAACTGACAATCTTGAGCATTGAAGTCCCAACATAAATTTTTGTGCATATAACTTCTAACACATTAAAAACTGTCTTACAGCATTGCAAAAAACATTGTATTCCATAAGGTATAAGCATCTTTCAGTTTGGCAAGATTTGCACTGAATATTGAATGAAGCAGCTCTATCGCACAGAGAGACAAGCTTTTGAGCAGATTTGGGCTAGATTTCACTTCATTTGAACAGAAGCACTATTTCAACATTACTGGTCTCAGAAACCTGTAAACTGACAATCTTGAGCATTGAAGTCCTAACATAAGTTTTTGTGCATATAACTTCTAACACATTAAAAGCTGTCTCACTGCATTGCAGAAATTATTTTATTTCATAAGACATAAGCATCTTTCAGTTTTGCAAGATTTGCACTGAATATTGAATGAAGCAGCTCTATCTCACAGAGAGACAAGCTTTTGAGCAGATTTGGGCTAGATTTCACTTCATTTGAACAGAAGCACTATTTCAACATTACTGGTCTCAGAAACCTGTAAACTGACAATCTTGAGCATTGAAGTCCCAACATAAATTTTTGTGCATATAACTTCTAACACATTTAAAACTGTCTTACAGCATTGCAAAAACATTGTATTCCATAAGGTATAAGCATCTTTCAGTTTGGCAAGATTTGCACTGAATATTGAATGAAGCAGCTTTCTCTCAAAGAGAGACAAGCTTTTGAGCAGATTTGGGCTAGATTTCACTTCATTTGAACAGAAGCATTATTTCAACATTACTGGTCTCAGAAACCTGTAAACTGACAATCTTGAGCATTGAAGTCCCAACATATTTTTTTGTGCATATAACTTCTAACACATTAAAAACTGTCTTTAAGCATTGCAAAAACATTGTATTTCATAAGGCATAAGCATCTTCAGTTTGGC
Source organism: Carassius carassius (assembly GCF_963082965.1). Classification (NCBI taxonomy): domain Eukaryota; kingdom Metazoa; phylum Chordata; class Actinopteri; order Cypriniformes; family Cyprinidae; genus Carassius; species Carassius carassius. The sequence continues at coordinate 2,138,563 of NC_081799.1, forward strand.
AAGATTTGCACTGAATATTGAATAAAGCAGCTTTCTCTCATAGAGAGACAAGCTTTTGAGCAGATTTGGGCTAGATTTCACTTCATTTGAACAGAAGCACTATTTCAACATAACTGGTCTCAGAAACCTGTAATTTGACAATCTTGAGCATTGAAGTCCTAACATAAGTTTTTGTGCATATAACTTCTAACACATTAAAAACTGTCTCACTGCATTGCAGAAATCATTTTATTTCATAAGACATAAGCATCTTTCAGTTTGGCAAGATTTGCACTGAATATTGAATGAAACAGCTCTATCTCACAGAGAGACAAGCTTTTGAACAGGTTTGGGCTAGATTTCACTTCATTTGAAAAGAAGCACTATTTCAACATAACTGGTCTCAGAAACCTGTAAACTGACAATCTTGAGCATTGAAGTCCTAACATAAGTTTTTGTGCATATAACTTCTAACACATTAAAAACTGTCTCACTGCATTGCAGAAATCATTTTATTTCATAAGACATAAGCATCTTTCAGTTTGGCAAGATTTGCACTGAATATTGAATGAAGCAGCTCTATCGCACAGAGAGACAAGCTTTTGAGCAGATTTGGGCTAGATTTCACTTCATTTGAACAGAAGCACTATTTCAACATTACTGGTCTCAGAAACCTGTAAACTGACAATCTTGAGCATTGAAGTCCTAACAAATGTTTTTGTGCATATAACTTCTAACACATTAAAAGCTGTCTCACTAAATTGCAGAAATCATTTTATTTCATAAGACATAAGCATCTTTCAGTTTTGCAAGATTTGCACTGAACATTGAATAAAGCAGCTTTCTCTCATAGAGAGACAAGCTTTTGAGCAGATTTGGGCTAGATTTCACTTCATTTGAACAGAAGCACTATTTCAACATTGCTGGTCTCAGAAACCTGTAAACTGACAATCTTGAGCATTGAAGTCCTAACATATGTTTTTGTGCATATAACTTCTAACACATTAAAAACTGTCTTTAAGCATTGCAAAAACATTGTATTTCATAAGGCATAAGCATCTTTCAGTTTGGCAAGATTTGCACTGAATATTGAATGAAGCAGCTTTCTCTCATAGAGAGACAAGCTTTTGAGCAGATTTGGGCTAGATTTCACTTCATTTGAACAGAAGCACTATTTCAACATAACTGGTCTCAGAAACCTGTAAACTGACAATCTTGAGCATTGAAGTCCTAACATAAGTTTTTATGCATATAACTTCTAACACATTAAAAACTGTCTCACTGCATTGCAGAAATCATTTTATTTCATAAGACATAAGCATCTTTTAGTTTGGCAAGATTTGCACTGAATATTGAATGAAGCAGCTCTATCTCACAGAGAGACAAGCTTTTGAGCAGATTTGGGCTAGATTTCACTTCATTTGAACAGAAGCACTATTTCAACATTACTGGTCTCAGAAACCTGTAAACTGACAATCTTGAGCATTGAAGTCCTAACATAAGTTTTTGTGCATATAACTTCTAACACATTAAAAGCTGTCTCACTGCATTGCAGAAATTATTTTATTTCATAAGACATAAGCATCTTTCAGTTTTGCAAGATTTGCACTGAATATTGAATGAAGCAGCTCTATCTCACAGAGAGACAAGCTTTTGAGCAGATTTGGGCTAGATTTCACTTCATTTGAACAGAAGCACTATTTCAACATTACTGGTCTCAGAAACCTGTAAACTGACAATCTTGAGCATTGAAGTCCCAACATAAATTTTTGTGCATATAACTTCTAACACATTAAAAACTGTCTTACAGCATTGCAAAAAACATTGTATTCCATAAGACATAAGCATCTTTCAGTTTGGCAAGATTTGCACTGAATATTGAATGAAGCAGCTCTATCGCACAGAGAGACAAGCTTTTGAGCAGATTTGGGCTAGATTTCACTTCATTTGAACAGAAGCACTATTTCAACATTACTGGTCTCAGAAACCTGTAATTTGACAATCTTGAGCATTGAAGTCCTAACATAAGTTTTTGTGCATATAACTTCTAACACATTAAAAACTGTCTCACTGCATTGCAGAAATCATTTTATTTCATAAGACATAAGCATCTTTCAGTTTGGCAAGATTTGCACTGAATATTGAATGAAACAGCTCTATCTCACAGAGAGACAAGCTTTTGAACAGATTTGGGCTAGATTTCACTTCATTTGAAAAGAAGCACTATTTCAACATAACTGGTCTCAGAAACCTGTAAACTGACAATCTTGAGCATTGAAGTCCTAACATAAGTTTTTGTGCATATAACTTCTAACACATTAAAAACTGTCTCACTGCATTGCAGAAATCATTTTATTTCATAAGACATAAGCATCTTTCAGTTTGGCAAGATTTGCACTGAATATTGAATGAAGCAGCTCTATCGCACAGAGAGACAAGCTTTTGAGCAGATTTGGGCTAGATTTCACTTAATTTGAACAGAAGCACTATTTCAACATTACTGGTCTCAGAAACCTGTAAACTGACAATCTTGAGCATTGAAGTCCTAACAAATGTTTTTGTGCATATAACTTCTAACACATTAAAAGCTTTCTCACTAAATTGCAGAAATCATTTTATTTCATAAGACATAAGCATCTTTCAGTTTTGCAAGATTTGCACTGAACATTGAATAAAGCAGCTTTCTCTCATAGAGAGACAAGCTTTTGAGCAGATTTGGGCTAGATTTCACTTCATTTGAACAGAAGCACTATTTCAACATTACTGGTCTCAGAAACCTGTAAACTGACAATCTTGAGCATTGAAGTCCTAACATAAGGTTTTGTGCATATAACTTCTAACACATTAAAAACTGTCTTGCATCATTGCAAAAACATTGTATTTCATAAGACATAAGCATCTTTCAGTTTGGCAAGATTTGCACTGAATATTGAATGAAACAGCTCTATCTCACAGAGAGACAAGCTTTTGAACAGATTTGGGCTAGATTTCACTTCATTTGAAAAGAAGCACTATTTCAACATAACTGGTCTCAGAAACCTGTAAACTGACAATCTTGAGCATTGAAGTCCTAACATAAGTTTTTGTGCATATAACTTCTAACACATTAAAAACTGTCTCACTGCATTGCAGAAATCATTTTATTTCATAAGACATAAGCATCTTTCAGTTTTGCAAGATTTGCACTGAACATTGAATAAAGCAGCTTTCTCTCATAGAGAGACAAGCTTTTGAGCAGATTTGGGCTAGATTTCACTTCATTTGAACAGAAGCACTATTTCAACATTGCTGGTCTCAGAAACCTGTAAACTGACAATCTTGAGCATTGAAGTCCTAACATATGTTTTTGTGCATATAACTTCTAACACATTAAAAACTGTCTTTAAGCATTGCAAAAACATTGTATTTCATAAGGCATAAGCATCTTTCAGTTTGGCAAGATTTGCACTGAATATTGAATGAAGCAGCTTTCTCTCATAGAGAGACAAGCTTTTGAGCAGATTTGGGATAGATTTCACTTCATTTGAACAGAAGCACTATTTCAAAATAACTGGTCTCAGAAACCTGTAAACTGACAATCTTGAGCATTGAAGTCCTAACAAATGTTTTTGTGCATATAACTTCTAACACATTAAAAGCTGTCTCACTAAATTGCAGAAATCATTTTATTTCATAAGACATAAGCATCTTTCAGTTTTGCAAGATTTGCACTGAATATTGAATAAAGCAGCTTTCTCTCATAGAGAGACAAGCTTTTGAGCAGATTTGGGCTAGATTTCACTTCATTTGAACAGAAGCACTATTTCAACATTGCTGGTCTCAGAAAGCTGTAAACTGACAATCTTGAGCATTGAAGTCCTAACATATGTTTTTGTGCATATAACTTCTAACACATTAAAAACTGTCTTTAAGCATTGCAAAAACATTGTATTTCATAAGGCATAAGCATCTTTCAGTTTGGCAAGATTTGCACTGAATATTGAATGAAGCAGCTTTCTCTCATAGAGAGACAAGCTTTTGAGCAGATTTGGGCTAGATTTCACTTCATTTGAACAGAAGCACTATTTCAACATAACTGGTCTCAGAAACCTGTAAACTGATAATGTTGAGCATTGAAGTCCTAACATAAGGTTTTGTGCATATAACTTCTAACACATTAAAAACTGTCTTACATCATTTCAAAAACATTGTATTTCATAAGGCATAAGCATCTTTCAGTTTGGCAAGATTTGCACTGAATATTGAATGAAGCAGCTTTCTCTCATAGAGAGACAAGCTTTTGAGCAGATTTGGGATAGATTTCACTTCATTTGAACAGAAGCACTATTTCAACATAACTGGTCTCAGAAACCTGTAAACTGACAATCTTGAGCATTGAAGTCCTAACAAATGTTTTTGTGCATATAACTTCTAACACATTAAAAGCTGTCTCACTAAATTGCAGAAATCATTTTATTTCATAAGACATAAGCATCTTTCAGTTTTGCAAGATTTGCACTGAATATTGAATAAAGCAGCTTTCTCTCATAGAGAGACAAGCTTTTGAGCAGATTTGGGCTAGATTTCACTTCATTTGAACAGAAGCACTATTTCAACATTGCTGGTCTCAGAAAGCTGTAAACTGACAATCTTGAGCATTGAAGTCCTAACATATGTTTTTGTGCATATAACTTCTAACACATTAAAAACTGTCTTTAAGCATTGCAAAAACATTGTATTTCATAAGGCATAAGCATCTTTCAGTTTGGCAAGATTTGCACTGAATATTGAATGAAGCAGCTTTCTCTCATAGAGAGACAAGCTTTTGAGCAGATTTGGGCTAGATTTCACTTCATTTGAACAGAAGCACTATTTCAACATAACTGGTCTCAGAAACCTGTAAACTGAGAATGTTGAGCATTGAAGTCCTAACATAAGGTTTTGTGCATATAACTTCTAACACATTAAAAACTGTCTTACATCATTGCAAAAACATTGTATTTCATAAGACATAAGCATCTTTCAGTTTAGCAAGATTTGCACTGAATATTGAATGAAACAGCTCTATCTCACAGAGAGACAAGCTTTTGAACAGATTTGGGCTAGATTTCACTTCATTTGAACAGAAGCACTATTTCAACATAACTGGTCTCAGAAACCTGTAAACTGACAATCTTGAGCATTGAAGTCCTAACATAAGTTTTTGTGCATAAAACTTCTAACACATTAAAAACTGTTTCACTGCATTGCAGAAATCATTTTATTTCATAAGACATAAGCATCTTTCAGTTTTGCAAGATTTGCACTGAATATTGAATAAAGCAGCTTTCTCTCATAGAGAGACAAGCTTTTGAGCAGAATAGGGCTAGATTTCACTTCATTTGAACAGAAGCACTATTTTAACATTACTGGTCTCAGAAACCTGTAAACTGACAATCTTGAGCATTGAAGTCCTAACATATGTTTTTGTGCATATAACTTCTAACAAATTAAAAACTGTCTCACTGCATTGCATAAATCATTGTATTTCATAAGGCATAAGCATCTTTCAGTTTGGCAAGATTTGCACTGAATATTGAATGAAGCAGCTTTCTCTCATAGAGAGACAAGCTTTTGAGCAGATTTGGGCTAGATTTCACTTCATTTGAACAGAAGCAATATTTCAACATTACTGGTCTCAGAAACCTGTAAACTGACAGTCTTGAGCATTGAAGTCCTAAACATAAGGTTTTGTGCATATAACTTCTAACACATTAAAAACTGTCTTACATCATTGCAAAAACATTGTATTTCATAAGACATAAGCATCTTTCAGTTTGGCAAGATTTGCACTGAATATTGAATGAAACAGCTCTATCTCACAGAGAGACAAGCTTTTGAACAGATTTGGGCTAGATATCACTTCATTTGAACAGAAGCACTATTTCAACATTACTGGTCTCAGACACCTGTAAACTGACAATCTTGAGCATTGAAGTCCTAACATAAGTTTTTGTGCATATAACTTCTAACACATTAAAAACTGTTTTACAGCTTTGCAAAAACATTGTATTTCATAAGGCATAAGCATCTTTCAGTTTGGCAAGATTTGCACTGAATATTGAATGAAGCAGCTGTCTCTCATAGAGAGACAAGCTTTTGAGCAGATTTGGGCTAGATTTCACTTCATTTGAACAGAAGCACTATTTCAACATTACTGGTCTCAGAAACCTGTAAACTGACAATCTTGAGCATTGAAGTCCCAACATAAATTTTTGTGCATATAACTTCTAACACATTAAAAACTGTCTTACAGCATTGCAAAAAACATTGTATTCCATAAGGTATAAGCATCTTTCAGTCTGGCAAGATTTGCACTGAATATTGAATGAAGCAGCTTTCTCTCATAGAGAGACAAGCTTTTGAGCAGATTTCGGCTAGATTTCACTTCATTTGAACAGAAGCAATATTTCAACATTGCTGGTCTCAGAAACCTGTAAACTGACAATCTTGAGCATCGAAGTCCTAACATAAGTTTTTGTGCATATAACTTCTAACACATTAAAAACTGTCTCACTGCATTGCAGAAATCATTTAATTTCATAAGACATAAGCATCTTTCAGTTTGGCAAGATTTGCACTGAATATTGAATGAAACAGCGCTATCTCACAGAGAGACACGCTTTTGAACAGATTTGGGCTAGATTTCACTTCATTTGAAAAGAAGCACTATTTCAACATAACTGGTCTCAGAAACCTGTAAACTGACAATCTTGAGCATTGAAGTCCTAACATAAGTTTTTGTGCATATAACTTCTAACACATTAAAAACTGTCTCACTGCATTGCAGAAATCATTTTATTTCATAAGACATAAGCATCTTTCAGTTTGGCAAGATTTGCACTGAATATTGAATGAAGCAGCTCTATCGCACAGAGAGACAAGCTTTTGAGCAGATTTGGGTTGGATTTCACTTCATTTGAACAGAAGCACTATTTCAACATTACTGGTCTCAGAAACCTGTAAACTGACAATCTTGAGCATTGAAGTCCTAACAAATGTTTTTGTGCATATAACTTCTAACATATTAAAAGCTGTCTCACTAAATTGCAGAAATCATTTTATTTCATAAAACATAAGCATCTTTCAGTTTTGCAAGATTTGCACTGAACATTGAATAAAGCAGCTTTCTCTCATAGAGAGACAAGCTTTTGAGCAGATTTGGGCTAGATTTCACTTCATTTGAACAGAAGCACTATTTCAACATTGCTGGTCTCAGAAACCTGTAAACTGACAATCTTGAGCATTGAAGTCCTAACATATGTTTTTGTGCATATAACTTCTAACACATTAAAAACTTTCTTTAAGCATTGCAAAAACATTGTATTTCATAAGGCATAAGCATCTTTCAGTTTGGCAAGATTTGCACTGAATATTGAATGAAGCAGCATTCTCTCATAGAGAGACAAGCTTTTGAGCAGATTTGGGCTAGATTTCACTTCATTTGAACAGAAGCACTATTTCAACATAACTGGTCTCAGAAACCTGTAAACTGACAATCTTGAGCATTGAAGTCCTAACATATGTTTTTGTGCATATAACTTCTAACACATTAAAAGCTGTCTCACTGCATTGCAGAAATTATTTTATTTCATAAGACATAAGCATCTTTCAGTTTGGCAAGATTTGCACTGAATATTGAATGAAGCAGCATTCTCTCATAGAGAGACAAGCTTTTGAGCAGATTTGGGCTAGATTTCACTTCATTTGAACAGAAGCACTATTTCAACATTACTGGTCTCAGAAACCTGTAATTTGACAATCTTGAGCATTGAAGTCCTAACATAAGTTTTTGTGCATATAACTTCTAACACATTAAAAACTGTCTCACTGCATTGCAGAAATCATTTTATTTCATAAGACATAAGCATCTTTCAGTTTGGCAAGATTTGCACTGAATATTGAATGAAACAGCTCTATCTCACAGAGAGACAAGCTTTTGAACAGATTTGGGCTAGATTTCACTTCATTTGAAAAGAAGCACTATTTCAACATAACTGGTCTCAGTTATGTTGAAATAGTGACAACATAACTGACAATCTTGAGCATTGAAGTCCTAACATAAGTTTTTGTGCATATAACTTCTAACACATTAAAAACTGTCTCACTGCATTGCAGAAATCATTTTATTTCATAAGACATAAGCATCTTTCAGTTTGGCAAGATTTGCACTGAATATTGAATGAAGCAGCTCTATCGCACAGAGAGACAAGCTTTTGAGCAGATTTGGGCTAGATTTCACTTCATTTGAACAGAAGCACTATTTCAACATTACTGGTCTCAGAAACCTGTAAACTGACAATCTTGAGCATTGAAGTCCTAACAAATGTTTTTGTGCATATAACTTCTAACACATTAAAAGCTGTCTCACTAAATTGCAGAAATCATTTTATTTCATAAGACATAAGCATCTTTCAGTTTTGCAAGATTTGCACTGAACATTGAATAAAGCAGCTTTCTCTCATAGAGAGACAAGCTTTTGAGCAGATTTGGGCTAGATTTCACTTCATTTGAACAGAAGCACTATTTCAACATTGCTGGTCTCAGAAACCTGTAAACTGACAATCTTGAGCATTGAAGTCCCAACATATGTTTTTGTGCATATAACTTCTAACACATTAAAAACTGTCTTACAGCATTGCAAAAAATATTGTATTCCATAAGACATAAGCATCTTTCAGTTTGGCAAGATTTGCACTGAATATTGAATGCAGCAGCTCTATCGCACAGAGAGACAAGCTTTTGAGCAGATTTGGGCTAGATTTCACTTCATTTGAACAGAAGCACTATTTCAACATTACTGGTCTCAGAAACCTGTAATTTGACAATCTTGAGCATTGAAGTCCTAACATAAGTTTTTGTGCATATAACTTCTAACACATTAAAAACTGTCTCACTGCATTGCAGAAATCATTTTATTTCATTAGACATAAGCATCTTTCAGTTTGGCAAGATTTGCACTGAATATTGAATGAAGCAGCTCTATCGCACCGAGAGACAAGCTTTTGAGCAGATTTGGGCTAGATTTCACTTCATTTGAACAGAAGCACTATTTCAACATTACTGGTCTCAGAAACCTGTAAACTGACAATCTTGAGCATTGAAGTCCTAACAAATGTTTTTGTGCATATAACTTCTAACACATTAAAAGCTGTCTCACTAAATTGCAGAAATCATTTTATTTCATAAGACATAGGCATCTTTCAGTTTTGCAAGATTTGCACTGAACATTGAATAAAGCAGCTTTCTCTCATAGAGAGACAAGCTTTTGAGCAGATTTGGGCTAGATTTCACTTCATTTGAACAGAAGCACTATTTCAACATTACTGGTCTCAGAAACCTGTAAACTGACAATCTTGAGCATTGAAGTCCTAACATAAGTTTTTGTGCATATAACTTCTAACACATTAAAAACTGTCTTACAGCATTGCAAAAAACATTGTATTCCATAAGGTATAAGCATCTTTCAGTTTGGCAAGATTTGCACTGAATATTGAATGAAGCAGCTTTCTCTCATAGAGAGACAAGCTTTTGAGCAGATTTGGGCTAGATTTCACTTCATTTGAACAGAAGCACTATTTCAACATTGCTGGTCTCAGAAACCTGTAAACTGACAATCTTGAGCATTGAAGTCCTAACATATGTTTTTGTGCATATAACTTCTAACACATTAAAAACTGTCTTTAAGCATTGCAAAAACATTGTATTTCATAAGGCATAAGCATCTTTCAGTTTGGCAAGATTTGCACTGAATATTGAATGAAGCAGCTTACTCTCATAGAGAGACAAGCTTTTGAGCAGATTAGGGATAGATTTCACTTCATTTGAACAGAAGCACTATTTCAACATAACTGGTCTCAGAAACCTGTAAACTGACAATCTTGAGCATTGAAGTCCTAACAAATGTTTTTGTGCATATAACTTCTAACACATTAAAAGCTGTCTCACTAAATTGCAGAAATCATTTTATTTCATAAGACATAAGCATCTTTCAGTTTTGCAAGATTTGCACTGAATATTGAATAAAGCAGCTTTCTCTCATAGAGAGACAAGCTTTGAGCAGATTTGGGCTAGATTTCACTTCATTTGAACAGAAGCACTATTTCAACATAACTGGTCTCAGAAACCTGTAAACTGACAATCTTGAGCATTGAAGTCCTAACAAATGTTTTTGTGCATATAACTTCTAACACATTAAAAACTGTCTTTAAGCATTGCAAAAACATTGTATTTCATAAGGCATAAGCATCTTTCAGTTTGGAAAGATTTGCACTGAATATTGAATGAAGCAGCTTTCTCTCATAGAGAGACAAGCTTTTGAGCAGATTTGGGCTAGATTTCACTTCATTTGAACAGAAGCACTATTTCAACATTACTGGTCTCAGAAACCTGTAAACTGACAATCTTGAGCATTGAAGTCCCAACATAAGTTTTTGTGCATATAACTTCTAACACATTAAAAACTGTCTTACAGCATTGCAAAAACATTGTATTTCATAAGGCATAAGCATCTTTCAGTTTGGCAAGATTTGCACTGAATATTGAATGAAGCAGCTTTCTCTCATAGAGAGACAAGCTTTTGAGCAGATTTGGGCTAGATTTCACTTCATTTGAACAGAAGCACTATTTCAACATAACTGGTCTCAGAAACCTGTAAACTGACAATCTTGAGCATTGAAGTCCTAACATATGTTTTTGTGCATATAACTTCTAACACATTAAAAGCTGTCTCACTGCATTGCAGAAATTATTTTATTTCATAAGACATAAGCATCTTTCAGTTTTGCAAGATTTGCACTGAATATTGAATGAAGAAGCTCTATCTCACAGAGAGACAAGCTTTTGAGCAGATTTGGGCTAGATTTCACTTCATTTGAACAGAAGCACTATTTCAACATTACTGGTCTCAGAAACCTGTAAACTGACAATCTTGAGCATTGAAGTCCCAACATATGTTTTTGTGCATATAACTTCTAACACATTAAAAACTGTCTTACAGCATTGCAAAAAACATTGTATTCCATAAGACATAAGCATCTTTCAGTTTGGCAAGATTTGCACTGAATATTGAATGCAGCAGCTCTATCGCACAGAGAGACAAGCTTTTGAGCAGATTTGGGCTAGATTTCACTTCATTTGAACAGAAGCACTATTTCAACATTACTGGTCTCAGAAACCTGTAATTTGACAATCTTGAGCATTGAAGTCCTAACATAAGTTTTTATGCATATAACTTCTAACACATTAAAAACTGTCTCACTGCATTGCAGAAATCATTTTATTTCATAAGACATAAGCATCTTTTAGTTTGGCAAGATTTGCACTGAATATTGAATGAAGCAGCTCTATCTCACAGAGAGACAAGCTTTTGAGCAGATTTGGGCTAGATTTCACTTCATTCGAACAGAAGCACTATTTCAACATTACTGGTCTCAGAAACCTGTAAACTGACAATCTTGAGCATTGAAGTCCCAACATAAATTTTTGTGCATATAACTTCTAACACATTAAAAGCTGTCTCACTAAATTGCAGAAATCATTTTATTTCATAAGACATAAGCATCTTTCAGTTTTGCAAGATTTGCACTGAATATTGAATAAAGCAGCTTTCTCTCATAGAGAGACAAGCTTTTGAGCAGATTTGGGCTAGATTTCACTTCATTTGAACAGAAGCACTATTTCAACATTGCTGGTCTCCGAAACCTGTAAACTGACAATCTTGAGCATTGAAGTCCTAACATATGTTTTTGTGCAAATAACTTCTAACACATTAAAAACTGTCTTTAAGCATTGCAAAAACATTGTATTTCATAAGGCACAAGCATCTTCAGTTTGGCAAGATTTGCACTGAATATTGAATAAAGCAGCTTTCTCTTATAGAGAGACAAGCTTTTGAGCAGATTTGGGCTAGATTTCACTTCATTTGAACAGAAGCACTATTTCAACATAACTGGTCTCAGAAACCTGTAAACTGACAATCTTGAGCATTGAAGTCCTAACAAATGTTTTTGTGCATATAACTTCTAACACATTAAAAGCTGTCTCACTAAATTGCAGAAATCATTTTATTTTATAAGACATAAGCATCTTTCAGTTTTGCAAGATTTGCACTGAATATTGAATAAAGCAGCTTTCTCTCATAGAGAGACAAGCTTTTGAGCAGATTTGGGCTAGATTTCACTTCATTTGAACAGAAGCACTATTTCAACATTGCTGGTCTCAGAAACCTGTAAACTGACAATCTTGAGCATTGAAGTCCTAACATATGTTTTTGTGCATATAACTTCTAACACATTAAAAACTGTCTTTAAGCATTGCAAAAACATTGTATTTCATAAGGCACAAGCATCTTCAGTTTGGCAAGATTTGCACTGAATATTGAATAAAGCAGCTTTCTCTTATAGAGAGACAAGCTTTTGAGCAGATTTGGGCTAGATTTCACTTCATTTGAACAGAAGCACTATTTCAACATAACTGGTCTCAGAAACCTGTAAACTGACAATCTTGAGCATTGAAGTCCTAACAAATGTTTTTGTGCATATAACTTCTAACACATTAAAAGCTGTCTCACTAAATTGCAGAAATCATTTTATTTCATAAGACATAAGCATCTTTCCGTTTTGCAAGATTTGCACTGAATATTGAATAAAGCAGCTTTCTCTCATAGAGAGACAAGCTTTTGAGCAGATTTGGGCTAGATTTCACTTCATTTGAACAGAAGCACTATTTCAACATTGCTGGTCTCAGAAACCTGTAAACTGACAATCTTGAGCATTGAAGTCCTAACATATGTTTTTGTGCATATAACTTCTAACACATTAAAAACTGTCTTTAAGCATTGCAAAAACATTGTATTTCATAAGGCATAAGCATCTTTCAGTTTAGCAAGATTTGCACTGAATATTGAATGAAGCAGCTTTCTCTCATAGAGAGACAAGCTTTTGAGCAGATTTGGGCTAGATTTCACTTCATTTGAACAGAAGCACTATTTCAACATAACTGGTCTCAGAAACCTGTAAACTGACAATCTTGAGCATTGAAGTCCTAACATAAGTTTTTGTGCATAAAACTTCTAACACATTAAAAGCTGTCTCCCTAAATTGCAGAAATCATTTTATTTCATAAGACATAAGCATCTTTCAGTTTTGCAAGATTTGCACTGAATATTGAATAAAGCAGCTTTCTCTCATAGAGAGACAAGCTTTTGAGCAGATTTGGGCTAGATTTCACTTCATTTGAACAGAAGCACTATTTCAACATTGCTGGTCTCAGAAACCTGTAAACTGACAATCTTGAGCATTGAAGTCCTAACATATGTTTTTGTGCATATAACTTCTAACACATTAAAAACTGTCTTTAAGCATTGCAAAAACATTGTATTTCATAAGGTATAAGCATCTTTCAGTTTGGCAAGATTTGCACTGAATATTGAATGAAGCAGCTTTCTCTCATAGAGAGACAAGCTTTTGAGCAGATTTGGGCTAGATTTCACTTCATTTGAACAGAAGCACTATTTCAACATAACTGGTCTCAGAAACCTGTAAACTGACAATCTTGAGCATTGAAGTCCTAACATAAGTTTTTATGCATATAACTTCTAACACATTAAAAACTGTCTCACTGCATTGCAGAAATCATTTTATTTCATAAGACATAAGCATCTTTTAGTTTGGCAAGATTTGCACTGAATATTGAATGAAGCAGCTCTATCTCACAGAGAGACAAGCTTTTGAGCAGATTTGGGCTAGATTTCACTTCATTCGAACAGAAGCACTATTTCAACATTACTGGTCTCAGAAACCTGTAAACTGACAATCTTGAGCATTGAAGTCCCAACATAAATTTTTGTGCATATAACTTCTAACACATTAAAAGCTGTCTCACTAAATTGCAGAAATCATTTTATTTCATAAGACATAAGCATCTTTCAGTTTTGCAAGATTTGCACTGAATATTGAATAAAGCAGCTTTCTCTCATAGAGAGACAAGCTTTTGAGCAGATTTGGGCTAGATTTCACTTCATTTGAACAGAAGCACTATTTCAACATTGCTGGTCTCAGAAACCTGTAAACTGACAATCTTGAGCATTGAAGTCCTAACATATGTTTTTGTGCATATAACTTCTAACACATTAAAAACTGTCTTTAAGCATTGCAAAAACATTGTATTTCATAAGGCATAAGCATCTTTCAGTTTAGCAAGATTTGCACTGAATATTGAATGAAGCAGCTTTCTCTCATAGAGAGACAAGCTTTTGAGCAGATTTGGGCTAGATTTCACTTCATTTGAACAGAAGCACTATTTCAACATAACTGGTCTCAGAAACCTGTAAACTGACAATCTTGAGCATTGAAGTCCTAACATAAGTTTTTGTGCATAAAACTTCTAACACATTAAAAGCTGTCTCCCTAAATTGCAGAAATCATTTTATTTCATAAGACATAAGCATCTTTCAGTTTTGCAAGATTTGCACTGAATATTGAATAAAGCAGCTTTCTCTCATAGAGAGACAAGCTTTTGAGCAGATTTGGGCTAGATTTCACTTCATTTGAACAGAAGCACTATTTCAACATTGCTGGTCTCAGAAACCTGTAAACTGACAATCTTGAGCATTGAAGTCCTAACATATGTTTTTGTGCATATAACTTCTAACACATTAAAAACTGTCTTTAAGCATTGCAAAAACATTGTATTTCATAAGGTATAAGCATCTTTCAGTTTGGCAAGATTTGCACTGAATATTGAATGAAGCAGCTTTCTCTCATAGAGAGACAAGCTTTTGAGCAGATTTGGGCTAGATTTCACTTCATTTGAACAGAAGCACTATTTCAACATAACTGGTCTCAGAAACCTGTAAACTGACAATCTTGAGCATTGAAGTCCTAACATAAGTTTTTATGCATATAACTTCTAACACATTAAAAACTGTCTCACTGCATTGCAGAAATCATTTTATTTCATAAGACATAAGCATCTTTCAGTTTGGCAAGATTTGCACTGAATATTGAATGAAGAAGCTCTATCTCACAGAGAGACAAGCTTTTGAGCAGATTTGGGCTAGATTTCACTTCATTTGAACAGAAGCACTATTTCAACATTACTGGTCTCAGAAACCTGTAAACTGACAATCTTGAGCATTGAAGTCCTAACATAATGTTTTTGTGCATATAACTTCTAAAACACTAAAAGCTGTCTCACTGCATTGCAGAAATCATTTTATTTCATAAGACATAAGCATCTTTCAGTTTTGCAAGATTTGCACTGAATATTGAATAAAGCAGCTTTCTCTCATAGAGAGACAAGCTTTTGAGCAGAATAGGGCTAGGTTTCACTTCATTTGAACAGAAGCACTATTTTAACATTACTGGTCTCAGAAACCTGTAAACTGACAATCTTGAGCATTGAAGTCCTAACATATGTTTTTGTGCATATAACTTCTAACACATTAAAAACTGTCTCACTGCATTGCAGAAATCATTGTATGTCATAAGACATAAGCATCTTTCAGTTTGGCAAGATTTGCACTGAATATTGAATAAAGCAGCTTTCTCTCATAGAGAGACAAGCTTTTGAGCAGATTTGGGCTAGATTTTACTTCATTTGAACAGAAGCACTATTTCAACATTACTGGTCTCAGAAACCTGTAAACTGACAATCTTGAGCATTGAAGTCCCAACATAAGTTTTTGTGCATATAACTTCTAACACATTAAAAACTGTCTTACAGCATTGCAAAAACATTGTATTTCATAAGGCATAAGCATCTTTCAGTTTGGCAAGATTTGCACTGAATATTGAATGAAGCAGCTTTCTCTCATAGAGAGACAAGCTTTTGAGCAGATTTGGGCTAGATTTCACTTCATTTGAACAGAAGCAATATTTCAATATTACTGGTCTCAGAAACCTGTAAACTGAGAATGTTGAGCATTGAAGTCCTAACATAAGGTTTTGTGCATATAACTTCTAACACATTAAAAACTGTCTTACATCATTGCAAAAACATTGTATTTCATAAGACATAAGCATCTTTCAGTTTAGCAAGATTTGCACTGAATATTGAATGAAACAGCTCTATCTCACAGAGAGACAAGCTTTTGAACAGATTTGGGCTAGATTTCACTTCATTTGAACAGAAGCACTATTTCAACATAACTGGTCTCAGAAACCTGTAAACTGACAATCTTGAGCATTGAAGTCCTAACATAAGTTTTTGTGCATAAAACTTCTAACACATTAAAAACTGTCTCACTGCATTGCAGAAATCATTTTATTTCATAAGACATAAGCATCTTTCAGTTTTGCAAGATTTGCACTGAATATTGAATAAAGCAGCTTTCTCTCATAGAGAGACAAGCTTTTGAGCAGATTTGGGCTAGATTTCACTTCATTTGAACAGACGCACTATTTCAACATTACTGGTCTCAGAAACTTGTAAACTGACAATCTTGAGCATTGAAGTCCTAACATAAGTTTTTGTGCATATAACTTCTAACACATTAAAAACTGTCTTACAAGCATTGCAAAAACATTGTATTTCATAAGGCATAAGCATCTTTCAGTTTGGCAAGATTTGCACTGAATATTGAATGAAGCAGCTTTCTCTCATAGAGAGACAAGCTTTTGAGCAGATTTGGGCTAGATTTCACTTCATTTGAACAGAAGCAATATTTCAACATTACTGGTCTCAGAAACCTGTAAACTGACAATCTTGAGCATTGAAGTCCTAAACATAAGGTTTTGTGCATATAACTTCTAACACATTAAAAACTGTCTTACATCATTGCAAAAACATTGTATTTCATAAGACATAAGCATCTTTCAGTTTGGCAAGATTTGCACTGAATATTGAATGAAACAGCTCTATCTCACAGAGAGACAAGCTTTTGAACAGATTTGGGCTAGATTTCACTTCATTTGAACAGAAGCACTATTTCAACATTACTGGTCTCAGACACCTGTAAACTGACAATCTTGAGCATTGAAGTCCTAACATAAGTTTTTGTGCATATAACTTCTAACACATTAAAAACTGTCTTACAGCATTGCAAAAAACATTGTATTCCATAAGGTATAAGCATCTTTCAGTTTGGCAAGATTTGCACTGAATATTGAATGAAGCAGCTTTCTCTCATAGAGAGACAAGCTTTTGACCAGATTTGGGCTAGATTTCACTTCATTTGAACAGAAGCAATATTTCAACATTGCTGGTCTCAGAAACCTGTAAACTGACAATCTTGAGCATTGAAGTCCTAACATATGTTTTTGTGCATATAACTTCTAACACATTAAAAACTGTCTTACAGCATTGCAAAAACATTGTATTTCATAAGGCATAAGCATCTTTCAGTTTGGCAAGATTTGCACTGAACATTGAATGAAGCAGCTCTATCTCACAGAGAGACAAGCTTTTGAACAGATTTGGGCTAGATTTCACTTCATTTGAAAAGAAGCACTATTTCAACATAACTGGTCTCAGAAACCTGTAAACTGACAATCTTGAGCATTGAAGTCCTAACATAAGTTTTTGTGCATATAACTTCTAACACATTAAAAACTGTCTCACTGCATTGCAGAAATCATTTTATTTCATAAGACATAAGCATCTTTCAGTTTGGCAAGATTTGCACTGAATATTGAATGAAGCAGCTCTATCGCACAGAGAGACAAGCTTTTGAGCAGATTTGGGCTAGATTTCACTTCATTTGAACAGAAGCACTATTTCAACATAACTGGTCTCAGAAACCTGTAAACTGACAATCTTGAGCATTGAAGTCCTAACAAATGTTTTTGTGCATATAACTTCTAACACATTAAAAGCTGTCTCACTAAATTGCAGAAATCATTTTATTTCATAAGACATAAGCATCTTTCAGTTTTGCAAGATTTGCACTGAATATTGAATAAAGCAGCTTTCTCTCATAGAGAGACAAGCTTTTGAGCAGATTTGGGCTAGATTTCACTTCATTTGAACAGAAGCACTATTTCAACATTACTGGTCTCAGAAACCTGTAAACTGACAATCTTGAGCATTGAAGTCCTAACATAAGTTTTTGTGCATACAACTTTAACACATTAAAAACTGTCTCACTGCAATGCAGAAATCATTTTATTTCATAAGACATAAGCATCTTTCAGTTTGGCAAGATTTGCACTGAATATTGAATGAAGCAGCTCTATCTCACAGAGAGACAAGCTTTTGAGCAAATTTGGGCTAGATTTCACTTCATTTGAAAAGAAGCACTATTTCAACATTACTGGTCTCAGAAACCTGTAAACTGACAATCTTGAGCATTGAAGTCCCAACATAAATTTTTGTGCATATAACTTCTAACACATTAAAAACTGTCTTACAGCATTGCAAAAACATTGTATTTCATAAGGCATAAGCATCTTTCAGTTTGGCAAGATTTGCACTGAATATTGAATGAAGCAGCTTTCTCTCATAGAGAGACAAGCTTTTGAGCAGATTTGGGCTAGATTTCACTTCATTTGAACAGAAGCAATATTTCAACATTGCTGGTCTCAGAAACCTGTAAACTGACAATCTTAACCATTGAAGTCTTAACATATGTTTTTGTGCATATAACTTGTAACACATTAAAAACTGTCTTACAGCATTGCAAAAACATTGTATTTCATAAGGCATAAGCATCTTTCAGTTTGGCAAGATTTGCACTGAATATTGAATGAAGCAGCTTTCTCTCATAGAGAGACAAGCTTTTGAGCAGATTTGGGCTAGATTTCACTTCGTTTGAACAGAAGCACTATTTCAACATTACTGGTCTCAGAAACCTGTAAACTGAGAATCTTGAGCATTGAAGTCCTAACATAAGGTTTTGTGCATATAGCTTCTAACACATTAAAAACTGTCTTACATCATTGCAAAAACATTGTATTTCATAAGACATAAGCATCTTTCAGTTTGGCAAGATTTGCACTGAATATTGAATGAAGCAGCTTTCTCTCATAGAGAGACAAGCTTTTGAGCAGATTTGGGCTAGATTTCACTTCATTTGAACAGAAGCACTATTTCAACATAACTGGTCTCAGAAACCTGTAAACTGACAATCTTGAGCATTGAAGTCCTAACATAAGTTTTTGTGCATATAACTTCTAACACATTAAAAACTGTCTCACTGCATTGCAGAAATCATTTTATTTCATAAGACAAGCATCTTTCAGTTTGGCAAGATTTGCACTGAATATTGAATGAAGCAGCTCTATCTCACAGAGAGACAAGCTTTTGAGCAGATTTGGGCTAGATTTCACTTCATTTAAACAGAAGCACTATTTCAACATTACTGGTCTCAGAAACCTGTAAACTGACAATCTTGAGCATTGAAGTCCTAACAAATGTTTTTGTGCATATAACTTCTAACACATTAAAAGCTGTCTCACTGCATTGCAGAAATCATTTTATTTCATAAGACATAAGCATCTTTCAGTTTTGCAAGATTTGCACTGAATATTGAATGAAGCAGCTTTCTCTCATAGAGAGACAAGCTTTTGAGCAGATTTGGGCTAGATTTCACTTCATTTGAACAGAAGCACTATTTCAACATTACTGGTCTCAGAAACCTGTAAACTGACAATCTTGAGCATTGAAGTCCTAACAAATGTTTTTGTGCATATAACTTCTAACACACTAAAAGCTGTCTCACTGCATTGCAGAAATCATTTTATTTCATAAGACATAAGCATCTTTCAGTTTGGCAAGATTTGCACTGAATATTGAATAAAGCAGCTTTCTCTCATAGAGAGACAAGCTTTTGAGCAGATTTGGGCTAGATTTCACTTCATTTGAACAGAAGCACTATTTCAACATAACTGGTCTCAGAAACCTGTAAACTGACAATCTTGAGCATTGAAGTCCTAACAAATGTTTTTGTGCATATAACTTCTAACACATTAAAAGCTGTCTCACTAAATTGCAGAAATCATTTTATTTTATAAGACATAAGCATCTTTCAGTTTTGCAAGATTTGCACTGAATATTGAATAAAGCAGCTTTCTCTCATAGAGAGACAAGCTTTTGAGCAGATTTGGGCTAGATTTCACTTCATTTGAACAGAAGCACTATTTCAACATTGCTGGTCTCAGAAACCTGTAAACTGACAATCTTGAGCATTGAAGTCCTAACATATGTTTTTGTGCATATAACTTCTAACACATTAAAAACTGTCTTTAAGCATTGCAAAAACATTGTATTTCATAAGGCATAAGCATCTTTCAGTTTGGCAAGATTTGCACTGAATATTGAATGAAGCAGCTTTCTCTCATAGAGAGACAAGCTTTTGAGCAGATTTGGGCTAGATTTCACTTCATTTGAACAGAAGCACTATTTCAACATAACTGTTCTCAGAAACCTGTAAACTGACAATCTTGAGCATTGAAGTCCTAACATAAGTTTTTATGCATATAACTTCTAACACATTAAAAACTGTCTCACTGCATTGCAGAAATCATTTTATTTCATAAGACATAAGCATCTTTCAGTTTGGCAAGATTTGCACTGAATATTGAATGAAGAAGCTCTATCTCACAGAGAGACAAGCTTTTGAGCAGATTTGGGCTAGATTTCACTTCATTTGAACAGAAGCACTATTTCAACATTACTGGTCTCAGAAACCTGTAAACTGACAATCTTGAGCATTGAAGTCCTAACATAATGTTTTTGTGCATATAACTTCTAAAACACTAAAAGCTGTCTCACTGCATTGCAGAAATCATTTTATTTCATAAGACATAAGCATCTTTCAGTTTTGCAAGATTTGCACTGAATATTGAATAAAGCAGCTTTCTCTCATAGAGAGACAAGCTTTTGAGCAGAATAGGGCTAGGTTTCACTTCATTTGAACAGAAGCACTATTTTAACATTACTGGTCTCAGAAACCTGTAAACTGACAATCTTGAGCATTGAAGTCCTAACACATGTTTTTGTGCATATAACTTCTAACACATTAAAAACTGTCTCACTGCATTGCAGAAATCATTGTATGTCATAAGACATAAGCATCTTTCAGTTTGGCAAGATTTGCACTGAATATTGAATAAAGCAGCTTTCTCTCATAGAGAGACAAGCTTTTGAGCAGATTTGGGCTAGATTTTACTTCATTTGAACAGAAGCACTATTTCAACATTACTGGTCTCAGAAACCTGTAAACTGACAATCTTGAGCATTGAAGTCCCAACATAAGTTTTTGTGCATATAACTTCTAACACATTAAAAACTGTCTTACAGCATTGCAAAAACATTGTATTTCATAAGGCATAAGCATCTTTCAGTTTGGCAAGATTTGCACTGAATATTGAATGAAGCAGCTTTCTCTCATAGAGAGACAAGCTTTTGAGCAGATTTGGGCTAGATTTCACTTCATTTGAACAGAAGCAATATTTCAATATTACTGGTCTCAGAAACCTGTAAACTGAGAATGTTGAGCATTGAAGTCCTAACATAAGGTTTTGTGCATATAACTTCTAACACATTAAAAACTGTCTTACATCATTGCAAAAACATTGTATTTCATAAGACATAAGCATCTTTCAGTTTAGCAAGATTTGCACTGAATATTGAATGAAACAGCTCTATCTCACAGAGAGACAAGCTTTTGAACAGATTTGGGCTAGATTTCACTTCATTTGAACAGAAGCACTATTTCAACATAACTGGTCTCAGAAACCTGTAAACTGACAATCTTGAGCATTGAAGTCCTAACATAAGTTTTTGTGCATAAAACTTCTAACACATTAAAAACTGTCTCACTGCATTGCAGAAATCATTTTATTTCATAAGACATAAGCATCTTTCAGTTTTGCAAGATTTGCACTGAATATTGAATAAAGCAGCTTTCTCTCATAGAGAGACAAGCTTTTGAGCAGATTTGGGCTAGATTTCACTTCATTTGAACAGACGCACTATTTCAACATTACTGGTCTCAGAAACTTGTAAACTGACAATCTTGAGCATTGAAGTCCTAACATAAGTTTTTGTGCATATAACTTCTAACACATTAAAAACTGTCTTACAAGCATTGCAAAAACATTGTATTTCATAAGGCATAAGCATCTTTCAGTTTGGCAAGATTTGCACTGAATATTGAATGAAGCAGCTTTCTCTCATAGAGAGACAAGCTTTTGAGCAGATTTGGGCTAGATTTCACTTCATTTGAACAGAAGCAATATTTCAACATTACTGGTCTCAGAAACCTGTAAACTGACAATCTTGAGCATTGAAGTCCTAAACATAAGGTTTTGTGCATATAACTTCTAACACATTAAAAACTGTCTTACATCATTGCAAAAACATTGTATTTCATAAGACATAAGCATCTTTCAGTTTGGCAAGATTTGCACTGAATATTGAATGAAACAGCTCTATCTCACAGAAAGACAAGCTTTTGAACAGATTTGGGCTAGATTTCACTTCATTTGAACAGAAGCACTATTTCAACATTACTGGTCTCAGACACCTGTAAACTGACAATCTTGAGCATTGAAGTCCTAACATAAGTTTTTGTGCATATAACTTCTAACACATTAAAAACTGTCTTACAGCATTGCAAAAAACATTGTATTCCATAAGGTATAAGCATCTTTCAGTTTGGCAAGATTTGCACTGAATATTGAATGAAGCAGCTTTCTCTCATAGAGAGACAAGCTTTTGACCAGATTTGGGCTAGATTTCACTTCATTTGAACAGAAGCAATATTTCAACATTGCTGGTCTCAGAAACCTGTAAACTGACAATCTTGAGCATTGAAGTCCTAACATATGTTTTTGTGCATATAACTTCTAACACATTAAAAACTGTCTTACAGCATTGCAAAAACATTGTATTTCATAAGGCATAAGCATCTTTCAGTTTGGCAAGATTTGCACTGAACATTGAATGAAGCAGCTCTATCTCACAGAGAGACAAGCTTTTGAACAGATTTGGGCTAGATTTCACTTCATTTGAAAAGAAGCACTATTTCAACATAACTGGTCTCAGAAACCTGTAAACTGACAATCTTGAGCATTGAAGTCCTAACATAAGTTTTTGTGCATATAACTTCTAACACATTAAAAACTGTCTCACTGCATTGCAGAAATCATTTTATTTCATAAGACATAAGCATCTTTCAGTTTGGCAAGATTTGCACTGAATATTGAATGAAGCAGCTCTATCGCACAGAGAGACAAGCTTTTGAGCAGATTTGGGCTAGATTTCACTTCATTTGAACAGAAGCACTATTTCAACATTACTGGTCTCAGAAACCTGTAAACTGACAATCTTGAGCATTGAAGTCCTAACAAATGTTTTTGTGCATATAACTTCTAACACATTAAAAGCTGTCTCACTAAATTGCAGAAATCATTTTATTTCATAAGACATAAGCATCTTTCAGTTTTGCAAGATTTGCACTGAATATTGAATAAAGCAGCTTTCTCTCATAGAGAGACAAGCTTTTGAGCAGATTTGGGCTAGATTTCACTTCATTTGAACAGAAGCACTATTTCAACATTACTGGTCTCAGAAACCTGTAAACTGACAATCTTGAGCATTGAAGTCCTAACATAAGTTTTTGTGCATACAACTTTAACACATTAAAAACTGTCTCACTGCAATGCAGAAATCATTTTATTTCATAAGACATAAGCATCTTTCAGTTTGGCAAGATTTGCACTGAATATTGAATGAAGCAGCTCTATCTCACAGAGAGACAAGCTTTTGAGCAAATTTGGGCTAGATTTCACTTCATTTGAAAAGAAGCACTATTTCAACATTACTGGTCTCAGAAACCTGTAAACTGACAATCTTGAGCATTGAAGTCCCAACATAAATTTTTGTGCATATAACTTCTAACACATTAAAAACTGTCTTACAGCATTGCAAAAACATTGTATTTCATAAGGCATAAGCATCTTTCAGTTTGGCAAGATTTGCACTGAATATTGAATGAAGCAGCTTTCTCTCATAGAGAGACAAGCTTTTGAGCAGATTTGGGCTAGATTTCACTTCATTTGAACAGAAGCAATATTTCAACATTGCTGGTCTCAGAAACCTGTAAACTGACAATCTTGAGCATTGAAGTCCTAACAAATGTTTTTGTGCATATAACTTCTAACACATTAAAAGCTGTCTCACTGCATTGCAGAAATCATTTTATTTCATAAGACATAAGCATCTTTCAGTTTTGCAAGATTTGCACTGAATATTGAATGAAGCAGCTTTCTCTCATAGAGAGACAAGCTTTTGAGCAGATTTGGGCTAGATTTCACTTCATTTGAACAGAAGCACTATTTCAACATTACTGGTCTCAGAAACCTGTAAACTGACAATCTTGAGCATTGAAGTCCTAACAAATGTTTTTGTGCATATAACTTCTAACACACTAAAAGCTGTCTCACTGCATTGCAGAAATCATTTTATTTCATAAGACATAAGCATCTTTCAGTTTGGCAAGATTTGCACTGAATATTGAATAAAGCAGCTTTCTCTCATAGAGAGACAAGCTTTTGAGCAGATTTGGGCTAGATTTCTCTTCATTTGAACAGAAGCATTATTTCAACATTACTGGTCTCAGAAACTTGTAAACTGACAATCTTGAGCATTGAAGTCCTAACATAAGTTTTTGTGCATATAACTTCTAACACATTAAAAACTGTCTTACAGCATTGCAAAAACATTGTATTTCATAAGGCATAAGCATCTTTCAGTTTGGCAAGATTTGCACTGAATATTGAATGAAGCAGCTTTCTCTCATAGAGAGACAAGCTTTTGAGCAGATTTGGGCTAGATTTCACTTCATTTAAACAGAAGCACTATTTCAACATAACTGGTCTCAGAAACCTGTAAACTGACAATCTTGAGCATTGAAGTCCTAACATAAGTTTTTGTGCATATAACTTCTAACACATTAAAAACTGTCTCACTGCAATGTAAGAAATCATTTTATTTCATAAGACATAAGCATCTTTCAGTTTTGCAAGATTTGCACTGAATATTGAATGAAGCAGCTTTCTCTCATATAGAGACAAGCTTTTGAGCAGATTTTGGCTAGATTTCACTTCATTTGAACAGAAGCACTATTTCAACATTACTGGTCTCAGAAACCTGTAAACTGACAATCTTGAGCATTTAAGTCCTAACAAATGTTTTTGTGCATATAACGTCTAACACACTAAAAGCTGTCTCACTGCATTGCAGAAATCATTTTATTTCATAAGACATAAGCATCTTTCAGTTTTGCAAGATTTGCACTGAATATTGAATAAAGCAGCTTTCTCTCATAGAGAGACAAGCTTTTGAGCAGATTTGGGCTAGATTTCACTTCATTTGAACAGAAGCACTATTTCAACATTACTGGTCTCAGAAACTTGTAAACTGACAATCTTGAGCATTGAAGTCCTAACATAAGTTTTTGTGCATATAACTTCTAACACATTAAAAACTGTCTTACAAGCATTGCAAAAACATTGTATTTCATAAGACATAAGCATCTTTCAGTTTGGCAAGATTTGCACTGAATATTGAATGAAGCAGCTCTATCTCACAGAGAGACAAGCTTTTGAGCAGATTTGGGCTAGATTTCACTTCATTTGAACAGAAGCACTATTTCAACATTACTGGTCTCAGAAACCTGTAAACTGACAATCTTGAGCATTGAAGTCCTAACAAATGTTTTTGTGCATATAACTTCTAACACACTAAAAGCTGTCTCACTGCATTGCAGAAATCATTTTATTTCATAAGACATAAGCATCTTTCAGTTTTGCAAGATTTGCACTGAATATTGAATAAAACAGCTTTCTCTCATAGAGAAACAAGCTTTTGAGCAGATTTGGGCTAGATTTCACTTCATTTGAACAGAAGCACTATTTTAACATTACTGGGCTCAGAATCCTGTAAACTGACAATCTTGAGCATTGAAGTCCTACCATATGTTTTTGTGCATATAACTTCTAACACATTAAAAACTGTCTCACTGCATTGCTGAAATAATTTTATTTCATAAGACATAAGCATCTTTCAGTTTGGCAAGATTTGCACTGGATATTGAATGAAGGAGCTCTATCTCACAGAGAGACAAGCTTTTGAGCAGATTTGGGCTAGATTTCACTTCATTTGAACAGAAGCACTATTTCAACATTACTGGTCTCAGAAACCTGTAAACTGACATTCTTGAGCATTGAAGTCCCAACATAAGTTTTTGTGCATATAACTTCTAACACATTAAAAACTGTCTTACAGCATTGTAAAAACATTGTATTTCATAAGGCATAAGCATCTTTCAGTTTGGCAAGATTTGCACTGAATATTGAATGAAGCAGCTTTCTCTCATAGAGAGACAAGCTTTTGAGCAGATTTGGGCTAGATTTCACTTCATTTGAACAGAAGCACTATTTCAACATAACTGGTCTCAGAAACCTGTAAACTGACAATCTTGAGCATTGAAGTCCTAACAAATGTTTTTGTGCATATAACTCTTCTAACACACTAAAAGCTGTCTCACTGCATTGCAGAAATCATTTTATTTCAAAAGACATAAGCATCTTTCAGTTTTGCAAGATTTGCACTGAATATTGAATAAAGCAGCTTTCTCTCATAGAGAGACAAGCTTTTGAGCAGATTTGGGCTAGATTTCACTTCATTTGAACAGAAGCACTATTTCAACATTACTGGTCTCAGAAACTTGTAAACTGACAATCTTGAGCATTGAAGTCCTAACATAAGTTTTTGTGCATATAACTTCTAACACATTAAAAACTGTCTCACTGCAATGTAAGAAATCATTTTATTTCATAAGACATAAGCATCTTTCAGTTTTGCAAGATTTGCACTGAATATTGAATGAAGCAGCTTTCTCTCATAGAGAGACAAGCTTTTGAGCAGATTTGGGCTAGATTTCACTTCATTTGAACAGAAGCACTATATCAACATTACTGGTCTCAGAAACTTGTAAACTGACAATCTTGAGCATTGAAGTCCTAACATAAGTTTTTGTGCATATAACTTCTAACACATTAAAAACTGTCTTACAAGCATTGCAAAAACATTGTATTTCATAAGACATAAGCATCTTTCAGTTTGGCAAGATTTGCACTGAATATTGAATGAAGCAGCTCTATCTCACAGAGAGACAAGCTTTTGAGCAGATTTGGGCTAGATTTCACTTCATTTGAACAGAAGCACTATTTCAACATTACTGGTCTCAGAAACCTGTAAACTGACAATCTTGAGCATTGAAGTCCTAACAAATGTTTTTGTGCATATAACTTCTAACACACTAAAAGCTGTCTCACTGCATTGCAGAAATCATTTTATTTCATAAGACATAAGCATCTTTCAGTTTTGCAAGATTTGCACTGAATATTGAATAAAGCAGCTTTCTCTCATAGAGAAACAAGCTTTTGAGCAGATTTGGGCTAGATTTCACTTCATTTGAACAGAAGCACTATTTTAACATTACTGGGCTCAGAATCCTGTAAACTGACAATCTTGAGCATTGAAGTCCTAACATATGTTTTTGTGCATATAACTTCTAAAACATTAAAAACTGTCTCACTGCATTGCTGAAATAATTTTATTTCATAAGACATAAGCATCTTTCAGTTTGGCAAGATTTGCACTGAATATTGAATGAAGCAGCTCTATCTCACAGAGAGACAAGCTTTTGAGCAGATTTGGGCTAGATTTCACTTCATTTGAACAGAAGCACTATTTCAACATTACTGGTCTCAGAAACCTGTAAACTGACAATCTTGAGCATTGAAGTCCCAACATAAGTTTTTGTGCATATAACTTCTAACACATTAAAAACTGTCTTACAGCATTGCAAAAACATTGTATTTCATAAGGCATAAGCATCTTTCAGTTTGGCAAGATTTGCACTGAATATTGAATGAAGCAGCTTTCTCTCATAGAGAGACAAGCTTTTGAGCAAATTTGGGCTAGATTTCACTTCATTTGAACAGAAGCACTATTTCTACATAACTGGTCTCAGAAACTTGTAAACTGACAATCTTGAGTATTGAAGTCCTAACATAAGTTTTTGTGCATATAACTTCTAACACATTAAAAACTGTCTTACAGCATTGCAAAAACATTGTATTTCATAAGGCATAAGCATCTTTCAGTTTGGCAAGATTTGCACTGAATATTGAATGAAGCAGCTTTCTCTCATAGAGAGACAAGCTTTTGAGCAGATTTGGGCTAGATTTCACTTCATTTGAACAGAAGCACTATTTTAACATTACTGGTCTCAGAAACCTGTAAAATGACAATCTTGAGCATTGATGTCCTAACACATGTTTTTGTGCATATAACTTCTAACACATTAAACACTGTCTCACTGCATTGCAGAAATCATTTTATTTCATAAGACATAAGCATCTTTCAGTTTGGCAAGATTTGCACTGAATATTGAATAAAGCAGCTTTCTCTCACAGAGAGACAAGCTTTTGAGCAGATTTGGGCTAGATTTCACTTCATTTGAACAGAAGCACTATTTCAACATTACTGGTCTCAGAAACTTGTAAACTGACATTCTTGAGTATTGAAGTCCTAACATAAATTTGGCAAGATTTGCACGGAATATTGAATGAAGCAGCTTTCTCTCATAGAGAGACAAGCTTTTGAGCAGATTTGGGCTAGATTTCACTTCATTTGAACAGAAGCACTATTTCAACATTACTGGTCTCAGAAACCTGTAAACTGACAATCTTGAGCATTGAAGTCCTAACCTACGTTTTTGTGTATATAACTTCTAACACATTAAAAACCGTCTTACAGCATTGCAAAAACATTGTATTTCATAAGGCATAAGCATCTTTCAGTTTGGCAAGATTTGCACTGAATATTGAATGAAGCAGCTTTCTCTCATAGAGAGACAAGCTTTTGAGCAGATTTGGGCTAGATTTCACTTCATTTGAACAGAAGCACTATTTCAACATTACTGGTCTCAGAAACCTGTTAACTGACAATCTTGAGCATAGAAGCTCTAACATAAGTTTTTGTGCATATAACTTCTAACACATTAAAAACTGTCTCACTGCATTGCAGAAATCATTTTATTTCATAAGACATAAGCATCTTTCAGTTTGGCAAGATTTGCACTGAACATTGAATTAAGCAGCTCTATCTCACAGAGAGACAAGCTTTTGAGCAGATTTTGGCTAGATTTCACTTCATTTGAACAGAAGCACTATTTCAACATTACTGGTCTCAGAAACCTGTAAACTGATAATCTTGAGCATTGAAGCTCTAACCTACGTTTTTGTGTATATAACTTCTAACACATTAAAAACTGTCTTACAGCATTGCAAAAACATTGTATTTCATAAGACATAAGCATCTTTCAGTTTGGCAAGATTTGCACTGAATATTGAATGAAGCAGCTTTCTCTCATAGAGAGACAAGCTTTTGAGCAGATTTGGGCTAGATTTTACTTCATTTGAACAGAAGCACTATTTCAACATTACTGGTATCAGAAACCTGTAAACTGATCTTGAGCATTGAAGTCACCACATGCGTTAGGACTTTTAAGTGAAACCATTATCGTAGTGGATCCATTTCCGCTACCGAGGAAGTAATATTAGGAGAAAACATTATCAAAGTGGATCCAACAACAATCCAGACACAATCCATAATATTTTGCCCTAAAACATAAAAATACGCAAATACTTACAACAAATTTAGAATTCAAGACACGACACCCCAGAGGCCACTCAAAGAAACATTATGATGCTAAGGTAGACATTTAAATGTCTCTAAAGGAATTTATCTAAGAACTTTTCAGTTTTTCCTTTGACTATGTTCAGTATGTCAGGGTGGGTGGTGGAGGGATGAACTCAATTGCAGACAGTTGTCACAGCAACACAGTTTATTGAACAAATAACAGGAAAAACAAAACCCACGAGGGGGCAAAACAAGGGCTAGACAGACGAAGGATGACTAAACTAGACTAACACTTGACAAACTAGACTACAACAGAAACAGGAACAAACTACTATTTTGATAAGACTCTCAACAGGCTCACTTACGGAGAGCTCAAGGTTAGACAATGTACCGACCCAGGACAGAGAACATGAGGAGATTAAATGGGGAGCAAACTAATCAGGAACAGGTGACACAGGTGAAAGCAACAATCAAATGATTACGAGATGATGACAAGGGGGTGGGGGAAGGTAACAAGACAACGCAAGCACATGGCCCAAACAAATGGCCATGTGCTTGCACATAAAACATGGGCCCGTCATGATCCTGCCCCAAGACCAGGAAAATCAGGACACGAAGGCAGAATCATGACACAGTACATTTCATCATAAACAGAATGAGCATCAGTTCACTGATGGGGATCGTGTCCAGTGTATCCATCACTGTGTTCTGTTGTGTTTTGTTGCATTGCTGCAGGTTGATTTTTGGCTGATGTGCTGTGCTTTTGTTCCCACGGTTGTCTTCATTTCGTCAGGTGAAACGTCTCTCTCACTCGCAGCAGAGTCTGTGAGCAGCAGCAACTTCCAGAATATCAGAAACACGGTCCGCCTTCACTCCGTGAATAAAGTATTTCAGTATGTTTGAAATGTTTTGTTCATAACGTAGCATATAAAATAATAATAATAAAAAAATAACAGGAGAGTTTCAAAGTGGCTTAAGCTATTTTGTGTAAACTTTTTTCCCTATATCACATGTCAAACTAATAACATTGTAAGCATTTAATCTTTGATTGCTGCTTTCTGCTGTGAAAATTTTGTTTGTGATGAAAATAACAGTACATTTTTGTCAGTTATTTTCTCTAAACAGATTGATTAACTTCTTCAAGATTTCAAAATCAGAAAGCATGCTGATAATGTAGTAGCACTGTAAGATTATATTTGTTTGAATGCATTATTGCGAAAGCGATTGTGTGTGAATCTGTTTAAATCATGCTTTAACCCGAAAATAATCAGTAAAAGAAACAGACAAACTCTTAACATCCCGCTCGACTCTTGCAGTCATTGTAACCTTCTGATCAAGCTATCGCTAAATATGTTTAACATGAATTCTTGCTGAAAATGCAGTTATATTATGGGCTGTTGGCATGAATTGTACTCGTGATGGAGCGCTCTTGGAGCAAGTGAAAACCACAACGCTCACATTCAAGTGTTTGTGCAAAAATTATTAATGTGCATTAATGACAGGGAGGCGCCTTCTCGTCACTTTTAATTTTTTTCCTGATAATGAATTTATAATTTTTTAATTAACATAATATCGTGGTGTCTCACATACATTAAAATATATATCTACAGAAAGCTTGAAATGTTTTTTAAATGAAAACGAATTGTGTAATCTGTGAAAGTTGCATTTCTCTGTCGGAGAGAGCCAGCACTGTGAATTTCATCCTGCAGCTGACAAGAAAACATTTGTTTATTAATAAATAATTCAAATGTCTCATTTTTCACAATTATTGGGCTACTTCTGCATGTGCTTTGTTGCAAACTTAATGCATGTGCTTGAGCGCGGAATATATTAAGATTTGATTATGTAAATTTTATATAAACCTCTGATTAGTTGAATATAACAAACGAACGACTAGAACTAGAAAAATCTTATGTGGGGGCAGACCATTTTTTAGTATATAACCAAAACAACAGTCCTATAAACCAGTTCAGCAAGTGAAAGCCTCATAAGAGACTGTCTTTTACAACAAATTCATTTTACAACAAATCCTTTAAATTTAACAAATTTATCAGAACAAAACAAGAATTAAAAATATATAATTCTAATGGATAAATATAATTGCAGTATATAATATCATAGGCTTAGTAATAAAAAAACAAAAAATAATAATAATTTAAAGCTAAGCATAAGGTAAGGTTGGGCTTTCTCATTCGGGAGAAATCCAAACGTTTCCATATTCATGATGTTGCCCATTTGAAGCTTAACTATTATTCATTAAATTAAATAAAAATGTCTCATTTTTCACAATTATTGGGCTACTTCTGCATGTGCTTTGTTGCAAACTTAATGCATGTGCTTGAGCGCGGAATATATTAAGATTTGATTATGTAAATTTTATATAAACCTCTGATTAGTTGAATATAACAAACGAACGACTAGAACTAGAAAAATCTTATGTGGGGGCAGACCATTTTTTAGTATATAACCAAAACAACAGTCCTATAAACCAGTTCAGCAAGTGAAAGCCTCATAAGAGACTGTCCATATGAAAGAGCAATTCACACCTTTATCTCGACCCCCACAAGCCATACATAACTAACCCTAAAAACCCAACCCCCTCCAGCTGAACTGAATTCGGTCTGTTTTTTGGCTGTGAGGAATGGTGTGTTACTGGGCTGAAATGCCTGCACTCAGCAGCACTACTCTTTGTATTCATTATTTTCTCACAGCCCATATTATTATTTTCACAAGACCATAATGATAATAACAAATCATCAATTAATAATTAATCATTATTTTACGAAAATCATTGTTATTTGTGATCGTGGGTGTTTGCAGAAGGCTTTAAGACCAAGTGGAATCCTCTGTTCCCGCCTCACAGCGCGCGGGACTCGCACTCAGTGATGAGGCTTCACTGTCTGCGGTTTGACTTTACTAAATCAGATTGAGGCGAATACAACTTATTGATCACGAGCCCAACATTTAGCAAGGCAGGAAAACATTCATTCTAATGGAAGGAAGACGTATTTCATTGAGCTAATGCTGTTAAATAGAGAGAGAGAGAGAGAGAGAGAGAGAGAGAGAGAGAGAGAAACTAGTCTAGGGCTATTCTTAAACTTGGAGCTCATTATATTGAAGTACAAATCCAAACACCAGAAACGTTATGCATTTTATGAATAATGAAATGTTATGAAAAATATGCATTTTATTTATTAACATGCTGTATGGTTGAAATAATATTTTAGTTCACAACTTTTAAGTTCCGTTGTTTAAAAAAAATGCTTTATTGGCTAATGTTTCATAAACCTTCAGTTGTTATATGCTCTAAAATCCATGCCATTAGTAATTTCACAGTATTTTCACCTTCTAAATCACTACCCTTTAAAGTCACAATTCTATAATGGTCAAAATTACTCAGGCCAATGGTATTTTTAATGACATTATTTTATTATTTATTATTTCGGTTTTTTTAAAATAATTGTAGCCTAGATAAATAGGTAAAGCAAAACAAATATTCGGATCGCCCCTTATTTTTTCCCTTATTTTCTTAAAGAATAAACACGTATTTTCTACAAGAATATGATAACATATTATTAATTAATAGAAATCATTTAAGCAATTAACACCTTTTTTTTTTACTTGAATTTAAATACTATTAAACTAACTTTAAATTCTCAAGGAATTTATAAGTAAAAAATGGTAAAATGTCACAGTGCATGTTAAATAGCCTAAATGAACCTGTGTTAACAATATAATTAGAACTAACAATATAATTTGATTTTTTTAAATGAACAATTCCTGTATAAAATGGG
The DNA here is from genome assembly GCF_963082965.1 of Carassius carassius. NCBI lineage: Eukaryota > Metazoa > Chordata > Actinopteri > Cypriniformes > Cyprinidae > Carassius > Carassius carassius. The sequence goes on from NC_081799.1 coordinate 2,172,012, forward strand.
ACAGCAACCTTTATATCAAACATTTTTAAATCGTCCACAGCTGAGCATCCCGGGAGGCTGATCTGCGCCAGAGTGCGTGAAGTGAATGTGATGAACGAAGTCATTTTCAGATGCAATAGAAAAAAAAACTAGAATTGATAGCCTAGCTTAGGCCCAGGATCTGTTCTGAAGTATAAAATAATTATAATTACTGTTAACCCAGAGTAACAAATTTTAACGTATTAATCGCCTATTTTCATTTGCTGGATGTTTTCTTTATTTTTTATTTTTTTAAACACGCTAAAAAATAAATTAAGTTTGTCAGAGGAAAAAAATATATGAGTTGTTTGGGTTTCATTTGAACAGATTAATCACCTATTTTTGTTTGCTGCATGTTTTTTTTTTTTACACGCTAAAAAATAAATCAGAGTTTGTGAGAGGAAAAAATATAAGTCAGGTATAAGTTGCATTATATTACATTAAGAAATAATAACGGCTGGCCTAATAATGTTATAATGTACCAACAGGATATTTTTAGTTCCCTTCATTTTACAACAAATCCTTTAAATTTAACAAATTTATCAGAACAAAACAAGAATTAAAAATATATAATTCTAATGGATAAATATAATTGCAGTATATAATATCATAGGCTTAGTAATAAAAAAACAAAAAATAATAATAATTTAAAGCTAAGCATAAGGTAAGGTTGGGCTTTCTCATTCGGGAGAAATCCAAACGTTTCCATATTCATGATGTTGCCCATTTGAAGCTTAACTATTATTCATGAGGTAAATAGGCTTTGTAGTTCACGCGTGTTTCAGTATCGATGGAAAAAAATCATAAATAACAATATGTCAAAGTGCTAACGCTGAATGCCTGGTGAACTACTGCTGTTTCCAGTGAATATGTGCGCGAGGCACCAGCGCGATAAAACAGCTGAAACAAATAATACTTAATTTTTGGTCACACATAAGGCATAATTCAAAAATGCAAAGTGTTGGAAGTTTGAAAAATCAAGAATAATAACAGTGTTAATACTAATTATTGCTAAATGCTGGATGTTCCTATTTCGCTCTGCATATGGAACTTGGAGATTTTTTTTAAACCAAGAATAAACCGACATAAAAATGAAATGAAAACATTTAGCATATATATATATATATATATATATATATATATATATATATATATATATATATATATATATATACTATATATATATATAATATATATATTTATTTATTTACTGTTTAATAAAAATAGCATGCATATGATCCTTTGTGTAAAGGTCTTCTTTAAATTTTTGTTGAGGAGACTGTAGCCTAAGACTATCCTACATTTTGAAATTAACAAACTGTAATTTTTTTTGTTTTTTTTATAAATGTCACAATGTTATATCATAATGTTATTGTTGTTTTACTTATTTTTTCTAATTTTACAATTAAATTCATTTCGCAATCCGTCCCTTTGTGCCACCTGGCGGTAGTTTCGCGAATGATTTTAACAGCCCAATTAGGCTGGCCACCTACTGTAACTGTTCATTAGTAGTTACTTCATAGTTATTTTTCTTGAACCCTAACTAGTAGATAATTAATAGTAGTTCTTCAATAGGTATGATAGAATTAACACAATCATAAAATTCTATTACATACTGATTAATTAACATATCTTCCTTAGTAGTTAACAGTAGTGAATGAAGTGTTTATGAAAAATGACCTGTTAGTTCTTCAATAATTCCTTATTAGTTATGTAGTAAGAAACAGTATTCTAAAGTGTTACGGAATACGGAATGTAAATAAAAACTAAATCTATTTTTTAAAGAAATTTTACATTTGCAATGACTTGATTAGGCAGCTTTACAGCATTAATGATGAGTGTCTCTACTGTACTTGGATACTGTTCCAACAGTACCAGACCCGGGATCTGCTGGTAGATTTCAGGAGACAAGACAGAGAACATAACCCATCACTATTGGGCAGGACAGGTGTGGAGGGGGTCAACAGCTTTAAGTTTCTTGATGTTCAATTCAATTTCATTTGTATAGCCTTTTTTACAATACAAATCGTTGCAAAGGAAAAACAGAAAATTAATATTTCTATAATATTTAGTAGTATCTTATCAGTGGTGACTCATTTTATGTACATATAGCAGAAATGTATGGAAAAATCAATTAAAGATGTAATCAAACAGACGACAAACACTCTTAACAGCAATTATTATGATGCAATCAAACTTATAGCAATATTTGGTAGTTCTGTATGTTGTTTTAGGGTTGGCAATATCTGAGGTTCTCTGAGGTGTTGGCATCATCTCTGCTCCGGTGATCTGGATCCAGAATGAAGCTTGTTAAATCCTAGTTAGGCAAAACAGAGAAAGTCAAGTCAAGTCACCTTTATTTATATAGCGCTTTAAACAAAATACATTGGGTCAAAGCAACTGAACAGCATTCATTAGGAAAACAGTGTGTCAATAATGCAAAATGATAGTTAAAGGCAGTTCATCATTGAATTCAGTGATGCCATCGCTGTTCAGTTAAATAGTGTCTGTGCATTTATTTGCAATCAAGTCAACGATATCACTGTAGATGAAATGACCCCAACTAAGCAAGCCAGAGGCGACAGCGGCAAGGAAACGAAACTCCATCGGTGAATGAATGGAGAAAAAACCTTGGGAGAAACCAGGCTCAGTTGGGGGGCCAGTTCTCCTCTGACCAGACGAAACCAGTAGTTCAATTCCAGGCTGCAGCAAAGTCAGATTGTGCAGAAGAATCATCTGTTTCCTGTGGTCTTGTCCTGGTGGTCCTCTGAGACAAGGTCACTAATAGAGAAACAAATAGAGACATAATTAGCACAGCTGCTGTGCAGAGTCAAAGGGGTTTTATGAGATGCATTATTTGAATGCTTGGCCAAATAGATGCGTCTTTTACCTAGATTAAAACAGAGAGAGTGTGTCTGAACCCCGAACATTATCAGAAAGGCTATTTGAGAGCCAAATGCAAAAAAGCTCTACCTCCTTTAGTGGACTTTGCTATTCTAGGTATTCACAGAGTTTTGTGACCTTAGGGAGCGTGATGGATTGTAATGTGTTAGAAGACTAGTTAGGTACGCAGGAGCTAAACCATTTAGGACCTTATAGGTAAGAAATAATATTTGTAACTGATACGGAACTTAATAGGTAGCCAGTGCAGAGACTGTAAAATTGGGGTAATATGATCATATTTTCTTGACCTGGTAAGGACCCAAGCTGTTGCATTTTGGACTACCTGTAGCTTGTTTACTGAAGATGCAGGACAAACCCTCAGTGCATTACAGTAGTCCAGTCTAGATTTAATGCATGCATGAACTAGCTTTTCTGCATTAGAAACAGGTAATGTTTCGGTCCAATAAGTAATATCTCAAATATGTTCACATCTCTTAGTATCTTACATGGTCTGCTCACACAGAAGCAAGTAGCCACATCAGCACCTTTTTTTCTCAGGCACCTGAGGAAGTTTAAAATGAGCCCCATCATCCTCAGATCTCCCTCCACCTGCACTATAGAGAATGTCCTGGCTGCATCACGTGCCTGGTTTGGAAAACATCACCGCTGGCAGCCATAGAGCACTGCAGCCTGCCATACTGTAGGAAGTGTATGAGGAAGCCTGGAGGATCATCAGTGACTCCAGCACCCATGTCACAAACTGCTGTTTCTGATGCCTTCAGGCAGACAATTCCACAGCAAAAAATTCCGCATGAACCTACTGAGGGAAGATTTTTTCCTCAGGTTCTCAGGCTGCTGAACACCCAGAACTGATATCCACAATATCCTCTACATTAATACACTCAATACACTCAAAAAAATATATTTTAAACTAACTTAATTAAATTATAGACAGTGGTTCCACATAACAGACACATGCTATCTCTACTCAGTTACATTATGTATGACGAACTGAACTGAATTGAGTAAACTTAAAATACCATGTCCAAATAACTTTAAAACTACTTTACTTCCAAGATTGATACTAACAGAGATAAAATTGTAACCATGCAGCTGTCAGCTATAGTTTTGCATCAGATAGTGTGCTATAGATTCCCCGAGGAACAGTTCTACTTCTCTACTGTAGTAGAGGAAGAATTGTATAAACTTGTTTAAATTATCTAATTGACAGTTAGATAAGTTACAGAAGTATCAATTTTATGAAAGTGAATGTTTATGAGTGAGTCATTGAGATTCAACCGACTCACCAAACAAAGAATTTGACTGTGTTAATGAGAGAATCACTGAATCATTTATGCAACCGATTTGTAAAAAAAGCTGATTCATTCAATGCTAAGTACAAAATTTGCCAACATGAAAGATGCTTCTGTCTAATGAATTAAAATGTTTTTTGCAATGCAGTAAGAAAGTTTTTAATGTGTTAGAAGTTATATGCACTGTTACGGTCCACAGTCTTTTGGTGCTATACCTGTTTTTGTTTTTGTTTTTGTTTGTCTTTTCTCCATTATCACTCTCATGCTCTTAGGTACCACCTTCCTTGGATTCTATTGGATATCTTTGCTGTCAATCATCATTAACTTCTCGTTTCCTTTGCCAATCATGCTCTCGTCCAAGAGGTTTAAAAGGAGAATGTCTGTGAAAGAGAGGGGAGGGATGATTTCTGCTGTGACAATTGTGTGCGTTTGTCGCTTTGCTGCTTTCTGATCTGATGTTTTTGTCAGCTTGTTGATGGTTTGGAAGACACGGAAGGAGTGGAAGAGTTTAGTAAGTCGTGTGACTTACATAATTAACATAGTGATCTTGGATGTATTAGAAACACTAGTTTAGTTGTATGCGCTTGTTTTTGTATGTTTTGGATTTAGTACAGTTAGTATAGGTTATAACCTTTTGTGTTGAAGAATTTTCTTTTTTTTTCTTTATTAGTTTAGGGGTTTGGGAAGTTAGTTAGTGGGTTTTTTTTCTTATATTTTATTTTATGACTGAAGTGCCACTTTAACTTCCCTTCTCTCCTTTGTCTTGTCTGTTTAACTTGTTGTTCCTTGGGGGCAATAAATATTTCTTGTGCAGTTTGTGTCATTTATTCCATTGCCACCTCTTTCCCTGGCTTATTCTTTAATATGTCAACTTAATGTTACCTCCTTTAATCCCTAGTAAAAACAATTACATCAGAGACGTAACATGCACATGAACTTATGTTACAGCATCAATGCTCAGGATTGTCAGTTTAGAGCTTCTGAGAGCACTAATGTTTAGTTAGTGGTTCTGGTCAAAAGAAGCTAAAACAAGCCCACATAAGCAATACAGCTTCTCTCTCAGTGAGAGAATGTAGCTTTTTACAATGTTAACTGCAAAACTTGCCAACATGAAAGATCTCTCTGACGAATGAACTAATGTGGTTTTTGCAATGAAGAAACATAGTTTTTAATGTGTTACATGTTCTATGCACATAAACTTATGTTACAGCTTCAGTGCTCAGGATTGTCAGTATAGAGCTACTGAGAGCAGTAGTGGTTCAGCACAAAAGTCATATTCTCCGATGAAGCCCCTTTCCGATTGCTTGGGGCATCTGGAAAAAGGCTTGTCCGGAGAAGAAAAGGTGAGCACTACCATCAATCCTGTGTCATGCCAACAGTAAAGCATCCTGACACCATTCATGTGTGGGGTGGCTTCTCATCCAAGGGAGTGGGCTTACTCACAATTCTGCCCAAAAACACAGCCATGAATAAAGAATGGTACCAAAATACCCTCCAACAGCAACTTCTTCCAACAATCCAACAACAGTTTGGTGAAGAACAATGCATTTTCCAGAACGATGGAGCACCGTACCATAAGGCATAAGTGATAACTAAGTGGCTCGGGGACCACAATGTTGAAATTTTGGATCCATGGCCTGAAAAAACCCCAGATCTTAATCCCATTGAGAACTTGTGGTCAATCCTCAAGAGGCGGGTGGACAAACAAAAACCCACTAATTCTGACAAACTCCAAGAAGTGATTATGAAAGAATGGGTTCTTATCAGTCAGGATTTGGCCCAGAAGTTGATTGAGAGCATGCCCAGTTGAATTGCAGAGGTCCTGAAAAAGAAGGGCCAACACTGCAAATACTGACTCTTTGCATAAATGTCATGTAATTGTTGATAAAAGCCTTTGAAACGTATGAAGTGCTTGTAATTATATTTCAGTACATCACAGAAACAACTGAAACAAAGATCTAAAAGCAGTTTAGCAGCAAACTTTTTGAAAACTAATATTTATGTAATTCTCAAAACCTTTGGCCACGACTGTACATGTTGTTGGTTTAGATGATTTAACATGTTTAGACAATTCTACCTCTCCTATAGTAGAGAATGAGTGGAACTGTTCCTCAGGGGGTCTATAGTGAACTGTCTGATGCGATACTGTAGCTGATGGCCGAATGGTAACAATTTTATCTCTAATACTATCGATTTAAGAAGTAAAGTAGTTCATAAAGTCATTATTGCTTTGATGTTGGTAAATGTCAACACTTGTTGAGGCTTTATTTTTCGTTAATTTAGCCACAGTATTAAATAAATACCAGATGTTATGTTTGTTTTCTTCTAAAAGAGAAGAAAAGTAATCAGATCTAGCAGTTTTTAATGCTTTTCTGTAGGATAGGTTACTTTCCCGGCAAGCAATACGAAATACCTCTAGTTTTGTTTTCCTCCAGCTGCGCTCCATTTTTTGGGCTGCTCTCTTTAGGTTGCAAGTATGCTCATTATACCATGGTGTCAGACTGTTTTCCTTAACCTTCCTTAAGCGTAAAGGAGCAACTGTATTTAAAATGCTAGAAAAGAGAGAGTCCATAGTTTTTTTGCATCATCAAGTTGTTCTGAGGTTTTGGATATGCTAAGGAATTCGGATACATCAGGAAGATAACTTACAAAGCAGTATTTTGTGGTAGAAGTGATGGTTCTACAATACTTGTAACAAGAAGTAGAATTTACAATTTTGGCTATATGAAGTTTGCACAAAACTAAATAATGTTCTGAGATATCATCACTTGGCTGCATAATTTCAACACTATCAACATCAATTCCATGTGACAGTATTAAATCTAGAGTATGATTTCGACAATGTGTAGGTCCTGAAATGTGTTGTCTAACCCCAATAGAGTTCAGAATGTCTATAAATGCTGATCCCAATGCATCTTTTTCATTATCAACATGGATATTAAAATCACCAACTATTAAAACTTTATCTGCAGCCAGAACTAACTCAGCTTCGCGTCTTTCAGCGAGCGCTTATTCTGCCTTGTCAGACCTATTTATTGTTGTTTGTCACTATTAGCTCCTGGAAGAGTAAGCAATAGTCAAAGAGCTAAGCTAAGAAAGCTAAGAATCTAGATCGCATTTCAGATTGTGTGTTCCTCCCTGCACTCACTATATCACGAGTGGGGATACACACAGTCTGTGCGTGGTCTGCCTGGGATCGAAGCACGCTGTTTCAGCTCTTGAGGAAGCCATCTGCCTGCACTGGTACAAGCCAGTGTGGACGTTTCGATCCCGGAGGGCTCTCCTCGAGAGAGAGTCTTCACCAGCGTTCCACACAGTGTCGGTCCAGCTTTCGCCAAGGTGGAGCGGCACCTGCATTTTCTGGGTTCGCAGATAGATCTGCTGGAGGGTATGGAGACGGGCGTGTCCCTATCTCCTACCTCACTCGCCAGATCTGCCCGATCTCTGGGTTCGGAAGCCCGAGCTGCGGTCCTTCCCCCCGAGTAACGGCGACGACGTGACGCACTGCCTTTCTTTCTCTGAGGAGATTGAAACGGAGGGCGTTGATGAGCTCGCAGTTGCACATACATCAGCTGCATAAACATCAGTTGCACAGACATCAGTTGCACAAGCATCATTTTTACAAGCATATTATGCCTAAACTTTATAACGAGCAGCATTAATGAGGAGCGCAACTGGCGCTGTCAGCTCTCAGGAAAAATAAGGCGGCTGACTGTGTTTCTCGCATATCTGGGGATGGGCTGAAGATGGCTCTTCCTATCTCCACCCATGTTCCCTAGATCTAGAGTTCATTCTCGAGGTTCAGAAGCACTTGCAGTGGTTCATTCCCCTCTGTAAACTCATAGCTGCAGCTATTTATCTCAGAGGAGATTAATACTGTTTGTATGACTAAGCGGCTCGCGCGCTGCCGAGGCAACGTGTGTATTACATCATTTTCAGTTTTGATGTGAATCTTACCAAATCAGACCGTTTACTCGTCTGATTGGTTATAGCTCCATTTAATTCGGAGGAATTCAATTTAGTGCTTACCTGACTATGAGAAGTCAAATATATCACTTTCGATATGAATTATATCACAAACCAGACCGTGTTTACTCGTCTGATTGTTTGATTGCATTACATTTTGAGGAATATTATGACATTTATCTCACTCTGAGAAATATACTGGAGGAGCTTCTGGGCGCGAGCAGCCCTCTCAGTGTATTGCCTCCTCGTATAGGGAGTCACAGAATCCGAGCGTTCCACCGCGTTGGGACCAGAGGCTGAAGCAACGCTCTGAGCCAGGGTTTTCCCATCCTAAGGCGGATCTGAGGTCTGTTCTTCAGGCTGGGAGGTCCTTGGCTAAGAAGTCCTGACACGTTTCGGTCACGACTGCAAAGGGCAGCCCCTACTGGGGTAGAGTGGTGTTTACACGCATTACACAGTGCCCATCTCTCGTCAGTGCCCTCAGGAAATCGATCTGCCAACCCTGCCAAAGCTCCAGGGCACAGCGGTTTCCAGCGAGCACTGCTCTCAGTTTCTTCTGCCCATGAGCGTAGCGGAGCTGAGAGGCTCGCTACCCCTTCGGGGGTCTCTAGATCGGTTGCTTGGAATGGTGTCCTACCTCAGGCACCAATTTAGCTGCCTCAGTTACACCAGAGGTCAGTCTCGAGAGACTGATTCCCTTAGAAGATTATTTTTCAACATGTGAACTACTGCCAAATTTATCTCAATGGGTCCTGCATATGGCAATAAGGCTATCGCATTCAGTTTGGCTCTTACAGCCGAAATTCATTGGGGTTATTCCAGCGTTGGTCGGACCCGAGCAGGCTCTGGTTATGGAACAAGAAGTGAATACCCTATTAGGGAGGAGGCCATTGAGGTGGTCCCTCCTCAAGACAGGGATCCGGGTCTTAACAGCCTGTATTTCACAAATTCCAAAGAAGGATGGGGGGTTGGGTTCGATCATAGATTTGGGTCAGTTAAATCGCTCAGTTATCCAGCTGATGTTCAAAAATGCTCATTTCAGACAGGAACCAGCAGTTGTTGGCGGCTGTACTGCGTTTGAGCTCCGTCACTATATTCTTTTCATTGACTATTTTTAACTTAAAAATCAATTTTATACATCATCGTTTCCGTTTATATAACGTGTGAATATATCCTCTATTGTATTCTACAACAAAAACAATCAGAGCGCCTCGCTATCACTAGTTTTATTTTGATCTCCCGGGTCCGCTATTAGCTTTTAGCCCGTTAGCATCAGCAAGCGTGGTTGCTGCTAACTGTGCTTACATTGCTAATACTCTATTCACACACATTACCACTGCTGTACTCACTGTTACTTGCTTTAATGGCGGATGAATGTCTCCACTCTGTGCAGCTCGAGCTCGAGGCCGTCGGAAAGCAGATTCGCGACCTGGAGGTGAGGCAGGCCCAGCTGAGAGAGCGGAGAGCCGCGCTGGAATCATCCCGGGCTGACGCTCACAAGTCCGGGGTAAGTATACAGCGTGCTGCTAACAGTCCCACCACGTCTACTCCGTGTGTTTCTCTGCACAGGCCCGGTGCACCCAGGACGCGATCTTCCCAGATGTCCTTCACTGCGACGCCGGGACACCACGGACCCTGGGTGCATCCACAGCGGAGGACGCGAGCCGGGTCCCGGGCGACGACTTCTCCCCCTCCTGCCTTCGACATCTCCATCCGGAACCGCTTCGCTCCCCTCCGCGAGACAGGACGCGACGCTGTGATCATCGGAGACTCCATCGTCCGACACGTAAGTGCTACGTTAGCCGAAGGTAAAGTGCACACACATTGTTTGCCTGGTGCTCGTGTTCTCGATGTTTCTGCGCAGATACCCTGAAGGCCGACGAGAGCCCCAGAGCGGTCATGCTTCACGCCGGGGTTAACGACACCACGCTGCGGCAGACGGAGACGCTGAAGAGGGACTTCAGCAGCCTGATCGAGACGGTTTGCAGCACGATGCCCGCGGCGACGATCGTCGTGTCAGGACCACTGCCCACGTATCGACGAGGACACGAAAGGTTCAGTAGACTTTTTGCTTTAAATGACTGGTTGTTGTCATGGTGTAAAGAACAGAAACTGCTATTTGTTAATAACTGGAATCTTTTCTGGGAGCGTCCTAGGCTGTTTCGCGCTGATGGCCTGCACCCCAGCAGAATCGGAGCGGAGCTGCTCTCTGACAACATCTCCAGGACACTTCGCTCCATGTGACTAGTAAGACAATTCTCTAATAACTATTATGATGAGTTTTGTTCCACCCGCTTAAATGATAAAAGTACTTGCACTGTAAAAACTATTAAGACTGTGTCTGTTCCCCCAATAGTGAGGTCAAAATATAATGTAGGATCTAGAAAAAATCTTATCGTAATTAAACCAGAAAAATGTAAAGTAAATGAACAAAAACAATTTTTAAAGTTTGGGCTCATAAATATTAGATCACTCACACCCAAAGCAGTTATTGTAAATGAAATGATCACAGAAAATAGTTTTGATGTACTCTGCTTGACTGAAACCTGGCTAAAACCAAATGATTATTTTGGTCTAAATGAGTCTACTCCACCGAACTACTGTTATAAGCATGAGCCCCGTCAGACTGGTCGTGGCGGAGGTGTCGCAACAATATATAGTGATATATATTGATATATATAGATTCTCAATGTTACCCAGAAAACAGGATACAGGTTTAACTCTTTTGAAATACTTCTGCTAAATGTTACACTGTCAGACATGCAAAAGAAATCTAATGTATCTCTTGCTCTGGCTACTGTGTATAGACCACCAGGGCCGTATACAGAATTCCTAAAAGAATTAGCAGATTTCCTCTCAGACCTTCTAGTTACAGTTGATAAGGCGCTAATCATGGGAGATTTTAATATTCACGTTGATAATGCAAATGATACATTAGGACTTGCGTTTACTGACCTAATAAACTCCTTTGGAGTCAAGCAAAATGTCACTGGCCCCACTCATCGTTTTAATCATACACTAGATTTAATTATATCGCATGGAATCGATCTTACTGCTATAGATATTGTACCACAAAGTGATGATATTACAGACCATTTCCTTGTATCGTGCATGCTGCGTATAACTGATATTAACTATATGTCTCAGCGTTACCGTCTGGGCAGAACTATTGTTCCAGCCACCAAAGAAAGATTTGCAAATAACCTGCCTGATCTATCTCAACTGCTATTTGTACCCAAAAATACACATGAATTAGACGAAATTACTGACAACATGGGCACTATTTTCTCTAATACATTAGAAGCTGTTGCCCCCATCAAATTGAAAAAGGTTAGAGAAAAATGTACTGTGCCATGGTATAACAGTAATACTCACTCTCTCAAGAAAGTAACTCGTAGTCTTGAACGCAAATGGAGAAAAACTAACTTGGAAGTTTTTAGAATTGCATGGAAAAACAGTATGTCCAGCTATAGACAGGCTCTAAAAACTGCTAGGGCAGAGCATATCCATAAACTCATTGAAAATAACCAAAACAATCCAAGGTTTTTATTTAGCACAGTAGCTAAATTAACAAATTACCAGACGCCACCTGATTCAAATATTCCACCAACGTTAAATAGTAATGACTTTATGAATTTTTTCACTGATAAAATAGATAACATTAGAAATACAATAGCGAATGTAGATTCTACAGCGTCTATCACTTCAGTTTCATCCATCGCACCCAAAGATAAACTGCAGTGCTTTACAAATATAGGACAGGAAGAACTAAATAAACTTATCACTGTATCTAAACCAACAACATGTTTATTAGATCCTGTACCCACTAAATTACTAAAAGAGCTGTTACCTGTAGCCAAAGAACCGCTTCTCAATATCATTAACTCGTCGTTATCTTTAGGTCACGTCCCAAAACCATTCAAGCTGGCGGTTATCAAGCCTCTTATTAAGAAACCAAAACTAGATCCTAGTGTACTGGCAAATTATAGGCCTATTTCAAATCTTCCATTTATGTCTAAAATATTTTAAAAAGTTGTGTCTGCTCAATTGAGCACCTTCCTGCATAAAAATGATCTGTATGAAGAATTTCAGTCAGGTTTTAGGCCCCACCATAGCACAGAAACTGCACTTGTTAAAATTACAAATGACCTGCTCCTTGCGTCAGATCAAGGCTGCATCTCATTTCTAGTCTTACTTGATCTTAGTGCTGCGTTCGACACCATAGATCATGATATACTCATAGATCGATTACAAATCTATACAGGTATTCAAGGGCAGGCTCTAAGATGGTTTAGATCCTACCTGTCCAATCGCTACCATTTCGTTTACTTAAATGGGGTGTCATCTCATTTATCATCAGTAAAATATGGAGTGCCACAAGGATCCGTCCTAGGTCCCCTTCTATTTTCAATATACACGTTGCCCCTTGGTAATATTATTAGAAAATACGGAATTAGCTTCCACTGTTATGCTGATGATACTCAGCTATATATCTCAATGAGACCAGATGAAACTTCCCAATTATCTAAGCTAACAGAGTGTGTTAAAAATGTAAAAGATTGAATGACAAATAATTTTCTCCAATTAAATTCGGATAAGACAGAGATATTAATTATTGGACCTAAAAACACCACACAGAATCTTGTAGATTACAATCTGCAGCTAGACGGATGTACTGTTACTTCCTCTGAAGTCAGAAATCTGGGTGTTATATTGGACAGCAATTTGTCTTTTGAAAATCATATTTCCAATGTTACAAAAACTGCATTCTTCCATCTTAGAAACATTGCCAAGCTACGAAACATGTTATCTGTTTCTGATGCAGAAAAGCTAGTTCATGCATTCATGACCTCTAGACTGGACTATTGTAATGCACTTCTAGGTGGTTGTCCTGCTTCGTCAATAAACAAGCTACAGGTAGTCCAAAATGCAGCAGTTAGAGTAAAATATGATCATATTACCCCATTTTTACAGTCTCTGCACTGGCTACCTATTAAGTTCCGTATCAGTTACAAATTATCATTACTTACCTATAAGGCCCTAAATGGTTTAGCTCCTGCGTACCTAACTAGCCTTCTACCACGCTACAACCCATCACGCACCCTAAGGTCACAAAACACTGGACTTTTGGTAGTTCCTAGGATAGCAAAGTCCACTAAAGGAGGTAGAGCTTTCTCACATTTGGCTCCCAAACTCTGGAATAGCCTTCCTGATAATGTTCGGGGTTCAGACACACTCTCTCTGTTTAAATCTAGATTAAAAACACATCTCTTTCGCCAAGCATACGAACAATGTATCTTTTAAATTGTGAGTGTAGTTGCATCTGCATTTTTATTCTTTAGCTTGGGTTAAACTAATTTTACTTTGTTGGATCAGCAGCTATGCTAATGATGTATTAAACTCTATTTTGTTTCTATGTTTTGCCACAGGATTTACATCCCGTGGTAACTAGGATTTACACAAGCTCCAGTCTGGATCCAGAACACCTGAGAAGAGATGATGCTGACCCTCAGAGGACCCCAGATGATCCTAACATTGAATCAACAAACAGAACTAACAATTATTGCTACATGTGTGACTGCATCATATAATTACTATTAATTAATAATATTGATAGTTCATCGTCTAGCTGACTACGTCTTGTATTATTATTATTATTTTTTTTTTTTTTATAAAATCCTGTCAAACGTGCACAAACTACTAGCTACTACTAAATATTGTAGAAACAATTTTCTGTAAAGTTGCTTTGTAACGATTTGTATTGTAAAAAGTGCTATACAAATAAACTTGAATTGAATTGAATTGAACCACTTTGGCAAGTTTATTGAACACAATTTATCTTTGGGGGTATGGTTCCTTATGGGGGTTCTTGCTCCTAGAATAATTTAACATAAAAGAGCGTTAACATTAACCCCCAAAACATAATGAGAGGTATTACTGCCTGAAGAATAACCCCCCAAACCAACTTTGTTCCATTCCTACAAAGAGAAAAGACTATGTTATTGAGATATCCTTAATATGGCCTACTGTCTAGCGAAGGGGTATTCTCCCCTCTAATGAGGCAGAGAATAGCGGGCCTCTCTTTAATTAAAGTATCTCGTAATAGCAGTGAAGGGTATTCTCTCCAGTGGGAGGACCACAAGAACAAGCAGCATGTCCCTGAGCTTGGTATGAGCAGTAGGAGAGTAGCATGAAGCCCCCCGAAATTGTCCTTGTTCCATTCCTGCAAAAGAGAAAGATAATGTTATTGAGATGTCCTCAATGCAGCCTTTGCTAGGAGAGGGGTATTCTCCCCTCTTAATGCGAGGGAGAGAATAGCAAGTCCCCTCCTGATTTAAGTAGCAGGGGTGTTCAGGATGAAGGATAAACAGCAATCCCCTGCAACTATAGCAGCAAATGGGTGATCTCCCAGCAGGAGAAACAGCAGCCCTCTTTTTTTCTCATCTCCTTATTCTCCTTCGCATTCAACTTCTTCTCCATCTCCATTTAAGTAGCAGGGGTGTTCATTCCCTGCTGAAGGATGAACAGCAGTCCCCTGCAGCTATAGCAGCAAAGGGTGTTCTCTCCAGCTGGAGAGAACAGCAGTCCCTTTCTTCTGAGGGGTGTTTGTCCCTTGCTTGAGGGATTGAACAGTGGTCCCCTACAGGTATTGTGGCAAAGGTCTCCTCAGTGGTAGAAAACAGCAGCCCCCTTTTTTCCATCTCCTTTTCATTCAACTTCTCCTTCTTCTCCATCTCCATCTTCTACACCTCCTTCTTATTCTCCCCCTCCATCTTCTACATCTTTGTCCATCTCCTTCTCATTCTTCATCTCCTTCTCAATCTCCATCTCCTTCTTCTCATCCTCCTCCTCATTCTTCTCATTCTCCATCTCCTTCTCCATTTCCCTCTTCTCATCGTTCTCCTCATTCCTCTCATCCTCATCCTCCTCCTCATTCTTCTCCTCCTCCTCCTCATTCTTCTCATCCTCTTCCTCATTCTTCTCATCCTCATCCTCCTCCTCCTCCTCATTCTTCTCATCCTCCTCCTCATTCTTCTTCTTGCAGTCAGTGTTGTATTATTTTATTTATTTATTTATTTATTTATTTATTAAATCTACGTTTATACGAAATATCCACTGGTTATAACCAACACTTCTATATTTAGCTGTAGATCATGCTGTAGACCATTACTCTGCCTCAGAAGCCAGTCTAAAATCGTTCATGAGGAGAAAACAGACATGTCAGCTGGATGCTCTGCTCCTGTTATTGGCACTCACGCGGTGCTAGCATACTTACCACAGATGAAGTAAATAAAATGCAGAATTGTCAAATACGCAGGTGTTTCAGAATGTTTGTGAGCACAGATACTTTATACTGCTTAATATGAATTATTTTCAAGAATAAAAGTTCAACATGATCATTTGCTGTTTAAATGCTAATAAAGTGGGGTATATATGTTTTGACCTTGTGTAGTATGGTGAACGTCATTCAATACAACAAATACTACATTAAAAGGCTTTTACCGTTCTAAAACACAGATTTGTGGCCATTATTGGAACTGAAAAAGTTGAATAAACCCAGAAACACATTTGACCATTGTCGTGTGGTGAATCTGGCCAATCGTGAACAGCTGTGTCGTCATCAGTGCTCCTGCAGTCACTCTGGAGAAACTGCGGCAGCTGAGTCAGCCGGCTGCTCTCGAAACACTCTCGCAGTACTTTGATGCCACACGTGACAGTCATGTGCGTCGGTGCAGTCTCAAGTTGGACAATATTCTTAACTGGTATGCACTGCTTCAAGTCAGACTGTGATCGGTTTGGCACGGTGCTGTGTGAAGTCAAACGCACCTAATGCCTGATACTCAGCGAGTCAGCTGCCTAAAGAATCAGATGCAGCCAGTACTTCCCACTAGTGATTCCCAATGGTTTTTAAAGGATGGTTATTCCTTGTTGCCCTCTGTTGTTCAGAGAATGGTACACCAGGGTTCTTACGCCTTCAGAAAACAGTGTGTCAATAATGCAAAATGACAGTTAAAGGCAATTCATCATTAAATTCAGTGATATCATCTCTGTTCAGTTTAAATAGTGTCTGTGCATTTATTTGCAATCAAGTCAACGATATCACTGTAGATGAAGTGACCCCAACTAAGCAAGCCAGAGGCAACAGCGGCAAGGAACCGAAACTCCATCGGTGACAGAACGGAGAAAAAAAACCTTGGGAGAAACCAGGCTCAGTTGGGGGGCCAGTTCTCCTCTGACCAGACGAAACCAGTAGTTCAATTCCAGGCTGCAGCAAAGTCAGATTGTGCAGAAGAATCATCTGTTTCCTGTGGTCTTGTCCTGGTGGTCATCTGAGACAAGGTCTTTACAGGGGATCTGTATCTGGGGCTCTAGTTGTTCTGGTCTCCTCTGTCTTTCAGGGATGTAGAGGTCCTTTCTAGGTGCTGATCCACCATCAGGTCTGGATACGTACTGGATCCGGGGTGACTGCAGTGACCCACTGATCTAAATACAGACTGGATCTGGTTGCTACGGTGACCTCGGAATAAGAGAGAAACAGAGTAATATTAGCGTAGATGCCATTCTTCTAATCATCGGGTACATTGGGTGGTATGGGAAGGGTTCCCGGTTCCGGTTTACCTAATTAATGCAGCCTAAAAATCCTTTAACGGATTTGGATACTAAAAGCATATTAGTATGTGTGAGATGGGTCTTTAATCTAGATTTAAACTGCAAGAGTGTGTCTGCCTCCCGAACAATGTTAGGTAGGTTATTCCAGAGTTTAGGTGCCAAATAAGAAAAGGATCTGCCGCCCGAAGTTGATTTTGATATTCTAGGTATTATCAAATTGCCTGAGTTTTGAGAACGTAGCGGACGTAGAGGATTATAGTGTAAAAGGAGCTCATTCAAATACTGAGGTGCTAAACCATTCAGGGCTTTATAAGTAATAAGCAATATTTTAAAATCTATACGATGTTTGACTGGGAGCCAGTGCAGTGTTGACAGGACCGGGCTAATATGGTCATACTTTCTGGTTCTAGTAAGAACTCTTGCTGCTGCAGTTTGGACTAGCTGTAGTTTGTTTACTAAGCATGCAGAACAACCACCCAATAAAGCATTACAATAATCTAACCTTGAGGTCATAAATGCATGGATTAACATTCCTGCATTTGACATTGAGAGCATTGGCCGTAATTTAGATATATTTTTGAGATGGAAAAATGCAGTTTTACAAATGCTAGAAACGTGGCTTTCTAAGGAAAGATTGCGATCAAATAGCACACCTAGGTTCCTAACAGATGACGAAGAATTGACAGAGCAGCCATCAAGTCTTAGACAGTGTTCTAGGTTACTGGGTAAATTACCATTTTGCATACATACTACTATTGGACAGTGGACAGTGTTTTCTCTACTTCCTGTTGGCCTTCTGTAGCAAATTGTAGCTCCGTGTAGCTGTTTTTATTTTATTTTTTTCTCTAGAATCTTTATCTTAATATCACTCTCTGTTTTTTAAAGTGGTAAAATATAACTTAATTCACACCATATTTCTGATATTATCGATCAATCTTATCAGATTAACTTTGATCGTTCACTTTTATTTTATTTATGTGAGTGCAGTACACCTGCAAAGCGTTAGCACTCGTTAGCTTGTCATTAGCGTTTTCATTCGAACCTATCGCTGTTTTCTTTTCTCCTCTCCCTCGCTCCAGTTTTTCACAAGTTCATCAAACAACCGCAGTAAGAATTTTCATCAAGCACGGTGAGTAATGGCTTCTCTTATCATTGTTTCTTGCACCTCTTGCCACATGTACAGTTTATCTATCTCTGTCGCTGATGAGGGATTCACATGTGATAAATGCAGGGAAATAGTTAGGCTGACAGAGAAGATTTCAGAATTAGAGACACGCATCCAAACTTTAATTGAGGACAGTAAGAATGTTAGGGATCTAGATACGGCTTTGGATGCGTCTAGCTCAGGGATTCCTGTACATTGTTCGGTTCCGGAAACAGAGCCCCAGCAGCAGGGCAACTGGGTGACGGTGAGGCAGCGTAGTCGTGGGTCAAAACACCGCTCTTCTGTTCCGATCAAAACATTAAACAGGTTCTCCCCACTCAGTGATGCACCCACTGAGAAACCTGATGAAAGTGCTCTAGTTATTGGTGATTCTATTGTACGGAACGTGAATATAGAGACACCAGCCACCATAGTCAAATGTTTACCGGGAGCCAGAGCGCCTGACATCTTGGCAAATTTAAAAGTGCTGGCTAATGCTAAACGTAAATACAGTAAGATTGTTATTCATGCCGGCGCTAATGATGTTCGACTTCGCCAGTCGGAGATCACTAAAAATAACATTAAAGAGGTGTGTGAACTTGCAAGCACGATGTCAGACACTGTAATATGCTCTGGTCCCCTCCCTGCTTACCGTGGTGATGAGATGCATAGCAGATTGTCATCACTCAATGGCTGGATGTCTAAGTGGTGCCCACAGAATAACATAGGTTTCATAGACAATTGGACGAGCTTTTGGGGCAGACCTGACCTGTTTAAAAGAGATGGTCTTCATCCCTCCTGGGATGGCGCCACTCTTCTCTCTAGAAATATGGCAAATAGTCTTAGTGTTTATACTTGACTAACTGGGGCCCAGGTCAGGAAGCAGACAGACTGGCTAAACCGACCGTCTGCTAGCTGCCTCCCGTCACAGAGGTCAGTTAATTCTCAGCACATAGAGACTTTTTCACCTAGATATCACACTATAGAGACTGTGTCTGTTCCCCGAACTAGAAAATACAAAAAACGTCCAAACCAAGTTAAGATTAACAATTTAATTGAGGTTCAACAAATAAAAAACAGAAGCAATATGGATAAACAAATGATAAAGCTTGGCTTATTGAATATCAGATCCCTTTCTACGAAAACACTTTTTGTAAATAATATGATCACTGATCATAATATAGATGTACTCTGTTTGACAGAAACCTGGCTAAAACCTGATGATTACATTATTTTAAATGAGTCCACCCCCCAAGATTACTGTTATAAACATGAGCCACGTCTAAAAGGCAAAGGTGGAGGTGTTGCTTCAATTTATAACAACGTTTTCAGGATTTCTCAGAGGGCAGGCTTCAAGTATAAGTCATTTGAAGTAATGGTACTTCATATAACACTATCCAAAGAAACAAATGTTAATGATAAATCCCCTGTTATGTTTGTACTGGCTACTGTATACAGGCCACCAGGGAAACATACAGACTTTATTAAAGAGTTTGGTGATTTTACATCCGAGTTAGTTCTGGCTGCAGATAAAGTTTTAATAGTTGGTGATTTTAATATCCATGTTGATAATGAAAACGATGCATTGGGATCAGCATTTATAGACATTCTGAACTCTATTGGTGTTAGACAACACGTTTCAGGACCTACTCATTGTCGAAATCATACTCTAGATTTAATACTGTCACATGGAATTGATGTTGATGGTGTTGAAATTATTCAGCCAAGTGATGATATCTCAGATCATTATTTAGTTCTTTGCAAAATTCATATAGCCAAAATTGTAAATTCTACTTCTTGTTACAAGTATGGAAGAACCATCACTTCTAACACAAAAGACTGCTTTTTAAGTTATCTTCCTGATGTATCCAAATTCCTTAGCATATCCAAAACCTCAGAACAACTTGATGATGTAACAGAAACTATGGACTCTCTCTTTTCTAGCACTTTAAATAAAGTTGCTCCTTTACGCTTAAGGAAGGTTAAGGAAAACAGTTTGACACCATGGTATAATGAGCATACTCGCACCCTAAAGAGAGCAGCCCGAAAAATGGAGCGCAGCTAGAGGAAAACAAAACTAAAGGTATTTCGTATTGCTTGGCGGGAAAGTAACATATCCTACAGAAAAGCATTAAAAACTGCTAGATCCGATTACTTTTCTTCTCTTTTAGAAGAAAACAAACATAACCCCAGGTATTTATTCAATACAGTGGCTAAATTAACGAAAAATAAAGCCTCAACAAGTGTTGACATTTCCCAACACCACAGCAGTAATGACTTTATGAACTACTTTACTTCTAAAATCAATACTATTAGAGATAAAATTGCAACCATTCAGCCGTCAGCTACAGTATCACATCAGACAGTGCACTATAGATCCCCTGAGGAACAGTTCCACTCATTCTCTACTATAGGAGAGGAAGAATTGTATAAACTTGTTAAATCATCTAAACCAACAACATGTATGTTAGACCCTATACCATCTAAGCTCCTGAAAGAGGTGCTTCCAGAAGTAATAGATCCTCTTCTGACTATTATTAATTCCTCATTGTCATTAGGACATGTCCCCAAAACCTTCAAACTGGCTGTTATTAAGCCTCTCATCAAAAAACCACAACTTGACCCCAAAGAACTAGTTAATTATAGACCAATCTCGAATCTCCCTTTTCTGTCCAAGATACTAGAAAAGGTGGTATCCACACAATTATATTCCTTCTTAGAGAAAAATGGTATATGTGAGGATTTCCAGTCAGGATTTAGACCGTATCATAGTACTGAGACTGCTCTTCTTAGAGTTACAAATGATCTGCTCTTATCATCTGATCGTGGGTGTATCTCTCTATTAGTTTTATTGGATCTTAGTGCTGCGTTTGACACAATTGACCACAACATTCTTTTGCATAGACTTGAATACTTTGTTGGCATCAGTGGAAGTGCATTAGCATGGTTTAAATCATACTTATATGACCGCCATCAGTTCGTAGCAGTGAATGAAGATGTATCCTATCGATCACAAGTGCAGTATGGAGTACCTCAAGGCTCAGTACTAGGGCCGCTACTCTTCACGCTTTATATGTTACCCTTGGGAGATATCATCAGGAAACATGGTGTTAGCTTTCACTGTTATGCTGATGATACTCAGCTCTATATTTCTTCGCAGCCCGGTGAAACACACCAATTTGAAAAACTAATGGATTGCATAGTCGATATAAAAAACTGGATGACGAGTAATTTCTTACTGCTAAATTCTGAAAAAACAGAGGTGTTAATTATAGGACCTAAAAACTCTGCTTGTAATAACCTGGAACACTGTCTAAGACTTGATGGTTGCTCTGTCAATTCCTCATCATCAGTTAGGAACCTAGGTGTGCTACTTGATCGCAATCTTTCCTTAGAAAGCCACGTTTCTAGCATTTGTAAAACTGCATTTTTCCATCTCAAAAATATATCTAAATTACGGCCGATGCTCTCAATGTCAAATGCAGAAATGTTAATCCATGCATTTATGACCTCAAGGTTAGATTATTGTAATGCTTTATTGGGTGGTTGTTCTGCATGCTTAGTAAACAAACTACAGCTAGTCCAAAATGCAGCAGCAAGAGTTCTTACTAGAACCAGGAAGTATGACCATATTAGCCCGGTCCTGTCAACACTGCACTGGCTCCCTATCAAGCATCGCATAGATTTTAAAATATTGCTTATTACTTATAAAGCCCTGAATGGTTTAGCACCTCAGTATTTGAATGAGCTCCTTTTACATTATAATCCTCTACGTCCGCTACGTTCTCAAAACTCAGGCAATTTGATAATACCTAGAATATCAAAATCAACTGCAGGCGGCAGATCCTTTTTCTATGGCGCCCAAACTCTGGAATAACCTACCTAACATTGTTCGGGAGGCAGACACACTCTTGCAGTTTAAATCTAGATTAAAGACCCATCTCTTTAACCTGGCATACACATAACATACTAATATGCTTTTATTTTCCAAATCCGTTAAAGGATTTTTAGGCTGCATTAATTAGGTAAACCGGAACCGGAAACACTTCCCATAACAACCTATGTACTTGCTACATCATTAGAAGAATGGCATCTACGCTAATATTTGTCTGTTTCTCTCTTGTTCCGAGGTCACCGTGGCCACCAGATCCAGTCTGTATCCAGATCAGAGGGTCACTGCAGTCACCCGGATCCAGTACGTATCCAGACCAGATGGTGGATCAGCACCTAGAAAGGACCTCTACATCCCTGAAAGACAGCGGAGACCAGGACAACTAGAGCCCCAGATACAGATCCCCTGTAAAGACCTTGTCTCAGAGGAGCACCAGGACAAGACCACAGGAAACAGATGATTCTTCTGCACAATCTGACTTTGCTGCAGCCTGGAATTGAACTACTGGTTTCGTCTGGTCAGAGGAGAACTGGCCCCCCAACTGAGCCTGGTTTCTCCCAAGGTTTTTTTCTCCATTCTGTCACCGATGGAGTTTCGGTTCCTTGCCGCTGTCGCCTCTGGCTTGTTTAGTTCGGGACACTTCATCTACAGCGATATCGTTGACTTGATTGCAAATAAATGCACAGACACTATTTAACTGAACAGAGATGACATAACTGAATCCAATGATGAACTGCCTTTAACTCTCATTTTTGCATTATTGACACTGTTTTCCTAATGAATGTTGTTCAGTTGCTTTGACGCAATGTATTTTGTTTAAAGCGCTATATAAATAAAGGTGACATTGACTACTAACTTGGAACCTGTTAGCCAGCACCCCCCCCATTATGGGACTCACAGCTGAAAGTGCTCTACCTAACTTATAATTGTAACATTTTCCTACTTCAGTGTGTTACAAACATAATTCTGGTGTCTTTGGAAAGAAGACCCTTTGGGCTTTACTTTTTATCAACCAGATTTGATAATGCTCAAAAATATTAAAAGTTATAGACACTGAAGTGCATTCAATTTTTTTTACCACACTTAAATATTTTTTTTTATTTGATATATAAATACATGAAATTAGTCCTGGAGCAATCTAGAAAAGTAATGGATTGAAAGCCACATGTCTCGTGAGTTTCTATTTCAAATCTGAATAAGATATCATAAAAAATGAGACTCCTGCAAATATTTTTTGAGACTACAGTACAGACCAAAAGTTTGGACACACCTTCTAATTAAAAGAGTTTTCTTTATTTTCATGACTATGAAAATTGTAGAATCACAATGAAGGCATCAAGGGCTATTTGACCAAGAAGGAAAATGATGGGGTGCTGCGCCAGATGACCTGGCCTCCACAGTCACCGGACCTGAACCCAATCGAGATGGTTTAGGGGTGAGCTGGACCGCAGACAGAAGGCAAAAGGGCCAACAAGTGCTAAGCATCTCTCGGGGAACTCCTTCAAGACTGTTGAAAGACCATTTGAGGTGACTACCTCTTGAAGCCCATCAAGATAATGCCAAGAGTGTGCAAAGCAGTAATCAAAGCAAAAGGTGGCTACTTTGAAGAACCTAGAATATGACATATTTTCAGTTGTTTCACACTTTTTTGTTATTTATATAATTCCATATATAATTCCACATGTGGTAATTCATAGTTTTGATGCCTTCAGTGTGAATCTACAATTTTCATAGTCATGAAAATAAAGAAAACTCTTTGAATGAGAAGGTGTGTCCAAACTTTTGGTCTGTACTGTATGTCTAGGCCCCCCACGTCCCAAATATACACAAATATATTTCCCAATAGTACTGAAGGCATTTACAAACTATTTAGTCAGTAAACATACCACTGCATAGTTTATTTCAATTACAAAACACTAGACATCAAACTTAGACATCATATAAGTGATTTATTTGAGCACTAGAAAAATACAATAAGAATAATTTAATTAAGAAAAATAAAAAAAAGATTTAACTTTGTTTGCCAATTACAAAAAATCATGATATTGCTAGAAATGCAGCATTTACAATGAATTGCGATGCAAATAAATGCTGATGTGCTGATGGCCACTTATACAGATGGTAATAACACAAATGCGCCATATAGTAAATAATCCACTCTCTCTTTTCATATAGACACGTTCACTTTGATAGCCGTGATCATGCAGTAATAGTGAGCTGATTTGGGCTGATTTGTACTCAGATGGTGATCATGCAGATACATTCACATTCAACATAAAACACACTCTCACATATATAAAAACTGTTGAAAAATAAAACAAAGAAAAAGGCGATCGCTATAAGTTCCGACTCCATCAGCTGACAGGTTCGTCAGAGCACTTCACGAGGGAGCGCCAAAATTCAAATATACTATCTTTCGCCTATCTTTCATTTATTATTTTTTCCGGTGGATCATTTCATTCTGTTTGTGACACTTTACACTGCAAAACCATGCCGTTTTTTTACTACAAAGACGCAGTTTCTGACCGTGAGTTATTCCATTACGGACACAAACAGTTCTGTCGCTGAAGAACTGAAACGTAAACAAAGGAATAATGATCCATATTACAACGTTATTGCTTCGTTGGACTAACCGTGCTTCATGAGATGTCGTTCAGTGGACCCTTAACTTTCTAACTAAACCGGGATTTACAGCTGTGGATGTGTTTATGACTTGTCATTATGATGGATCTGGTATGTACAGCATTTTCATTGCTCATGTTTTTATGTGTACTGCTTACACACATGTAGCAAATACAGTCTTTATAAACTTTCCATTGAAAAACAGCGATCTGTCGTCGAAGCTTGAGGCTTATATCTTTATTATGATACATAGATTGTCAAGATTAAATTTGTCCGGTTTCATTTAATCTATTCATAAACACTGACACGTGCAAGTTGAAAGGCGTTCAGGACGAGGGCGTCGGGGTGCTGGCTAACAGCACACACACAGATACCCCACGGACACCCTTACTTGTAAATCATTTGGATTTTGAGGCGCATTAATAATTTCATTGTTCAGACAAAATCATCAAATTGCCAACAGACGGCGCATTTGGAGATTAATGTTTGTGAGAGAATGACACGTCATATTCATACATCCTTCAATAGGTGATTTCAGTAGCATGACAGATGGTTAATAATTTAATTTACAGACGTGCACAAACATTCCTGATTGATGACTGACGATTCCACTGCATCTCGCGGACTACGCCACAAATTAATTCTTGTTTATGTCGTTTCCTCTGTTTATGATGACGATGTACGAGAGAGTCCAGTCCAGAGACGTATAATCTGAACACAACTGTAGCGTTCAACGCCATGGGTGATTAATTATAATGCCAATAATACCTACCCTGATGCTGGGGAACCCTGCATAAGATTGTATGCATTGCTGTCTTAGGATGTAGTTTAACTGAGCAGGGAAATTTTGAGCGTACGCTCTCCTGTGGAAACAAACCAAGCAGTCTTTTTCTCTTTTATCGGAGGGCTCGCGTTAATAGAGCACTCTACAGACACAGGCACACACTCGAGCGGAGCTGCTTATATAATGAAACCACAGTTACCCATTCAGTAAATAAGGCAATATTAACCCAATGCATGCATTTCCAAGCACTTATTTAAATCCAAGGTTTTTTAATTAACCTTGAAAATACTGCATTAAATTTCCAGCATTTTCGAGGATTCAAACACCCGTACGAACCTGTACGACAGCAAATGTGATGAGTATGAAGCCTTGACCAATTGATCAGGTGTGCGCTCAGTCAGCGAAGGCTCGCAAGTGGAGCCAGCGAAAGAATAAATCCCTCCTATGCAACAGCAGGACTAGCACATGATGCTGGACAATAGATAACCCTCACAAACAAGCAGACCCGTATCTTGATAGCTTTAAGCAAATACCTTCTTAAGTGTGTGGAGTGAGGCGGGATCCCCTAGGAGATAGGAGTAGCAGAGGGTGCTCTTTTAACCAGCTAAAAGATCAGCATGCACCTGTAAAGCAGTATAGCATATGGTCAGAACTCTAATGTAGGCAATGGTATTAGCCCTTGTTGGATAACGTATTAGCATTGATATGAGCAAAATTTATGATCTGTTCATTTGGTATCGAGCACTTTATCAATACACTAGTTTGAGCAACAGCAGATCACTGATTTAAACCCAGTGTGTTGGAGTAGTCGGATAAGTTAGATGAAAGCGTCCCCAATAGATGAGCCTGAAGCAGCAGCCATTAATATCGACAGCCTTGACTACAGATTAACGAGGCTCGTGGGTATATTTAACTGATAGTGTTACCGTTGTGGTAATATGATAGCATGCCTTGCAACATAGCTGAACAATTATCTTTGTAAAATAAGCAATGTCTGAAGCATGTTGTATCAGAAATGAATCGAACCAGACAAATTAAAGAGTCGATCAGGGCTGTGGCTGAAACACGAGCTGAATTCCTCAGTAAGGCAACAGGAAGTCATAAAACATTCTGTGCCACAAGTCCCAAGCTAGATAACCAACCAACCAAAGCTTTCAGAGAACAGCTTTCAACATTAACACCACTAGAACAATTATTGACAATTTCAATTCGGAGAAGATATGTCAAATTTGTTGTTCGTAATTGAAATGCAACGCTGGACATCACATGTAAACCCATGAGAGTTAAAACACTTCCATTGACTTCCCCCCACCTAACAGAACCAGACTGAAATTCCTAAGGGGGAAGGGGCTTTGAACCTCTGGTCTCCACAGAAGTCTTTGTCAAGAGAATGGCAAATAAACTGTCTTTTGTACATATATATGGACCAGAATGAACTCAAAAAGACTTATAAATGAATCAGTCCATCGCTTAACTCCATATTCATTTATATGTAACCCACACATTTGATCATGTTATAATCACTTATTGTGTATGTCTTTTAATAACTATGGGATAGCTTAAGGATAAATAGTCATGTCTAGTATCTACGTAATCGAATCTGCTTGCTTGAATTAGTCCAGACAATCAATTATTCGTCAAATATATCATATTCTGGTTATAGGAATCATGTCCAAAATTAGACCCTGCAAGAGCAGGAAAATTCAGACCACATGCTTGGTAAGATAAACATATGATTTATGATACGCCCGAGCCAAGACTATATCTGATTGGTCAAGACAACTTTTGAGGTGTGGCCAACAGGCCAGTTTAAATACCCAGGACACCATAAAGTCTTGCTTTTAGTTGTTAGCTTTGCTTCTGCTACTAGTCATGCCAGCTTTTAGTTCTAGCCTTGCTTTGGCTATCAGTCATGCCAGCTTTCAGCTTTGCTTCTTAGCTTTAGCTTTTAGCCATGCTGTTTGTCATCACTGTTCTTTGAGCGCGGTTCCAGCGTGTTTCAGCCTGCACGCCTGCTGCTACTTAGCCACGATGAGAAGAAGCACCACCTATAGTCTCGTCAAACTTTACTTCTTTTCTTTTCCGTTTGAGAGTTTCGTGTTCTGAGTTAAGTTTTGTAACGTCGAGTTTAACTTCAGCCAGCTACACACAACTCTCTGCATCTTCAGCCAACGCCCAACAACCACGGGCTTCTCAAGACGTCACTTCAAGGACTACTGAACTTCCAGCCAATCAGCGACAACTTTACACAGGCAATGTACCTTCAGACATTTGTGCTGGTGTATCTAATATAATATTAACCTCATCGAGGAACTCAGTGCGAGGGTTAATTAAGTGATTGATGGTTGTTCATGTCTATGCAATTTAACATATTGCTGTACACTTGGGATTCCATATTTCCATTCTCTTAAACTCATCTTTCCCTAACTTTCGATCGTCCTGCAACTTGTGTGAATGTGTGAGTGCGTGCGTTTATGTGTTAGATTAGTTTATTTGCCTTAGATTTATCTAATAAAGCCTTATTCATATTGAAAAGAGAAGTATCTTGTGTTTTGTGCTTACAAGTTAATGTCTTAAACTGCCGATCTTGTTACTGTGCTAATTGATAGTGTTTTCACTATACTTTGGATATTAATATCCAGCGCAGATTTGATGTTAAACGGCTCGTTCAGTGAATCATAGGGCGTCTCAGTGATCAGCCGTGAAACAGTGATTCTGTTCAAATTCCCTTTAAAATCTTAAATGATTCCCTTTGAGCTAAATTGACCTGTTTCCCTTACAATGTTCGCCAAAATAGCACATGGCAATAAAATGAAAGAACTTTGCTTAGCTTCGTGAAGACATCCAGAGATGAATTAAAGCTTTGATTCTTGTTGAATATCTAGCTTTTTCCAGTGGGGAAGCAGATCTTGTGTAAAGTTGTGAGTCTGTCATATTAGTACAACTTTGGCAATGAATCGTGGGCAAAGTATCTATATCAACTGCTCGCTCATATCGATTCAGTCCGTTCCTTGACAACAATGCGAGAGAGACCTGTAGCGGACGTAGGTAATGAATTATGGGCATATTCTGCCCATGGTAATTGCTCTGACTAAGAGGATGGGTTGCGGAAGGCTTAGCTGCGCAGAAGGCGGCCAACGATCTGATTGGTGCGTTCAGCCTGGCCGTTAGTCTGGGGATGAAACCTAGAGGAGAGACTGACAGATGCACCAATGAGACGACAAAACTCCTTCCAGAACTGGGACGTGAATTGAGGTCCTCTGTCCGAGACAACATCAGTAGGGAGACCGTGTATCTTAAAGACATGGTTGACCAAAATCTGAGCCATTTCCTTGGCAGAATGAAATTTAGGGAGGGGTATGAAATGCGCGGCTTTAGAAAATCGATCCACTATAGTCAGAATGACGGTATTACCTGCTGACGGGGGTAAGCCAGTAATAATATCAAGAGCTACGAGAGACCATGGACGGGTAATGGTCTTAAGAGGCCCTCCGGCAGAGAACTGCTAGATTTGGTCTGAGCGCAGACCGTACATGAAGCAATGAAACGTCACGAGTCACGTTCAAGAGTGGGCCACCAGAAGCACTGGCGAATTGTGGAAAGCGTGCCCCGAATGCCGGGATGGGTGGTCAGTTTGGAGGAATGTGCCCACTGAAGAACTGCTAAGCGAGCTGTAACTGGAACAAAAGGAGGTTCCTGGGTACGTTGCACGGAGCGGGACAGGGCGCGTTTAACCAACCTCTCAATTCCCCAGACTTTCGTACCAACAACTCGAGAGGGAAAGATTATTCCCTCGGTGGTGGAGGGTGAGTCTGAGGAATCAAAGAGGCCTTCAAGTTCTTAGATCCGGGGTGATAAGAGATCGAGAAATCAAAATGGGCAAAAAATTAAGCCCAGCGAGCCTGACGTGCGTTAAGCCGCTTAGCGGAACGAATGTATTCCAGGTTATGGTGATCTGTCCATACGATAAACGGTAAGGTAGCGCCCTCCAACTATTGACGCCACTCCCCCAAGGCCAAATGAATGGCCAGCAGTTCACGATTACCTACGTCATAGTTGCGTTCCGCAGACGAGAGACGGTGGGAAAAAAAGGCACAGGGATGCACCTTGTTGTCGGACGATGAGCGTTGGGAGAGGATGGCTCCAACTCCCACCTCTGACACATCAACCTCAACAATGAATTGTTTTTAGCTATCTGGGCTAACGAGAATAGGAGCAGAGGTAAAAAGGGACTTTAAGTGATCAAAAGACTTCTGAACGGATTCAGACCACTTAAAACATGACTTGACTGATGTTAAGGCTGTAAGGGGAGCCGCTACTTGACTGAAGTTACGTATAAAACGCAGATAAAAATGTGAAAAGCCCAAAAAATGCTGGAGCGTGACACGAGAGTCAGGCATTGGCCAATCGGTAATGGCCTGTACCTTCGTGGGGTCCATACTAACTCCATCAGTGGACATCACGGAGCCAACGCAGGTAACGGAGGGGCGTGAAAAGTACATTTCTCGGCTTTCACAAACCGACGATTTTCAAGAAGGCATTGGACTCGACATACCTGCTGTTTGTGTACCTGGAGGGACGGAGAGAAAATCAATATGTCGTCAAGATACACAAAGACGAAGATATTGAGCTTAGAACGTCATTGATTAACGTCTGAAATACGGCTGGAGCGTTTACGAGCCCGAATGGGAGAACCCGATATTCGAAGTGCCCTAACGGTGTATTAAACGCAGTCTTCCATTTATCCACCTCCTTAATACGAATGAGATGGTACACATTACGAAGATCCAATTTGGTGAAGACCTTTGCCCCCTGTAGCAAATCAAAGGCGGATGACATGAGCGGTAAGGGGTAGCGATTCTTAACGGTCACGTCACTGAGCCCACGATAGTCAATACAGGGACGCAAAGACGAGAAAAAACCTGCACCAGTTGGTAAGGAGGAAGGGACATTGGTACCGGCGTTAAGGGACTCGGATAAATAGTCCTCTAATGCTTTACGTTCGGGCGCGGACAAGGAGTACAATCTACCACGGGGGGGCGTGGCCCCGGGAAGGAGTTTGATACTACAATCGTACGGGCGGTGAGGTGGGAGAGAAGTGGCCCGTGAACGACTGAAAACCACCCTAAAATCATAATACTCCTCTGGCACCCCGTTCAAATCGCCTGGCTCCTCCTGAAACACAGAAACAGAGGAAACAGGGGGATTAGCAGACAATAGACATCCGACATGACAAGACAGGTTCCAAGAGAGGATGTTATTACCAGACCAGTTAATGTGAGGGTTATGCTTGACTAACCAGGGATGTCCTAAAACTATTGGAGCAAAGGGGGAATGAAAAACTAAAAAGTAAAGGGTCTCGTGGTGAATACCAGAGACAGTGAGAGATAAGGGAGTAGACTGAAGATGAACCCTAGGTAGGGAGCTACCATCCAGGGCAACAAGAGGAGTGGCCTCCTCACGCTTCTTCAAAGGAATACCTTGCTTACGGGCCCAGGACTCATCTAGGAAATTCCCCTCAACCCTAGAGTCTATTAAGGCATTACAAGAAACCGACGAACCAGGCCACTGCAGGATTACAGGAATGATGGTGCACGACTTTGACAGAGAGATGGAAGTAGCGCTCGCCAGTAATCCCTCACCTACTGACGAGCGCTGGCTTTTACTGGACATGCAGACACAAAGTGATTGCCCGCACCGCAATACATGCAGAGATGATGAGTGATGTGATGCTCCCTTTCCTTGGCGGATATATGCAGTCCACCTAACTGCATGGGCTCTGGTTCGGGGTGAGCGGTTTGGGGAGGGGAGACAGATGCGGTGGCTGAGTGAGTGGGGGAATCCACGACCCTGGACTGGCGGCGGAGATCAAATCTCTTCTCTACTCGTATGGCCAGTTCGAAAAGGGGATCGAGACGAGTGGGTAGATCATGGGCGATGACTTCATCCTTAATGCCTGAACTGAGTGCCTCAAGGAAAGGCTCATTCCATCCACAGATGGTCGAGAGAGTGCGAAACTCTATGGAGTAATCCACAACTGAGCGTCTCCCCTGGCGGAGAGTGGACAAGATGCGAGACGCCTCTTCCCCACGGGCCGAACGGTCAAATACCTGAATCATCTCTTCCTTGAAGGAGTCAAAACGAGGCGACCCGTGCTCGCTCTCTAGCGTAGGTTACAGGTTGGAGAGAGAAGACAAGCTCACATTGGGTGAGAAACGACAAACACTGTGAAGGCTCACCAGCGTAGCATGGAGGGTTGTTGACTCTGGTCTCTGGGGACTCCAACCCCCTGGAAGCAGGTGATCCCTTCTTGAGCTGGTGAATCTGAGCCGACACATCCGAGAGCTGGGCGGCCAGGGAATCCACTGCGTGCCACTAGCTCCGTGTCATGCCTTCCGAGCATGGCTCCTTGCAGCTCAACAGCAGTCTGAATCGGTCTTTCACTCGCTGGGTCCATAGTTGGCCAGATTATTCTGTCGTGAGGAGAGATGAGGACCCAAAAGCGAGAATGCAAATGATGAGTCTTTAATAGAGAGTAGCGATTTAACAAAAACTGTCTTCAAATGAGCAACAAAAGGAGAGCCGATGAGCCAGCACACAAACTGGGAACATAAAAAGTCTCTCAACGAAAAATCAGCAGACTGATTGTCCTTCTTGGGTAAACGGACCGGCACACAGGCAGCGTGCAGTTGAAGGCGTTCGCTGACCTCCTTTCTCTCTAATGAGTCTACGTTAGAAGGCTGGAGCGGGGAACGCTAGGAAGACTCGTCAGCACCAGCAGGACTGGACAGAGAGCAGAGTAACAGGTAAATCCAGAGCACAGTTTGATCTGACCTGAGACCGGAGAGGCAGGCAGGCAGGACCGGACACGACATGACAGGACAGGACAGGAGTAGGGCGACAGTGCAGTTTCTTGCATCGAATAGCGAAACAAAATATTCTGGCAAAGGGCAAGGAAAATGGGGAACTAGAAATAGCAAAGGTGATTAGGAAGAAGAGAGAACAGGTGTGAATCTATCAGAGTGACAGAGAAGAGAGAACAAGAAACAGCTTAAAGGTCCCGTTCTTTGTGATCCCATGTTTTAAACTTTAGTTAGTGTGTAATGTTGTTGTTAGAGTATAAATAATATCTGTAAAATTCTAAAGCTCAAAGTTCAATGCCAAGCAAGATATTTTATTTAACAGAATTCGCCTACAAAAACGTCCCTCTAGTTCCTGCAGTAATGACGTCACTAAAACAGTTTTTTGACTAACCTCCGCCCACATGAATACACTAATCTTTGTTTGGCCTTCCCAGGGACGCTGTACTAGGAGATTAATGGTTACAATTTATGTTTAACTCGGTTCCCGAAAATTATAATCCCCATGTAAAAACTATGTGCAGCACATTTTGCTGAGGACAGCTTCCTCAATCTCAATCAGTTTAATGCCGGATTCGCACAAAGATTATTCTTGAAAGATGGAGCAGTTCCCTCTGTCTGGAGAAGGCGTTGTTTATGGACCACAACTGGTAAGTGTGTTTTATTATTTAAGTTGGTGCGTTTAACAGTTTCTGTAACTTATTACAGAAAGGGCAATGCTGTTTAGCTTTGTTAACTAGATGTTATGGCTGTGCAAAAAAATCAAATTGGATTTTCATGAATCAAAACACAGGAACCACTCCCATTCAGGCCCATTCAGAAATCGTTACTTATTTATGAAGGAGGAACTTTATAGAACAATGAAGTCATCAGCCCGTTTTTATGACAGTGAAAACAGCGGTATACAGATAGGTGAATTGTGTGAAAAATACTGTTTTTTTACACGCGAAACATGAACACGTTATATTGCACACTGTAAACAAAATCAAAGCTTCAAAAAAGCGTGGAAAATGGGACCTTTAAGAGGTATTTGAGCGTAACATGATAACAAGCAGAGGGGGGGGGGGGGGGGGGCAAACCGAAACCATGACAAAAGCATGTTGTATCACAAATCAGGGCCGAGGACTGGTTTGTCATGACAGATCTCATAGACGCACACTTCCATGTCTCCATCCTTCCACAACACAGGAAGTTTCCGAGGTTCACTTTCGGGGGCAAGGCATACCGATTTCGAGTACTTCCATTCAGCCTTGCACTCTAACCCCGCATATGACATTATATCAATGATTGGTTGATTCTAGCTCAATCAGAGCACATGGCGGTTCAACATCAAGATGTCGTTCTCGCTCACATGGGGGAGCGCGGTTTGAGACTGAACGCCAGAAAAGTGTACTTTCTCCAGTTCAGAGAACCACCTATCAAGACCAGTCACTCACTTTCAAACAATTTCAGAGATTGTTGGGTCTGATGGCAGCTGCATCCAACGTGATACCTCTTGGCCTGCTGTACATGAGACCCCTACAGTGGTGGCTCAAGACCAAGGGAATTTCCCAGAGGGGCAAGCGATGCCTCCGTGCCTTAGACATGTGGAAGAAATCTTGGTTCTTGATGCTGGTGCTGGGAGCTCCTTGTCATCATGTAACACTTGCGATTGATGCGTCCCTCACTGGTTGGGGTGCGGTCATGAGTGGCCACCCTGCCCGTGGTCTGTGGAGTGATCGCCATCTGACATGGCATATCAATTGTCAAGAGATGGTAACCGTTGGATCAGGGCTCCAAACTGCGACTAAAACGGTCACATTTGCGACCATAAATATTAAAATGCGAGTGAAGTTTTTGCTGAGGTCCCACTGGCGACTAGGCCTATGTATTTACATGCTATCTCTTAAAAAATTGCATGTAATGCCTTTTTTCCTGATTGTTTTGCATTCACATCTTTTGTTATGTCCACGCATTGAGAGAATGCGCATCGAATTTTTAGTGTGAAAAAGAGTTTTAAACAGTCCTCATCTGCCGCGCAGCAGCGCTGACACACACCTGATAAACGCGCGAGAGAGAGAAATGATGGAGACTTTGCAGAAAAACAGCGTCTATGTCGTTCATAACTTGAACAAACTACAACAGGTAAAGCTGTCATCTGTGTGGATATTGGCAATATCGTTAACAGTTCTCGTTTATAATCATAAGGCTTCTTCTTAACAAGATCTTAGTCCATGCTGTGTTCTGTTAATGCATGAACTTCATTATTTGAAGTGCACTTGCCGTCCAGTAATCGCAAAAAGCTTTGTGCTTTGTTACTTTTTAATTTACAAAGTATCAGCTTTAAAATTATTCCAAATTCATAAAATTCAAACAATAAATACAGTTTTGGTGCTCTTTAAGGGGCCGTTCACATATCGCGCCTAAAAAAAATGTGGAAAACACTAGGCGCGCCGCTTTTCAGATTTTTTTCCAAAAGCCTTCAGGCTCTTGCGCTCCTGAGGCGTCTGCCGTTGCTAAGCAACCATGACCTGCTCTCTCCATGAAGACGCGTAAATTTCAGCAAAGGATAAATGGATTTGCAGCACTAAAAATCGCTTGCAGTAGCTCTGTTACTAAATTTATTTAAAAATGGCTATCCATATACAGCTATGATCAGCTGTCCCTTCCTCTTGGCTGAGCTTTCAACGTTGGTACTGGAAAGGATGAAGCTGATTGGTTGGTTCTTGTCACATGACCTGCGGTGCGCTTGCGAATCAGTTTTTAATTCGGCTCCCATGTTAACAGGTTAGAGCTTGCAGACTGCCTGCGTGAGATGCGTGTCTCAGGAAAATGCGTGCATGCTAGAAATAGAACCGTCGCTTATTTTTCACACGACACGCGCGCGTGTTGGAAGCGTTTCCAGGCAAAATATAATAGGAAAATGTTAATATGTCATTTTGTACACGAATACACATTAATTCATGACATTTTGATATTTGAAAGTCTATAGGTTGACATAAGTTCAGATATAAATGTAATTTAATCCAGTATGTCGCCGGCCATGCGGCAGGCGCGATCGCGAGTAGTGCCTCAGTTCAAGCAGCACGTGAACCTATCATACCTTGCTCTTTACTACTAGAGTACATAATGAACATGAATTAACATCAAAAGGTAGGCTATTTTATAAGAGATTCTACAGAACAACACTTTCAAACTGCGGAAAACGTGTAAAGCTTGTAAACATTGCAACGTAATAATAACCTCAGTAACCTTTCGGTGTCCATAAGCTCATCAGTCAGCTAGAAAAATAACTATAAAGAGGAGCATTTTGCTATATTTATGAGCTATTGAATTTTAATATTTTTACTTGTTGTCTACATGATTCAACTCCTCCTATAAAATTAAATTTTACTAATTAAGAAAAACAGACTGAAAGTGTGAAAGACATGCATTCTTAAAAATAAAGGAGCTTAAAAGGTTCTTCACAGAACAATTTTGGTTCCACAAAGAACCATTCAGTCAAAGGCTCTTTGAAGAACAATCTCTTTCTGACCTTTTCATAATCTGTTATTGTCTTCAAATGTTA